>NC_143060.1:30208571-30857857 GCF_052426305.1 Pelodiscus sinensis | reverse complement strand
AGCCACATGCTGCATTCCTGGTCCTTCACCCTGCTCTAGGCCATTTGGCCCTTTCAATACCTGTGCTCACAGTAATTGTAGAGGACTGGAGTAGCTCACAGAACATATTCTCCATAGTCTGCTTCTTTGTCTGATGCAGGTCAGGCATTCAGCAGGCAGGGAGTAGACACCTCTCAAGGTCACCATGCCGGAGGCTGCTAATAAAAACAGATATATTGTAAGATTTACCATTGCAACCGAAAGGGAAAGTTAAGTCTCAAAATTCCCTTACATTATTCACATAAAGGCTTGAATAAATAATGCCAATTGTCCCTTTAGCTTGGAGCACCTCATTACAGTGCTGCAGTTCACACTATAGTGAGTATGTTCTAGCTTGGGGGAGAGGGGAAACAAACACTGCTTGCATAGGAGGCTTAGATGCTGGGCACACTGACTATAAGAATAGGGAAAGTGCAGTTAATACTGACAATATTTTTACAGGCTGTGATGGTTTTGGTTGATGGTGGTAAAGGTCAGACAGTGTAGCTCCTACTGGCATCCTGAAGGTACCCTGGCTTGTATGCTGCTAGCTGGTTTGCTGCAGTCGTATCAATAGAACAGAGGGGCACGGAAAGGTCTCCCTATCATCGAGGGGACCCAAACCTGCCATCCATTGAGGAGAGAATTGCAGAACATGCCTATGAAAATTCCATTGAGATTCTTCAAGAAGATAAAAAGGGGCATCCCTGTTCAGATAAACAAAGGGCCCTGCATAGGAGAATTGTACTCCCCTTTTGTCACTAGTCCAATAGGTCCAACCAAGTAAAAGGGAACACTGTCTCTTCCTCTCTGTTTTACTTCTATATCAGTACAGAACGCTAATTTGTGGATTGCATACTGTGAACCACTAAGTTAATCATTTTGAATTCGTTTCCCAACATGTAGTATTTGATAGAAGTAGCAACTATATATACATTCCAAAACTTTAACTTTAATTATATTCCCATTCCTTCTTATAAAATAAAATGAGGGATCAAGAATTGATGCCTTTGTTCTATAGAGGTGTGGATGGTATGGGCATCATTTTTAAACAGAGATGAAGGGAGGGAGGGAAAAGAGGTTCTGGATTCTGAAAAGGGAAACAAAATATGCTTATGAGGAATGATGCTCCTTTCTTCTTCTTCTTTCACAGATGAGCCCAGTAATGGACTTGCTCAACCCAGTATAATTTTGAAGAACTCCTGGCTCACAAGGTGGCTTGTGTCTCCCTCTATTTTCCACTGTCCTTCTCCCCCCCCAATAAGCACATAAAATGGCCTTACTGAGTCAGACCAATGGTCTATCTAGCTCACTATGCTGTCTTCTTACAGTGACTACTGCCAGATGCTTCAGAGGGAAAAGAACGGGGCATTTATTGAGTGATCTATCCCCTGTCATCCAGTCCCAGCATCTGGCAGTCAGAGGCTCGGAGACACCTAGAGAATGGGGTTGCATCCCAAGCCCCCTTGGCTAGTAGACACTGGTGGACCTATTCTCCATGAATTTACACAATTTGTTTTTGAACCCACTTATGCTTTTGGCCTTAACTCGTTGCCCGGAGATGTTGTGGACTGTGCATTGTGTGAACTACAGTGGAGTCCGGATTAACCGACTCCCGGTAATCCGACACTCCGCTTTATCCGACCCTGCAGCTCCCGGGGACTTTGTCCCTGAGAGCTGCAGGGTTGGATACAGCGCGGGCGGGGACAATGGCCCCGCTTGCTGCCCCGTCATTCTCTTGGAGCAGTTGCTGCTGCTCCTACCTGGGACAATGGGGCAGAGAGTGGGGCCGTTCTCCCACCCCGTGCCCTGGAGCCGCTGATGTGGCTGCTGCTGGGGCTGCTTCTTTTCCAGCGGTGGCGGCAGCTGCAGCAGGAGCTGTCCCCATGCTCTCTAGGAGCAGCTGATGTGCTGCTGCCAGAGAAGACGCGGCCCCAGCAGGAGCCCCATCAGCAGCTCCTAGAGAGCACAGGGACAGCTGCTGCTACTGCTGCAGCTGCGGCCGGGAAAGAAGCGGCCCCAGCAGCAGCAGCTGTCCCCGTCCTCTCTAGGAGCAGCTGATGGGGCTCCTGCCGGGGCCGCTTTTTCCCCGGCAGCAGTCCCTATCATCTAACATATTCGGTAATCTAACCATGTGTCGGTCCCTTTTACGTCGGATGATAGGGACTCTACTATACCTCCTTTGTTTGTTTTAAACCTGCTGCCTTTTAATTTCATTGGGTGATTCTTGGTTATGTTATGATGGGGTCAAGCAACATTCTTATTCACATTCTCCACACCGCTTGTGCTTCGTATACCTTTTTTATGTCCCCTCCCCTAAGTCATCTCTTCACCGTATTCACTCATAGGGATTTCTACTCATAGGGAAGCTGTTCCACACTCCTACATTTTGATTATCGGTATCTTTTCCAATTGTTATAGATCTTTTAGAGATGATACTACCAGGACTGCATGTGGTATTCAAGGAGTACCATGGATTTATATAGTGGTATTATGATATTGACAAAAACAATGAGAAGTCCTGTGGTACCTTATAGACTAACAGATATATTGGAGCATAAGCTTTAGTGGGCAAAGACCCACTTCATCAGATGCATGTAGCGGAAATTCCAGAGGCAGATATAAACTCCTCCTAAATGGTAAGGGTTTGGACCACTAAATTTGGAATGCAGCTTCCTCTTATCTTAAAGCAATATCAGGGCTTGGTTTTTCAGAAAAATGGAATGTGCCTGGAATATGATTACTTCTCATCAAACAAAGAAGGGAAGGGTGTAATAGCAGGGATAGATTTTGCCCTTGACTAGCAATGCCATTGCTGATGTTGCAATGCAATAAAAACGTAATTTGTATTCTGTTTGACTTACTTTCAAAGAGATATTAGCTTAATTTTTACTCTGTTGCTCACTTTGTACTTAAGACATTCACTGGCTTTGTGTAATGAATGTAGCATGGTGTGGATAAAGTTGGCAGTGGAAAATATTGACTTGGTGCTCACAGAGGATGATTTTTCACTCCCATTCCAGGGGCCAGAATGAGGCCTATGCACCAGGGAAGTCCTGCCTAAACCATTGGGCTGGCCAGTGAAATCATAAACAGAAAGATCCCTGGATTGCTGAGCAGCAGTGGGTTGTGTATGGATTCACTGCAGATGAAACACAAGTAGCTTCATAATTCCAGAAGCCTCAAGACTAAAAACAAGAACATTTTTGTTCATTTTACATATTATTCTTTTGCCTGCCAAATGTATCCTCTTCTATCACTCTCCACCCTAATCAGCCAGCTAAGTGGAGCCTTTGAGAAAATAAACACTTATTTAATATAACTTCCTTTCACCCACATTTACAACATGTAAAATTAAAACTGAACAGCAATTAAGGGGAACAGTTTTGCAAATGCACTCTTTCCAATTTCACCATGGCAAAGTGAAACGGCTGCTGGCAGACAGAGAAAAATGGTCAGAATTTTCTTAGTTCTGTGATCAATATCTGAAAGTTATTGTCTTCTCAGGTGCCGGAGAAGCAAACTTTTTCTCCTAATCTTCTTTGTACAAACAATCCTGTTTCAGGCATAGCCGGAGGAAAAGGACACTTAGGTAGATGTAGGAGAGTGGAGAGAATTGCCAGGCTTCTGAGCTAGGTGCAGGGATGGCTCTATGCTCCTGGAAGAGGTGGGACCTCAAGTGGAAGGGCCAGGGCTGGGCTGGACTGGACTGGACTGCACTGCACTGCACTGCACTCCCCCCCCCCCACTCCCCGCCAATCCTTAGAAATGCTTGTAGCCCATGTACGAGGATCCAATGTCAATTTAAAGGGCCTGGACACTTTTGAATTGCCGAGCTCAGGGACAGTTGCCCCCTCCCCAGCCTCATCAGCACCCCTGGGTATATGTATATTGGAGGTTCATAGTCTCTCTCCTCAATTTGTTACACTAGTTTTCCTCTGTATCTTGCATTACAGAGAATCAGAAAAATTCCACTGCCACTTAGTGGGGGAAAAGATCATCTGTGCTTGTTTTGTAGGGGAGATGGGTCAAGGTGCATGTGTGTGACTTTGTCTATTCTGGTGGCGGTATGGGGTACATACAGTACTTTCAAGGGCATTCTGCCGAACTGCACACAAGTAGAATTCATGTCCCACACAAATTTCTTTGCTTCCCCACAGAAAAAATGACTTATGGTGGGGAAGCAAAGGAAAACTGCAAGTGCAGTCATGCACCCCTACCCAGTAGTGTGGGTGCATGATTTCAGGCACCAGGAGGAGCTGATGATGATATAAATCACCACAGGGGCAAAAGGTAGGAGTCACCCTAGCCAGTGACTCCTATCTGTGCCTGGTTCAGCTGCTAGTCCTGGCTTCACTGAAAGCAGGGGAAGATGGGACTTCCTCTTCCCTTGCAAAGACTGGTCCAAGTAAGGGCTGCGTGAGACCTATCCCCAGAAACCCTCCTCACTGTGCACCCTGCTTCAGTTCATGCCCCTATCATGTCTCAGTTGTATGGGGAGTTGCTCCCCTGTCTGCCCAACCACCGTGCATCTGGATCCTGCCATACCTACATGTCCCTGCTAGCCTCACCCTCTGCACCCAGAACTCCCTCCCCACTAAGTTCCCTGCATCCAATCCCCTATACTTCTTAAACTCACTGCCTGCACCCAGACCCACTGGACAAGCCCTAGACTATCACTGGATTTGGATTCTCAAGTTTGCACCCAGGACACCCTTGCTTAGCCTCACACACTCAAAGCCCATCCCAATGAGTCTCACCCGTTCATCATCTGAACCACCACAGTGAGCTCCTCAGACTTCCAGCCCAGTGAGCCCAGATGATCTGCACCCAGACCCCTACTCAACCAAACCACACTTCTTTGGCACCCAGACCCTGGCTGAGCCCTGTCCTCACAACCCCTGCCTGTCTTCTGCACTGAGCCCCAAGCATTTTAACTTGGAGCTGCCCCCAGAGTCCTATTCCCCCTTCACTCAGAACCCCCCCAACAAGCTCTTGTATATCTAGATGACCTCTAGATCCCCTACCAAGCAGCTCACATGGAGATTGCACCACACAGAACCCTCTCATCCCATATGTGTATCCTTCCCCACCCCCCACACACTAACCCTCTCCACACTTGGATCCTTTCAGGCTGATCTTGTTTGGCCTGCACCTGGCATGGGGGCCAGAGCTGAGTGTGTGTGTAGGGGGGGATACGCTGTCTCTATTATTTGCTCTCTTGGTGCATCCAGCACTTAGTGGCAGACCCCCCAAGGGTATTTCTGGGGCAGGCCCAATCCTCAAGCTGTCTCAGGCTCAGATTTAGCCTTATCACTGAGTCCTGGGGGTGAGGGGAGAAGAGCTGCAGGGTGATCTCCCACCCTTGTGCAGCTAGTGGTCGGTGCTCCCCTCTGCCAAACTGGAGCCTCCATATTTATTTATTTATTAATAAAATAGGCAGAATTTTAAAATATTGGGTATAGAATTTTTATTTTTGAGAGAAGAAATTTTTTTTTTTTGGTGTGCAGAATTCTCTCGGGAGTAATGGAGCTACACTCTGCATGAAAAGTAGGTTCCATCCATACTGCATAGTTACATGTATCATGACACTATGCTGCTAAATTTAGCAATGTAGCATGGGGAAGCATTTCTTGGAAATGCAAGGAGTTGTACAGAGCAGAGCCACAGGTTTCAGGCATACTTTTACTCTACTCTATACTCATGCTATGGTGGAAGTACAGAGTATATATTCTGTACACTGCTGGAAGTGTAGACACAGCGGCTACATCTATACTGGCAGCTTCTTGTGCAAGAACTATTTTGCGGAATAGTTCTTGCACAAAAAGTCTTCCACAAGAGCGCGTCTATACTGGCATGTGCTTTTGCGCAAGAGCGTCTATGGCAGAGAGGACGCTGTCTTGTACAAGAAAGCTCTGATGGCCATTTTAGCCATAGGGGTTTCTTGCACAAGAAATTCATGTTGCCTGTCTACACTGCCCTCTTGCGCAAGAGCTCTTGAGCAAGAGGGCTTATTCCTCATGGGGAGAATAACTCTTCTGGAAGAAACCCTGTTTTCCAATGTTGTACTGTATATTTACTTGTGTAAGAACTTGTGTGCAGTGTAGACACCCGCCAAGTTTTTGCGCAAGAACAAGTGTTCTTGCGTAAGAAGCCACCAGTGTAGACTTAGCCAGCCTGTCTGGAGTAAATCAGTATAGCTCCATTGCCTTCAGTGGATCCATGTCAAATTATACCACCTGAGGACTTGGCCCACACATCACAGCTGAGATGTAATTCTAATATAGTATTACTTTTTCAAGAGCTTGGAAAAATCTAAAATACTTTTACAGAATCTCTGAATGATATCATTGTGTGCACAAATGAAATGATATAAACATGGCATGATCTCCAATGTTACTTAACATCCTATTGCCCCACAGTGAGCTATTCATAACTTTCTTGAAAATATATTGTAGACATTTTTCTAAATGGGGAAACAAATTGAAGATATTAAATAGAACAAATTGAAGAGTTAAAAGGAATGGAGAGAAGGGCCATTGAAAACGTTATTGATGGACAAGAGGCTGCTTTCTCTCCCCCTCTTTTAGAGTGAATTATACAGCAGCTGAATTTGAGGCATTATTAATTTATTATTTCTTGGATTATAAATCCAGAAAGAACATTGTGCTCATTGAGTTTGATCTCTTGTATAGTAGCAGAAGCTACATAGGACTTCCTTGTATTCATTCCTGTTTGAACCAGAGCATATATTTTAGAAAAAATGTCCAATTTGGGGATAAAAAAGTTCCAGCATTGGCTTGATTTCTCCTTTTATCTTTTATTTCCCATAACAATTTTCTTCAGTTCTTAGCTTATTTACCACTAACAGCTTTCCTTTTACCATGTGTTTTCTCTCTCTCTCTCTCTCTCTCTCTCTCTCTCTCTCTCTCTCTCTCTCTGTGTGTGTGTGTGTGTGTGTGTGTGTGTGTGTGTGTGTGTGTGTGTGTGTATACACATACTCATCCCTGACTTTATCTCCCCTCTTTATTCTGGGATAGTAGATTTTGGGGGCATTTACTAACATATTTTTAAACAGTTCCTAGTTATTATGGATCCTATTTCATATATCCTTAAGTTAAAAAAAAAGAGTTTTCCAGCTAGTACGTTCTAGTGAGTTACATTTTTTAGTCTGGTGGGTAATGCTTTTCCTTTATAGCCCTCCACTCCAGTTAATACTTTATTTTATGCCTGTGTAAAATAAGTAAGTGGCATTTTTGGCATCAGGATTCTGTGTATTGTTTTCATAAAGGTCTGAAGATGAGATGATGAGTATTCTGAAGTGGATGAAGTATAAGTCATATGGGGATGAGAAGGCAGCCTCTGGAAATGCACTATTCTTTCATGTTTGAGCTTTCTTTTGTCAGCTTTTCATACTTAAATGCCTAAATGGCTACACTGGACAAAATCTGAACCTAATTTAAAGTTTAAATCCTTCTGATTGAGCCTATCTTGAATTCTTTGAAGAATTAGGCTGTCACAGAGAGACAAGCATATGGTTTATAAAAGTCAAAAGAATAGAAAGCGAAGGAACAGGATATTTTCATATTTTTTAAATATGAAGTTCAGAGGGAATTTTTAAAGCTTAATTTATGAGAGAGCACAATCAAAGGGCTTTTTATGTGAAACAGCCTGACTTTAAAAGGGACTTGGTCACTCACTTCCAGGTAAAGCAAGTTGCTAGATCCTTAGGAACAGAGAGCCACACCTCCTTCTTGATCATTTCTTTAGCAGATTGAAGAGCAACACCATATCCATGGCATATTGGGGACCCAGGGTATCATAATGCAGAGTACTGGGTTGGAAAACAATGTGGGAGAAAACAAGTTGCCATAGGGTTCCCGTCAACCAAACCAACATAAAGACTGAAGTTAGCTTCAGCTGTAGATATGGCAGTGATAAAACACCACTTAATGTATCAGAGCAACCTGTATCAGTAAAGGGAACCGTTCTTTTCTGTTCCTGATGATTCCATAGGTATCTGATTTAAATGACTGTGTCATGGGCTGAAATAAATGAATCCTGCATCCTAACCATCATCTTCAACTCAATTATGGAAAAAAAAACAATGCTTAGCCCATGAATTGTTACAAGGGCTGTATCTATGCATGTGTTTTGATTTTGTATCTGTAATGTGAGAATCCACATGTTCTATCACTGGGGCCTGGTCTATACCAGAGTGGAAGATCTACTTAAAATATGCAGCTCCTGCTCTGTTACCCCGACTCCAGCTACATAATTATCTTAAATCACCATCCACCTAGTTGGAGGTAGGCAGGAGCAAACACTCCTATCATCTTCCTTTACACCTCACCAGGAGCAGGAGTACTGGTACCAACAGGGGCACCGTCCGAGTTTGATTTAGCAGGTCTTCACTAGATCCATGAAATCAAACCCTGGAAGATTGACCATGGCAGCATCAATCTTCCATATAGAGCAGATATGGTCTTAGACTTACGAAACTGGAGACTATTTACATACTTAAAGCTAGGCATGTGCTTAAAGTTTCACTGAGGCCAGCTTAAATGTGAGCATGTTTAAGTGCCTTGCTGAATCAGAAAAGCCAGTATGTACTAAGAAAATTATGTTGTCACTCTGGTGTATAACTTCCAATGGAAGAGTAGTTTTAATCAAAGTCTATATGGGTATGTCTACACTACAACGTTAATTCGAACTAACTTAGTTGGAATTACTTAATTCGAACTAAGCTAATTCGAACTAACGGATCCAGACTAACAAACTAGTTCGAATTAGCGTTTTGCTAATTCGAACTAGCATGTCCACATTAAGTGGACCCTGAAGCGGGGTTAAGGATGGCTGGAAGCAGTGCCGGCAGGGCATCAGAGAAGAACTTAGAGCGTGGAGATGCTTTCTCAGGCTAGCTGAGGGCTGTGCTTAAAGGGTCCCGACCCCCACCCCAGACAGTTCTCAGGGGTGCCCCGCTTGCAAAGCAGTCCTGGCTTGGATTGCCCGGACTACCCACGCTGGGCACATCACACCACTCGGCCATCAGCCCGGCTGCACTTGCCGCAGGCTGCCATCTGGGGAGAGAGGGCAATTGGGGGGCTGCAGGAGAGCTTCCACCCCCAGAAGCCCGCAGAGCCAGCCCAGTTCTCCCCATCGGGGGCTCGTGCCCCATTCCTCCCTCACCTCTTTCCACTTACCCTTCCCTAGCCCCTCTTCTTGATGTACAAAATAAAGATAACGTGTCTTCCAAAATGGAATCTGTCTTTATTGAACAAAACTGGGGGAGACTGGGAAAAGGAGGTGGGAGAGGGGAGGGCAACTAAAATGATCATGGGTTGGGAACAGGTCCCATATGAAGAGAGGCTAAAGAGACTGGGACGTTTCAGCTTAGAAAAGAGGAGACGGAGGGCAGACAGGATAGAGGTCTCTAAAAGCATGAGTGGGGTGGAGAGGGTGCATACAGAAAAGTTCTTCATTAGTTCCCATAAAGAAGGACTAGAGGACACCAAAGGAAAGGAATGGGTAGCAGGCTTCAAACTAGTAAGAGAAAGTTGTTCTTCACAAAGCAAAGAGTCAACCTGTGGAACTCCTTGCTGCAGGAGGCTGTGAAGGCTAGAACTAGAACAGAGTTTAAAGGGAAGTGAGATCAAGTCATGGAGGCTGGGTCCATGGAGTGGTATTAGCCAGGGGGTAGGAGTGGTGTCCCTGCCCAAGGCTTGTGGAAGGCTGGAGAGGGATGGCACGAGACAAATGGCTTGGTCACTGTCTTCGGTCCATCCCCTCCAGGATCCCTAGGGTTGGCCGCTGTCAGCAGACAGGCTACTGGGCTAGATGGACCTTTGGTCTGACCCAGGACGGCCATTGTAAGCTCAGGGCTCAGGGTCGGGGGTCTCACTGGATCCCCTTGATTCTCTTGCACACCTGCTCCTGGGTGGCCAGGCTGGCAGCTCTCCTGCCCTAGACGGCCACTTTCCTGTGCCTAGTGCGGAGATCGTGGACAAGGTCCACGATGTCCGCACTAGCCCAGGCGGGTGCCTGCCTCTTGCGGTCCTGGGCAAGCTCCCGGGAGCTGCCAGCCTGGTCCCGGGAAGAGGGGGAGGGCTAGGGGGGCATCGGGTGGGTGGCTCAATCCGTGCCAGATGCAGGGTCTGCTGGCTGGGTGCTGGCAGGCTTGCACCTGGCACGGGCACCGTAGCCAGCCCGTGCCCCTTTAAGGGGTCTGGTGCCGGGAGAGAGGCATACGAGTTTCCCTGGTGTTGGCGAGAGTGGCCACCAGGGAAACCTGGGGAGGGCTAGCTTCCCACTAGTTCGAATTAAGTGGCTACACACCCCTTAATTCGAACTAGCTAGTTCAAGCTAGGCTTAATCCTTGTAAAATGAGGTTTTCCTAGTTCGAACTAAGCGCTCCGTTAGTTCAAATTAAATTCGAACTAACGGAGCGCTAGTGTAGTGCCTATGAAAGTTAGTTCGAACTAACATCCGTTAGTTTGAAGTAACTTTGTAGTGTAGACATACCCTCTGAACTGCAAAATCCCACCTATTTGTATATAGGGAAGATCTCGCCTATTTGCATATGTCACCACTGATTTAAGATTAATTTAGCTATACCTAATTAAGGCTGCTAATGAAAGAAATATTCCCTAAAAGGAGTATCAAGGACAAACAGCACCAGATTCCATTGGTTCTCTAAGTAGTTGTGGCTACTTACTTTAGGTCTGAGAAATTCCATTTTGAAGTCAGTTTTATGTGGATGCCGAACCATTACAGGAAACTTCTAAACTTAAAAGTGGCTGACAGAAGCAGAAAAAGTGGAACATGTACATCAGAACCCCCATTTATCCAAATTGCATTAGGGATATGGAATTTTTTCAGAAAAACTGTGGCTTAGATAGAAGGAAAATTTTTAATGTAAGTAGTGCACACTATGGAGAAGAAGTGGGGTACGTTAATGATATGTGTTGTTGTAGCTCCCCGAGGTTTCTATAAAGATGGGGCAACCATTGTACAAAATGTAAACAGCGTTTAGAGTGGAGCTGAACAGGAATTGGTTATCCTGTCCTGTGTGAATTTTTGAGGTTTCAAAAAATTTTCCCTTCCTGAATTGGAACAAAAAGTAAATCTCAAAAATTTTACAACCAAAAATACAAAAAAAAAATGTGGCTCAGATAAAACAATTCATTTTGATAATTTTGAAACACGGTTGTGATTTTAGTCTCTTTAATATGTTGTTTACTATAAATTGTCTTAGATTTTGAAAGACAAAATCTTGAACTGAGAAACAGAACATTTCATTTCAAAAAGATCAAAACAGGACATTTAAATATTTTAAAACATTTTAAAGGAATTTTTTAAAATGGGAAATTGATCAAAACCAGCCCTTTTCTATTAATAGCTTTGGTATGAATGAATCTCTGTTTTCTGATGAAAAATGTTTTGTCTAAAAATTCCTTACTAGCACTATTTATAAAGATTCTTGAATAAAAAGCCTTCTGTGGTGTTACCAAAGCCGCTTGTGGCAGCAGTTTATTCACCAGTCAATTTCCTGTATGCCATTTTTATGCATTTACCTTGTGGCCTTTTGTAGAGTGAAGTCACAAATGCTACTGTAGTACTAATCTTGAGCCCATCCAATTGAAGTAATAAAGAGCTGCTAGCTCCTTTTTCCTTTTGTTCTCCTCTCTACAGATCAGATATCTATAAGTAGAACATTTTATTAACACCAAGGTCACTGCATATTTTTGCTTCTAAAAGGATAAAATGTGACTTACAGAGAAATCTCTGTACTAGTTTCTTTTTTATATCAATTGAATGGAAGGAACATGTCTTTTTCTTAAAGCAAAAACAAAAATAAGAATACCAAACCTCAAACATCTTAGCTGTTTCTGCACTGACTAGCCTCTGTTGTTAAGATTTCTAAAAATGTGTCCATTCTTAATTTTAAAAACACATAATGGATTACTGGTCACAGAATTAAATTAAAGAACATTCAGTCCTGAAGCTGTCATTAGAGAAGATACCTTTAGAAAAAAATATTCTCACTGCAAAGCATTCATTATTTTATTTCTACGTTAAAGATACTGCAGTAAAAGTGCATTACCTTTATAATCAATAACTCAGCAGGAGGTCCTAATAGGTAGAACTTGCTTGAAGCTGAACTCCAGCTAAAGTGGCAGAGGACCCCTGAAGGCCTGCAGGCTATAATTAGAGTACCATAAAACTAGAAGGTAAAGGGGTGGCAGAATGCATTAGCAGTAAAATGCTATCCTGCAAGTAATAAGTCTGGATTCTTTCATGTCTACATGAGTGTCGCTTACCACATGAAAAATAAAATGTTATGTTAAAGAATAAATTTACATTTAGAATCCCCAATGCTTAAGGATTGGTGAAGGTTATCATGGCAGTGAGAAAACAAATGCATTCATATCAATTCAGCTTTACAATTTTCTTTCTTCTTCCACCCCCCTTCTTTCTGTCTTTCCTCTCTCTCTCCCATCTGCTTTTAGAGAAACACATTGCAGAATTTAAACACAGGAAACTAATATAAAAATCCTCTCATGCAAAGAAACAGTGCATCTGTTTTTACATTGTTTCTGTTCATGGCTGGCTGGTTTTACATTTTCCGATCAGTGACTGGCATGTGACCAGTAAACCGGTTTTCTCTAAGAGCATCAGTGGACTGTCTGGAGGTCCTGCATTATTGATTTTCTGCTTGTACATTCTGGTTGCTCTGTCAATCACTAGGCTGAAATACAAGATGGCAGTCAATAAGCAAGAGGCTTGTGCTCCCACAGATACAATAAAATAATTCAGAAGATTCAGACTCTCACAGAAAACACTGAAACCCTTAAGAGGAAGGAGAAGGAAGCAAATCTGATAACCTTCTCCAGAAGCAGTGAGCATAAAAACAAATGTATGCATTTTAACACACTATGGGCCAAGGTTTCAAAACTGTCAGTACAAAATACAATTTAAATTCTTCTGAATCCTGTATTCAATGAATGCTGAGTTGAGAGAAACACCAACATTAATGGGAAAAAGAACAATTCCATATCTGTGTTCAGGACATGTAATCTGGTTTTAACATCACAAACAGATATCATATATAAAGGACCGTTAGAGGCAGATTTTTCTTCACCCACTTACATCAACTGCCAGAAAAGGATGCCATCTAGTGAATTGCTTCTTTGGGTGGGGAGCAGAAGGAGGAAACCAAAATACAATGTTACCTCTGCTGTGTCGTTCCTCCTTGGCCAGATCCTACAGCAGCCTTACCACAGGTATCATAATTTTGGTGAGGATGGGAGCTCTGTGGATCATTGCCTACCCATCCCCTTAGACTGAGAACAGTGTTAATTCAAATATTACAAAATGAAAAGGAATATCTATGAATATTAATTAGGTTTCTGAAAACCTGTGATATAAAAGTGAAATCTCCTGCCTGCCTCCATAACAGTTAAACTCTGATCTTGTCAGTTCTCATTAACTAAACAGGTTCCTGACTGGTTAGAGCTCAGATGGGGATTGCTTTGGGGGAAACAACTGTGCTGAAGAAGTAGGGTTGAGGAGGGGACACACTTTTCTCTGAGTTCCTTACATTCTATGCCGCTTGTTCAGAACATGGTGTTTCCCTTTGATATTTGCTAATGAGAATCTCAACCTGATGTGCTCAAGGGCGCGTTTTCAACAAACTCCCGGTTCATTTAAAAAAATTGTGGAATGAGTGTAGAAATGACAATTGCTGGCATGTAACATCGTGATCATTCATAACATTTGTATTCCCATGATAAATACAATAACAACCAAATATTGTGCTTTGGTATGTATGCTGATCAAAATAATGATAAAGAGTATTCCACTCCAGTTATGCAATATTTCACAGGTAGGGTCTCTTGCCGCTATCCTTTTTACATAAGCTTTTGGCCACTGGCAGAGGAAGGATAATGAATAGATGTATCCATGGTCAAGTGATATGTGGTAAAACCTGTGGTTCTGAAAGGGAAAGTTTTGTGGTTCTGCTTCTCTCTGTCTTCCTCTTGTTTAGAAAAAAGAAGAGGGTAAAAGGAATAAAAATGATTTAACCACCTAGCTATCCTCTGCTACCTAGCCAGCTACTTATAACAACATCACCCTAGCATCTGAGTGCTTGCAATATTCCATAATTGGCGGAGGGGAGAACTTGGACCAGCAAGGGCATGAACTGCAATAAAAATAGCTGTACGCCAACTATCAGCATGACAGAATTTATTGATCAGCAAGGCTTTCCCACACTGTTTCACAACTCCAGGCTGTAACAAAACAGCTCAGAAAAGACAAAAATAGCTCTAAAAATGCAAATAATGCCATGTATATCAGAAGCTTCTTTTTAACGTGCACAGGTAAAAAATTGATAAGAGCTTGGGGTAGGTTCAATAGGAGATTGAACTATCTCAAAGGTCCCGAAGGGGGTAGCTAATGTAACCATATTTTAAAAAATACTACAAAAGTGATTAGGGGCCAGTATGTCTAACTTCAGTACCTGACAAACTGATTGAAACTATAGTAAAGAACAGACTTCTCAGACACATAGATGTATGCAATATGTTGAGGAAGAGTCAACACAGTTTTTGTAAAGGGAAATCATGCTTTATCAATCTATTAATATTCTTTGAGGGGATCAACAAACATGTGGAAAGGGTGATCCAGTGGATACATATACTTGGACTTCGAAAAAGCTACTAACAAAGTCCTATACTAAAGGCTCTCAAGCAAAATAAGCAGTCATGGGTAAGAAGGAAGCTCCTTTCATATATTTATAACTGGTTAAAAGACAGGAAACAAAGGGTAGGAATAAAAGGCCAGTGAAAAGTGGTAAATAGCAGGACTCCCACGGACCTATTGTGGATGACTACTGTTCAATGTATTCATAACTAATCTGAGAAAGGAGTAAATAGTGAAATGGTAAAGTTTAAGACAATACAAAATTAATCCAGATTCATTAAGCCCAAAGCTAGCTGAAGAATTACAAAGTGATCTCACAAAAAAAGTGACTGGGCAACAAAATAGTAGATGAGATTCAATGTTGATAAGTGCAAAGTAATGCATATTCAGAAACACAATCTCCACTACAGATACAAATTGATGGGGTCTAAATTAGCTGTTACTCAAGAAAGAGGCTTTGGAGTCTTAGTAGATAGTTCTCTGTAAACATCCCCTCAATATATAGTGGCAGTGAAAAAAGCTGGCAGAATGTTAGGAATAATTAGGAATGGGATAGATAATAAGACAGTAATTGACACAATGCCACTTTACAAATCTATGGTATACCCACACCTTGAATGCTGCATGCAGTTCTGGTTGCACCCTCTCAGAAATATATATTAGAATTAGAAAAAAAATATCGTGAAAGGCAACAAAATGATTAGTATATAGAACAGTTTTAAAATAAAAGGAAGTCACTTCACACAACACACAGTCAACCTATGGAACATATTGCCAGAAGATGTTATGAAGGCCAAAAGTATATGTGTGTTTAAAAAAAGAATTAGATACATTCTTGGAGGATAGGTCAGGATCACAAACCTATGCTGTGGGTATCCCTAAATCTCTGACTGCAACAATCACTCCAACTGGATAGGGAATAGATTTATTCCCTCTGAAGTATCTAGCATCAGCTGTGGTCTGATCTATATGACTGTTTTTACATTCAGCCTATTCTACAGAGAGGACCCAAACTTAAGATTCAGATCAATACAATCCCTGATGGTCAATGAGATTCTCGCCAGTCAGAGTGCTCCAGTCCTGGCCCGACTTTATTAATAGGTAAAGATCTTAATTTTGCTCTTAATGCAGAGTGCTTTAATAGGTGTGGGGCAGAGTTGTATCAACTCAGGGAGAGCCTAGATGAATTTTGTCTTTGGCATCATTTGAGTTTTCCCATTGAAATCGATGAGAAGAGAAACTCTCTTCTTCCATTACGTGAGTTTGACTCTGCGTAAAGAAGGTGAGCGGACTTGGAGAATCAAAATTAAATTAGGTCTAAGATAAGTCTTGTATTTCTTTCACATAAGCAGCATTTCCAAGGCCACCTTATACATGTGCTATTTTATATAGTTCTGGGGTTATATAGATCATTGCATATTGGCTTTTTTACAGTAAAGATTAGCAACTATTTTGTGATTTCATTAATGGCTTTGATCTGTTGCTTTAGCTGTTTCCTAATAAGATACTAATGTTCTTTTCTTATTCTTCTAAACACCATCTAGCTTACTTGTAAATTAGCCATAATTAAAGACTTGGGGTATGTCTACACTACCCCGCTAGTTCGAACTAGCGGGGGTAATGTAGTCATCCGCAGTTGCAAATGAAGCCCGGGATTTGAATTTCCCGGGCTTCATTTGCATGAAGCCGGCCGGCGCCATTTTTAAATGCCGGCTAGTTCGAACCCCGTGCCGCGCGGCTACACGCGGCACGGAGTAGCTAGTTCGGATTAGGCTTCTAATCCGAACTAGCTGTACTCCTCGTGGAACGAGGAGTACAGCTAGTTCGCATTAGGAAGCCTAATGAAGCCCGGGAAATTCAAATGAAGCCCGGGAAGCCCGGGAAGCAAATGAAGCCAGGGAAATTCAAATCCCGGGCTTCATTTGCAACTGCAGATGACTACATTACCCCCGCTAGTTTGAACTAGCGGGGTAGTGTAGACATACCCTTAGAGAGTCCTAATACTTGTAAAAGTATTGTAGCAGTCTGGTGACATGAGTCAGATGATATTGTTGACCCCATGACTGAAGGCTTCAAATATTGTGAAAGTATTGGTCATTTATTCTCTGGCTGCTTTTAAAAGCCCATGATGTTACAATAGACATTTCTAATAAAATCCAAAATAAATATTTTTAGAAACTGATAGATGTTTGGCTTACACATAGATAAGATTGTGAACCAGTTACCAAAATAAGATGATAAATCTGTTTTCCATCGTTTGTTAGTTTTTCTAAAAATAGATCCTTTGGACTTCTCTGTCTGACCAGACTATTAGTGAACTTCTAGAAGAAAAGTTTAGTCAAGTGCTATTATGAAAGCTTTCACATGTTTGTTTTATTTGACTGATTGGATCCCAAATTGAATGTAGCTCTCCCATTGCTTTGAATTTGTTTTAATGCATTAATACAAAAAATTGTGAGGGGTAAAAAGAGGATGTTATCAAAGGCTTAAAAAGGCTTTAAAAAGGGCCCCAAACTTCTGAAGTGCTGAGTGCAAGTTGTGATCATGCTGGCATGTTGTGTGGGATGGATGAAGATCTGGTAGGAATCTTAAGAAAAGCAATCCCACAAAGATCTCTGTGGTCTAAGAAAGTATTTTAATGCAGAACTTGAAAATGTAAAGACTAGGGCCCCAATGCTGCACTGAAATTCATTAGTCTTCCTCCTTTTCCCTGGCAATGCTCCATTGATGTCAGTAAAGATGCCTATGAAAATTCACAGATTTTTGCCATGTTGTCCTTTGCTGAGGTCACCCCTAGAATCTGCATTGGTATGTGCAAAAGACAACCTGTGTGGCTAGAGGAAGAGTGGGTCAATCGGTTGAATGTTAGGGTTGATAGCAGATCTCTTACAAAAATATATTTTAAAGGGTTCTTGCCATTGATATGCGGCCCTCAGTGGAGAAAGAACAGGTTAAGAACTATTTAGAAAACTTGGATATACACAAATCTGTGGGGCCAGATCTAGTGAATCCAAGGGAGCTGGCTGATGTGATTGCAGAGCATTTGGCCATTATTTTTGAAAATGTGTAGCGATCAGAGGAGATTGGAAAAAAGGTAAATGTAGTGCCTATCTTTTAGAAAAAGGGAAGAAGAAAAATCCAGGAAAGGACAGACCAGTCAGCCTCACCTCAGTCCCCAGAAAAATCATGGAGGGAATCCTCAAGGAATCTATTTTGAAGCACTTGGAAGAGAGGAAAGTGATCAGGAATAGTCAACATGGCTTCACTAACAGCAAGTCATGCCTGACCAACCTCATTGCCTTCTATGATGAGGTAACTTGCTCTGTGGATATGGGAAAGGTGGTGGACATGATATACCTTCACTTTAGCAAAGCTTTTTATACGGTCTCCCACAGTTTCCTTGCAAACAAATTAAAGACGTATGGATTGGATAAATGCACTATGAGGTGTGTAGGCTCCCTTTACTGTAGAAACCTCTTAATTTTGTAGCACAAAAGATCCTCCCAGTAATCTGGCCCTGGAGGCAACTCCCATGATGCCTAGGAAAAAAGGAGGAAAACTGTGTCCTCTTCCAAGAAGTGCAGGGAGATAGTTGGTGGACTCCAGTTTGGAGAGAGGAGCCAGATGGCTGGTGTGGAGCCTTTCTAGTTCAGGAGCTGCTTCTGGAGGCTAGAGCCTACTGCTGAGAGCCTGCTGGGGCTTTGATCTAGCAGACTGCTTCAGAGGCTGTTGGTAATGGTCCCTGCAGTGGAGAGATCCTGGCTGTGCCTATGGCTGAGAAGACCCCTGCATAGAAGTAACTGTAAATAATTGTGGCTGTTTGGGAGAGTGCTGCTTAGAAGACAGTATCTGGGTCTGAAGAGAGCCAGAGTGATCTGCCCACTGAACCAGAGCTGCTGGCACTTGATGGTGTCAGTTCCAATGTCAGGGAACTTTGCAGCTTGTTGCCTGCCTGGACTGGACACACACACAACCTGCACAGGGCTGTCTCCACTCCAGCTGCAGATCTTCAAGCATGCCCACACAAGCAAGTGTCTGGGACTTTGAATCCAGAGGAGTGCACACTCTGGGGTAGGGTAAATGATGGAAGTGTACATGCCAGTTAGATAAGTTTCCTTTCTTTCTGTGTACTTTGTTAATTGATTTTATTAACTGTTAGTCTGTTAAACCCTGTTTTTTTAAGTGGTTAAGTAAAGGTGTGTTAGTTCTAATGTAATCAATTAGATGTATATTATTTATAATTGTTATTTTGGAGTTAGATTCAGATTATTATCGGAACAAGTTATTCTTGGAGGTTCCCAAGGCACACCATTAGGGGTGTACAGGAGCCAGCCAGGTGCAGGCACCACCATTTTATATTCCTTTAGAAGCAAGAGACTGCAGCATAGGGCTGGATAGGGGATGCCCAACTATTCAGCATCACCACTGGGCTACTCAGGATCTCATTTAATATTAAAAGCATCAGCAGCCCAGGTTACAGGTGAGTGTTGCCTGCTCCTGAGTAACATAGGGAGGAAAGAGGTGGTTACAGGTGGATAGAAAGCTGTCTAGATTATCGGGGTCAACCGGTATTGATCAATAGCTCAGTGTCTGCTTGGCAGCTGGTATCAAGCTGAGTGCCCCAGGAGCTGGTTCTGGGACCAGTTTTGTTCAACATCTTTATTAATGACCTGAATGAGGGAATGGATTACAGTCTCCGTAAGTTCACTGATGACACTAAGCAAGGGGGAGAGGTAGATACATTGGAGGGTAGGGAGAGGGTCCAGGGAGGTTTTGACAAAAATGGGAGGATTAGGCCAAAAGAAATCTGATGAGGTTCAACAAGGACAAGTGCAGAGTCCTGCTCTTGGGATGGAAGAATCCCAAGCGCTGCTACAAGCTGGAGACTGACTGGCTAAGCAGCAGTTCTGCAGAAAAGGACCTGGGGATTACAATGGATGAGAAGCTGGTTCTGAGTTAAGTGTGCCCTTGTAGCCATGAAAGCTAAGGGCATATTGGGATGCATTAGGAACAGCATTGCCAGCAGATCTAGGTAAGTGGTTATTCTCCTTTATTCAGCACTGGTGAGGCCACATATGTAGTATTATGTCCAATTCTGGATCCCCCATTACAGAAAGGACATGGACGCATTGGAGAAAGTCCAGTGGAAGGCAACAAAAATATTAAGGAGCTGGAGCACATGACTTATGAGGACAGGCTGATAGATTTAGGCTTATTAAGTCTACAGAAGAGAAGAGTGAGGGGGGATTTGCTAGAAGCCTTCAGCTACCTAAAGGGAGGTTCCAAAGAGGATGTAGAGAAGTTGTTCCCAGTGATGATAGAGGACCGAACAAGGAGCAATGGTCTCAAGCTGCAGTGAGGGAGATCTAGGTTGGAAATTTGGAAAAAAAATAGGAAGGTAGTGAAGCACTGGAATTGGTTACATAAGGAGATAGTAGAATCTCTATCCCTAAAACTTTTTAGGTCCTCGCATGACAAAGCCCTGGTTGAAATAAGTTAGCTGGGGTTGGTCCTGCTTTTAGTCGGGGGTTGGACTTGATGTCCTCCTGAGGTCTCTTCCAAACCTATGATTTTATCATTCTATGCAAATGGTTCCCACATCCTTCCTTAAGGAAGGTTTATTGAGGATTTAAAAGTCACTGTAATCTGCCATGAGATGTAACCCAACCAAGCATAACATACCAATTTTATCCTGGACAGAGCAACATCTTGTAAAATAAAATAAGACCCCTATTGCCCTATTAGGGAACAGTGGATTAAAGAACTTTACTAGCCGACTGTATGTTTATTGAATCTGGGGCACTGGCTTGCATGTGGTTTTCCCCATGAATATGGGAGAAAATGTTTTTGAGCAACAACATCTCTTCTCACCTGCCATAACTTCTTTCCATGAGACTAAAAATCTCACATGAATATGATGCAATATTTTACTTGTCATAAATCCAAAGGTGGCTAAAGGGAGCTTTTTTCAACAGTGTGACTAACGTTGCAGCATGTTTCTCACAGAACTAGCTATGCTGTCCATTTCCCAAACCTCTTATTGCTTAATTACTTCATTTTCTCATTTATCTTAATCTTTTATTTTCTTATCACTCTCCAGTTTCTACTTTTTCTTTTCCTCCACTTTCTTTGAAAATGAGACATGAACTGCAGCCTCTTCACTATGAAAGAGAAATTGGTTGACATTTATCTTTCTTGTGAAGTTGCATCCTATTTCTCCTTCAGTTGGTCTTTCTTTGGTACAGGATGTATTTGATCATCCCCTGTGTCAACTTGAGTCTGCTACAGAGATGTTGATAGACGACTACAAAACCCACTGTTAGTTTCAACTCATATGAAGCCCTGACCAGACATTAAACACAAAAGTACAAAATGGAAAGCTCTAAAGAAATCGAGCAGCTGAAGTTATCTTTTGACTCCTTGCTGCCTAATCTTGACTTCTTAAACGAAGTTGTCACCTGCACTGAGCAACAAGTGATTTCTAAGACCCCTCAGTTCTACTTCTGAAGCAGGTTATCCAAAGTTACTATGAACTACTTTCTGAGGTGGACATTTGACGGGAGGAGAGGCCTATCAGTTTCCGTCTCAAATCCCACAGTTTCTGTTGCCAGAAGGGCAAATTATGAGCAATTGGGAGTACAAAAAGGTGCAATATTAACAGAGGTGCTGAGGATTCAGAAGTAATGCTGGTTGATTACACAGAAGATGCCAATGTTGCACAAGGGGGAAAATGGAATTAAATACACGTCAGTGCAAGATGAAACTGACAAAACAGACAGCTCTCATCCAGTAGTTAAGAGACTGTTTGGATTTTATGGACTTTATGGTCATAATAGATAAAAGGGATGAATTTTTAAATATTGTTTAACAAAAAGATGGGAAAAATGCTAAAGGAAAAGCATAGCTAAATATTTCCACTTATGATCCAGGTCAAGATCTCTTCCAGCCTCATAATGAAGAGTTAGATCAGGAAAGGGCTGGAAGTAAGTCAGAGGCTATTGATATTCTAGCTGGTGGTGAATACATGACTGGTAAAAGACCAAGATCAAGCTATACGGTGATAGTTACTCTGACCTTCTTTTAATTAAAAAGGAATTTTATTTTTGCCAATGCTGAGCTTTGCTTTTCTTCTGTCCATTGTTACTTGCATTACCATTAAATTAGTGGTGGTAGAATGGATAATATTTTAAAAGATTGTCTGGATTTTTTTTTTTTTTTACCATTCTCTATATTTTCTTACAAGAGACAGATGTTAAGCATTTTTTCCTAAAGGCTTTTCCTCTTGCTCCTGAAAACTCTGATGCTGAGGTTTCTCATTCTCCATCTTCAATTTCATCATCTGCTCCTTTGATACCATTAACTCCTGGCTATTAATCTCCCCTGATCTTGCTTTCCCTGCCTCTTCTTCAACCTCTAACTCCTTACCCTCTTTTATTCTCCTTTTAAAATAGTCATTTCCTGTCACTGTTTCATGGTAACTGCACCTCTACTCATGGGTGGTGAGTGAAGCTGCTGCTGGGGAGACAAGCTCCCCAGCCTGTGGCCTCACCCATACTCCACCCAGTCTCTACCCCGACTCTTCCCAGGCCCACACTTCCCCTTCCCTGTTCACTTGTTCCAGCGAAACCCCTGAACCCAAATATAACAAATGACATTTGAAAAAAAAAACCTCTTCTAAAATTTCTTTCTACCGAAAATGGAGCATGTTTTCCACTGCATGCCAGATTGCGAAGGCTGGACATGCAGAAGGTACCTAATTAAAAGCACTATATTTGGGAATAAAAAATGTCAGTCACAGATTTTTTTGATATACAGTATTCTGAAATTTGACAGAGATGCTTTGCAAAGACTTGTAAGTTGTAAGGGCAACTCAGCTGTCCTACTGAAGACAACATTAAATATTATGGAATGCATCATGTAGCTCTTCTCTATTTTACAATTTCTTAATTGATATTTCTAAACTGAATTTATATTTTAAATGTATTATTAAGCTTTCATAAAATAATCTTTCCAGATTACTACATATTTAAAGTGCTGAAACAAAGGCATAATTTTAAATTTATCAGAAAAGGAGACCACTCATTTATTTTGTGTGATCTCCACAACAATAGATAGGTTTATGAAATTTTACCACATGTTTATGTTAAATATATGTTTCCACTGATTTTGGTGGAGGGTTCTCTTAAAACTAGTTCATCAAATAGTCAAAAGCAAAGAAAAGGAAATGCATTTGTTCCACCATGTGGAAGAAAAGGAATGTTGTCCCTTTAAGGACTCTCTTCAATGAGCTGAGACGGGTAGGGTTGGGTGAGGGGGAAACAAAGCGAGAAAGATTATAGTAGCAGGGATGGACAAACGGAGACTTTTTGGAGAGTCTTTTTTAGAGAGAGCTGGATTTTTAAGTTAAGGAAGGAAGACTCAACAGGTTGCTGCATGAGTCTGTAGGAAAAGTCAGAATAAGGATAGAAAGAAGGGAGAGGTTGAACATTAAGACCCAGAGAAGTTATTGCCTCTCTTTTCCTCTTATAGCTACTTCCCATGCCTGTACTGTTCATCCATTGTCCCTCAATTGTCCCTCATTGTTACTCACTTAAGACTGCATGTTCCCAGCTATCTCCTCTCTTGGATGGAGACCCATGTTTCTCTCCCTCCTGCCCCCTGCCATACAATTCAATTTCCTCAGCAAGCTAATCTGACCAACCCCTATGTATTGCTTGTTTCCAAAGACAATGAAAGGTGATTTTTTTTATGGGCAGTTACAAATTACACCAGAGCTTTTTAGGTTTTTTCAGCAAAATCTAGTTATTGGGGATAAAAAGATCTAGAGAACACATATAAAAACAATAACAGGTCATATGCCCTGATAATAGTCATATAAGAAAAATTCCCATCAGTCTTACAGGCTTTAATGAAGTTATTCCAACTCTTTTACAGGATTTGGAGCCTTCCCTTTGACAGATCGACCTGTCCAAATGCTCCCTCATGAAGACCCATGACTCTTCCCAAGCTCAGCCTTTAAATATCTTAAAGCCCTTTCTTTGTGACCTTATTTCTGGAAAAAGCTAGCCTGTACCAGTATATGCAAACCACATGAAAGAGTGGTACTTCTTTGGAACAGTTTATAATCTCTGGGGCTGTACTAATCACTCCCCTTTCACTCTCCCACATACAGTTTTTAGTTCCTGGAGGAGCTGTGGTAACCCTCTCCCCAATGGAACTGTATGCAGTCCCTGGCCCGCAGTGCCACACAAGCAATTAATAAACTTAATATAATATAATCCTCAAAGATATTCCACCTGGTTGCTATAGCTATCAAAAATAAACCCCATGTGTCCCTTCAACTGTCACCCTATCTCCCTCTTTCCTTTCATGTCCTAACTCATTGAGCATACTATTGCCTCAGGTTCCACTCCTCTAACTCCATCCTGGATCACCTTCAGTTTGTCTTCTAGCCTCTTCACTCTGTTGAAGTATTGCCTTTCCTGCCTGAATGTCATGCCTACATTCACTCAGATGCAAAATGTCCTTCATACTGATCATTGTCTTTCTTACAGTCTTATCTTCTGTTGGCTTTCATGACTCTGTCTTCTCTTGATTCTCCTCTTTTTTTGGCCTATCCCTCGTATGTCAGAGGTTGAAACTCTCTAGTCTGGCGCTCTTGGGATCTCACTGGTTCCAAAACAGAGAATTTTCTGGACCAGGAGGTCAATGTTGTCTAGCAGCATTACCAACACTTACACTGCTTATTGGACTGTTCGAGGACATTTAGGGGTAAATTAGAGCTAAATAACAGCACAGAACACTGAGAGAAAGGGCTAATGGCTATAAACAAACTTTATAGGACTGCAGGAAACTTGGCCACGCCCAGGAAAAATGGAAAGCCTGCTAAAGAAAATCATTCTGGATGACGGATGTTTCCAGTGAGCTCTGGACTATATAGGTTCAAGCTGTACTAACTTTCTTTGATTGTTTGCCTGTTGTGTAGGTACAACTCAAGCAAAATGGGTTCTGAGCACTACCCTAATATAAATACTAAATAATAATAATTACTGGAAGGGAGGAGATTAGAAACTAGGAAAGATCTGCTCATGGTTCACTGAAAAAGATGGAGAGCAATGAAACAGCATAAGATCCCCTGCCCATTCTATGATTTCTCCCTATCCCCTTGGAGAGGATGAAGAGTAGAATGATAGGCTGGTCAGCAAGTGGTATAATAAGTGCCACTCTACTCATAATGCTTTTGGTGGACATCTAGAATGGAACATAAAAGTTATGTGAGAGTTTGGAGGATTGATTTTTGTGGCTCTGTGGATATAGCTGAACTACTTTGGCCCCATGGCACAGAGCAGACTGGAGGAAAAATGTCACCAAAATAGAGTACTAGGGCTCGTTTTTCACCTCTGTTTGTTCTTAAGTAGATGGGGAACATATTGGTCAGTGCAATTAACAAATGAGATGTGACGAGAACCTGGCACACATCTGCAGAAAGCAAGAAATGGTTTGAAAATTTCTGTAAGCTTTTTGTGGTTTTAAAAAAATGATTCTTCATGTAGATATCTGCAAATCTGGTTCAATCTCTGTCCATTTTTCTGCTTCCTACCACCTATGGCCTAGTTTTAATTATGCAGTGTAAAAGTTTCCTCTCTACTGGTATAGATTACTTTGCTTTTAAAAAATCCATAATATTTTGGGAGCATGAGGGAGAGATCGTCTTTGATCATGTATTGCACAAATGCCAAAAGGATTACAGGAAAAAAGAATAGATTTAAAAATGAGTCCTTGTTAGGCAAGTTTTAGTTTTGCTTTTAATTTGTGGAGGCTTCTGCTTCAAATGTGCTTGACTATTTTGTAAATAAAATAAGATATCACAAAACTCTTCTTAAACCCTTCAATTGGGTTACAAGGCTTTTACTTTTGAGTGATATCCATAACTTTAAAGGATTGCAAAGCATGTTAAAAGCCCCTTTTTCTTAAACCCTGAACAATGATCATAGAACCCAAGGTCGGTGATGCTTTGACTTCTGACGGGCTGTGTATTATTTATTTAATGCTAATTGATGCAGTTTCTTTTATTTCTGGATTAGAAGTCCTTTGCTCATCTCACTTTCATGCTGGAGGAAAATTTCTTTTCTCCTCATTCCTAATGCCTTTTATTCTAACATGTATGTCATGTTATCTTAAAAGAAAATTTCATTCTTAGTCAAACCAGATTGCTATAATACAAAAGATCATTTAGGATGAGTGTCTTAAAGAACAAAGGGTGGAAATTTAAATTGTGGATTAACCTTCTATTTCCTGGTGACTTTGTGAAACAGCAGGAACTATATGGCCTGTGTAAAATTAGTTGTCTCTATTTCCTACTGGACAACTCTCCACACTACAGAAACCACTGCCACTAGTGTTACCTTTCTTAGCTGTCTCAGCAGAGGGGTCTGAAACAGAGCATGGAGAATGAACTACCCTGGAGGTGACGATATAGGTCTGGGATGAGTCATGTTGGGTCAATATAGTGAAGCTTCTGCTGCTGTAATGTATTTGTGCATTCTGTGAATGGAGGGGTTCCGTTTCCAGTTTGGCTAATTCTAAATCAAAATGAGCATTGCATTCTCTACTCTTTTCTTAGTCTGTGCCTGTGTTGTCCTGAGTTCAGGCAGATTTGATCCTGACCAATAGTCCTACTCACTACAATGAGAATTGGGTGCAAGTATAGATCCATTAAGTAAGGCTGCTTTCTGTCTGATAGTATAAGGGAAATCCCACTGTTGGCTTACTTCTGCAAGCCTGTAAATTGAATTATTTCCATTTTCATGGAGTTAGACCCACTGAAGTTAATGAGTCAGATTTGCAGACTAGTCCCTGTTGTGGTGACAGCCCAATGATAGAACCTGTAATTTTAAAGGAAAGTCATGACATGGTGTAATTGCAATTTTATGGGTCTACAGTAGTACTAGTAAAATGAGGAGGAAAGGAGAAAAGCACCTTAGGTGGGTGCGGGGTACTAAACAGCAAAGTTCAACGGTTACAGAATTTGGAGCTCTAGTTGGATTCTGTATTGTGTGAGAAATGGACAAGATAGCTAGGATACAGGGTGGACAAAGATGGGGTTTGGGGTATGTTTATTATGCATCTTGTTGCATTACAGTGATTACAGTGAGATGGCACTGACTCCTCAAAAAGAACAAAAGAATGACGGAAACCACCAAAAAATCTGTTTTTGTTTGTCTTCCTTATCCAACCATCTCCCCCTTCACCTACCCAGCTCTCCAAAAGACATCCGAACTGATTTTTGTCTAATTAAAACTAAAGCCCTGTTGGAAAGAGATACTCTTTGCTAAGTTTTAGTTGAGAAGACATTTGTTTAAGAGGGCTATAATTGTAAAGCTCTAAAAACAGACAAAATACAGTTGCCCGACAGTAATTTAAAAATAGTCACCAATGTGATACTCTAGTAGATGCAGAAAGATTCACTCATGCCTTTTTAGTTCAGAAGAGAAAAATAAAAATGGTCCCTTTTTGTATTTTGCTGCAGGGCTCAGTCTATTAACAAAACAGTCTTTGCCAGCAGTCAAAATGTCTTGAAACTTTGCAGACCTGTTGGACTGCAGAATGGAATATAGTTTGAAAAAAATGGATTTAGTGTGTCTGGATGCAAAACTAATCAACTCAATATGGCTATTTCATATGGTTAAGCCCATTACAACTTTGTTTGACTTCTTTCATCTCTGTTGAGGATATAGGATATCATTAATGTTACCAGCTGCATTGTTTTCTTTTAATACCAACAGCAGAGGAAAAAAAACCATTGGTTCTCTTGTTTTCCACTTATATAGCATTAGTACTGCCAAGACAAATGTGAAACAGGCTCTCACAATAACAGCATTTTCCCAAATGCCCTTTTAATTTTCAGTAAACCAAAATCAAATGTGTTGTTATTTATTAAGACTGTATGACCCATACAGATTCCAGATGATAAGTATTTCAGTAAAATACCTCACCAAGAATCAAGTAACTTGAGTTTCCGTGCAGTTTGCAATTGTGTATATAGCCCAGGGTAAGAACAGGCACTTAGGTTAGGCTGCATTAGTGATTAGATTAGAGCTATACTTACAATAATTCTTTGCACTTATATGCATGCTTCATCTGAGTCTCTCCAAGCACAATACACCCATAAGTGAATTAAGGAAAATAACACCCTTAATAAATACCATTATTGCAACTTGTATCATAGAGCTGTGTTTCTCAACCAGTGGTGCAAGTACCCTTAAGGTTACTTGAGAGAAATCTGGGGGGTATATCAATACAACTGAAATTTGGAGAAAACTGAATTTTTAAGTTTTACAGTGCTTTATTTTTTTTGTACTTTTTACACCCAAAAATTTCATTGCCCACCCGACTACGATTAAGTTGTTTAAATAAATGTGTTGCAATGTTAGAAACAAATTGTGAGTGTCTGAAAACTGTAGATACTAGGGGTATTTATAATTTTTTTTTAAAAAAAGGGGTACTTTATAAAAAAAAGGTTGAGAACACTATCATAGAGATTGAGTTGTTTTAAGTGTTCTGTAATCTTGGGTGTTTCAGTTTTTGAAAGCCCACATTTAGACATGTATAGCCAGCTTCATCACAGGGAGCAAATGGAAGTTGAGTGCATCTCCCCTGTCCAGGAGCTGCTGACGTCCTCTAGTGCATGTTAGGGCAGCCTGAAAGGATGACCCAGATGCCATGATCTATGAGTTTGAAGGCATCCAGGGAACAGCAAGAGCAAGGGAATGCTCTGGCCACGCATCCTACTTATCTCTGACATCTCCCTCTGCTGTGAGCACCTGTGGGGCAGGATTGTTGCTATTTCTTAGAGGCCACTCCATCTACCAGGGAAGTTCCACATATTGGAGGTGTCTCTTAGGGGGCTTTATGGCTCGGTGACCACTTCATTCTGTCTGTGTCTCAAGGTAAGCCCTGATTTCTGGAAATGCTGTGTGCCTGAAGATTAAATTGCTTTTCTACCAATGAATATTGTAAAATCAAAATAAAGCTTTTTTTGCTCACTGACATGCTACATTATACCATCTGTTCTTCTTTCTTACATGTTTTAATGTCCAGCAACAGTCAAAATTATTCAGATTTGTTATGGACAAACATAGGTGACCTGAGAGCCGCCTATTCAGACTATAAATATGTGTTTTCCTATAGCAATTCATGCTTATAATCAATGTTCCCTCTAATTTTTTTCATCCACGTGTGGAATGCATTTTGTTATGTGCACTGAAGCATGTGTAATGTGGACCATCAGTAGAAACACATGCTGCCAGCAGTCGTGGATGCTCTGCTAATCTTCTGGGTGGCATGTACATTTTTCCTGGGTGGTCGCCCAAGAGCTCAGTTTACAGGGAACACTGCTTGTAATCCCAGTTGGCATTTCATCAATGTAAACTTCATATTTACATTCCAAAACACTTGTAGACTCTTATAATTATGACAGAACAAAAATTAGGGTCAAAACAGGAGGCACATAGTCTTTTTTCCTTGGATGCATTTGGCCTGTGATAGTTAATAGCCATAGTATCTTAGTAATACACTCTTCTAACTAGGAGGCTATTTCTGAACATATACACATGCTATATAATAATTGCAAAGAGAATGAGAGAAATATTCGACTTCCATATGCAACGGAAGAATGTATTTTAGTGACAAAATGTACAAGCCAAATCCTTTATGTTTTTTTGATGGTAGCTCAGAAATATCTTATGTTTCACCTTATCACACATTGTGCAGAATTACAAGCTCTGTTTGTGCTCTGTGTCACCCTCCTGCTGTTTAAACAATGTTCATATATACTTAGAGACTCCACAGCGTCTCATTTGCCCTAACTGTTGTCTTCTATGCAAGCTTGTTTTTGACATTGTTTGCAGTGCCTAGATATTTCCTTTTGGTTTGTCTGAATTGCAGCCATTATTTGAGTTATTTTGAAACTGGTAGCTAGGCTGTTAAGTCACACAGCAGCCATTCTTGGCTATCGTCACCTCCCATGTCATCATGGCCAGTAAGATTGTGAGCAATCTGAAGATAGTCACTATGGGTATGTCTAGACTGCATCCCTCTGCCGACAGAGGGATGCAGATTAGGCAGGTCAACATTGCAAATGAGGCAGGGATTTAAATATCCCGTGCCTAATTTGCATAAAAATGGCCACCACATTTAGCTGACTCAGCACTTTGTCAGCAAAAAGCGGCAGTCTAGAGGGGGATCTGTTGAGAAAGAAAGCCTTTTTGATAGATCCTGTAAGCCTCCTTGCAGGAGGCATAAGGGATCTGTCGAAAAAGACTTTCTTTCTTGACAGATCCCCCTCTAGACTGCCACTTTTTGCTGACAAAGTGTTGTCGGCAAAATGTGGCGGCCATTTTTATGCAAATTAGGCAGCGGATATTTAACTCCCTGCCTCATTTGCAGTGTTGACCTGCCTAATCTGCATCCCTCTGCCGGCAGAGGGAAGCAGTCTAGACATACCATAGGTTCTTTTTAATCTCTTTTACAAAGCCAAAGAAGAATTACATGATCAGGGTCCAGCTACAATGGATGAGTGACCTGGTTATCAGATGACATATTCCATTGTTATCTCTCAGGCATCATTTTATGCGTTCAGATTCATTGACTTCTAGAACTAATCAATTAATGTCCTAAAATTTTTATGGCAAAGCTTTTCTGTAATCTTTTAAACATATCTGAATGACAGAATGTTTTGATGGAAATGTAATGAAGTCAGGTAAGGACCCAAAAATTGTTGTCTGATTATCCTTGGGATATAGAAGAGCATTGTCATCAGCAAAATCACCTTTTCCTTGAACCTTTACATTGATGAATGGTCAAGTGCAACAAATTTACAGCAGTTGAAAGTTGGTAACTATCTGAAGTGTGTCTCAGGTTAGCCGTGACAATTTGTACTTGTATTGTCCCACCAATAGATAACAAAGCTGCTTCTTGTTGAAAACTTTTAGGCCTCTTTCAGGCTTTTCTTGTTCTAGTTTAGATTATGTCTACACTAGCAGATGTACAGCTCTGGCTGTTACAGCGTTGCTCACAGAACGCTGCCGGAAAACTGCTGTTGTGTGTTCCACATTGTGCTCCTTCTGATGGTGGAACACATCCAAATTAGTAGCTCTTACAATGCCACAGAGAGCAGTGCATTGTAGTTGCTATCCTAATGTGCAACTGGATGCAGAGTGCTTTGGGAAGGGTTTGCAATGCCCTATGAGGCAGGTAGTGTCACATGATGCACATTTCCCAATCCCATTGCTCCACGATCATTCTACTACATTGACAGCTGCTTTTCAACTGGTGTGTGGTTATAATCAGGAGTGTACGTATGGTTGCTTTGTGGAACATCAGTGTGCTGTATTATGTATTCAGATAGTGGCAGGAAACAACCCATCCTGAGACACGGGGAGGAGGAAACCTCAACATCAGCCCCGCTGCCTCCCTCCTGCAGTCTCTCACTACACTCATTCACTCATGTCATGCACACACACATATAAGCCTACCTCTAAGTTCAACAATACAAGCATTCCACCTGAATGCATAGCATGTGGGCTGTCCAAAACAGAGCTCTGAAATGGGTTATGCAAATGCCTGCAGGGCAGCCAATCGAGTTAAAACCAATGAACAGAGTGGCCACTGGAGGATTATGGGACATTTCCAAAGGCCAGTTACACTCAGCAAACAAAGTGTCCATACTGGCCCTGCAGTGCTGAAGCCACTGGGCAGAAAGATCTTCGCTTCTTGTCAAAGTGGTTTACCTAGAGCACAGCAACTGCAAGTCAGTGCATGCTATATGCCTTGCCAGTGTGAACACTTTCAGAGTTACAGCATTGGGAGCTGATTTACTGCGCTGTAACTTGCCAGTGTAGACAAGGCTCAAGAAGCAAATAATACCTCCTACTTGTTATAGCACAGCATGCAATGGTGATTCTTTCCTTACTGACTGCACATTCTGGCATTGATACATTTGATGCAACAAGTGTACCATATGTGTTGACAAGCTCTTAAAAAAGGAACTAGTCTAATAAGTATTGCAAACCTGGCCAAAACACACATTGTGCAATCAACAATGCAACTGTGGGAATTTCTGCTTGAAAATGTTATGAAAGTCTCTCCTTGCTTGCCAAGTTCATGAATTCCATAATGATTCTTAGAAAGTAGGAGCCAGTCTTGGCTTGGCATGATGGTACCCCAACGGTCATACTAACAGGGACATCTTTCATTACACCATTAGGATTGTAATGAAATGTAGTAAAGTTCTGCTAGAATCACATGTATGTGGAATGAATCCAATGATCTAGGGAGAATTTATTTGTTCTGCAGCTATGTCACAGTTTTGCAAAAAACTCAGAAGTTCATGCAACAGCAAAATTTGTGAGCTCGTCTAGCACTGTCTTCCCTAAGCCAGCAGTCTCCCTTCTATACATCCACATAGCTCTGCAATCCCTTGCTCCCCCTTTTTTTGTTGGCAACTTCCAGACTGCTTGATGGCCATTTCCCCCAACCCATTTTTAGTTGGTAGCAGAAGTGGTGTGGATTGGCTGTTGTCCCATCTAATATTATGGAAGGCTTTCTGAGGAAACCCATTTTTCTCATAATCCTAAGAACCTGCTGAGTGGTCAGATGGTGACCCAATCCTCCCCTCAGAGCAACATGAGATGGAAACTTTCCTCCAGACTTTCCTGCACTAATCCCATAAGGCCCAATTAGTGGGAAACCATCAGGATTTTTTTAGCAGTCATGTGTTAGGACTAGTGGTGCTTTGTTGTTATGCTTAAACAAAGCACACAAGATCTTTTATGGGGAAAAGGCAGTACACCGCATTTATTGAGAATACTACAGATGCATATGCTTTTCAATCGCTCACACACAAACACCACACACACACACACAGTCCCGCCAGATGATGTTATAGTTGCCAGTCCAGAGCCTGTATCAATCTAGTGGTCAGTTAGATCAATAACAGAGGGAGAGCAGGGCCTTTCGTCAATCATGATCTAATGCTCCTCTGGAGTTGGTGGCAAGACAAACCCAAAGTTCCATAGCAAGGCACCCTGTTTTTATAATCCTTTTCTCTGTTGAAGTCTATGGATTCCGCTATGTCAGTCTGTGACTGGCGTGTTATCTTGTTAATGTCAATCATTCCCAAAACATTTCCTGTAATCAATTGTCTTCTAGGGGTGCTTGTTTCACTTTAAAGCCATCAACCTGCCAACCCAATCACTCCTTGGTCATGGGTACGCACTGGTGGTGACTGATGGTTCTTCTGATGCCGATCAGTCTGTTTTCACCCAGGCTCACCCCTCCTTCTTTGGCCATCTGGTCCTGAGCAATAACCTTCCTACCTTTATCTCAATGCATACATACCACTTCCACACATAAACAATATTTTATGAGGCCTTTCGAAGAAAAGCATAACATTAGTATCTCATATTGGGCAAAGCAAGAGGCATTGTAAATCAAACAATTAAAACTTCAACATCCCTCTAGTCTCATTAACATAGACACAATACCAAAACTCGATTTCCTTACTTACTAAACTAAAGGGCTTACTAAAGAGCTTAGTTTCAATGTAATAGTATGTTACCTTACATTGCTATGCTATTAAACCTAAAAATACAAATATAAAAAGGATAAAACTTTCAATCGTAACATCGTTGCCTTGCACACAGTTCCTAATGTTACTTTTGCTTTAGAACTTATGGGCCACTGTTTGTTTGTGGACATAGAATATTGGGAAAGTGACAGTTTCATTTTATGTCTGTGGACTTAGTCCAATATCTAGTAGACAGGTGTCCATAGCACAATTGTTGCTCACTGCCACCTTTGTTGGAAGTTTCAATAGACAGGCAAATGGACTGAATTTGACATGCCCTATCACTCCTTTGAGTATGGCTGGAGAAATGTACATGTCATTAGTCTATTCTCTAAGACTTTCTTGCATTTTTCCGTGGGGGATAGTGTGTTTTAATGCCCTTGTCTCTTCCATCTACTGCTCTGTCCTGTATTCGCTTCAATATGTTCTTTTATTACTCCGTTTTGGGTACATTTGTAATGGAATGAAAGTGACCGAAATCTCAATCCAAGAAACATCGTGTGTGGATATGTCTCAGAGGGGCAGCCATGTTCATCTGTATGTGTAAAAGAACAGAGAGTCCTGTGCACCTTAAAGACTAACAAATTATTTGGGAATAGGCTTTCGTGGTTAAATCACTTCAGCAGATGCATCTCACAGAGTGATTTCTACCCTAATCTTTTGCCTAAATAAATCTGTTAGTCTGTAAGGTGCCACAGGACTCATTGTTTGTGTGGATATGAGGGTATGTCTACACTACCACCCTTGTTCGAACTAGGGTGGTTAATGTAGGCAACCGGAGTTGCAAATGAAGGCCGGGATTTGAATTTCCCCGCTTCATTTGCATATTGCCGGGCGCTGCCATTTTTAAATGTCTGCTACTTTGGACTCCATGCCTGCGGCTACACGCGGCACGAACTAGGTAGTTCGGATTAAGCTTCCTATTCCAAACTACCGATACACCTCGTTCCATGAGGAGTAACGGTAGTTCGGAATAGGAAGCCTAATCCGAACTACCTAGTTCATACTGCGTGTAGCCGCGGGCACAGAGTCCGAACTAGCGGACATTTAAAAATGGCGGCGCCCAGCAAGATGCAAATGAAGCCCGGGAAATTCAAATCCCGGGCTTCATTTGCAACTCCAGTTGCCTACATTAACCACCCTTGTTTGAACTAGGGTGGTAGTGTAGACATACTCTGAGAGACTGAGGTTTAATTGCTTCCACTTTGCTGCAGTTGCACACTGAGAATTGAAGGAGGTGATAAAGGAGGAGATATGTGAGCGAGAGAGAGATATGACTCAAGAAGACAAATGAGCAGGAGAGTGCATAGGAGAGAAAAGGATGATACTGATATCAGGAATTGCTTTTCAAGAGCACAGTTCCCAAAGTGGCATTTCTAGGAATGTAGTGATCATATATTTGAGAGGTGTTGGAAAGACCTCTCTGGTACAATAAAGAAAACATTTAGTTAAATTAATATTTTTGTTTGTGGAGCAAACATCCAATAGCCTTTTCACAAGTTTTAAATGTCTTTAATAACCCTGATCAAAACCAATCAGAAATCCCCTTTGAATTCAATCTGTGCTTACAGGTTCATATTAGTATGTTGGGTGCATATTTCCTTTTGAAAAATCTTAGGCTTAAATAATTAAATCTTCAAATATTAGAAACCAAGGACATGCAGAGTTAATGCTACTTTCTCGTCAGGCACCCAAACAACCTTCATTTGCTTTTTTACTGATTTGTTTAATTCTTTCTACTGAAATAGGATTTAGAGAAGGCAGTTATGATTGTGTCCCCCAAAAGAATCTAAACAGAGGAACACAAGCAAACTCACCAAAATGAGTGCTATGTCATCAGATATTAAAAATGAGAAATAACAAATTCCCAAAATAGACTATTTTTGCTAAGGTGGAAAATATACAGTGCCAGGAGAACAAAACATGTTTATTATCATTACCTGTTATAGCTGTTATAATTCTTTAAAGACAGTTTGTGTTCAATAATTGTGAATAATTTTTCTGCCAAAAAACAAAAACAAAGAACAAAGAACAAAACCCAGGCTAATGACAAATAATATATAAATATGAAAACCTTGTTACAAAAACATCCCTGAAATGCTGGAATAGATAAGTGTCTATCTCTTTTCTGAATTTTGTAAGCTATTCAACATTTTCTTCGGTGATCAGGAAGTAAATATAAAATCATTGCTGATAAAATTTGTAGATGATACAAAGATTGGCAGAGGAATAAATAATGTTTAGGAGAGGGCTGCTATAAAAAGGAGTTAGACTAAGCTGGGCCTGTTGAAATAAAAGGAGTTTTAATTCAGCCTAATGCAAATGTATACATCTGTGATCAAGGAATGCAGGTCATACTTACAGAATGTGCTGCATCTCAGCAAGCAGTGTCTCGGAAAACAATCTAGCAGTCATAATGGACAAGCAACTTGAGGATGAGCTCCCAGTGCGATGGTGTGATATAAAGAACTCTTGCACTTTATAAACAACAGAGTATTGAGTAGGAGTAGATTTTTTCCCTCTGTATACTGCATTGGTGAAACTAATATTGGAATATTGTGTACATTTCTGGTATTCATATTTTAAAAAGGATGTTGAAAAATTTTTAGAGAGACACAGAAAAGAGCCACAAAAATATCTTGAGGGCTGGAGAAAATGCCTTACAGTGAGAATCTTGCAGCACTGAATCTGCTTAATTTATAAAAAACAAGACTGAGATGTAATTTGCTTAATGTATATATACTATCAAGGAGGGAAAATATTGGGTATTACAGGGCTCTTTAATGTAGTGGAGTAAGGCATAACAAGAACCAGTGGCTAGAAGATGATGCCAGAGGAATCCAAATTAGAAATTAGTTTCAATTTTTTTTAACAGTGAAGATGATTAAATATTGGAACAAACTACCATGGAAAGGAATGAATTTTCCATCTTTTCAAATCAAGACTGAATGCCTTTCTAGAAGATAGTCTGTTGCTGAGCATAAATTATTGGGCTAAATACAAGGTGAAAAGGCTTTTGATATTCAGGTCAGATTAGATGGTCCTGACTGGCCTTAAACCCTATGAATTTATGACAGCTGTCTCTGGACCACATTCTGCATTGCCTTGCATGTTGTTCAGCATGGGTGTAATTTCCAGTCATTCTAATTTCCATGCCAAGTCAATCTTTGCAGCCTATCTGCGAAAACTGCTCATGTTCAGACGTTGAAGTGCATTAGCCACCTAGCAGAGACCTTATACTGATGGCTGAACACCACGCTGTAAATACAGATCTCAGTGGCACCAGACTAAATCTAGCTTAACTCCATCAGTTTTGCTATAATCCATTATAGTAATTAAGTTTCAGCAGGTGTAGAAGTGCTGATCATCTCTGTTTCAAGAAGATAGAAACTATAACAATTTCTGTTGAGATCCAGTGAGTTTGCCTTGTGCTTTCCTTTCACATCTATCAAAAGTGCGCAAGTAGCATTATTGAAGGAAAGGCTCAAGATCATTGTGTTTCCTTTGATTTGGAGTGTAGTATGTTTTTAGATCTTGGTTTAGGGGATTTTATAGGCATATTGCTTCTGTTCATTTTAACGCATTTTAATTTTTTTCCCTATAGCTTCTCAAAGCCTTTGTCTGTGTGTTTTTACAAATTAAAATGCATTGATTATTGTTGTTGTATCAAAGCCATTATGAAATATTTGAATACCATGAAACCTATCATTCATTCTACCACAGGTGCAAAACTGATAATGTTACTTGTTTCCCAGTTTGTGTATTTGAGAAGAACTTACTTTGTCTTTTTGGCACTCAGGCTATCATTTAAGATATAATAGCAGTAGTACTCCAGGGTCTGTTAGATTTTCCATTATAACTCCCTACAGTACTTTAGGGGTTTATAATTTACTTGTAAAAAATCATTCTAAACTGAAACTTGGCGAATGATGTGTTAAATTGAGATGTTGATTTCTCATAGACACAAGGTATGAAAACTATCTGTTCCCTTTTTAACTTTTTAGAGGGGAGGAAAAATAAATCAAGAATTAAAGGTACTTTTTTGTTTTGTGCTTGTCTAATATTTGTATATTTAGAGATGTGGATTTTTAAAGCAATATGTTTCACAGGTGATTAGCCAAATTGTGGGGAAGAGTGTTGAAATGGCTGCCCCTTTGCCTGCTGAACTGTCTGCTGCTATGTAAAGTCAGTCTGGAATTTATTTTTAAAATACAAGATATTGGAAATAAGTGTTTCAGTTAGATTCACCTTAAAATAGAAATAAAAAATATTAAAACATAATGCTAACTTTTCTATGGAAAATTATAGTATCTGTGGTACACATATGTACCCACAAGAACCAGTAGAGTCACATCGTTGTTTTGAAAACTCAACACTGATACAATAGATTTAATGTCTGTGGAGTGTCTATTATATCCTGTTAAATTAACGATACCTAGATTTGCATCTTGGACCACACTGGCTTAGAGCAGGGCTACTCAACATGCAGCCCGCTTTATATCGTGGGGATCTGCATCCGTCAATGTCAATGCGGATATCCACAGCTCATTTTTGCAGATGAAGATGAGGATGCACATACAAATTTTGTATCCATGCAGGGCCCTCTATGTATGCCGTGTGGATGGATATATCTGATGCTACCACAAAAACTTTTTTAAAAAGTATAAAATCATACAAGATTAGGTTTGGAAGAGATATCAGGAGGTCATCTAGTCAAACCCCCTGCTTTAAGAAGGACCAATTCCACCTAAAAAGTCTGTTTCTGTTCAGATAAGAATGCCTCCAATCACTTGCATTAGAACCATTTGGAACCACCTTCCTACCCGCCCCTGAAAAGCCATCTCTGATTACAATCCTCTGAAACTTTCACTATATTCCCACAATCCTATCTCCCGATCTTTGCCCTTGCTAGGGCTGTGTCAGGATGTGTACAATGAGGAGTACAGGATCTTTAGAAAAAGATCAGGTTTATTTTCGAATGATCCCCATCTAAACAGCTGTTTTTCTTTCGAAAAGCCCCATTTTGAAAAAAACTGCGGCCACCATTATGCAAATGAAGCATGGGAAATTTAAATCCCGGCTTCATTTGCAATTTCAAAGGGTCTAATTTACATCCCTTTTTTGAGAAAAGGGATGTAGTTTAGACACAGCCTAGCAGGATACCATTTCCCCTTCTTCTTTGTTTTTGTTTTTGTACATAAGCAATCATAAAATCATAGAATAATAGGACTGGAAGGGATCTCAAGAGGTCATCGAGTCCAGCCCCCCGCCCTCAAGGCAGGACCAAGCTCCGTCTACACCATCCCTGACAGATGTCTATCTAACCTGTTCTTAAATATCTCTAGAGAGGGAGATTCCACTACCTCCCTTGGCAATTTATTCCAATATTTGACCACCCTGACAGTTAGGAATTTTTTCCTAATGTCCAATCTAAACCTCCCCTGCTGCACTTTAAGCCCATTACTCCTTGTCCTGTCCTCAGAAACCAAGAGGAACAAATTTTCTCCTTCCTCCTTGTGACACCCTTTTAGATATTTGAAAACCGCTATCATGTCCCCCCCTTAATCTTCTTTTTTCCAAACTAAACAAGCCTAGTTCATGAAGCCTGGCTTCATAGGTCATGTTCTCTAAACCTTTAATCATTCTTGTCGCTCTTCTCTGTACCCTTTCCAATTTGTCCACATCTTTCTTGAAATGTGGCGCCCAGAACTGGACACAGTACTCCAGCTGAGGCCTAACTAGTGCAGAGTAGAGCGGCAGAATGACTTCACGAGTTTTGCTTACAACACACCTGTTGATACAACCTAGAATCATATTTGCTTTTTTTGCAGCAGCATCACACTGTTGACTCATATTCAACTTGTGGTCCACAATGATCCCTAGATCGTTTTCCGCCATGCTCCTTCCTAGACAGTCGCTTCCCATCTTGTATGTATGGAACTGATTGTTCCTTCCTAAGTGGAGCACTTTGCATTTCTCTTTATTAAACCTCATCCTGTTTACCTCTGACCATTTCTCTAACTTGCTAAGGTCATTTTGAATTATGTCCCTATCCTCCAAAGAAGTTGCAACCCCACCCAGTTTGGTATCATCTGCAATCTTAATAAGCGTACTCTCTATCCCAATATCTACGTCATTGATGAAGATATTGAACAGTACGGGTCCCAAAACAGACCCTTGAGGAACTCCACTTGTTATCCCTTTCCAGCAGGATTTAGAACCGTTAACAACAACTCTCTGACTACGGTTATCCAGCCAATTATGCACCCACCTTATTGTGGCCCTATCTAAGTTATATTTGCCTAGTTTATCAATAAGAATATCATGCGAGACCATATCAAATGCCTTACTAAAGTCTAGGTATATGACATCCACTGCTTCTCCCTTATCCACGAGGCTCGTTATCCTATCAAAGAAAGCTATCAGATTAGTTTGGCATGACTTTTTCTTCACAAACCCATGCTGGCTATTCCCTATCACTTTATTACCTTCCAAGTGTTTGCATAGGATTTCCTTAATTACCTGCTCCATTATCTTCCCTGGGACAGACATTAAACTGACCGGTCTGTAGTTTCCTGGGTTGTTCTTATTCCCCTTTTTATAGATGGGCACAATATTTGCCCTTTTCCAATGAAAGCATGGCTAAGCGTCCACCATTCAGGACTTTTGATCCAAATTCAGAATCTTTTTTTTTTCACTTAATCTTTCAAAGCAAGGCTTTTTTGTATCTAATTTATTTAAAATTTGCCATTAAAGAAAACATGTATTTCTTTAGATAGAAACTGCATTCTGACTTACTTTGTACTGAAATGTATAGCTACTTGTATTGGTTGCACAAATTGACTCATATCTTTAATGGTACTTAACATAATTTCTATAGTTTATTATCCTTTATTATTCAGGGAACCATTAAACATATTTGGAGCACTAGTCAGCACTACTAAACTAACATAGAACATGTTTGAGGACTAGAAGTGCATTTAGAACACTGAAACATCTCCTATTGCTCCATTTACCATTTGGTTTCCTCCCAAGGGAACACCATTGGTTACTGACAAATGCTGGCCTGTACTAATATTGAGAACTATTGTAGTTTTCTCCTAAGTGGGTGACTAAAAGCTACATGAAAGTATTTTTATTTATTTTACGCATCCTTCTCTAGGATGTTTTGAATGGGAATTTGTTTTGTTTTGCTGTTTTGTGTGCTCACCTTGTATACTGGCTATTTCATTTAGGCATGCCATACCTAAATACAATCCCACTTTTTTAGTTTAGGATCCAGAAGTTGATTAATCACCAAGGGCTGGCCTCTACAAAATTTTCATCAGAATAATGAAATCAGTTTTAATGCATGCTTTTTGCAGTTCTGTTGAAAACCTGTAGGCGGATACTTTTATTCTGAAATCAAGGTATCGTATTTTGATTTTAAGTGAAGTAAAAAAAATTAAATCATACACAGATTTAGACTAACATAACAAAAAATGTGACTTACAGCTCATTTATTTATTTCAGTGAAAGCTTGTATGTAAGTGAAGTTTAATTGGTCATTCACTCTGTTTTACATCTCTGTATATAAATATGTACCAGCAAGTGACATTGACTTGGTAATAGAAGTTTGTGAAATGTAGCAGAAGTTGAAATGTTGACAGCAAAAGTAATTTTAACAAATATTTTCCTTATTATTCACTACATGTACCATAAAAATGTCCAGAAAATAGTACTAAAACAAAGGTGGAATTTAAACGAGATGGTCACTTAATTGAAATCTGTGGGAGGGATGAAAATGTTTAATTTTTGTATTGTTTTCATTCATCTTGGAAGATGGGGGAGGGGGAGAATTAAAGGCTTCTGCATCCCTTAAGCACATTCAGTTATGCTTTACTCCATACGTAATCTTTTTTTTTATTTCAATTATACTTCTCACCATAGGTAAGGGTGACAATGTTGATCTTTGAATTATTAATCCTCCGCCTCCCCAATTATTTTGAACTTCCATTTTATATTCTGTTTTTAAGGCCAGGTAGTTCCTTACTAACCTCAGGACCTAGTCCTCTAAGGTACTGAGTGTCCTCTGCTTGCAAGTCAGGGCTGAGGGATCTTAGCACGTAGCAGAATCAGACCCTTAGGATGCATGTTTAAATTTGACAAATCTTAAGAATATAATTTCTTGAAGCAAAATCTTTCCCTCTGGTGCCTTTGCATAAAATGCATGAAATCTCCTCATTATTGCTTAAATGCCCTTGCCTGTATAAAACTATTTCATTGTGGGAATTTTCTTTCACACACCTGCTCATTTTGTTATATGAAAATTCTTTTCGGTTCAAGGTTATCACATTTTTTTTTTTTTTTAAAAAAAGGATTCAGTCCACTGAATCCATTTCCTTACACAGTCTGCTGTGGAACATACTGATCTGCTTTTCATATCCAGATGTAGTTTAATTGTTTAATATAAAGACATATGCTGAGATTTAGGAAGAACTTCCCCCAGAACTCAGTATTATCATTATGTGCCAGTTTAAAGCTATCAGTGATCAACTAAAGATCTTTGTTGCCCTTCAGTTAAAATATACTAAATGGACAGGATATGATAAATCAGAGGCAACAATTAGGAGAATAGTTTAACTGTTCATATTACAGTCTGTTTGCTACAGCACAAACATTAAACTAAAAGCAAAGCCAACTAGAGTTGTCTGGTCTCATAAAAATTCTATTTGGCTAGGAAATACAGTACTATTTTACGTTAATGTTAAACACTCCAAGAGATAATTACATAGGCATGAGTAAACTGTGTCAAACAATTAAACAAAGGAAACAGACTCAAACAATTAAACAGAGGAAATTGACTCTTGGAAAAAATAAGATATTTCCCCATGTAATAAATAAATGAAAGGGAAAAAACACTTCCTCTTCCATCTTAAATAATTCTCCTTGGAACTCCTGCTTTTTGGGAAAAACAGCATAGAAACGAATGCTGAGGAAAAAGGAACTGTAATTAATTCAAGATCTCTGGAAAGAAAACACAGATTAACTTTACAGATGGGCCAGTTTACAAAGATAAGACAGTAGCTGAGATATCACAAATCTTCCACTGTGCTGGCATTCTAACGTTCCTCTCAGTTACTAAGGAAGTTTTATTGAAAATGTTTTGTCCTGTAAGCTGCAAACAGATCTTATTATCTTATTCACACTCAGGGTTCGTTTGCAGTGGAGCCTGGAGATTAGTCTGTAGCTAGTGCAGACATACTGTAGAACTCATTGAGTGAGCACACTAGGAAAAGTAGTGTAGAGTACAGCTTGACTGAAAAACAAATTAATCTGCTTCTGAAGTAAGTGGTGACATGGGCCAGCCCTGCCAAGTACATACCCATGGGTTCAGGAATGTTGTAGTTGAAATACACATGGGGCACATCTAAACTACATTCCTCTTTTGAAAGAGGAATGTAAATAAGGCAAATAGTGCAAATTACGTGTGGATTTAAATATCCCGTGCTTCATTTGCACGTTTGCGTCTGAGCGCTTTTTTGAAAAAGGGTTTTTCTAAAGTGAAAATGCCGTCTAGATGGGGTTCTTTCGGAAAAAAACCCCCAAAACAACCCTGTTTCAAAGGAACTCGTACTCCTCATTTTTTCAGGTATATGGGTTCTTTCAAAAAAGGGGTTTTTTTTCGAAAGAATCCCATCTAAACTGCGCTTTCGCTTTTGAAAACCCCTTTTTCGAAAAAGCGCTCGGACGCAAATATGCAAATGAAGCATGGGAAATTTAAAGCTGTTTTTCATTTGCACTTTTGATTTGCCTCATTTACATTCCTCTTTCGAAAGAGGAATGTAGTCTAGGCATAGCCATGGTGTACCTTACTGCAGATATTTGGGAGTTTCTGATTGGATTCTGAGGATGTGCTAAGGTTCCGGCTCAAGTGGGCACTAATATAATGACTGTGGTGGAGCTCTCTGCCATATTTGTAAATATAGTTCTTGATTGAGAGATTTCCATCCCCACCTGTACTGGACATGAGGACCTGTAAATATACGTGATGTTATTGTTTTCATTTTTGAACATGCTTTAAGAGTTTTATCACTGCAGTTCTTGTGCTGGATTATGCAGCTTGACTGAAAAACAAATTAATCTGCTTCTGAAGCAGAGACTGAACTTTCCACTGGCAAATTGTATCGCTTAGTTCTCACATTTCTATAGTTTACTTACAGGATATCTATGGTGGGGCACTAAATGAACTAATTTTCCTCCAGGATTCTACTGCTGAGGAGTATGTGCGCCATTGGTTTATTCGATTCCAACATGATTACTGGAGAGTGGATTGGCTATCTATAAAGGTTTGAATAAACAAAGTAGTCTATTGGGTGCCTGAGCACAATTCCCTTCATCTTCCTCCCTTTAGCACATCATCTAGAATCCAGTTGTTACACAAACATCCGCCATCTTTGTTTGTCCAAGGCAGCTCTTAGATTCACCTATTTATATGTTCTTTGATGCAACACATCCTTAGCTTTCTCAGCTTTCCACAGGCTTTCTTTCATATGACCCTCTCTTGTCCTCCTATGTTTACAAGGTCCTCTTCATCTGCTGCGCGTATCTGAACTGGCGAAGTTACGTTTTTGAGATTTTTTTCAGCTCCATCATAAACTTTGATTTACATTGTCGGGCAAACCATTGTTCTATTTAGTTGAGCTTTCAGTCTTAGCAGTCATACATAAAACCCGAGATGCTATTCTTCATTCTTCCAGCACTCCCCATTCTGGACTGTCTCATGTTCAAGCACATCATCTTCTGTGACCTACCCATCCAAGTGCTTGAACTGGTCAGCCTGCTTCAGTCTCATGACAATATCTATGACCAGTTTCTCTTGGCATCTCTGCTGACTCATATGACATCAGTCTGAGTCCTGATCATTTTCATCTCGTGCCTGCTTAGTTGGTCATACCACTGCTTTACTGTTTCCTCCAGGTCTTCTTTTGAGTATGCCCTTACTGCTGTGTTATCTGCATATAGCAGCTTCTCACCTTTTCCCACTGGGCTCTTCCTCCAGACATAGTCCATCTATGTAATATATAGCAGTGGACATAGGGCCAACTCCTAGTACAGTCTGGCTTTACTTCAAAGGGAACTGTTGTTCCAAAACATGTTCAGCTTATTGTTTAGGTCCGTGGTCCCCAACACGGTGCCCGCGGGTGCCATGGCGCCCGCGGGGGCACTTGCATGCGCCCGCCAGGTGCTCGGGGCTGGCCTGGCCCCGGGTACATGGCGTGGTGCTTGCGGGGAGCGTCAGCCCCAGGCGCGCGGCGCTTGAGTGCCAGCCCCGGGCGCACAGTGCTTGCGAGGGGGGAGCGCCAGCCCCGGCCCCGGGTGTGCGGTGCTTGCAGGGGGGAACGGGGGAGCGCTGGCCCTGGCCCCGGGCACGCGGCGCTTGCAGGGGGGTGGGGGAAGCGCCGGCCCCGGCCCCGGGCGCGCGGCGCTTGCAGGGGGGTGGGGGAAGCGCTGGCCCCGGCCCCGGGCACGCGGCGCTTGCAGGGGGGAGGGGGAAGCGCCGGCCCCGGCCCCGGGCGCGCGGTGCTTGCAGGGGGGAGGCGGAAGCGCCGGCCCCGGGCGCGCGGCGCTTGCGGGGTGCTTGCGGGGGGGGCCCCTGGCCCCTCGGGCGCGTGGCTATGGGGGGGCCCCGGCCCCCCGGGCGCGTGGCTATGGGGGGGCCCTGGGCAAGCGGCTATGGGGGGGGCTGCCCCCGGGCCCGCAAGTGTCCCCTCCCCCTGGCGCCCGACAACCTCAAAAGGTTGGGGACCACTGGTTTAGGTGATCTATCTAGGAGTGTTACTATAGTAATTAAATCGTCAGACACTCCATATTTCATCAGCCCTGTAAAAGCATTCTTTGGTCCATTTTATTATATGCCTTTTCTGGGTCTAAAAGGGTACATCTACACAGTACTATTGCTTTGAAGTAATGTTGAGCTAGAGGATTTCTTATTCCAACTCATGGTAACTCGCATTTCACAAGGAGTAAGGGAAGTTTAAGGAAGAGTGTTCTTCCTTCGACTTCCTGCTGTGTAGACAGCGCCAAAAGCCAAATTAAGCTATTTTGATTTAAGCTACGCAATTGACATAGCTGAAGTTGTGTAACTTCTTTCAACTTTAGCCCTTCTGTGTAGACATACCCTAAATGTCCAGAAACTACCCTGTTAGTACTCTAGCCATTTCTTTATCACATGTTTATTTATGAACACAGTGTTTCTGGTTTCTCATCCTTTCCTAAAGATTAATGCTTCTTTTTTTGAGGAAGGTTTTCATCATTCTCCTAATCCTAGCATTCAAAAATACTTTCCGCTACTTATGAGACAACAATAACTTCCTTCCTCGATAGCTTCTGCATTCATAGTGGCTATCCTTCTTTTATGCCTCTCTCCCTCAGGACTTTCACTAGGTCTTCTATCTCTTAATCAGATTCCACAGCCTTACTTTTCCTCAGTACCTGGACTGCATTTCTCACCTTCTTCTCTATTATGTCAGATTTAGGTCACATGAAACTCATTCTCTTTCCCTCAGTTGCCCCCATATGCATCATTGTCTTCTGCTGGTGCAATTCATGTTCTTTTGAGGTGGTGCCACTCCTCTTCAGATGATATCAGATCTGTTTCCAGATATTTATCCTTACTCTGTCACCATTCTCCTTAACTTCTTGTACTTTAATTTTGTTTATTTCAGTTTAATTGCTTTCTAGTCCACCACAATTTTGCCAAAGGGGCCTAATGCTGCAATGTTTTTATTTCACTAGGTATCACTTTCTAATCCATAACGTGACTTCAATGAGATTTCCTTACTAGCATCATATCATTCTGGCTTTTCTACCTCTGATGTATGTGATCAAATGACTCACCCTCTTTTGAAACCATGTATTGGCTTTCATCCATTGATTGGCAATACCCACCACTAATAACACTTTCCCTTCCTCATTCAAAGTGCTTAGGCTCAAAGTTCCTGAGCACATTTCCTAAATAAACCCTTGTTCATTTTTTTGCTTGTTTATGCATTAATATCACCCTGTATCAACAGCTCCTCTGTTGCTGGTTTGCCTAAGTTGCCTGATCTTTACATTGTGTATAATTATATAGATTACTTATGATTTTCCAGTTTACACTTTGAGGTTGACAGAGGCTTGTGCTAGGATCAGGCCCAGTATGTCAATTATTCAGTGGTTGGGTTCTGTACACCCTGATGTGCACAGTTGCAACATTCACACTATAGGAACTCTTGTATATTTACGAATATATATTATTAAGATATTTAGCACAGTAACAAATACCCTAACTTCACAAGATATATTCTACATAATATAATGTACATCTATATTTCCATATACTCACATCATTCCTTCTAGAACAATCTGAAGTGTTAGCCATCATCTTCCTTATCACAATCACCAGTGACCATAATTCTGGTACCTCCCAAGAACTGTATCTCCTTCTCCTACCACCCCACACCAGCCTGGGATACCACTTTTACACTGACATTGTTATGTTTGATGCATACTTAGTAGAAGATGTTTCCTTTTCTCTTTATTTGTATTTCCTTACCTTACGAATGACGAAGTATCTTTTCCTCTAGGTCAGTATATCATCAATCTCAACTTATTATCATATACGTCAGTTTGTTTTCATGGCTCCTTTATGGTTATGTATCACATTTGTTATTTCTGTCTGTCTCGGTTATTTGATCTGGTCTTAAACTGTTATTTCATGTTTTTTCCAAGTTGTGGAAGCCCCTATGTCATTGAAGATTGCTTCATCTGAGTGAAAGTGGTCCCACTTCAATTCAAAGCCTTCTTTGAATTGAATAGCGGATATAGAGAAATCTCCACAAAATAATATTTGTGGAAAAAATAGGACTAGTAATTGAGTCTCTTGAACATTATTTTGTTGGTTTTTACTTTCCAACATGTTACCATCATGTTAGCCTCTTTCTCCGTCCAACTGGTTACATTCGGTGGTTTTGCAATCCCATCCAACCAAGAGAAATAAACCCAAGACTCTCTCTAATCAATGTTTTGATGCATGCACATCACCCATCATCTCTGCCAATAATCTGGAACCAATATTGCCACTATCTGGTTAATGGCTGAAATTCATTTTCCTACATTTGTGCTTCAGAGAAGGTTTAAATCAGAAAATCTTATTTAAAAAAGTTTCATGTTGAGCAAGTGGAATATTAAGACAAGAGGAGAGCAATGTAGCTAGTGTTAGAGTTTCATTATAACACAATCTGCAGTTCTTTCTGTAAGGAAGCCTTGAAGGTTGCAAGATTTACTCTTCCTTGGTGGTCTGTTTTAATACAGTGTTTTTGGCTCCAGGACATTTACTTAGCAAAACCAGACATATAGATGTGGAGTCATTTTTATTTACATTTCTTTCTTCAAATACAAGTATTGTTTCTTTTCTCTTTGTATGGCCCTGACATTTACATATCTGTTACAGATTGTTAACTGTTTATGGTGTAATCAAACCTCAAAGTGACATAGGACTCAGGCACTGGGCCTGATTTTTAAACCCAGTGTTCCTATTTATAGGCACAATATTGTGCTTTTAATTGCAGTTAATTGTGGGAATGAATAATAGCAGTTAGATGTTTAACTGTTGGGTCTTGCTCGCAGAGCAGCTATTTAACTGTTTAACTTCCATCATATGTGCCCAAAAGTTATTTGTAGGCACAAATTGGGAGGCTGGGTGAGATCACTTTAAAAATCAGACTGCATAGGTGTGTTGTTTTTAGAATTGCTTTTCCCCTTTTGTGAGATCTTTGCAAATGAGTGCAAGAATTCCTCCATGCAGGAATTCTCTTTGGCCAGAGATGCTCCCCACTATCATCTAAACCAGAGTTCAACTCCTTAATACTTCTTTCACTCTAACTTGTCAAATATGTTAGCAGTTCCCAATCTGTAGTCCATGGAAAATTTGCTGATGGTATATGGAGGGCTTGAGAGTGACCGGATGCTAACACTTGTTCTTGTTTTCAGAGACTAAATCACATAAAATGATTTAAAATACATTATTTTTCTAATGCTGCTTTACCTTGTCAGTAACTGCATGAAGGATGTTACACTGTCCCTAGGCAGAAAGGTGGATTGTGCTATTATGAATGGGAGGAGGGGAGTGCACAATGATTTCTCTATAGAATATGGCTCAAACGATGAGAGAACTTGAGAATTCCATGCTAGGATACACAGTCCACAGGTAGCTGATCACTAAGCCCTTGCTGGTTCCATGGAATAATAAAATGAGTATTTTTGAGTCCTCCTAATCTTGGATGAGTTTTCTGGGATCTTGAGAGTGAAATATCTGATGAGATAATAGGTGGTACCCTGCTTCTCTAGATTATCTGGTCCTCTGTAAAAGCAGCTGACATGTTTGTGAGATAACTAGCTGTTCAAGACTGTCCAGTGCCTAACTGAAGACATTAAGTGAAGTTTTAAAAGGGACAAGGCCTGATCTTATTAGAAATGGAGTCAATGGAGACAGGAGGGCTTATGAAAGCAAGATCTGTTCCTGGGGAAGTCAGGATAGAGAAATTTTGTCCCATGTTACCATTTAATTTTTATCTTAGTTTTTCATAAATAATTATTGTAATTATGTGTTTGCTCTTTGAGATCTCTGAGTTCCTTAACAAAAATAAAATTAATGTCAACAGTTAATAAAATACAGCTTAGGCCTATTATACTGCTTGGTTAAATTTTGTGTGTGTTTGCGCACATGTGGTCATGCTATGTGGATGGAAAGCAGTCCCATCTCAAATCAAATCCTTCTTTCTTAACACTAGAATATAATAGGGAATGTAGAGAAATCTTCACACAAATATCTTTGTGGAAAAAGCAGGACTTGTAATTGAGTCTCTTGTACATTAGTTTTTTGGTTTTCACCCACATCTCTAATGATACAGCGTATTGTTTCCTGGCTTTCTGCCAGAGCCAGGCTAAAAGTCTCTGGCCATTAAGTTTGAGAAATGAGAAGAAGAAGAATGATTTTTGAATGAGGGTATGCCTTAAATTATTCAGAGAACCTCCTTCTTCCTCTTTCATTTTTTTTGAAGTTTTGGATCAGCAGTGCATTTCTACCTGTGTCTTGAGAAAACATGTTTCAAAGAAGCCACCCTGAAATTAAAACATAAAAGCATAACTTTCACTTCATTTCATTTAGTAGAACACACAATTATTTGTGTTTTTTTTTTGTTTATTTGGGAATGCAAAAAAATGTTGAATGCACAAGTTCTCTGTAAGTTCCTAAAATCCTGTTTATGGAGCTAACATGCAAACAAAACTCTCACACTGACAGGTTTAACTTTTAATTTGCTAACTTAACATTTGAGTTTATTTGTTGATGATTTTATCAGTGGGAATAAAAAAAACCTCTTTGGGTATGTCTGTGTTACGGGATAAGGTTGAATTAAGACACACACACAACTTCAGCTATGTTGATTGTGTAGCTGAAGTTGAAGTACCTTAACTTGATTTTTGGTGCTGTCCATGTTGCAGGAACTCTCTCCCCTCGACTTTCCTTATTCCTCGTGGAAGCAGGCTTCGACCGGAGTGCCCATCTCAGTTCGAATTAGCAGGTCTTCACTAGACCACTAATTTGATCCCTGGAAGATTGACAGTGGCAGCTTTGATCTTATCTGTAGTGTAGACCCTCAGGGAATAAAATACCCTGTATGGTGGACAAGTCACACTGGAAAAAAAAAAGAATTGAGCTAAGTCTTTATCCAAAACTTGAACTGGAGCCAAACTTAATATTTCTTGAGGGACAAGATTGGAATATTTTCTTCCTCTGTACCTCTAGTGCTTTACGTTTTCATGCTCCTGTAAAACTCCAGGTTCTGGCTGGATGTAATAGGAAAGTGCCAAAATGTGTACCTAGAGAGGGGATGTTTTGTGGTATATTTTGGCTTTATCAGAAGAAAGACTTTTCCACAAAATTCCTGAGATGATTTTTTTGTGAGATTTCATAGCCAGTTTTGCAAAGTAAAGAGGCTTGGATAATATTTAAGCATGGGGTTGCCAGGTGTCTGGTATTGACCCAGACAGTCCGGTATTTTTGCCTCCTGTCCGTTAAAAAATTTCAGAAAGTACTGGACACCTAAAATGTCCAGTATTTTCTGTTTTTTCCCTGCCAGGAGGCGAAAATATTGGACACCTGGAAACCCTAGAACACACTCAGCAACTGCCCCTCCCAACCTCCAGTCTTCCTGCTTACCTGGTTCCGCAGGGAAGCTCCCTTCTGGCTCGACCAAGAAAACAAGATGGCCACCGGCAAAAAAGCCTAAAGACCTGAAGAAGGGGAAGCAATGCCTTCTGTGGGATTTAGTGCTCAACCTCTCCTCTTCCTATCCCTATTCTGACTCTGCATGCATGTAAAGGGGCCATGCCGTTTTAATTCTGTTTTGTTTTATTTAATTAATTAATGTATTTATTTATTGATTGCTTAATAACTCTTGGGGTCTTTTTTTTTCTCAATAACTTTGGTCTCCCCCCTCTTTTTTCCCCCTCAACAGAATTTTTTCCCTGGTGTGTTTTTTGGGGGCGGGGTGGGACAGGGTGGTATTTTTGGTTAAACCATCTGGCAACCCTATTTAAGCAATAGTATTGATCAATGATGATTTCACATATAGTCTAGCAGTAACATTTGCTCCTTCTTTCTCATGCCACACTCTACTGTCCATTACTATTATACATTTAAAAACATAAAATTCAGTATTAGAATTTTGTGTTAGGAAAAAAGAGGATTTTAAAGACAATGTGATGAGAAAGGGAGTAGAGAAATGATGAATACTGATTCCACTGGAAAAAAATGCATTAGTAAAGCTTTTTGAAGATTTTTTTGGGGGGGGAGGTGCAGGTGGGGGCTGACAAAGATGTCAAAGGAGAGAAATTTCCACAACTTTTGATTGTTTGTTTGCCTGATCTTTTGCATTTGCCTTCACGTTTTCAGTTCAGTATAGTCTTTAATGAAATCTAGATGCAATCTGAACACTGAGACAGATTGAAAATTTCCTGAATGAATTTTATTGAATTAAGATTAATACCTTTGGGATCCAGTGTATTAAAATCATAGAATCATAGAATAATAGGACTGGAAGGGACCTCAAGAGGTCATCGAGTCCAGCCCCCCGCCCTCAAGGCAGGACCAAGCTCCGTCTACACCATCCCTGACAGATATCTATCCAACCTGTTCTTAAATATCTCCAGAGAGGGAGATTCCACCACCTCCCTTGGCAATTTATTCCAATATATGACCACCCTGACAGTTAGGAATTTTTTCCTAATGTCCAATCTAAACCTCCCCTGCTGCACTTTAAGCCCATTACTCCTTGTCCTGTCCTCAGAAACCAAGAGGAACAAATTTTCTCCTTCCTCCTTGTGACACCCTTTTAGATATTTGAAAACCGCTATCATGTCCCCCCTTAATCTTCTTTTTTCCAAACTAAACAAGCCCAGTTCATGAAGCCTGGCTTCATAGGTCATGTTCTCTAAACCCTTAATCATTCTTGTCACTCTTCTCTGTACCCTTTCCAATTTCTCCACATCTTTCTTGAAATGTGGCGCCCAGAACTGGACACAGTACTCCAGCTGAGGCCTAACTAGTGCAGAGTAGAGCGGCAGAATGACTTCACGAGTTTTGCTTACAACACCTCTGTTGATACAACCTAGAATCATATTTGGTTTTTTTGCAACAGCATCACACTGCTGACTCATATTCAACTTGTGGTCCACTATGACCCCTAGATCCCTTTCCGCCATGCTCCTTCCTAGACAGTCGCTTCCCATCTTGTATGTATGGAACTGATTGTTCCTTCCTAAGTGGAGCACTTTGCATTTCTCTTTATTAAACCTCATCCTGTTTACCTCTGACCATTTCTCTAACTTGCTAAGGTCATTTTGAATTATGTCCCTATCCTCCAAAGAAGTCGCAACCCCACCCAGTTTGGTATCATCTGCAATTGTGTGTGTGTTTTTGTAAAATTGGATGTACCTTCTCTTTTTTGGGGGGGGAGGGTGTAGCCAGACAGGAACCCCCCCTGTAACATCCATTTTTGCTTGCCTGGAGCACACAGGGCACACAGAGCAGTAAGCCTTGAACAGAAGGCCTGGATATGCAGGCTGCTGTGACCCTGAATGGCTGTAAACAGAGATATGCCAATTGCTGACCAAGACGCTGCTGAGGAGTGCCCTTGACTGAAACCCATATTGATATGAACACACAGCTGTCCGCGGGGGGAGGAATCTCTCACCCAGTAAAAGAATGTCCAGTACTCACAATTTAGTTATCTCTCTTGCAAGTGTAAATTAAGTTGAAACTTGCTTGTAAGAACTGGCGTCATAAAGACAAACTAGTACAATTTGGCATCTTACTCTGAGTGTCAATCTACCATCTATCTGCTGGTCGGGTTAGGTGATTGACCTCCTGAGGTTCCACGAGGACGCCCACCTTGTATTTGTCTTTCCTAGGAATTGAGGGACCGGCCCTGGCTTGACCCGCTGGAGTCGAGAGGCACAGAAGGGGGTAAAAATTGTACCTGGATGTGGTCCTTTGTCTTAAGTGTACACATAGATTTAGAGCTCTTTAAAGATTAAGCTGTCACTTGGTACCATTATTTCTATTTTCTATCTTTATTTTATTTGTAACCATTTTTAAGATCTATATTTGCTAGCAGTTAAGAAATAGAGCAATAGCCATTGTAACCATATGATTTATAAGCTTCTTTAATAAACCTGTAACTGTTTAAGATTTAACCTAACTCCTTCAGTTGCTGTAACAGAGTCAAGCACAATTTAAAAGAACTTCAGCCGGTCATAAGGGACAGATACAAGCAGAGCTGGGCATTTGGATCGTGTTGCTTCCAGGGGACAGATCCGTAGGGGCACCCGTCAGCCTCCCTAAGCTGCCTGCTGCGACGGGACCTTGTGTCCCAGCAGTTGAAGACTCGAGTGTAACACACACACACACACACACACACACACACACACACACACACACACACACACACACACACACACACTGCCCTGACCATCGGCTGACAGGGGGATTGGGGATGCTAATATAATTCCTCCATTATCAGTCCTTTGAAGTCCCTCTCCCCCAAGAGAGGTGTGCATATGCTAGTTCAAACTGAATTCTCCAAGTACCAACAGATACAGAAAGCCTTTTTGGATAAATAGACTTATTCCAAACAGGTTCAAACCATTCTTTCTGAACCAGGAAGTGGATAGGACCTTTTGACTATGGAGACCCCCTAAGACAGAGCCTACTGCATGAAGCTGTAATGAACTTAAAACCACCCTGCTCATCTGTCCACACAAAATTCATGTTACTTTATATATTTGTTAGTCTCTAAGGGTATGTCTACACTACCCTCCTAGTTCGAGCTAGGAGGGTAATGTAGGCATACCGCACTTGCAAATGAAGCCCGGGATTTGAATTTCCCGGGCTTCATTTGCATAAGTGGGACTCTGCCATTTTTAAATCCCCGCTCGTTCGAACCCTGTGCCGCGTGGCTACACGTGGCATGAACTAGGCTTCCTAGTTCGAACTACCGTTACTCCTCATTCCACGAGGAGTAACGGTAGTTCGAACTAGGAAGCCTAGTTCGAACTACCTAGTTCGTGCCGCGTGTAGCCGCGCGGCACAGGGTTCGAACAAGCGGGGATTTAAAAATGGCGGAGCCCCGCTTATGCAAATGAAGCCCGGGAAATTCAAATCCCGGGCTTCATTTGCAAGTGCGGTATGCCTACATTACCCCGCTAGTTCGAACTAGTGGGGTAGTGTAGATATACCCTAAGGTGCTACAGGACTACTCGTTGTTTTGAAGCCAGAAGAAACTTCTTTTGTGGGGTGTTGAAGAACTGTTCCTGTTACAGTTGGGTTGGTCTCTGATAAGCTTTTTAGCATGCATGAAGGTTCTTTAATTGACTTTAATGTATTTTCTGTATTTTACTTTAAGAATAAAATAGGCTTGCTTAGAAAGAACTGTGCGGTAACTCAGAACTGTGGGCAGTCACAGTTAACTGTCTCTGAAGAGACAGCAAACCGGTGTGCTTGGGCAGCCTGTCCCTGCTGGGAATAACACAGTGAAGGCAGGGAACTGTGCAGCCTAGAAATAACCTGATCAGAATGGAGCGAGACATGGATCTTCACCCAAGAAAGGTAATCACTGGGGAGCTGAAAGCCTGAGAGAAGGTGCTCTTTCTGGACCCCTGAGGGGAAATATTGGTGTATTTGCTCTGAACTGTGACACAAACAATGTTGAATGAATTAACCTTACGGCACTCTCTCTATTTTGCTGCATTGCAAACTTTGCCTTCAGTATATGCTCTGTGGGATTGTGAGCACAATAAAATTTTTAACATGATAGGCATGGAGTGTAAACCTAAAATGACTTTGACTTGCAGATATCAAAACAATGAACTAAACTCTTGAGAAATCCAAGCTGTAAAACTGGCCTTGAAGCCTGGAGCTTTTTGCTTCTAAGGTCTGTGTACAACACGATACAACATAACATGTACTTGCTAAGGACATTTATCTTGATGTTCTGATGTCACACTATTGTTCTAACCAAAGAAGAAAAAATATATAAAAACTAGGATTTCCCTCCCTAGATTTAAATCATTTTGGAAACTTAATTTTCATTAGGAACCAGTATTCCTTGCAGCTGGAAGATGTGTTTATTTTCTGATGATCTATCTCCTTGACAACAGCTATCCTGAAATAGTGTTACAAGAAATGGCCTGTATTGTTTTGTTTTAAATAGTACTTTAAACATCTTAACTTTTCTTTCTGGTTAGAGATGGTTGTTAACATTGTTGTTACTTAACTTTAATTTGCTTCCCAAAATTATTTTTTCATTGGGGATGGGAATGGTTTTCAAAAGGCATTAATTTAACACGAAAAATCATAACAGAAATTGGAGATGGACAATATGTATTTAGGCTATTTAATCCATTCCTCTGCCAGTATAGAATTGTTCCCTACAATCTGTTCTTTTTTATTAGTCTGTCAACATTTTGCCATGTTCAATTTTAAATGGAGCAAGGGACGAGCCTATCACCACTCCCTGTTTAGCAGATTTTAGTTGCTTTGACATTTCTTTCCATTGTAAAACCTTCAATAGAGGGTCATAGAGGAAAGAGATCTCATGTGGTGACCATGAAAGGCCTGTCCCGGACATGTAAGGCCCTGTGTTTCTGCACTGTTCTGGCTCCTATAGGGCAGTGTTTCTCGACCTTTTTTTTTTTTTATAAAGTACCCCTTTAAAAAAAATTAGAAGTACCCCCAGTACCTACAGTTTTCGGACACAATTTTTTCCTAATATTTGCAACACATTTGTTTAAACAACTTAATTGTAGCCAGGTGAAGATGGCATTTTTGGGGTGTAAAAAGTACAAAAATAATAAAGTGTAAAAATTAATACAAAAATGTCAGTTTTCTCCAAATTTCAGCTATGTTGAAGTACCTCCCAGGCTTCTTTCGAGAACCCCTAAGGGTACTCGTACTACTGGTTGAGAAACACTGCTATAGGGTTTCTCCCTAAGGATTCTACAGAAAAGGTGATAAAACCCAGTATTGTATTTTCTTTTGGAATATTTTATGTGGAGCTAAGAGATGGACTCTTTCAATTCTCCCAGGTCACCTTACTGTCTGCACCATGTAGGGCATAGAGACTTTGCCATGGAGCTCCCAATGCGATGGTGTGACAGAGAACTATTGCAATTTATAAACAACAGGATATTAAGTAGAAACAGATTTTCCTCTATTCTTCATTGGTGAGAATGATATTGGAATATTGTGTGCATTCCTGATATCCATATTCTGAAAGGATTTTGAAAAAAGTGTAGAGGGACACAGGAAAAAATAGCCACACAAATATTTTGAGGGCCAGAGAAAATGCCATACAGTGAGAATCTTGCAGCACTGAATCTGCTTAGTTTAACAATTAGTGTGTATATATACTATCAGGGAGAGAAAATATTGGGTACTAAAGGGCTCTTTAATGTAGTGGAGGAAAGCATAACAAGAACCAGGATATAGGGTATACGGGATCAAAGTATAATAGGAGGTTTGCGGTACAATCTGCCACATTGTTGGCAACTTTTTCTGACAACCTTTTTTGTTTTAGTTCTTTAAGGACCAGTCTACCTTTGTTTCCTCTTGATATTTACTCCCTTCAGATACCAGTGGATAGATTTCTTCTGTATCACTTCATCTTTTATCCTAGCTATACTTATGGAGTGAGATACTTACCCAGTGGAAACTGGCAGACTTCCATTGAAGCCAAGGGAGCTATGCTAATTAGCTAAAAATCTTACATGTAGTTTTAAAAAACTTTTCTTCTTAAATCACTGTGGATAACAATTTTATTTGACCTCTGAATTTAATTTTTGCTTTTTCTGGTATCAAAGTACATAGAACTTAATGCAGCGGTCTAGGTGTGTCCTTGATAATGCTTGATAATGCTGTAATATCTCTGTGTCATGCATGGGTGAACCTATTCAGCTTAATTCATTCACCTCCACCACATCACTACAGGTTCCTCCAACAAATATCAAACCATTTAGGACATTCTGTTCAGGAAGTTTTGTTACAAGGTGCTCTAAACAAGGCCTCCCGTGAACTCTTCTTTTTATGACTAAGACCCTGCCAAATTTGTGGATATGAAAAATGAATTATGTACCATGAAATCTGGTCTTCCTCTATGAAATGTGGTCTTTTATGTGCTTTTATTATATAAATTTCATGTGTGAAGATGTGCATTTCTCAAATTAGGGGTCCTGATCCAAGAAGGAGGTGTTGCCATCCTTATTTCTGCCTGCCCTCAGAGCTGTGTGGCCCAAGAGTAGTGGCTGATGGTTAGGCACCCAGCTCTGAAGTTAGCCCCCTGCCAGCAGCAGCATGGAAGTAAAAGTGGCAATATCCTACCATGCCACCCTTACTTCTGCATTGCTCCCTTCCAAGCAAGGTGGCTAATGACCAAGGGCCCAGCTCTGCAGGCAGCAGAACAGAAGTAAGGGCAGTGGTGCCATACCATGCCATCTTTTTGTATTGTTGTTTTCAGAGCTGAAAGGCTGCAGAACACTGGCTGCTGGATGATGGCCCGGCTCTAAAGGCAGCATCACAGATGTAAGGGTGGCAATGTCCTACTATGCTATTCATACTTCTGCATAGCAGCAGCTCTGCCTTCAGAGCTGAGCTCCCAACCAGCAGCTTCTGCTCACCATCCACTGACCTCTGAAGGCAGCACTGCCATCAGCAGCAGTACAAAAGTAAGGGTAGCAGTACTGAAACCACCCTTACAATAACCTTGTTACCCTCCTTTCCCCCCCCAAACTCACCAATGGGTCTTTTTGTCACATATGTCTTATGCATTCAGGATTGGTATTGTGTCTGCTGTGTATATATACTATATTGGATTGTGAAGAATGGAAATAATTACACTTCACTTCTTGTTGTTTGTTATAAAATTTAATAAGGAATTAAGATTTTTATAACATGCTTTATTTTTAATAATTCACAGATGTCCTTATGGCAAGCTCCTATAATGATTGTTATACTTGTGCATTTTGCTGAAGCAGCATATACAGAATGCCTGCTTGGTACATAGTGTTTTTATGAACTAGGCTGCTGTATAATGTGCTATATCATTTAATAAATGATAATAAAGTATTTATAAATAGAAAGATAATATAATTTGTTACCATATGTTTGAAGTAATGATCAAGCATTTACTCTCACTTGTGAGAAAGTGTTGTTGGATGCAAGCTCCTATTACCATATGGACAGGGATGTAAAAGGGAAACAACTGTGTGTTTCAGAACGGAGTAGGTTTTTCAATCCACTGTGGGAATAGGGAACAAGAAATTAATCGTATCATTAATCTCCTCAAAAATCTTCCCAAAGTGAAAAAAACACAATCAAATTTGTTACTTGTGAATTATTTATCCTAATTAAATTTTAATAAATATCCGTATGCAATGTAAATTTTCACTATTAAGACAGATACACTACAAGAAATACAGACCCAATTACAGTTACTTTTAATTATATTGCCTTTAGATTATTCACCTGGGCTATCTTTCTGTTTCCTTTTGAAATTATATCTTTTAGGGGATAGAATTTAAAACTTACTCCTCTATAATTTTAAAAATATATTTGGGGGTCAGATTCTCAGCTCTTGCATAGCTACATTGGTCAGTAGAGCTGCATCACTTTACACCATCTGAGTCTTAAGCTTTTTTAAAAAACTAACAATGAAGTATAAACACCCCCCATTTATATATTTAATACAGAATTTTTGTACAATGATCTCAAAGTTTAGATCAGAGGGATGGATTTTTTAATACAGCACAAAATCTTAAACAGCTCAAGTTAAGCTTAAAATGAAAAAAAAAAAACCTTGGACATAGAATTACTCCAGTTTTATTATTATAGTACTTACGTGAATGATGGTTTTGTTAATGTACACAAGGGTGGATAAAGGACAGGGCGAGCAGGGCGGCCGCCCCGGGCCCCATGCTTCAAGAAGCCACGCGCATGCGCCGTGGCAAAGGGGGCCCCGTGGAATTGTGCTGCCCTGGGCCCCGCAAAATGGTCATCTGCCCCTGAATGTACAAGACATTGTTTCTGCACAATTTCAATTCTTTTTCTTCTTAAAAAAGAAATTTATATTTGGATAAGTTAGTGAAGCAATATGGATTTCTTCTCTCCCTCCTGCCCCCAGATAAGGAAAAAGAAGTGCTCAGACCCATATAAATCTAGCGAGTAGCCAGTCTGTTAGGGTCTCAAGAAATAACAAAGGAAACAAACAAACCAAATTAATGAAAAAAAACCAACTCTCAAAAGCAGCTCTCAAACCTTCCTTGCCAAGTATCATAAAGGAACTCAAATCTCAAGCATTAGTATATCTGTGCTCCAGACTCTACAATTTGAATGGGATGGGGCCTCATCAGATGACTATAGGATAGCTATAAAATATTTAAAATGCATTCTCTTTGGGATAGGGCGGGGGGACTAGCGGGAGGTAGCATCATGGATTAATTAGAAGGTCCAGTTTAGGATCAGCTAAGCAATAACGTTTAAGAATGTCATGTTTATCCAAACACCAGTTAATGGAAGTTTTGAAGTTACCTCTGCCATATACCCCTAATCTCACTGAACTATTTCAATTTTGAAAATTCATAGGTATGACACTGGAATATACTGAGCTTACCTTGGTTATGGAACATCCCTTTTCCTTTCATTTGTTGCATCATGTTTGTGTTGAAATGTTGTTGAATCATTGATGCAATGTTGTAGTACTTGAATTTTGCAATAAGGAGGAACTTTACTTAGATTAGACAATTATTAGAATAACCATACCGTGAACTGCAAAGCACTAATAAATCTCACGTAAACTTCAATACACACAAACATACATTAATCACACGTTGCCATATGTAGACACATCACACATTTCCTTGCTTTGAAAAGCTTGGCTGCCACTTATTTCCTCTCACATCTGCCTCCAAGTTCATGCTTTTTCCATGTGCATTTTTGACCTAGCAAGAAAGAGTCACCTTAAACTTAGAAGACTTATCTTCACTAGGAAAAACATGTGTGTTCATAACTTGAGTTAGCTAGCTTGAATTAAGTAACATGAGACAAAAAATCAATGAAGGTAATGCAGTTTTTAGTTTTCACACAAGTTAGTAGGGCAAGGTAAACTAAGTTTCCCCCATTGTCTTTAAGTCAGCCTGTTAACTCAGGAAAACTAGAAACTACCTTGTTCTCATTAGGACTTTTACCTCATGTAGGGCAGCCATCAGAGGTGGCAAAGGCGGCGGGGGGGAGGGGGGGGGGAGGAAGGGAGCAGCCCTGGGCCTCTAGGAGCACTGGGCTCTCAGGCAGAAGGGCTTGCTTCCCACAACCAGTTCTTCAGTGCTTCCCAGCATACACCATCCAGGCCTCTCACAACAGTTTAAGGGCAGATTTTGGGGAGGCAAGGGGGGGCAGCAGCCATGCACACTGGGACATGGCTTACTTTTCACTCTGTTCCCCAGACTATTGGGGAGCAAGGGGAAAGTACTTGCATGCAGTGATTTACTCCTCTGCCCCCTCATTTCACCAGCCAGATGTGAGAGGCATGCACGGAATGAAAGTACTTTCCCCTTACTCACTGATAGTTCAGGGAATGGGATACACAACAAGCTGAATCCCAGTACATAAGGTTGCTTCCCTTCCTGTCCTCCTGAAACTCTGCCCTTGTTCTCTGGCCACTGGTTCTGCGGCTATAGCAGCAGTATCTGGGAGCCCCTGGCTCTTTTAAATTGCTGGGCCTCAAGGCAGCTGCTCTCTTTGCTCCATGTTCGTGGACTTGCTCATCTGTTAGGGTATCTTCCCTACACTGGCCATGCAAGAGTTCAACTAGGCTAATTGGGCACAATCAGCCAATTAGGCTACAAATGGAGGAGACTTATGCTGGAGGAAACTAATTAGAAGGAAGCTCACTTGTGAGGAAACAGTGAGGCTTCTCCAAAGCCAGGAGGCTGGCAACAGTGCAGCAAGGAGAAAGGTCAGGAGAAGCAGCATGGTAAAGAGGAGTACTTCCTACTGGAGCAGGGGTGAGAACAGTAAGGCTGGGGTATATGTAGACCTTAACTGTTCACTGCAGCACCCTAGATTAGAACCTAGAGGTGAGAATGGGCCTGGCCTGCAAAGTGGTGTTGCTAAGGGAAGTCATTATGAAGGCTGTTGGTGTCACTGCTTGACATGCTTGTGGTTGCAGGTGGTGAGGACTGGTACCAGAAGAGAGACTTTGACAGACTTACCTCCAGAAGGAGAAGTCAAGCAGTGGAAGAGAAGACTGCAGTTTCTGAAGTGAACAAGGGGCTGCAGAGGGAGACAGAAACAGTGAGCCATTGCAGAAAGAGGCTTTGGTCTGGCAGAATTAATCCACAGAACTGCTAGGCAGCAATGCTGTCCAGTGGTGAGTAGAGCATCCCGTCACTCCTTATGCTAGTTAATTCAGGTTAACTAACTCAAGAAGTTAAGACCACACCTTCATTTTCCAGTTGAAGACACATTGAAAAGGAAACAAAAATTGTGTTTCCTCTGTGTTATGCCTTAATTCCAATGACCTAGTAACATGGTATATTCTTCATCACTTGAATTCCTATAGCCATCAGTGATCCTAGATTTCCAGAAATGATGGGGAATGAGGTTGAATGTTGACCTGATTACCCTTAACTTGGCCACAGGGCCTGGCTTCCGATTATCCCAGAAGCTTCTAAACCCCCTACTCAGACTCAGGACCTGGCACCACCTTACCCCTTCCCCGAGCCTCTGCCCTGCCTCTTCCACCTCACTATGCCCCACCCTCACCTCTTCCATGCATCATTATGCTACTGAGTATATCCCATTCTTGCTCTTTCCTCTCCCTCCCAGCTGCTCCTGCATGCTGTGGAACAACTGAACATGGTGATTGATAGGCACTAGGGGGAGGGGGAATTAGGCTGCTCGTTGGTGCCAAAGGGTGATGTAGCAGCTGAGCTTTGATAGACCCTAAGGTCAGAAAGGACCATTGTGATCATGTAGAATTTCCCCCCAAAATAATATCGGAGCATATTTTTTAGAAAAAAAACATTTAGCCTTGATTTAAAAATGCAGTGATGTAAAATCCATCATGGCCCTTCATAAGTCATCCAACGATTCACAACTTACTGTTAAAATGTATGCTTTATGTCCAGTCTGAGTTTGCATAGCTTCAAATTCCAGCCATCAGATTGGCTATGTCTACATTGGCCCCTTTTCCGAAAGGGGCACGCTAATTTTACAGGTCGTAATAGGGAAATCCGCGGGGGATTTAAATATCCCCCGCGGCATTTAAATAAAATACATTTAAATACTTCGAAGTAGGAATAAGAGATCCTCTGGAAAAGGGCTTTTTTTCCGGAAGATCGGGGCCAGTGTAGACGCTCTTTTCCGGCTTTTCTAAAAGCCGGAAAAAAGCGGCGGACATTTTTATTTAAATGCCGCGGGGGATATTTAAATCCCCCGTGGATTTCCCTATTACGACCTGTAAAATTAGCGTGCCCCTTTCGGAAAAGGGGCCAATGTAGACGTAGCCATCATGTTATGCTATTCTCTGCTCCATTAAGAACCTGTTATGAAATGTGTTCCCCATATTGGTACTTATAGACTACAATCAAGGCATCCCTTAACATTCTCTGTGTTAAGATAAATAGATTGAGCTTTTTAAGTCTACCACTGTAAGGCATGTTTTCTAACCTTTTAATGCTTTAAACTTCAAAAGCATTTTGCCTATCTGGGCTTGCAATAGCTTCCATTGGGTTAGTTTACCTCTGTATTGCCCTTTGACCACCTGTGGTTTAAAAGCATTATTTCATTTTCCTCTTGTTAATGTATATTCCACTCCAATATTTATGGAGAAATAAACTCCTTAAATGCTTTGCCAGATGGTTTCCTGTCACTTGGATAGGACAAACTTATATTCTTGGCCTGGCAGAGCTAATCCACAGAATCATTAGGAGAATCCAGATTCTTTCTCTTTTTAAAAATGAGCAGAAAACACTACAAAACTTTTTGCAGCATTCTGAAATAGTCAGCTAACATTTCCTTGTTCTGGTATACTCTTTTTGTCTTCCAACTCAAGGTTGAACTCTGGAAGCAGAAATACCAAAATGCTGTGAGAAATTTTTCTCATGGTATTGCCAGCTGTAACAGGAGTTGAAAATAGTGAAACAAGGAAGCCTGTTTGGGGGGAAATTTCCAGACCAATCCTTCCCATTGAAGAACTTCAGGTAATTTGAAAAGGTATCTAAACATTATTAGCTTTTCAGCAATTAAACCAAAACACCAAGGTTCTAACTGTGTTCTTCAGAATAGTGTAAATTCAGTTACTCCATTGAAGTGAATTGTGTTAAACAAGTGTAACACCCCCGCCCCCACAAAAAACCAGCATGAGAATTGAGTTAAATGAGTTTTTGAGGTTCACAATTTCTCCCTTCCAAACAAACAAAAATCCTTTATCAATACATATGAAGCAAAAAGAAGAGGAAAAAATCTCTGGAGTCTTCAGAATGATAATCTTTCCCCACACTTTTTATCCTCACCTACTGGCTAGATTCTAGCAAACTGAATCCTTCACTAGTTTTGGGTTTGAAGAATCTTCTGGTATAAATCAACTGAACAGAGTTACTCCTGATTTATACCAGTGTAACTCAGATAAGAATCTGTTCCCAAGGCTTTTTCGAATGCCATCATGCCATTTTGAGTATTGCCATGGTTTTTAATTGGTTCTGGCCAATACTTTCCTTGATTGTTAGATTTATCAGTGGCTCTGACTCATATTCATTCATCTTTTGTCAATCTTTTGTGTTTACACTCTACTTCTGCTCAGTGCACAACTAGGGTGAAATTTATTGTCTTTACATAACTCATTTTACCTTCAAGTAAGAGGGGTTAAGATCTCTTGTCTGCCAGTTCATTGTTGTGGCCCTGAAGGCTCATACTAGCTAAATATCAGAAAAGTGCTATAACAGTTGCATTTCCAGCTGCTTTTTGTTGAACAGCAAAGCAGATGAATCACAATGCAAACAAGTATCTACTTAACTACATGAGAGAGAAATAAAATTTAAAAAGTAGATGACTCCTGAATAAACTAAGTCCATTTGTTTGGTTTTTAAATCTTCACTTTGGTTGGACTGTTTCTTTTGAAATGAACAGAGTTGGGAGAAGGAGTAACACCATGTCAGTTTAGACAGGTATAACCTTTAAGTGTTGATTACTTAGAAATGTAGAGAAAGTAAATCTAGATAGGCTTATGGAATCCCACAAGGATTAAAATGAGAGAATATTTGTTTGCACTAAAATGTTGACAGAATAATGAATAGATTTGAATCACAATAAACATTTAGCTTAAATCTAGTATCCCAGTTTCCATATTCAGTGGTCTTCTGTGTATTTTGTGAACTGGATCTGAGAGTAGCTTGCTAAGAATGTCACTTGATATATAAATGTACAGATCACAGAAACATTCTTAGTAAATGTTTACTTTCTATTGCACTTTCTAAGTAGAAGCATTTAAAATTATTTGAACATTCATATCTTTATCATTTTAAGCCATTTTTTCTAGTAGTGGGGTCAGCACCTGTACAGTTGAAGGTCTATAAGAAATAATTGTGCCTTGGAATATCCTTTATTAACAGTAATTTCCTGCTTTTTGGTGCATATTATTAGTACTTCATTGTATATTTTGGAGTTATCCAGTTGCTGTCAAATAGTCATGCTTTTTGTTTAGTTTGGTTTTTCTCTGGCTTACCTCTCCAGGTTTTTTTCCCCTTCTGGTTTAGATGTTATGTTTTAGTGTGTCTTTGTAAGATACATACACACAAACCATTTTTGATCCAGATAAAATTCCCGGCATTTAAATGTTTCTTGTAACTTCAATATTACCTTTGATACATGTTTATAATATATCCACCCAACCATCCACTAGATAAGTGGAAGGCAATAAGCAGCATGCAGGCCAGAAGCAGTTCACCAGAGTAATCTCTGGTGAGATGCTTTATCTACCTATGCATCTGCAGGTACAGGCACTTACAGCTCCCGTTCGCTGTGGATTTCTGTTCCCGGGAAGTGGTCTGAATAGGGAATGGGACTGGCTCTCTCGTTACAAAAAGTAATTTTATATGTTAAGTATTCTCATCATCTTATAAACATCCATCCTGATTGATTTAGCTCTGATGTAACACTCCCCACTATCTGTTTGGGTTTTTTTTTCTCTTCATGTGGCCCAGTCTAAGGCTTAGGATATGCCTTAAGATATGCCACTCCACTCTAAAACACATAGCTTGAGTCAGCTTGCCCTAAGCCTAATTTGGCAGCATCCCTGCAGAGGGAGGCTGATGGGAGCAAATGTTCCCATCAGCTTCCCTTTATCCTAGCAAGAGCAAAAGTACTGGATGCTGGAAGGGGGGGTCCTCAGTTTGATTTAACAAGACTAGTTAAGACTCTCTAAACTGAACTCGGAAAAAATAATTGTGGCAGAGGCAATCTTTCATGTAATGAAGATAAGCCCTTAGTCTGAAGTGTGTTGCAATTTAAGAAAGCTTATGCCGTAATAAAATTGTTCGTTTTTAAGATGTTACCAGACTACTTGTTGTTTTAGTCCGTGGTAGACTAATCATTAAAAAGGTACTGTTAGATTACAAATAATGCCTGGATTTAACAATTCCTCATTCCAGTGTAAAGGGTTAGTGTCACCCAGACAGTGTTGATGCTGTCTGGGCATCTGCTCAGTACACTCCACTGGGGGCTTCCTTCTGAATCAAGGAAACATAATTTAAACCTGCTTCTTCAGAAAACTGACTAGGGTGTGTTGTGGGGCAGAGTCTGTGTCTGTCCTTGTCATGGCAGGGGGCTAGGTTGGTACAGGAAAATGTAAGGTAAGCTTACCCAGTCTTGATTAATGTGGATACAATCCACAGAAGTCCCTTAGGTCTGAATTTTGCGCTCTCTCTCTCTCTCTCTCTCTCTCTCTCGGTAGTATGTATGTACTGTAAATTCTGTTTGTCTTTATGAAGAGATTTTTTTACAAAAAAAATTGTGATTTTTTTGCATTGTACGTGAGAGGTTCATTTCTGCAAGTATGTTCTAATTTATGGAACCCCCTGATGCTTGGGTACTTTTATCCCACTTCAACTATAATGCATTATTATTTGTGAAAAGCAGAATAATGTAGTTTTGCCTCTTTCTAATTTCTGTGCTGTTTTCTATCTCTCAGTCCCCAGCTAGGTAAACCCATGACAAATAGAACAAAGCTTCAGTATTACATTTTATTTGAAGAATCTGAATAGTTAAGGTAAGGATGTTGAGCTTTTAGGGAAGACACCCTGTGTTCCTGATGTAAGCTTTGAGTGAGCTATGAGAGGATGCAGTGTAAAAATGTGCTAAATGGTGAAGAATTTGTATCCTGTACTATACTGAGGCTTATATTACTATACACCTATCTTAGAAGTCAATGTAAGGTGTTTCCTGATATCTGTGAAAGTAAAGGCACAAGTGCAGATTCTGTGGAGCACCCATATTAAAAATTAGTGGGTGCTGAGCTGTGATGGGGTGTCTAGCTCCGCACAGTCTGGCCCAGAGGCCGAGTCTCTCTCCAACAGGCTCAGAGGCCGAGGATCTGCTCCTAGTCTGGAAGCCCATAGGCCCTCTTCCTGCTCCTTGCCCTGGGCTGCTTCCTACCCCATCGTCCTGGCTGGCGTAGGTCCTACCTGTACATGTAGGTCTGGATGCGGAAGCAGCGTTGGCAGGCGCAGCAGCGGCACTGGCAGGCATGGCGTCTGGTGCAACGGTGGTGTCGAGTTTGGGGTCGGCCGTTGGCATGATGGCTGTTGGTGCGGTGATGGCAGCTAGAGTGGCTGCAAGCTGGGGGTGCCAGGGTGGCAGCAATCGGTATGGTATCTGTAGCTGCAGTGTTGGCTGGGCCTGCAACTCTGGCTCAGGCGGTGGTGGCAGCTTCTCCTGTGTTTGGGCAGGGGCTCCTTCCCCTCCGGAGGTCTGTCCCAACTGAGTTGTCTCCCTGGCCTTTATACCTGGCCCGCAGTTGGAGCATGCCCAGCAGGCCTTCCCAGCCCAGCAAGCAAGTTCGCTCTCGCGTTGGCCAGTGCGGGGTTGGATCGCCCCATTACATGAGCACAGAGCAGTAGACGCTCTGCCTCTCTCTCCCAGCACGCACTGCCTGCTGCAGTCAGTAGAACAATGACAGTTTGCTCCCACTGATGATCTACTCCCAATTCTAATTCCTACTCTTATTCTCTGTCCACTAGACTATGCTGTCTCCTGTAGTTTACCTGCATTAACACTGTCTGGTCATGGCTGGGGTTTCTGCTAAAAGAGGGCAAGAGGCACTGTGTATCTTACAAGGGTCATCTGACCCTTGACTCAGTTCTGGTGCATTTTCTATAACAGTGTTAGCTTCTATACACTCTAGACTTGCCATTGTGTCCAGAAAGCAAAGCTGTGTGTGTTTTTCAAGAAGGTATGTATTTGGGAGTGAAATGGGGTGAAGTCGCTGCCCACTGACTCGGAGGCGGAGGGGCCCTGGGCAGAGCCTAACCCCTCCCAGTCACCTGACCAGTAGCCAGGAGGTGTGGCCAGTACTATAAAAACCCAGCCTGAGAGTGCAGTCTTGGCCTAGCCTCCAAAGGGACCAGAGGGCTGCCTGGTGCTCCTTGCCTGGGAGGCTGAGGTTTGGCCTGGACTGCCAGGTGTGCCTGACCTGGAAGACAGACCTGAACTCCTGTGCTGGCCCGCCTCTGAGGACCAGCCTGGACCTTCAGCCATGCCTGACCCAGAGGGCCAGCCTGAATGCTTGCACCCAGGGACTGGCTGGGTCCTCTGGTCCTGCAAGCGGCTGAGGACTGGCATGGACCACCCAGACACCAGCTGGACCTGGGAACCCTTGAACCCCGAGAGACAGGCCTGATACCTGGGTATGTGTTGAGGGGGAGAAGGGAAGTGGCCCAGGGAACATTGCTGACAGTTAAATGTCTGGGTCAGCGTGTTTTGGGCTGGAGCCCAGCTGACCCAGCAGCAGATCGCACTGATGATATTAGGGCCCTGGGTTGGGATGCAGTGGAGTGGGCGGGTCTGCGTACCCCACCACTCATGATCCACCTACTGGGTGGCAGTCTCCCCCCCTCTCCACCACCACAGGCAAGTTGCCTGAACCCCTCCTGAACAAGGAGACAAACCACCTGCTACTAAACTGTGTGTGTTTGCTGCCCTGCCCTGATCTGCTGTTTGGCTGGCAGGGCTTAAATCACCCTGCCCTAGACAAAGGAATGTGGTTCCATCTGCTTGACTGTATCTCCAATGTAAAATGAGCAAGGAGAGACAATGAAATTACCTTGAAGACAATGAAGTTACCATTACTGGATGAACTTGTCACCTTTCGTGCAACTAGTGTGCGTGTGGGGCAGTTCCTCAACACTCTCAATGGGGGATGGAAGTTGCAGAGTCAGTGTAAACAGGCTCCCAAAATGTTAGCTACTATCCTTGTGGAGGTGGTTTACCTGCAGTGCCGGGAGAACTCTGTGCTGGTGCCAGATCCACACTGCTGCATTAAAGCTCTGACACAGCAATGTTGTAAATGTATAAGAGTAGACAAGCCCTTAATTGTTAAAGAAACAATTTAACAATATTTTGAGACAAATCCTATGCATTATTCAAAGAGTAATATTTGTAATTTAATTTTAGAAGTAGGTCTCTTGAAAATAGCTGCATTCTACATAAGAGAGCTATTCAGAAATACAGGGCCAAATAAATCCTGCTGAGCACTGTGAACAGCTTGCCTGAGAGAGGTGAGGTGCGTTTGGCTCATACACATAATGACTTTATACGTGAATCTCTTCACAAAATAGCTTGTGATAGATGCAACAATATATTGTTGCATCTATGAATCTCTAAAAGAAAAGATATCATTCAAGACTGTCCTAATTTTTTGAACACCAAGAAGTGGAGTTCATTCAGCAGTTCTGAATCACTTTTCAATTCAGCCACATTTGATTCGCTTTTAAGGAAGTTATGTTTCCAGAAAGTAAATTTTGGAGGCATGTCCAAGATTCCTTTTAGAACAATTTGGACATTTTCTTACTTTTGAGCATTTAATCATACATCATTAACAGGATCTAGCATATGCTACCATTTTGTTTTTAAGTAAAGTGGATATTGTGGCTGTTCATGGCTGTGAAGGGATTATTACAATGATTTCAAAAATTCTTCTTTGTGCTAGCAACTGGAGCTATCAGGTCTACTAAAATAATTGGAAAGGGTCACTTCTAGTTTAGAAACAATTTGGACTGTTTGCAGATCTTTAATTCTCCTTTTAGAACTGTGATTTGTTTATATCCTACTTGACATGTACTTACAGTGTATTTCACTGTATTTCTTTTATAGTGAAGATTGCTTGTTCCTATTAGAGGTGGTTGTTGTTTGTTTTTTTCATGATGACACCAGGGATTATACATCCTCTGACCAAGTTTTCTGACTAGGCATCAGTGTTGATATTAGTCTTTTTGTTTTCTAGTAAATCCCTTCACCATTAATTTTGTAGGATTTAGATTTCTTTTTCTCTGAAACCATTCAAACAAAAATGCAGCTCTGGTGGATATCCATTATTATGCTGCTTAGTTTTTTACTTCTATTTTGCTTTACATATTTCTGTTTGGTCCATAGTAGCGCTGTATGTAGCATGTGTCTAAACAATGAGGACTTTTGAGTTAACTTGAATTACTTTATTTTAAAGATAGTTTTTTTAAAGCCTCATTTTTATTATTTCTCTCATACTAGTATAGACGAAATATTTGTCCCAAAGGCTACTTGTTGACATTTTGAACATCATAGCATTCCTCCAGTCTAAATAGTGGATTCTTGGCTTCCCTTATGATGATGATGTGATTCCAGTTCCTTTTTCTCCTATATCTATTGTGATGTTTGGTGAGCACCCAGCAGCAGATTGGTTGGAGAGACAGTGTAGCCACCTGGCCAGGGTCAGAATGTGTTATGAGTTCCACACACAGCCTGATCTACAGAGGATGTGAGTCTTTTACAGCCCCCAGCTGCAGGCCCCGTCTCGTTTAGATCAAGCTGGAAAGAGTGCTATTTTAGTTCTTGGAAGTCTCTGGTTCAAGAGACCATTTTGCTGGATCTTTTAAGAAGGCAGCCATCAGAACAGAGAAATATTGTTAACCACATGAACTGCCAGCTCAGATTGAGGCTTCTTCTGCTTCTGGAAACAATATAGTTCACAGTGGATAGGCTGAGAAGTTTCACCCCAGTAGTCAGTCCTATACTTGTACTGCACCACATCATTAGCATAGATATGCCCAATTGTAATAAACATCTGAAATATTTTTCTGCTTTATGCTGATCCTTAGACTACAAGAAGCTACAGCAAGTATTTTCTTCTTAAAAGTGCCCTGAGACTCAGACATCAGCGGATACCAATAACTACAACCCCATGTGTCATTTCCAACGAATGAGCAAAGAGCCACCTTCTCGTACACTTTTGAAAAACTTTGGTACTGAAGATTAAGACTAAATGACAAATAAATACTGTTAAATTTTTTATAGGCTCTAGGTGATCACTATTGTAATACACATTAAAAGACAGATACATCTATCAACTCATTAAAATCAATGTTACTATCCAATGGCTTGCAAACATTAAATACCTCTTCCCATAAAACATAAATAATGTAGCCCTGTTCTGACCTTTCTGTAAGGCTCCATGAAGCTAAAGAATGTTTATTAATAATGTTTTTTGGCTAACTGCCACATATGCTCAAAAAGAAGTTGCTTTATTTATAAACAAGATGACAGATAACTTCTCTTTGCAAAATCATGGACTCCTACTGTGAACTATTGCTTCATGTTTCTGATTTTGTAAATTGAGAATATCAGAAACTATTATGGATGAAGTTCTCCTGCTGGCTGCAGACCTCAGTAAGTTCCCTGTGCCACAAAATCACTGTAGTAACCCTGACTGAGTGGATGGCATGGTACCAGATGCTCTGTATGCAAACATGGAAGGTAAGTTGTCTCTCCAAAAGAGAAGAGCCAACTGAATATTTGTATGGATACAATGATTCGGAGTAAAATGTGACCTTGAGGCTTTTTTTCGCTGCCTCTGCCTCCGAGAATATTTCCAAACCACCAATGAATATCAATCTGACCTACCAGATCCCCCCTATCAACACCAAAGGAAGAATAATCCTATATGGACTCCCCCTGACGGTCGGAATTACAATCTGGATTTCTATATACAAAGCTTCCGCAACAACGCACAGACTGACATGATTCGCAAACGACAACAAGCGACACATAATCTTAGCCGCGCTGAACACCATGCCATCCAGAGTCTCAAAAACAACCTGGACATTATAATCAAACCAGCTGACAAAGGGGGTGCTGTGGTCGTCATGAATAAGGCCAACTATAACCAGGAGGCAACCAGACAACTCTCGAATACCACATTTTACAAACCTCTCCCCTCTGATCCCACCTTGGAATACCAAAAGAAACTACACTGTCTCCTTAAAAGCCTCCCCACAGCTACTTGGGAACAAATCCACACAGAAACACCTTCTGACCCCCGACCAGGATTGTTTTATCTGCTTCCCAAGATCCATAAACCTGGGAACCCCGGACGTCCCATCATCTCTGGTATTGGCACGCTCACTACTGGTCTATCCAGCTATGTAGACTCTCTTCTCAAACCCTTCGCAACCAACACCCCCAACTATCTCCGAGACACTACTGACTTCCTAAGGAAACTACAAAACATCGATAACCTCCCCAATAACACCATCCTTGCCACCATGGATGTAGAAGCTCTATATACCAACATCCCACATGAAGACGGATTACAAGCAATTAGAAACACTATCCCAGAGGACACCACTGCCAACCTGATAGCAGACCTATGTAACTTTGTTCTCACCCACAATCATTTCCAGTTTGAGAACAACTTATACCTCCAGATCAGCGGCACAGCCATGGGTACACGTATGGCCCCACAGTATGCTAACATCTTTATGGCTGACCTAGAACAACGTTTCCTCAACTCCCGTCCCCTTTCACCCCTTCTCTACCTACGGTACATCAATGACATCTTTATGATCTGGACGCATGGCCAAGAAACACTGGAGATATTCCACAGAGATTTCAACAACCTACACCCCACCATCAACCTCAGCCTGGACCATTCTACACGAGAGATCCACTTCCTGGACACCACAGTACAAATCAACAATGGAAAATTAGACACCACTCTCTACAGAAAACCCACCAACTCATACAGTTACCTACATGCTTCCAGCTCCCATCCAGAACACACCACACAATCCATCGTCTATAGCCAAGCCCTTCGATACAACCGCATCTGCTCTAATCCCACTGACAGAGACCAGAAGCTTCAGGATCTCTACCAAGCATTTATAAACCTCAACTACCCACCCAGAGAAATAAAAAAGCAAATTGAAAGAGCCAGACGAATACCTAGAAACCATCTACTTCAAGACAGACCCAAGAAAACCAACAATAGAACACCACTTGTCATCACCTACAACCCCCAACTTAAACCTGTCCAACACATTATCAATAAACTACAGCCTATACTGGAACAGGATACTACACTCCAAGAGGCTCTGGGAGACAGACCCATAGTCTCCTATAGACAACCACCTAACCTCAAGATGATTCTTACCAACCACCACAGGACATACCACACTAATACCAACCCTGGTACCTTCCCTTGCAACAAACCCCGTTGCCAGCTTTGTCCACATATTCATTCTGCTGATACCATTATTGGACCTAACCAAGTGAGTTATAAGATCAAGAACACATATTCCTGCGCATCCAGAAATATAATTTATGCTATCATGTGCCGAAAGTGTCTGTCTGCTATGTACATTGGACAAACATCTCAGACACTTCGCCAAAGGATTAATGCCCACAAAACAGATATCAGACAAGATCACAAAGAAAAAACAGTTTCTTGCCATTTTAACCAGAAAGGACACTCTCTCAATGACTTAACCACCTGCATTCTGCTACAAAGATCTTTTACATCTGCACTTGAAAGGGAATCCTCTGAACTGTCATTCATGTTAAAATTCGACACTCTCCGGGAAGGAATGAACAAATACTCAAACTATCTTACCCATTACCAAGATAGCTTTCCCAATTATCACCTCTAATACCATTAGCTCACAGACATCCCACTCTCCCCACCTCTAATATCATCAATTCAGACACTTACCTTCCTTCCTTCCTCTCCCCCCCTCCGCATTCCCCTCCTGTTCTGAAATGTGATTTGTCCTTTTCATATGTGTTCATTTTTTTAAATTGTATCCTTTGGTATATATGGTTGTGACTATTTTCTTCCACTATTTGATCTGAGGAAGTGGGTCTGGCCCACGAAAGCTCATCATCTAATAAACCATCTTGTTAGTCTTTAAAGTGCTACATTGTCCTGCATTTTGCTTCAGCTATCCCAGACTAACACGGCTACATTTCTATCATGATTCGGGGTGTGTGTGTGTGTGTGTGTGTGTGTGTGTGTGTGTGTGTGTGTGACTTTATACATGAATCTCTTCATGAAATAGCTTGTGATAGATGCAACAATATATTGTTCAGAGATGTATCTCTAAAAGAAAAGAGATTAAATGGGTGATACGTATAAGCTAAGGTAAAATGCAACGCTCAGAAGAAAATTTACCACATTAAAAGTCTGGTTGGACTAAATCCTGAGAAGTGCTGAGCACATGGGAGTTGAGTGAAGTACTTGGGTCAAAGGAGAGAGAGAATTATGTTTATTAATAATAAAGTTTATTAATGGAGTGCCGCTTTAGACAGAATAGCAGACAGTCCCTAACCTGAAGAACTTGCAGCATAACTAGACAAGGCACAGTGCAGGGTCCTGTGTATAATATTTAAAGAGTGTGAATGGCAATAAATGCCATGTTAGTACCATATTGTATATATTTGGGGTAGATTTAGTTAGGTGGGAATGGACTAGCCATAAAGAAAAGTGATGAGTGCAGGGACATTGAAGGGAAGGAGCAAGAAGGACAAGATGGGGAGAACAGTGTGAGAGGCAAGTGTAGACTGATGCTGAGTAAAAGACAGTGAGGAAGGTGAAGGAAGAGGAATCAAGCAAACCACCAATCAGCACAGGACAAAGAAGATACGATAAGAACTGTAGAACATTCAGAGACTGTCCAGAGCTCCCGCTTTTGCAGTGTCCACAGCTGCTCCTACTCATCAGACTGACTTGTTGTTCTGTGGTTTTATCCTGAAGTCTCATTGTGAGGGAAGGAGATACTACTTGGATCCTCATTCATGCTCCTAAAGTGAGAGGAGGGATTTTTCCTGCACAAGTTTGATGCTTGGAAGGAGGATTGGGCTCCTTTTATTTCCTTTTTTTACCCCAGTTCATGATCCCTTCTTTGGCAGCTTCTGTAGCTGTTGCTACATACTGAACTGGAGTTTTCTGAATGGTTTCCTCTCTTCTTCCCCCCCTCCCCCCTCAGGTTGCATGGTGGTAGAAGTTAGTGGGGGGAGGTACTGCCTGAGTCATAATACCCGCAATATCTGAGGGAAGAACATAATCAGTAACATCCATATTTAAAAATGTATTTATGCAAAAAAAAAAAAATAAATAGCTATACTGGAAAATACAATGTGTCTTTCAGGTTATGCTCACTTAAATAATTTAAAATATTCTAAACTAATTATCATCTACACTCAATAAAATTTAAAAGACTATTTTAAACAAAAGCCAATGGCTTTTTATAACAATGTATGTTTTAGGAACTGGAAATTGTACAGTCCGAGGTGGGACATTCACTCCTCCATGAGTTCCCAATACACAAAATACAAGCCTGGCCTGCTGCCAGTGGGAAGTAAACATAATTATGATTTCACAGCTGCTTTTCCTAAAAGAAAAACACACAAACCAGAAGCTGCTTTTTTGTACTGAAGCTAAAAAGCATACACACAAAGGGAATATATATTTATGCCAGAAATAAGCCAGAATCAGAGTAATACTGTCCTAGATAAACTCTTGCCAGGCGGCCTCTCACCAGACTTGGGCCGTGTCCACACTCAGGGGTTCTTTCGAAAAAAGTAGCCTTTTTTCGAAAGAACTTCCCCTGCGTCCAGACTCAAGCCGCGTTCTTTCGAAATTAAATCGAAAGAACGCGGCTTTTCTTTCGACGGCGGTAAACCTCGTTTCACGAGGAAGAACGCCTTTTTCGAGGGAGATCCGTCGAAAGAACGTGAGTCTGGACGGGGGGAGCCCTTTCTTTCGAAATTATTGGCCTCCAGGAACAAGCCCTGGTGGACAATCTGGGCCATGGGTTGCACGTCTGTGGTTCCTGGCTGCAGCCATTCCTTAAAGGGACAGGCGCACCCTCACAGCCACTTGTTGCAGACAAGGAGCCAGAGCACACGGCGACCTTGCTGCAGCATGTCACAGCCCCAAGAGCGTCCTGGCCCTTCCTCCGAGCCTTCTGGGGACCCAGCCAAGGGCTCCAAGCGCCGGGCACCATCCTGGTCCGGCACAGAGATAAAGAGCCTGCTGGAGCTGTGGGGAGAGGAGGAGGCCTTACAGGCCCTCAAAAGCCGGCGGCGAAATGCCGACATTTATGGCCGCATGGCTGAAGCCCTGGCCCAGAAGGGCCACTACCCCCGCACCCAGGACCAGGTGCGCTCAAAGGTAAAAGAGCTGCGGCAGGGCTACGCCAAAGCCAGGGAGGAGAGCTCCCGTTCTGGGGCAGCCCCCCACTACTGCCCCTACTACCCCGAGCTGGACCAGATCCTGGGTGGCAGTGCAGAAGCACGCACACCACGGCGGTTCGTGCAGTCCGGACTGGCAGACCCGGTGGTGGACGCTCCAGAGCGGGAGCTACAGCAGTCTGGAGACGGGGACATGGGCCCAGAGGAGGAGGACACCGAGGAGACGGCGACCCTCACCCTGGAGCCAGTCACCCAGACCTCTGAGGCCTCCCAGGCGTCATCTGGCACGGGAGAGGAAGCAGCAGGTGAGTACAGTGAGTTTGTGTCACACCCGGGGGGGGGGAGGGGAAGGTAGGTGGGTGGGTGCACAGTGGGTGATGCACAAGGGAAACCTGTCATGCTCATGCTGATGCCCAGGTCTCTCTCACACACACACACACACACACACACACACACACACACACACACACACACACACAGTGTGACCTTCAGAATGTCTGCTTCCCCTGTCTCAAGGGAGAGGGCATGCCCTTTTGGACAGCTGTTGCACACATGACTGATTGTGATAGAAATGTAGCCGTGTTACTCTGATCTGAGGAAGTGGGTCTGGCCCTGGAAAGCTCATCCCCTAATAAACCATCCTGTTAGTATTGTAAGTGCTACAGAGTCCAGTTTATAGGACTGATTGTGTCTTCTTCTTTTCCTCCACAGCCGGACCAGCCGTGGAAGAGGGCCGCAGCACCCCAGCCCCACCTCCATCTCCATCTCCACCTCGGAGACATGGGAGCCGCAGACACAGGCGTGTCTACGCCGACATCCTCCGGCAGCACGTCGAGGCTGTGCAGCAGCAGAACGCCATCCTGCTCCAGAGGGCGGAGGCAGAGGAGAGGTGGCGTGATCGGCTCATGAATGAGCTGGTCCTGCAGCGCACGGTGCTGTACGCCACCCTGAGGGAGGTCAGCGGCTTGCCTGCTGCTGTGCCTGGTCCTGCTCCTCCAGCACCCCATGACCCCACCCCACCAAACCCCCCTTCCACAACAGCAGCCCTTTCCCCCCTTGGACCTCCCTCTCCCCCAGCCCCCCCAGCTCCCCAGCCCCTCTCTCCCCCTGGCCCTCCTCTCCCCCAGGCTTCCACGTCCCAAGAGCCCCCCAGCAGCCAGCCAACCGACAGGTGCATCACCCGATCCCGTAGCCGGGGAGCACCCCAAACACGAGGCCCAGCCAGGAAAGGGAAATCTGCCAAGCCCCGTTCAACCTGATCCCCTTCCCCCCTCCAGGTTTCCAGGCCCCTTCCCCCCTCCAGGTTTCAATCACCCCCATCACCCCAGTTAAAGCACAAACAAAGGGTTAAAGGCACTGTTTGTTTATTGTATATAGTTTGGCAACAACAAAAATGAAGAAAATTTTTGTTATTTTGCCACATTGTTGGATTATATGTACAAAATTATAAATAAGTAAAGAGAACATTTTATTTTGAAACACACCCTGGTGTAAGTGATGTGTCCAAACTGGGTCAGGAGATGGGTTGTGCAGTGAAGCTTCTATTGGGGGCCAGGGCCCAGTCCCCAGGCAGAAGCCCCTCAGTGCACTCAGTGGCCTCCACTGGAGAATTGGTCCCGGAGGGCCTCCCGGATGCCAACTGCAGACCGGTGAGCCTGGCGGATGGCAGCTGTCCGGGGCTGGGCAAAGAGCCTCTCCTGGGCATCAGCAGCTCTCCCCCACCCTGGTAGGAAGGCCTCCCCTTTCCTCTCCACGAGGTTATGGAGGACGCAACACGCGGCCACCACCTCGGGGATGTTGGTCTCCCCCATGTCGAGGCGTGTGAGCAAGCACCGGAATCTGCCCTTTAAACGGCCAAACGCACATTCCACCTGGTTGCGAGCCCGGTTAAGGCGAGCATTAAACTGCTCCTTGCTCGCATCCACCTGGCCGGTGTAGGGCTTCATCAGCCACGGCATCAGGGGATAGGCGGCATCAGCCACTATGCACACCGGCATGTGCACATCCCCAACCGCAAACTGGCGATGGGGGAAAAAAGTTCCTGCCTGAAGCCTCCGGTACAGGTACGAGTTCCTGAAGATGCGGGCATCGTGTGCCCGCCCTGACCACCCAACACAAATGTCTGAAAACTGTCCACGATGGTCGACCAGGGCCTGGAGGACCATAGAAAAGTAGCCCTTTCGATTGATGAATTGGGCTGCTCGATGGGGCGGTGCACGGATGGCAATGTGTGTCCCATCGAGCGCTCCTCCGCAATTGGGGAAGCCGAGGGCAGCAAAGCCGGCCATGACGCTGTCCAGATCCGGTAGACAGATGAGCCTGTTGAGCAGCTCCGAATTGATGGCCCTCACCACCTGCAGAACGAGACAGACAACAAAGTGTTAGAAGGGGTGCCTTATGTCTTAGGAGGAGAACCCACCGCCCACCTTCCCTCTCAAACAAACAGCCCGGGAATCCCCTCCTCAGAACCCCCCCCCTCCGCCCCCCAATTCAGGGTGAGTGGAGGAGCTCCCTCCCACTCCCACTCCCACTCCCACTCCACTTGGCCCTTCCTGACAGTCTCCCTTCCCCCGACCCCAAACTGTGACTGTCCCCAGACAATGACTTACCTCCATCAAGACGGCCCCGACAGTAGATCTCCCCACGCCAAATTGGTGTCCCACGGAGCGGTAGCTGTCGGGGGTTGCCAGCTTCCAGAGGGCAATGGCGACCCTCTTTTCCAGGGGGATGGCGGGCCGCAGGTGGGTGTCTTGCCGTTGCAGAGCAGGGGCGAGCCAGGTACAGAGCTCCTGGAAAGTGGTCTTTCTCATGCGGAAGTTCCGTAGCCAGTCTTGGTCATCCCAGATCTCCATCACGAGCCGGTCCCACCATTCAGAGCTGGTGTCAAACCTCCAAACACGCCTGTCCACGAAAAAGTTCGGAGGCAAGGGCAGTGTGGCTGCCGGACGGGGGAACCCCTCGTCCCTCTGGTCTGGGTCCAGCTCGGGAAGGAGCCTCATGATTGTCTCACGAAGATGCAGCAACAGCTGCAGTATGGTGGTGTGGGGCCCTCGCCTGCCCAGGGGCAGCTCTGGCTCCATGCCACAAATAAGGGTCTGCAAGCAGAAAAACCTCAAAAGAAAAAAGCTGCTGGGGTGTCCCAGGAAGCTGAGCACTCCAAAGCAGCACTGCAATGCCTTGCAAAATTCCTCAAGGGACAGCAAAGGCAGCTGCAGGAGCAGAGCAACGGGTGTTCAGGAGTGTCCCTCTCACCACGCGTCTCTGCAAAGGGCAGGCAGGCAGCACCCGGAAGGAAATGCTGCCCCCATGCCCTGGCAGAAGCAGTTCCGGGTGGCTTTCAATTTCGAAAGAGCGTCCGGCAGTCTGGACGCTCTTTTTCGAAATAGCGGATCGATCTTTCGATCCGCGCATTGTAGTCTAGACGCGCTCTTTCGAAAGAGCCTCTTTCGAAAGATGCTTTCGAAAGAGGCTCTTTCGAAAGAAGCCTGCAGTCTAGACACAGCCTTGGTGATAAGATTGTGAAAGGAGAATCCTACTTGCACAACACCTATTAACATTCTATCTCATGGTGGGAAAACTTCAGTGTAAAGAATTTTAGTTAGCATAGGCCTGGAACTATACAGATAGTGAGTGTAATAGTGCTCTTGTACCACTGCACTAACACTAAGCTCCTAAATGTAAGTTGCTGGCTTCTTTTTCTAATCTTCCAGTCATATTGAGATCCTGTAAAGTATATTTAAAGGCAGTGAGTTGTTGCTAATCAATCTTTTATTTTCCTTTGAACTCTGTCTTGTAGGAATGCTCACCCAGTTATTTCTAAAATAACATATTTTGAGAAACAAACATATACCTAGAGAAATATGTATTCCTGGGCCATCATGTCAGTCTCTTAACTGCCTACACATGTACAGCCCCTTCATATTACACTTATGGCAGTTGTAGCAAACCCTAAGCAATAGAGGTAGTCCAGAGCCCTTATATAGGGTTTACTAAGGGGCGTAAAACTTTGGAGGATCAGAACCCAATTCTGGAACTACTTTGAAGTGTATCTGAACAATCTCGTATTTATTGTATGTTCAGAATAACCAGCTGGCTTGATATGAAGTGTTCAATGCACAGAAAATCCTCATTCTACATTTCATGCCTGCCAAGAAACACTGAGTCAATAGTACACAATTAGAGATCAAGAAATAGAGTACAAGTTTGAATTTTTGATGAAGAATATTAATTTGCATGATTCATTCATTTGTATCGTACTCATTTTTAATGAAGTGTTTACCAGAAAAAGAGTATCAAGAAGAATGCATTTCCTATTATGAGGATTTTAATTTTTTTCAATTGGTAGACTCACCTGCTGCTCATACATTGTTAACTTTAAATATTGAGAGACACAACATGTATGGTATAACAACAATACATTCTTTATTTGTAAAGGGAATCACACTGCTACAATGCTGCTCCCCACAGATCAGAATTTTAATAAGGATATAAATAAGCAACTTAACATATGTGACCTTCTGACCACAGGCTGTTAAATTCTTCCAAGAACTATATTGTTCTACCTTTTTTATTTTATTTGAATGTGTGTTCATTGTAGTTCAATGGGAAAATCTTTGATTTACAATCAGTCTTGGCCAGAGTAGTGGTTCTACAAATTATGTTCATATATGCTGATAGTGGAATTATGGGAGAGCGGTCCTTAAGAAAGATCTTGAAAACATTTTTCAATTAACCTTTAAATGTAGTGGGAATGACAATTACTGTGTGGTTACTGTTTTATCTTTGGGCACATCAGTATATATAATATAGCTTTAGCTCATTTTATTGAACGCCGTGGTATATTAATACTTGAATTTTGGAATATGTAACTCCAAGAACATGGCCATTGTGCTTTATGTAGTGGTGATTAATGAGATGTGGGAAACTAGACCCATGAAGTTTGACAAGTAATTATTATTTAGAAATGGGCAAAATAAATTTGAAGTAAACACAAATCAGCACCGGCTTTCATTTTGGATCAGATCTATGTAATTTTTGAGGGCTGGAAATGTTTGGAAACTTTTTAAAAAATGTAGTTTTTCACTTTTTTGTTCAGTAATCTACACATTAGAGTTCTTCCTGATGAATATTTATTTGCATGACTCCACTATTTTATTGAAGAACAACAAGAATGTATTTCCATTTCAAGCCTGACTAATAAAAAGGAATAATAAAAAGCTCATGAGAGAGTCAAATCCCATGAGATCTCCTGCCCAATTTTGCCGTCCCAAGAGTCTCAGATGTCCAGATAAGTGTCTTTTGAGGTTCACCAGTTGCTTCTTTTCAACAGTTCAATTTTGGATTGTAAAATTTTGGCAGTATCATTTTCTGTTTCTGAGCAACACAAAGCAATATACATAATTGGAAACAGCTTTTTCCACTTCCAAATAACCATGTCCATCCTCCTCAAAATGTATTTCTGCTAAAAAATTCTGTCAGACAATAGCCCAGCATCCATCTGCCCTATTAATAATTATTATTAATAAAATAAACACAAACTTAACTAAAACTGATTTCACTTAGGGTATGTCTTCAACTGTTTTTTGTCTAATTTAGAATATAAACTCTTATACAGATAATCTGAGGTATCTTGCAATGCTGAGTGCACACTGTCAATGCTCACGAATAATAATGAGAAACTATATGACTCCTGTGTGAGTGGGCGGGTGTGGTTTCTGTTAGGCCTTGTCTATGCTGGTACAAGGCCTTTTGGCAACAAATTAGTGAAAGCATTTACACTGCAATGCAACTTTTGTCAGGAAAAACACTGAGTTTTGGTGACACACAACTTCCAGCCGTGCGAGAGACTGTTGAATTTCTTTCTCCCTTTATTGTTGACAAAGAGCCAGTGTGGATTCTGCTGTTTGTTTTGTCATTGGAACTGGCTTCTCTCAGTATCCCACAATGCCTGCCCTAATGGCTGTGCTCAGTGTTTTGTGATCTCTGCTGTCCATCAAGCATGCACCCTTTCCTTTTGAAAGCTCCAGGAAGTATCTGACAGCTGAGTGAGCTGCTCTGTTTGTGGAACAAACAAAGCACAAATCATTGGAATGCTCTTGTTCTGTCTTGCTAGGAACACAATGGTAGGCAGACTGCTGCTGCAGGGGGAGGGCTGGAGGGGACTGCTTTCACATTCCTCAGCACAGAGAGCGCCACAAAGCTATGACAGAATCCCCAAGAAGTAAAGGGATCAACTCTGCCTTCCCATAACGTTGTTCTGTGGGATGTTTACCCACATTGCTTTGCTCTCTGTTGACATGGTGCTAACAATTTGGCCAGGAAATGTTGAAAATGGGAGGCAGAAAAAACTAGTTTGTTCTGTTTTCACTTTTGGCGACTTTTGCATGTCGATAGCATATTCATCACCAAACCTTCTCAGTGTAGACATATCATTAGTGTCAGATGGACTCACAGAGGACAAGGACTCGCTGCTGCTGACCACAGGAGATTTCTAGTGCAGTGGATAAAGTTATAGAAGATCTCATTTAGCTTCAGTAACAGAGGCCCATACTTTTGGAGATAAAATAACAAAGCCTTGGTCTCTCGGATGAATTTTACATTAATCTAATAATTGGGTGTAGAGCACATAACATTTTTAAAGGAAGATTAAATATTTTTAAACAAAAGACAAATCTACATGAACTTTTAGCATAAAATAGAACAGTTTACCTACAGGAATCCTGTGAGTTAATGAGAAATATTAGGGAAAGGAAGACAATACATCCTCCATATTTTCAACTCCCTGAACCTTTCCTCGACAAATACTTTGTGTGTCTGGAAAAATAAATATTTAGCAATCAACATGTGTCATGATGATGAGGGTTAGGCAGCAGCCTGGGAACTAAGAGGTTAACTTTACCTAACCCAGGTAGATTTGGCCAATAGGAATTTAGGTAGGAATTTCAAACTGAGACAAAGGAATTTTGGGTTCTCCCTCCTTTGTCCTGTGCTGTTTCTCTCCAACTGTGGAGGGAGTCAGACAGAATGTCTCCCTCCAAGAATAGACTCTTCACTCTTCTGTAAGTAGGGTAAAGATTAGATGAATCCTTTAGGTTTTATTGTTTTCTGGTTTGGGAAATGGGATCTGACGTCTGTGTACTTTTTAAAAATGGTTTTGCTTTCCTTTGTAACTATGTTCTAGGCCCATGGTGAAGTTTCCCCATGAGTATTACTTGTGACTTTTCCATCTAGTCATTATGTTGGCAACAGGAATATTGTGGTGATAATAAAAGTTCTTTCTCTTTTCTTTTTATTAACCTGGTAGTGGTTACTTTTTGTGTCCTGGTTTGTACTGTAGGGGTGAGATTTCCCAAGTAGTCTCTCCCTGCTTTCTTTATCATTACTTGGGTGGAGGCAGCAGAGTTTTATCCCCAAAGTCTAGGTTAAGATTTTGGGGGGAAGTTTTTTACCAAAGCCTAGAAAGATAAGGTTTGGGGTATTTTTGTGGGCCCCCATTTCTGCATTTATCATGCCAGAGTGGAGAAGGAGCCATGACAACATGCTACACTTATGATGTGTCAATAATATGGGGAATGATTTTGCAGGGGAGAAATGACAGTAACTCTTAAAACCACAGGCTACGTCTAGACTGGCATGATTTTCCGCAAATGCTTTTAATGGAAAGTTTTTCCGTTAAAAGCATTTGTGGAAAAGAGCGTCTAGATTGGCATGGACGCTTTTCCGCAAAAGCACTTTTTGCAGAAAAGCGTCCGTGCCAATCTAAACGCGGTTTTGCGCAAGAAAGCCCCGATCGCCATTTTCGTGATTGGGGCTTTTTTGTGCAAAACAATACTGCGTTGTCTACAGTGGCCCTCTTGTGCAACAGCATTTGCACAAGAGGGCTTTTGCCTGAACGGGAGCAGCACAGCATTTCCTCAAGAACACTGACCATCTTACATGAGATTGTTAGTGTTCTTGCGGAAATTCAAGCGGCCAGTGTAGACAGCTGGCAAGTTTTTCTGCAAAAGCAGCTGCTTTTGCGGAAAAACTTGCCAGTCTAGATGCAGCCACAGAGTTTAGGAAAGAACTCATCTGTGTCTGTTTTCATGGTTCACAGGAGTTTGTTCCATTTCTTTGTTAGTGACTACTGCTGTTCTGCTGCCATATGCAAAGGGAAAACCTTTCCTTTATATGTTATAATAATATATGTTGACCTGAATCATGGTCAAAAAATCCTCACAAAACGCCATATGTATCCCTGGTATATTTTCATTGGCTTCACTATGTTTAGTGCCTAGCAGAAGGATCTGTGGAAGAGTTACTACAAATCAGGGAAAATTTGTATTGCTGTAAGTCGGGGTAATTAAAATAGTCATTTGGAATGAGACATATTTTTGTTCCTATGCAGTTAAACAGAAAGGAAAAGGGAGAGAATGAAGGACAGGAAAGTTGTGTTTTTGGAAAAAAGTTGTGACTTCATTATGAGTCTAAAAAGAATAAATATATGAAGATGGATTTTAGATAATAAAACTCTTTTTTTTTTCTACACTGGGATTTGTCTCTACCCTGCCTTTGTTGCAGTTTCAAAACCTCCGCTATGAGTTAAGAAGATAAAGAATAAAAGACATTTTAAGAATCAGCTGTTAAGTTGCATGGGGCTGTGCTTTTGAAACAGAAGGATCTGAATCTAACCCTGCTCTCTCTGTTGTCATGATAGACAAGGCTCAGATTTGAGGATTCCAGTCCAACTCCCTTGAAATTAGTGGAGTTTGAATTCAGGTGCTTGCTTTGACATTTCTGAAGTACAAAACACATTTCACAATAAGCACTATGTGATAATAGGCTGTGCATAAAGAGTAGGTAATGTTATGTGCTATTAATGTGCTGCAGTATTGCACCCAGAACTGGCTTCACTTCAGTAGTGGTAAAGCTATGTTTGTGTAAATACCTGGTTAAAGCACTTTTGGGATGAATATAATTTACATTTATACCCATAATATAGAATTTATATTCATGTAATTAATTCCTTTATACAGGGTGCTGAAAACAGACTGGATCCTATTTCCTTGGCCCCGTCACCTGACTTTAGTCAGATTTGCAAAGATAAGATGACAGAGTTCAGTGCACATGTATTGTACACAAAGCTGGCATGAGGTAGAATCATAATTGATATGGGCTTGTTAAATATTTTTTTAATTTACGTGCATAAATTGTAGACCGGAGGACAGGCACCATGTATCAATAGAAATGTAAGAGATAAGCCATACTAAGACATTGTCAATAGATTTTTTTTAAAAAAGAAGCAAAGTTGTGTGAAAGGAGATGTCTGATGTTTAAGACATGTGCAGCTAAAAGTGCAGAGGTTATTTTGCATTTGAGATAATTGAAAACACCCTGGTAATAGAAGATGTTAAAAGGGTTTTGGTCCTGAATCTCTAGGTACTCAGAGCTATATTCAGGCCCATTGTGACAATGACTTAAGTTTTCACTAGGTAAGCATCTGAATATTGCTTATACTGACTCTCTCTGGGTAAGTCTACACTACAACGTTAATTCGAACTAACTTAGTTGGAATTACTTAATTCGAACTAAGCTAATTCGAACTAACGGATCCAGACTAAAAAACTAGTTCGAATTAGCGTTTTGCTAATTCGAATTAGCATGTCCACATTAAGTGGACCCTGAACCAGGCTTAAGGATGGCCGGAAGCAGTGCCGGCAGGACATCAGAGGAGGACTTAGAGCGTGGAGATGCTGTCTCAGGCTAGCCGAGGGCTGTGCTTAAAGGGTCCGACCCCCACCCTGGACAGACAGTTCTCAGGGGTGCCCCGCTTGCAAAGCAGTCCTGGATTGGAGTGCCCGGAGTACCCACATTGGGCACATCACAGCACTCGGCCATCAGACTGGCTGCACTTGACACAGGCTGCCATCTGGGGAGAGAGGGCAATTGGGGGGCTGCAGGAGAGCTTCCACCCCCAGAAACCCACAGAGCCAGCCCAGTCCTCCCCATTGAGGGCTCGTGCCCCATTCCTCCCTCGCCTCCTTCCACTTACCCTTCCCTAGCCCCTCTTCTTGATGTACAAATTAAAGATAACGTGTCTTCCAAAATGGAATCTGTCCTTATTGAACAAAACTGGGGGAGACTGGGAAAAGGAGGTGGGAGAGGGGAAGAGAGAGGCTGGGAGAGGGGAGGGCAACTAAAATGATCAGGGGTTGGGAACAGGTCCCATATGAAGAGAGGCTAAAGAGACTGGGACTTTTCAGCTTAGAAAAGAGGAGACAGAGCGGGGACAGGATAGAGGTCTCTAAAAGCAGGAGTTGGGTGGAGACGGTGCATACAGAAAAGTTCTTCATTAGTTCCCATAAAGAAAGACTAGAGGACACCAAAGGAAAGGAATGGGTAGCAGGCTTCAAACTAGTAACAGAAAGTTCTTCTTCACAAAGCAAAGAGTCAACCTGTGGAACTCCTTGCTTCAGGAGGCTGTGAAGGCTAGAACTAGAACAGAGTTTAAAGGGAAGTGAGATAAAGTGATGGAGGTTGGGTCCATGGAGTGGTATTAGCCAGGGGGTAGGAGTGGTGTCCCTGCTCAAAGTTTGTGGAAGGCTGGAGAGGGATGGCACGAGACAAATGGCTTGGTCACTGTCTTCGGTCCATCCCCTCCAGGGTCCCTAGGATTGGCCGCTGTCGGCAGACAGGCTACTGGGCTAGATGGACCTTTGGTGTGACCCAGGACGGCCATTGTAAGCTCAGGGCTCAGGGTCGGGGGTCTCAGTGGACCCCCTTGATTCTCTTGCACACCTGCTCCTGGGTGGCCAGGCTGGCAGCTCTCCTGCCCTAGACGGCCACTTTCCTGTGCCTAGTGCGGAGATCGTGGACGAGGTCTACGATGTCTGCACTAGCCCAGGCAGGTGCCCACCTCTTGCGGTCCTGGGCAAGCTCCCGGGAGCCGCTAGCCTAGTCCCAGGAAGAGGGGGAGGGTTGGGGGGCATCGGGTGGGTGGCTCTATCCGTGCCAGGTGCAGGGTCTGCTGGCTGGGTGCTGGCAGGCTTGCACCTGGCACGGGCACCGTAGCCAGCCCGTGCCCCTTTAAGGGGTCCGGGGCCGGGAGGGGGCCATACGAGTTTCCCTGGTGTTGGCCAGAGTGGCCACCAGGGAAACCTGGGGAGGGCTTGCCTCCCACTAGTTCGAATTAAGGGGCTACACACCCCTTAATTCGAACTAGCTAGCTCGAACTAGGCTTAATCCTCGTAAAATGAGGTTTTCCTAGTTCGAACTAAGCGCTCCGCTAGTTCGAATTAAGTTTGAACTAACGGAGCGCTAGTGTAGCGCCTATGAAAGTTAATTCAAACTAACATCTGTTAGTTCGAACTAACTTTAAAGTGTAGACATACCCTCTGATACTTCACTACCAAGAGGTCATGGCTATCTTTGACCATAATTGAGAGTCACTTGCCGATAAGTCCAGGAAGATGAGTCCAGGACTGGTACCTTTTGGAGATCATCACTTAAAGACTCTGTTAGTAGCAGAGCTGAATGTTCTTTGTTGAATATTAAATGAGCACCCATGACAGAACGGAACATAAGTGATGGCTGCATATAACCAATCCTGCCTAAAATCAGGGCATGAAAATGTGTGTTCTCAGCTATTCCCTGTCTCTTGATAAGGAACATGATAATGACCAGACTAGATAGCAAACATCCACTTCTAATTTTTTATGATTCTAGGCTAGAAAATGTTATGTCATGTCTGATAGTTTAATGATTGATAGATGCTGGAATTAAGCAGCAGCTAGTGCTGTGAAGGCACAAAGTCATGATAACCCAACTTGCTGTTTGCTCAGCCATCTGCGAACAAATCATGGTGATCTTCTGTAATACAGAGGGTATTATAAATGACTACAAACAACTTAAATCTCTAATACTGAGGATTACTGCAACAAATGAATCCAAAGCAAAAAGCTATTAGTGAGAAGAGAACAGGCAGACTTCAACATTGTATGCTGCTGCTTCACCAAGTGTACAGATTCAGTGGCACAGGAGTCTGTAGAGTGTGAATCCCAGGAGCTTCCAGAATCTATTACACATCTTGATGCTAACAAACTTGCACTGGTTTCACTGATTACAACTAGGGATTAAACCAATGCAGTCTTGTCCTAGTCATCTGCAATTTCATTACAAACTCATGCCATGTGCACAACAAATGTTTGCAGATGTTTTGGCCAATCTGTGCTGAGTTTAATGCAACTCTGGGGCAAGCTTGAGGGGAAAGAGGATGGAGGGGAGAGATCATGTCACTGGTATGATATTCAGGGTTCAGCTACTGGTTCTGCTGTGGACTTCCTGTGTGACTAAAATCTCTTTCCTTAATTTCCCCATATTTAAAATGGAGATAACACTTCCTTTCTTCCACTCTTTTTTTTACTGTTGATTGAACTTAAATAAAACACTCTGTGAACTGAAACTGAAAAGCTTCCATGAACTGTGGACTTGAAACTACTGAGTTTTTCTATGACTTCTCTTTTCGTGTACTTCTGCAGGAACACAAAAAGATTTAATATAAGGGTATCTATTTTCATCCCCTGATTCACATGATTAACATTATTTAAAATTCCCTAGAATGATAACACAGACCTCTAGTGTCCTTCAGAACTTTGAGTTATTTAAGGAATTAGCTTGGATTTTTAGTTTAGTTTGGCAAGCATAGAATTTCTGGGTGAAAACAGGAGAGAAATATTAAATATTAATGCAACAAATGAGGTGGAGCTAAGGTGAAAAGTAAACTCTTTTCCTGTGTATTGGAAGGCAGCACTTCAGTCAACACTATACCATGATAGTACAGTGAACTAAACTTAAAATATATACATCTAATCCATCAATCATCTTCCCTGTCTCTTAATGGAAAAAAATATTCACCTTTGTAGGTTGATTTGACAATGAGTTCAGAAGCAGTTGGCCATAAAATATTGTATCATATTTTGTAGTCTCTCTTCATAGGCACAGCAATCAAGCTTTGTCTATTATATGCTATTAATGTTTTTACTGCATTTACTTCAGAATATGTGTATTTCATGAATGTCATTTTAGAAAGGAACTTAGGTGTGGAATCTATCAATACATTGCTTCAAATTATCCTCATGTAACATTCATAACCAGCTTTCTGGCTTGACATTTCTGAACATGAAATTCATGAGTGTGTAAGAAAAAGCCAATTTTTTCAATCTTTTCATTACAAAATTTGTGACATTTGTGTATTAAATCAGTTGTAACTGCTTTGATTACAGACATTATTGACTCAAAATTTCTATTTTGTATAAATTTGAAGGCAACTATTGGCATTGGCAAAAATGGGATTTCTCTGGCCTTCATTTTTTCCACCCATAGCCAACATTCAGAAATTTTCTATCCTAGTTGTTTATGCTTATAATTTCAGGATGATAGTTTACTTGCATAAACGGAGACATCTATTTCTATTTGTTGTGAGACTATGCAATTTGATCAGAACTAACCACAATTTTTTTCCATTTACAGTTTTTCCTGGATTAACCATATGTAAATTTCAACAAATGACAAACCTTAGTCCATAGGAATCATTCCAACATTTAACTTTCCAAATAAGTCAGATTTTAACATGTAAAAGAAAATATTTGTTTTTGTGAAACAGAGCAGTCTCTGAAATGCTTCTGGTTCCACATGCAGAGCCAATTAGACAGGGTGAACTTCAGGGTCTCAGTCCAGGAATAGTGTAGGGAGAAGGAACTTAGATTATTAGGAACTGGGAACCTTTTTGTGAAAGCAGCAATATGTATAGGAAGCATGGGCTTCACCTAACCCAAAATGTAACCAGACTGTTGGCATGTAAAAAGGTCATAAAGAAGATTTTTACTCTAAGGGCAGAGGAAAGCAGATAAATGTATAAGAGCACACTGTTTGAAAGAAACATCCCTTAGGAGAAGATATGTTAATGGGGATTCTCTATATCTAGTAAGGTGAGGATGGATTTTTTTTTCAATGTATAGGTGGTAACAGAAGAGAAATAGTCAAATGAAAAGGAATCCCATTCAATTGTACCACATAATAGCAGACAGCTAAAAAATGGCAAATTTGTAAGTGCTTGTGTAAAAATGCTAGAAGTCCAAATACTAATATGGGTAGTGCAAACTATTAGCAAAAAACATTTAAAAACATCAGAAACAGGAAGTTCTCCCAAACTGCATGTTCTATGTGTCCCTAAACTTTGATTGCCTGAAGATGGGAGAGGACAACAGGGGATGGATCACTTGATGAAAACCGTTCCGTTAATTCCCCTCTGAAGCACCTGTCATTGGCCTCTGTCAGAAGACTGGATACTGGACTAGGCACGCCATTGCTTTGTTTTAATGAAAAGGGAGGAAACAAGCCACGGTTAAAAAATATGGGATATTTAGTATCCTGAAAACTTCTTGCGTAAACCAAATCCATACTTTTGAAGTTTGAAAATTATAAAGTTGGTGGGTGTGAGAAACTAAGAACATATTTTTTCTTTATCTGCCTACTTTATGCGTGTAGCGGAGACAAGAAGGAATATGAAAAGGCTACCACAGAAGTTACTCAGATTGTATTTCTGAACATGTTTTACTATGAAAATTCATGGAAAATCCTGGTTTTGTTTGACTTTTAGCTTGGTATCTGGGCCAAAAAAAATTTGGCTATATTTGAATGATCCAAACTCTGAATGACACAATGTTCATCTATTGTCATTTTAAACCCGAAGGAGATATTGGTATGCTTTGAATTTAAATTATTTAACAAAGACTTCAGTGCAGTTACAACTTTTCATTGGATAATGCCCCCCCCCCCTCTTTTATTCCCATAGAAACCATCTTATGTGATAGATCTTGGATGGGATAGATGTCCTATTTAAAGTACAGGGAGAAACTGTAAAAATTCAGAACTCTGAGCAAAGGTCCCCAATAAAAGTAAGCTGGAGGCCTGCGTGCTCCATGCTGAATAAATGCATATGGTATTTGCTTTAAATTGAGCCAGGAATGAAAGGAAATGATCTGCAGTCTCTGCTGGAACACATGTTTAGATGAGATGGGGGGCACAAAAGAAAAAAGGTTCAAAGATCCAAGGCTGTGTTAAACCTCAAAGCTGGAAGCAAATGTAAATCTTAGGGTAGCAATGCTTAAGCTCTGATGTAACTGATTAGTAAGAAATGTATAACAAAGTCATCTTTAGAATTGAGATTACAATCTAAACTATTGCCACAAAATAAATATCCTAGACTAATTCACCAGAGCCATAGGAAATGCACCAAAGAAAATGGAAAGAAATGAATAGAACCTTCTCATGAGGTCAACCTGTCATGGAAACACACAGCACTGTATCAATATAGGTTGTTAATGGATTGCTGAACAACAGGTTTTCTTTTTATCCCCAAGTCTTCAGCAGGTCCTAAGGAAACAAAGTACTGAAGGACCCTGTATCAGCATGTCATGGGAACAAGGTGGAACTAACTATAACAATTTATTAAATATATTTTTTCATGAATAGAGGTCATCACCTGAAATTTCTGTGGCCTCAGAATAAAAAGGTAAAACTATAATGCTCTCTCAAACCATGTTCTGTGCATTCTAAAAGGGGGGAGGAGAGGAAGACTTCGAGTGCTAAGGTCCTTTCTTCATTGTCAAATATAGAACCTACATGATTGAAAAAGAAAAGTAGAAGAATATCCACATCTACTGCCTTGCATACCTACCAGTGAATATTCTTCTACTTTTCTTTTTCACTGGTAGGTGTGTAGTAGATGTGAATGTTGTCCCATATTATCTGTATTTGAAAACCTCAGATTTATGATACCAAAGCTAATTAAGTTACTCCTACTTAATCATGTTATGATATTGTTTATAAGGAATATGCTTCATTTGGGTAAATTGTGCATGTGTTGGGTTACAAAAAGCCCTGTTGCCACTCATTTTAAGAGTAGCTCTAAAAAAATACTCTGATACAGATACTATTTTAGCTGCTGTCATTTTGTGGATAATTTAACAATAAATAATTGATTGTACTAAGTTCCATAGGAACTGAATATAGGATCCTGATATTTCAAATATTCCATTCCTGATACAGTTCTTTGTGACCTATGGGATGTGATGGCTAAAATACTCTCAGTATTAGTGGAGAAAGGTCCTTATCCAAAACGCATTGAAGTTGATGGAAGTCAACTTGCCTCAGTGGAACTAGGGTCTGATCTCTGCAGAGTTACTTGGGACTTTCAGCATACCAAAATTTGTTCCATAGTCTATTTGTGTTGATGAATGTCAGTTGTGTAAAGTCTGGAGCCAGATAATGCTGTTGTATTTTGTGTATAATCCCATGCAGGAGGCAGACTTTTGTAATAAAGGCTGGTAAGTAATTTATACTAAATTAGTTAATATTGCTTTAATATATAAAGAAGTAGTATCATAGAGGCTCAATGCTGGTGGTGATCATACTTTATCAATCCACATATTTATTCTAGTAACCTTTGTTTTCATTTGCAAACATTTAAACTTAAGGACTTCATCCAAAGTTGACTGAAATCAATGTAGATTTTTCCATCATTTTCAGTGAGCTTTAGATCAGGCCAGTAAAGCAAATAAGAGTGCTTCTTCACCAGCTGCCCCAGGTATGGTGATGGCTCCAGCATTAGGAAGGAAGCATAAGGTGCCTACTAAACCAGGGGAGGTTGAGTGGGTCCTTTAGTAGCCTAGGGTATAGGGCATCAGCCTCCTTAGTGCAGTGCAGTTGGTTGGAGTCCTGCCACCCTTCCCATCATCGGGGAGGGGCAGCGAACACCAGTCCCACGTTAAGAAAGTAGCATAAAGCACCCACTGAAATCGGGTGGGATCTGCACGGTCAATCTGTAGATCTTGATGTTAAGGGATGTTGTGCAGGCCAAAACTCTAGTAGATTTCAAAAAAGATTAAATTCTTGGAGAATAGGTCCATCAATACCTATTAGCCAAGATGGTCAGGCATGCAGCTTTGTGCTTTGGGAGTACCTAATCTCTAAGGGCATGTCTACACAGCAGAATTATTCTGGAATAATATAATGCGTGTCTACACAGCAAGCCTGATATTTCGAAATAATGGACTTCTTACTCCAACTTCTGTAAAACTCATTGTACGAGGAATAAGGAAGATTGGAGGAAGAGTGCTCTATTTCAAAATAAGTGCTGTATAGACGTGCCCAATTCAAAATAAGTTATTACAACTTAAGCTACGCTATTGACATAGCTCAAGTTGTGTAGCTTATTTCAAGTTTAGCCCTGCTGTGTAGACATACCCTTACTGCCAGAAGCTGGGAGTGGATGGTGGGATGGCTCACTTGATGATTGTCTGTTCTTTTAAGTCCTTCTGAAGCACCTGGAATTGGTCCCTGTCAGAAGATGGGGCACTAGGCTAGATGGACCATGACCATTCTTCTATAGATCACAAATGGTCTTGGCTGAAGAAAATAAGTTTCAAATTTTAGCCTTCAATTTAAAATCAAACAAGCTACATAGTCTGGTTACAGACCAGCCATTTCTAGCTTCCACTGCAGGGTGAAAAACAAAGACGCCAGTTTCTATATATGGAAAGGGATTTGCCAAGACTGTGTGGGGAGCACCACTGAAAGAGGGGCACATAAATGTTTACAAGGAAATGTTTCCAGATGATTTGTGGCATGCATTTCACTTCTATCAAAGGAAGAGAAAAAGAGTAATCTACTTCAGAATAAGAACAGAAAGACCCACTTCTTGAAAACACCTTTCTGCGTAAAAGTTGGAGTGCATCTTTTATTATTTATTCCTTGCTGGAAGTATGAGTATATCTCAGGGTAGAAGAGTATTTTGTGTTGGCTGGAATGCATCTGGAATGAGACAAAGATAGGAGTATAAATATTCCATTGTTTGTTTCCTGTGACTGAATGGCTGAGGACAAAAGCATTAGGATGCTGGAGAAGCAGTTTCAAGACTCCCTGGCTCAGGGGACAAGTATAACCAGTGTTTTCCTGGGAACTAAGAAGGAAGAGAGAACTTTAAAAGCCCAACAATAATAGGTGATTTGACAAGTCACAGTTATAACCACAAAGATCATTCCCATAACATTTGAGAAAATGAAACCTGCTTGGAGCCCCCTCATCACCACACATACACCCTCAATTAAAACAATGCCCCTGATAGCAGGCAATATAATCAGCATTTTATTTCACTCAGGAGCAAAATAACAAGTTACTCAGGCCTGCGGCACTCATGAGTGATATGGGCCGTGTAATATCCTTTCCATTGAGTTTCCTATTATTAAGCTTGAAATAAGGAGTTCAGAATTAACTGTGACAATGATTTTATCTAGTGTTTGCATCACCATTAGCTTTTGCAGTTTACTGCTAATAAAACTTTAAATTTGCTATTACTTGTAATAACCTTCTTGCTACCTTAGCTGTAGAAATTAGACAAAGAACCCTGCGAAAATGTGGCCAGTGAATTTTTCCAGAACCTTGGCAGAGCTGGCTAATAATAGTGCCCCTTATTTACAACTTGTTAATGCAGTAAAATGCAATATTCTGGTCTTCAGCTGATGTATTTGAAACACCTGTTTCTTATACAATGCATCAGACTCCACTATTCACACATGCAGATGACCAGCAGTGCATTCTTTGTGTGCACAGTCAGGTGGGTGATTAGAATTAATTTAATAATTGTTCCAAGACTTTGTGATGGAATTAGAATGAATGGTGATCAAGCCTCAAATTTCAAGGCCTGTCAATATCACCTAAAAAAGTCTGGATATTTGCAGTGTGTTACCCTTATTTAAGTTATACTGGGGTAAATTAGGAGTAACTATACTGAAGTCAGGGTAGTTACACTGCAATGAAACTAGTGGGAGTGAAATCAGAACCATATCCACAGTATCTGAAACATGATTTAACCTTTTAATTTTTTCCCATCCATAGCTTTTCAAATATCTGGGGTGAAATCCTGGCCCCTACAGCACTGAATTTAGTAAGGACAGGATCTCACCCCCTTTTTTCCTAACAGTCTAATCCAGAAGCACAGACCATTTCTAAATACCAATAAAATGTTCATAGGATTTAACAAGAGCATACCCATTGGAAAGTCAAAGGCCAAACACTTAGGGCTGATTCTGAGCTAATCTACAGCTGTGTAACTCCTTTATGCATGATTTACAGTAGCAGAAATAAGATAGAATAAGGTCTAGTATGATGCTTCTTGACACTACACATTAGCTGCTATCTCAGAAGTAGTATCTTCAGGCATTGTAATCTGGGCAAAAGCTGGGGACTGGAATTCAAGAAAAGTAAGTGTCTGATCCAGTGGTGATGCTAATGTATCCCATAGTTCTATTGTTTATTTTGTTTATCTCACCCTCGCTCACACCATGATTTTTGGGTAATTGTACTTGTTGATTAAGGAGAGAGTGGGTTTGATGGAAAAAATTGTTGAAGCATGATGGGATGAGTCTGGGAAGAGGATTCAGATGACTGAATTGAAGCTAGCACAGAGCTGAGAATGGAAGATATAAAAAAAAGGGGTGGTCAGTTGAGGTACATGCACTTTTCCCTGCTGATCTACAATATCTGCACTGCTCAGCAACATACACGGGCTGAGTAGTTATGGGGGGGAAGTTACATTTAGATAGTCCCAAATCAGCTGTGAAATTGGAAGTAAAGTTCAGTACTTGATGGATATTAGTTACTGCACTTTCATTTTTGATCTCTTTCACCCACTTTGATAGGCTTCTAATTTGGGTTTTGTACCAAAGATAAAATTGTTTTCAGTGGCAACTGTCCAGCTTATGCTCATTACAGCAACACCTCTTTCGAATGTTCCCAGTGGCTGGCTTGCAAGAATACTGTTGTGATAATGATGCAGTGCACTGCTTTGAACAGACTCTGTAGTTCTTAGCATGTAGGAAAATAAAACAGACTAAATTATTTTTTCATTTTAAATAATGTAACTAAGTTGCTCCAAAACATGGCTCTGCATGGATACCTAGCCTCATTACCCTGATATATCATGGCAGAGCAATCCCAGCAGTGATGATGATGATGAAGGGTATAATATATTATCTTACAAAGACCATTCTGCTGTTGCTTTGCTCAGTACTGCTGTCAAGAAACCAGCACTCCCAGCAATATGCTGATAGAAACTGGATGTAAGTGTTGATAGATAAGCTTGGATGCTCCTTGAGGGATTCCTCAACTGTGAAGAAATATTTAATTGAAGGGGCAGCAATTCCAGCCCTGGAGCTCTGGTAGCACTAATACTCATAATAAAAATACATTGTTAAAATATTACAAATCTTTTCTAATTGGCTCAAGGTAATGCACTTTTTATATTTCCCTACAGGTTCAAGGGATAGCTCCGAATTCTCCTTTGAAATCTATGCAGCTAAAAGCTTACACATGATCTTTGACATGATATCAGAGGGGATAGAAAGCTTTGTCCTTGGATGGTTTCAGGTGCAGAATAGGTTTCTCTATGTCCTCTGCTTCCTCCCCAGAGAAGGGCAACATTTTATGACTAAAATTAATGAATCCTGAATTTCCGACACTTTTACTCTGTCACTCTTTCTAGGTTGTCTCTTTCATTTCTTTTTTTTAGATAAAAGTATATCAGAATGAACTAGTCATTTTGGCGCCAGCCCTGCAACAATATATTTGTGCTTCACTCTGAAGCACATGAGACATCAATGGGACTATTCATATGCTTTTAGTTAGGCATCTGCATACCTCTTTTCAGGATCAGATGTGAATGGGAGCAAGTCTGCCCTCAGGTACACCATACAGCCTTGGAGAAATCACTGTACTCCGGTCATGAACATTTCTGCTTTTTAATTGAAAGGGATTTTTCTAGAGCTGGGCAAAGCCAGATTGATAATTAGCACTGACACTACTTTCAGAGAGTCTCCAGTCATTTTTTGCAATCATTTCAAAATAAGTATGGATTTTTACATACATGGTATCATATATGTGATGGCTCTTTCTATGCAATTGGATGCAGCCCTTCCAAATATACTGTGTGCCTTTGAATACCTCGCCAATGCTACCCACGTATTTATCTTTCTCAGAACTAATTCTAACCTACTAAATCTCTGAGCAGCACCTTCAGCCAGCTGCCATTTAACTAGAAAAAAATCAACTTGGCTGATTTTTTTTCCTTCTTCCTCCAAAATGTGGCATTTCCACTCTAAAATTACAGTCAGATAGGATGGATGATGTTCAGCTCTGTCCAAGTGGGGTTTAACATTGCATTACCTGGACAGGACCAGAGAGGCTCATGCCTCAAGCCCCGGCTCTTGAAGTGTTATGATGATATCTGCATTTTAGTTTTCAATTAAAAAAAAACTCTCATGATTTGAAAGGAAAGTGTAAAATGAACCAGAATGATGTCCTCTCAGTCTGCAGACAGCCCGCCTCAACAGTTCTGAGTAATGAAAATGACATTGACGATTTCACTGGGATGTTAATTCCATGACTACCTGCTCTGTGCAGTGATCACTGAAGGAGAGAATTCTGTTCAAAGCTTCTATAGCTCCAAAAGGAAGGGGGACCCTGGCACTGCTGGGGAAAAGGGACCTCATTGCAACTGCTACTGGAATAATAAATGGAAAGTCTAGGTAGTCCTGAGGCCTGTAATAATGAGAACAGGATGAGATTTAATAGTATTAAGTGCAAGAGCATAGACTTAGGGACTAATAACAAGAATTTCTGCTGTAAATCAGGAGGTCACCAGTGCAGAGTGAGGGTACGTCTACACTACAAAGTTAATTCGAACTAACAGCCATTAGTTCGAATTAACTTTCATAGGTGCTACACATACAAACCACTAGTTTGAACTTAATTCGAACCAGCGGAGTGCTTAATTCGAACTAGGTAAACCTCATTCTATGAGGACTAACGCCTAGTTCGAATTAAGTAGTTCGAATTAAGGGCTGTGTAGCCACTTAATTCAAACTAGTTGGAGGCTAGCTCTCCCCAGCTTGCCCTGGTGGCCACTCTATGCCAAACCAGGGAAACTTTTCTGCCCCCCTCCGGTCCCAGAGCCCTTAAAGGGCAAGCCTGCCAGCACCCAGCCAGCAGACCCTGCACCTGGCACTGCACGAGCCAGCCACGCACTGCCACCCAGCCTTCCGCCTCTTCCCAGGACCAGGCTGATGGCTCCCAAGAGCCTTCCCGGGGCCACAAGATGTGGGTGCCCGCCTGGTTTAGTGCAGAGATCATGGACCTCATCGAGATTTCGGGGGAGGCCTCCAACGTCCACGTCTGCACTAGGCACAGGAATGCAGCCATCTAGGGCAGGATAGCTGCCAGCCTGCCCACCAAAGGCCACATGCGAACCCAGGAGCAGGTTTTCATGAAAATCAAGTTGGTCCAGTGAGACCCCCGACCCTGAGCCCTGAGTTTAGAACATAAGAATGGCCGTACTGGGTCAGACCAAAGGTCCATCTAGCCCGGTAGCCTGTTTGCCGACAGCAGCCAACACTAAGTACCCCAGAGGGGTTGGACTGAAGACAATGACCAAGCCATTTGTCTTGTGCCATCTATCTCCAGCATTCCATAAACAGAGGCCAGGGACACCGTTCCTACCCCCTGGCTAATAGCACTCCATGGACCCAACCTTCATGAATTTATCTAACTTCTCTTTAAACTCTGTTATAGTTCTAGCCTTCACAGCCTCCTGTGGCAAGGAGTTCCACAGGTTGACTATGTGCAGTGTGAAGAAGAACTTTTGCTTATTAGTTTTAAACCTGCTGCCCATTCACTTCATCTGATGTCCTCTAGTCCTTCTATTATGGGAACTAATGAAGAACTTTTCTTTAGTTACCCTCTCCACACCACTCATAATTTTATAGACCTCTATCATATCCCCCCTCAGTCTCCTCTTTTCTGAGCTGAAAAGTCCCAGTCTCTTTAGCCTCTCTTCATATGGGACCTATTCCAAACCCCTAATCATTGTAGTTGCCCTTTTTTTAACCCTTTCCAAGTCCAAAATATCTTTTTTGAGGTGAGGAGACCACATCTGTACACAGTACTGAAGTGAATGCATATCAAATAGACACGTGAAATGAATATAAAATAAAAAATGTGTTCACTTTTTTTTATTGTATCCCTTTGGTATATATGGCTGTGCCAATTTTCTTCCACAATTTGATCTGAGGAAGAGGGTCTGGCCCACGAAAGCTCATCACCTAATAAACCATCTTGTTAGTCTTTGAAGTGCTGCATAGTTCTGTCTTTTGTTTCAGCAAGACCAAACTAACACGGCTACATCTCTATTACGATTCTATATGAGCCTCCGGTATGATAGGGCTATGAAAAAGGCAAGTGGGCTGTTGAAATGTGCTAGATGAGGTACTTCAAGTAGAGGAAGAGAATTATTAATGTTGGGCTACGTCTACACTGGCCCCTTTTCCGAAAGGGGCATGCTAATTTTCAACTTCAGAATAGGGAAATCCGCGGGGGATTTAAATATCCCCCGTGGATTTCCCTATTCTGAAGTTGAAAATTAGCATGCCCCTTTCGGAAAAGGGGCCAGTGTAGACGTAGCCCCAGTGTACAAAGTGCTGGTAAAAAAATCATTTTGAATACTGTGTACAACTGTGGGTCAACCATGTTTAGGCTTAGAAAAATTAGATTTTTGTTTCAAATGTACTAGGTTTGGTACACCTAGATGGTGTCTGTCTACTCACCCTGGGAAGCGTGCTCCCAGCTGCAGTGTAAATGAATTCCTGTGTTATATTTTTAATCTATATGGCAGCTTGGAAGCCATCTTGCCATCTAGTTATAATGCTGGTTTTGGGCTAGGCAACAGCTAAAGGCATTCATATTACAGGAACTTACTACCTCAAGCAGCTGGAGTTATCAAGCAGATTGGAGTTCTTGAGTTTTTCACTGAACCCAAGCCTTGTTCCTTAGTTCCACACCACCTGCTTCAGTATTGCAAAAATTTCATGCTGACTTTGAACCTCCATTTATTTTATAGTATATTGACTTGCTTCTGGTTAGGAAATGTAGCATGTCAGCACATTTTTTTACTATTTCTGTCTAATAGCCAATGTTTTCTGTTCTCTTTTTTCAGAACTGGAGACTATTTTCAAATCTCTTGTCCTCTGAGGAAAACATTCATTCCAAATTTGTGGAAAGAGTAGGAGGATCTCAAAATTAAGAAAGATGTTTAGACATGTCACTGGTTCATAGCAAAACTAGAAGAAAACTCTCAGAATATAATCAGTAGCATGTGCAGTTTCTGCCAGTTTCTGCAAAAGGCACATCCTTTTTGTCTTGAGAAATGCTTTGAGGCTTCAGACTTATGGACACATAGCACTAACTGACTTTTATCTTACTTCTGTCATATTGATCTATCAGTGAATCTATAGAAGATGGAAGTCTAAAACTGTAAAAAGTTATAACCATTGAGATGGACAGCCAGAGCAAAAACGTAGTTTCATTGGGACACTTAGTGCAAAAAACTGTAGATTCATATCAGGGGGGCATAAGTATCCCCTTCAAAGATGACTATTACAGACACCTAGTGCACAGATGACCTGTCTTCAGATTATGATACGTTTCTTGTTGTTTTGAAACTCTAAAAATCAATATCGAAATAGCCAAGTGAAAGTTTCTTTGCAGAGCACTAAAAGTAATTTACCTTCTTCTTTTGATTTCAGATCTGTATTTTATTTTATGGTTCAAAGTACAAGTGCTTATTTTAAAAATTCATTTCTGACTTGGAAAGAAAGCAAGGCACTGAAGATCTTAGGATTGCAGTGCAAGAAATGAGCCACAAAATGAAACAAAAACATAAAAATTGTATAAGGATATATCAGTATGTCATTACACAGGAAAGTTTGTCTTTTAAACACAGGATCACTGATTTCTCTGGAAGTTTAGAAGATAAATCCAATTGGAAATACTGGGAAGAAAATGAACACATTATGAAGTTCCAGTGCTTCTAAAGTTGATGTTTGTACACTCTTAGTCACTGTGAAACCAAAACTTACTTAAAATAGCTTTTCTATTCATAAAAATGTCATGATTTTAAAGTCAGTCATTTCAGGAACTTTCAGGGCGACAATGAAATGCTGGACCAGTTGGGAAGTTAGGTTTGTCCTCTTTTCAATAGAGTGGTATACACATCTATAGAAAATGTAGAGATGCATCATTTCCTGTACAACAGTCTTTGAGTTTCCTGTGCCACTCTTGCTGGTGCAGTAACAAAGACAACCAGCACAAGCTGTTGCAAACTACAGCTGAACTCAGTAGTAGGAAGTTTATTACCTCATTTCCGTACATAGTGCGGCTCGTAATAAAGATGCATGGTACTAAGAAAGGAAGACAGCATGCTGAAGAACCAGTGAGACAGTAATGTTGAAAAGGCTACTATAAAGCCTGTGCAACTTGCATGTAATTCTCCCACCAGCCCTTAGAATCAGAAAAAATACTGAATATGGCTGGAAAAGGTTCAAACAGCAGTTTGAACTGTATATGAAAGCCACAGGGACAAATAAAATGGAGGATGAGCAAAAGATTACTCTGCTCTTAACAGTGGCATGCAGTGAAGTATACAATGCATTTTATACAGACTGGGAGAGCAGGGGGCAGGAGGGCAGAGAGGAAAGCATTGCAGAAATAATGAAAAATGTTTGAGAATTGTTGCCTCTCTAGAAATGATACTTATGAGAAATATAGTCATGATAAGAACAGAAAATGCAGGGGAAAGAGAAGAGTTTGTCACAGACCTAAAATTAAAAAACAAAAAACCAATCCTTTGAACATGAAATATTAAAATATTCTTGCCCTAAAATGGTTACTCGGGAAGATGAATTTGACACAAGAAAGGGTGATACAAACCTGCCAAACAGAACAAAACAGAAGCACAAACCAATAAACTACAGAAGGCTTAGAATGCATGACTTTCTGTACTATAATTAAACCAACAAAGGAAAAGTTCACAAACTTAAACTGGCCAAGAGCAAAACCATGGAAAGCAGAAAACAGTGCCAGCAATGTACCAAAGAAATTACTCCAAATTTCCCTTCAAATTAACAGTTTTAACAAGGATCTTTTATCTTAGAGACCCATGTGTTTGTTTTTAATAGTTTAAAACCATTTCTGGTCTTTGGAAACTGTGAGGGGTCCTGGAATCATGTATGGAAAAACTTAAGCCTTGTCTGTATTTGCCTTTTTCCCCCTAAAATTTCCTACTATTAGTATCACCAGTTCAATTTTAATGGTGGTAACAGTTGTTGGAGGGCTAGCGTAGACAAGCTTTCATCAGTGTTTAACAACCATGTCATCTAGACTTTTACTAAGGAGGGTTACATGACACAGTAGATAAATTACAAGTGAAAATCTGTATCTGTGCTTTAGAGAGTGAAGAAAGTTGGAGAAGGTGAAATAAGGAGAAAGAAAGACTGTTGCAAAACAGTTCTCTAGGGCTACGTCTAGACTGGTATGATTTTCCGTAAATGCTTTTAACGGAAAAGTTTTCCGTTAAAAGCACTTTTTGCGGAAAAGAACGTCTGTGCCAATCTAGATGTGCTTTTCCGCAAAAAAGCCCCAATCGCCATTTTTGTGATCGGGGCTTTTTTGAGCAAAACAAATCTGAGCTGTCTACACTGGCCCTTTTGCGCAAAAGCTTTCTGCAAAAAGACTTGTGCCCGGATGGGAGCAGCATAGTATTTCCGCAAGAGGCACTGATTTCAGACAGTAGGAAGTCAGTGTTCTTGCAGAAATTCAAGCGGCCAGTGTAGACAGCTGGCAAGTTTTTCCGCAAAAGCAGCTGCTTTTGTGGAAAAACTTGCCAGTCTAGACACAGCCCCAGAGATCTTTCTGTGGCCTGAAATTCAAGGGGAAAAAATGGTCATGACAAGATTTCTGTTTGGTTTATAGGTAAACGGCTCCCATTTTATTGCCTTAAGCTCAATTTGCCTGAGACTCTTCCAAGCCTCTTTTAGCTCCTGCAACATGCCCTGGTAAAATAGGATGTTTTCAGATGACAATGCTCTCTTTGGTACTGATATTATGTTTGAACATTTCCAGTGTTTTTGGTAAATTCAAGGCCTCCCAAGTAGCCTGTCTCTCTGAAAACAAGGGCTGTATTCTGAAGCGAGGTTTGGTACAGAAAATGTTAAGTCTGATGGCCAAATTCTGGCTCTGGCACTAACCATGCAACATATGGCCCTGAAAGTTGGCATTCATCATTCTCTAACTAATGATTCAACCCTAATCCCAAACTACTAAATTCCATTTAAATCAGATAGCTTCAGTGTATGCAGAAGTTGTCTTACAATATTTGAGGACATAATGGAGACCATAGGAAGCAGTAAATATTAGTAGAATGAGAAATTCGTGTGTAAAGCCTCATCAAATTTATGACCATGAAAATTGCATAACTGACCATGAAATTTAATCTTTTGGTTACTTTTAGTCTATAGCTTACATATTTCATGGGGGAGACTTGTGTTTCTCAAATGGGGGATCCCAATTTAATAGGGATTTGGGAGGACTGGTTGCAAGGTTATTGTAGTGAGAGTCATTGTATTGCAGCAGAGAGCAGCAGCTGCTGACTAAGCACCCATCTCCAAAGGCAGCCTCTCCAGCAGCAGGGCAGAATTCAAGGTGATAGTACTATACAGGGCCACCCTCACTTCTGTGCTCCTGCTGGAGGTGGCACTGCCTTCAGAGCTGGGCTCCTGGCCAGCAGCTGCTGCTCTTCAGCTGCCCAATTCTTCAGCAGAGCAGAAATAAGGATGCCAGTACCACAGTGCCTTCCTTCCCTCCCCCCATAAACTTGTAATTCCTCTGCTAACCTTTTTGGATCAAGACCCTTCCAAGTATAATACTGTGATATTTCAGATTTAAATATCTGAAATAATGAATTTTTTGAAATTCTATGACCATGAAATTGACTAAAATGGACTGTGAAGGTGGACAGGCCCTAGTAAAGTCATAGTACAGACAAATATTTGTTGATGACTCATGGTATCAATGTTTTTCATGTTCCACATTCAGAGCTGCTGCAAGTAAAACCATCAACATCTTTCCTATATTCAGCGTCTCCTATTTATGGCAATTTCATAGCAAAAGGGAAGTGCACTGTTTATTTGAAAACCCCAATGGTATCATAACGAATCTGCACATAAGCATTAAATCAAGCAACCACAAACAGTCTGAATTATTCTGGGAAGTTTTTAAACATGGGATATATGACATTATTTAAGTATTTATAACTGTTGTCTCAACTGTTATAAGAAAGTCTAATAAACTGTTTTTGCAGACATTTCAACTAAAAAAAAATTGCTTCCGTAATCTGTTTCTATAGAATCGGCAAAAGTGGATACAGACGTATTATGGGTCAATAGCAATGAAAGGCGTCTGTGCAGGCATAAGATTCACAGTCCATTAAGTTTCAGGCCTGCCCTGATATGGATTCCTCTGATGTATTACTATTATATCCTGTTTTTGTTGACACAGTTACTATGTCAGCAAAACCAAACTTTTTGGCTTGTGGCCCAGCATCAAGCTGTCTATGGAGGATATATTTTTGCCTTCACCACCATGCAGTAATGAGGAACTGGCATTAGTTTGATTTGCATAATTGTGTGCTTCCAAGTTAGACTCTGTGTCAGTAGGAGACAACTTATTGTGATGATACCCACAGAACATTATCCATTTTGTGCTATCAGCATTTATTTATGCAAATTCCATCATTACAAGAGGTCATTTTCCAACCTTCTACCATGAAATCACGTCTCTGCCATTAAACAGTAAGAAAATGCCATAGAAGAACAGCCAGATAATTTTGTCATTCACACTCATTGGTCAATAAGCTGTGTGCATGTGTGCACCGGTATGATTATACAACCAGTGTTTTATTAAAGACTGAGAGCTATGATGCCCAAACTAAAATTTGATAGACCATGCATGATCATTTTAGACAAATGCTGCCAAACAGGCAAAACAAAACAACCCGCTGTCTCACTAGTTCTAAGAGATGGAGGGTTTTTTGGAATAACTTACGGACTGATAAAAATATGTTGTGTTCTGCAGATGATCAGTAGAATGTTTTCTGTGATAAGAACAGAACTCTGTAGTATATTCAGATAAGAGATAAAAAGACAGACACACCAACTAGGATGTCCAATATATAGCAGTAACCTGAAATAGCAATAAATGTTAAAGAAGCTTATCAGACTCATTTGGATATTGAGGATTCAAGAACTAATCTTCAAGACTCTCTTAGAATCATAGAATAATAGGACTGGAAGGGACCTCAAGAGGTCATCGAGTCCAGCCCCCCGCCCTCAAGGCAGGACCAAGCTCCGTCTACACCATCCCTGACAGATGTCTATCTAACCTGTTCTTAAATATCTCCAGAGAGGGAGATTCCACCACCTCCCTTGGCAATTTATTCCAATATTTGACCACCCTGACAGTTAGGAATTTTTTCCTAATGTCCAATCTAAACCTCCCCTGCTTCACTTTAAGCCCATTACTCCTTGTCCTGTCCTCAGAAACCAAGAGGAACAAATTTTCTCCTTCCTCCTTGTGACACCCTTTTAGATATTTGAAAACCGCTATCATGTCCCCCCTTAATCTTCTTTTTTCCAAACTAAACAAGCCCAGTTCATGAAGCCTGGCTTCATAGGTCATGTTCTCTAAACCTTTAATCTTGACAAAAGTGTTTCTGCAGTCATGGTGTGTAGTTTATAGGTAAGGGTAGATGAGCCTCCAAAGCTTTGGTCTGTGAATCATTGAAATGGCACCAGAATTTGCCTTTTCCCTTGACAATTGCCTCTAAACTTAAAGAGAGTGAGACTATGTTAACACTTTCAAATTAATGACGTTTTAAAGGGATAACAAAGAAACATTCTATAGCAAATAATTGTGGACTGGTTGACATTTGACAAAAATGAACACTAAGTGGTAATTAATGGATTTTATCTTGGCAAGAAGCACACTGAGTTCACAGGTCTTGCTATCATCAGTGCTATTATTGAAAAGAAAGAGCTATAAATCCTGACCCTGGCTTTAACTGATGGCTTTATAGAAATTATGAGCAAGAATTTTTCAGCTCAACTACAAGCAATTAGACTAAAATAGGGTGTACAAAACAAAAACTACACATAGGCTATGTTCATATGAATGATTTTCTAACAGCTCTTTGTGTGCCACACAAATCAAATGTTTGTATCGCAAAGAAATGTACACTTTGAAAGAGTGTGGCTTAAATCTATCTATGTACTTGGAAAGGAAAAGGTGGGCTGTTTGATGAACACATGCAGCTGGGAAAAAGATTACTACTCACAGGTGTGTATTGGATGACTACTCCAACTTTTTCCTAGTTTGTACCTAAATATTTTTACAGTTCCTGTTTAAAACAGGAATGCTATCTTCTATACCAACATTTATGCCGTTTCATATTTCTTACGTGAAAACTTTCTTGCACAAAACTCAGCTTAGTCACCAACATTATATGATACTCAAGTTGGAAAATGAAGCTGTGTAAGCACAGACTTTAGGAAAATTGTGCATAGTTTCCCCCCATGGTCAGTCTGCCATGCTGCATTAAGGATAAGAGCAGCGTAGTTGGGAATTTCAGATGTTGCTTCTGTTTTGTGGTGTATGAACTAATTGTGAGGGAAGTAGTATAAGGTGTTGAAGTGAAAGAGCTTCAGAAAGGCTAAAGACAGGAGCAGAGAGGGGAAAAGTTCCAAAAGGCTAAAATACTCATGGAAAAGAAGTGACAGAACAGCACTAGGAGGGAAAAAAGCTGGAAATTACAAGAGAGTCCTTGTGGAGTAAAGAATCAAATAGGAGTGACAGAATGAGACCCAGTCACACTAAGAATGTTAGTTGGGAAGAAAAGGAAAAGAAAGGGCCTAAAGAATCCATTGGGAAGAATAAAAGAGTCACAGATAAAATGGACATAATGTAACATCAAAAGGGAAGGAAGATAGTGAGGCAGGTTCACACATATATGATAGGGGGAGCTGAAAGGTATTCATAATAGAAATCAAAGAAAGTGGTCAGAATATCTGAGAGAGATGGCCAAAGTCATGTCAAAACTTGCCTAGGCAAGCCTGAGAAACACTGAGGAAGTGGGCTGAAGTACAAGGGAATGGGGAACAGAGATTTGGGACTCCAATAGCAGAAAGACTATTGCAAAAAGGCTGAAAATCATACATTAGGTTAAATGGCTGACAGGTATATTTGGAGGAGCTAAGAGATGAGTAAGACTATGTTGGGCAGCTTGAAAGAGAGGCTGGAGAAACTGACAGTAGCAGCCCGAGGAGCAGACAGATGCATCTGGAAGAAATGAAAGACAGATTTTCCCCCCTACAACTTCACTTTGAAAATAATGTTCAAACGGAACAAAAACCTAACAGTACCCTTCCTAATTTCACTTTTATGTTTTAAAATGGTTTTAAGTAACAAAACAAGAACATCCTTCTTTTGTTAATTAGGTGGATTTATCATATGCAAAAACATTCCTCATGGACACTTTGATTTCATGAGGTCTTACTTTACTTATGAGCAGCCCCAGGCCTAACAATGATCGCTAATGAATGTTTTTCCTGCATCCCTCATAGTGGTTATTTTGTTTGTTCACCCTTTGTGGACAGATGGAAACATAATGAAATGAATAGAGAAGCCAAGTATGTCCTTTTTATAGTTGATGACAAAGAAGTCTTTTAGTTTACTGGGAACATAGAATTTACTGACAACTTTCAATTTATCCTCTATGTTAAGGGTAGACAGTAATTTTTGATGGGGGACCACTGCAAGATTTCAGAAAGTGGTCAAAGGCCACACTTTTCTATGGAGGGGATGTGAGGTCTGGGATAGGGATGTAAGCGAGTAGTCGAGTACTAGACTAACCGATGAGCCTAAGCTTATCAGGTAGTTGAATCGAGTACTACCTACTCACTCCATCCTCCCTTTGCTGCCTCTGTATCAGAGTCAGCAGAGGGAAAATAGGAGTCGGTGGTGGGTGCTGCCTGCCCCCCCCCCCCTTCCCTGCTGCTGCCTCTATCAGAGGCAGCAGCAGGGGGGCTGATAGGGGAGGCTTCAGAGAAGCAACCTCTGCCCTCAAGGCTTGCCACGGGCAGAGGCCGTTTCAGCACCAGTCCCTGTTTGTGGTGGCCTGGGCTGGCTATGGACAGGGGTTGCTGCCAGAGCAGCCCCTGTTTGTCGTGGCTGGAGATGGCATGGACAAGGGCTGCTGCTGGAGCAGCTGATTCCCATGGCCAGCACAGGCTGCTGTGAACAGGGGCTGCTGGACCCCGTGCGAGCCAGGACCGAGTGTTCTCGGCTCGTGTCAGTCCAGGACCACTGCAGCTCTGCATTTCAAAAGTAGTAAGAACTGCCCAGAACTTACTACATTTAAAATGTAGAGCTGCAGCAGTCCCAGGCCTGGCGCAAGCTGGGACTCCTGAGTCCTGGCTCACACTGGTATGGGACCTACCCTTGCTGTGGCTCTGCAGTTTAAATGTGTTAGGAGCTAGGCTGCCTGTGCACCTGGCTCCTTCTTCATTTACACTGCGGAGCCGCAGCGCGGGTAGCTCCTGGAATGACATAAGCTGAGACGGAGCACCTTCCATTATTGACTAATCGTGTAGTCCATACAAATTATATCAACTACACAATTAGTAAGTGACTCGCCTCTTAACATTCTTAGTCTGGGATGGAGGTTGGGTGCAGAAGGGAGTTCGGGTATGTGTTTGGGGTGCAATAGAAGGTGTGAGTTCTGAGAGAGAGTTTCGGTGAAGGGAGGGTGACCTGGGACGGGATTGGAGTGCAGGATCTTGGAGAGTATATGGATGCAGAAGAGGATTCTGAGTGGGGGAAGGGTATATCAAGGGTGCAGAGTCCGTGGGGAAGTTGTGACTCAGGACAGGAGGGGTGCAGAGGGTTTGCATGGTGACCCGGGGCAGGGAATCGGGGGGGGGGGGGGGAGGGATTTGGTGCCAGGTGCAGGGTCTGGCCAGGAGTCACTTACCTAGGCAGCTCCTAGCCAGCAGCCCAGCAATACCCTTAGGCAAGTTGCCTGCTTGCCACAGCCCCAGGCCACTTACAGTGGCTGGCTGCTTCACATGCCTCTTTGCACCATGAACTGGGTGGGCTTCATGCACTACCCCCACTTCCAGCACAATCATTGCAGCTCCCACTGGCCAGGCAAGGGCAGCGCACAAAGTTCCCCTCCCACACACGCAGAATGCACATGGAGCAGCCAGCTGCTTTGAACAGCCTGTGGCTGTGGCAGACAGTGAGCCTGTCTGAGAATCCTGGCAGGGTGTGCCACGGGCTGGATCCAAAAGCTTGGCCAGTCAGATCCTGCCCATGGGCTGGATATGCTTTATGTGTATGAGTGTATTTGTTTTTTGATCCTGCCTGCTCAGTGTCAATATCTCTAGCCTAACTAAATGCAAATCATTCAGCAGAGTTCTAATTTGTCCGGTTGGAACCAAATATACTTATCAGAATTCAGGAAAGGAGTATTTGTAGAGAAAACGCGAGAAGGTGTGAGCATCAAGTCTCAAAAGGTGCAGTAGTTTGATTGAAATAGGCATCCTGAAATTCACACTGCTCTTCGGAACGTATCCAAAACACCTACCTCCTCCGTGGGTTCTAAACATGGAGAATTCAGACATGAAATCTCACCAAAATAAACTGTTTCACAAGATTTCCTGTGTGAGAAATACCTAGGGCCACAGATGGGGGGTGGGGGTGGAATTGTGGCAGTTGCCCCAGGGCCTGGCAATTTGAAAGGGCTCAGGGCTTTGGGCCACTACCACGGCAGCAGTAGCAGCCAGAGCCTCAGCCCCTCTAAATCTTCACTGGAGCCCCATGTGTTGCAGCCTCTAGCTCTGCCTCTTCCACTCAAAGCTGTACCCCTTCTGGAAGGCCTGGAGCTAAGGCCCCCCAGATTGCCCAGAGCCTGGCAAAACCTGTTGCCAACCCTGGAAATACCACACAAATAACCAAACTCCTGCTGGACAGATTTCCAATTTGGCTTATCACAAACCCTGATCCTTTCAGTATTTCATTAACTACCTTGTTCTTGGGGGCACAAAACCTGTGGTTTTCACTCAGGCCATCAGCCCTTGAATTAACTGCTGAGGTTCCCAAGTGACGGGATTGATCTGATTTATGTAAAGATGGGACTTGTATTAAAGACTGGATCCAGAATCTGAGCTTCCCACAAGTTTTGGAGAGTGAATGTAAACTCTGGTTCTGATCTAGTGTACCAGTGCAGGCCTGTCTCTAATTTTATGATACATACTCCGTGGGTGTGTAATGCATAGCACTCTCTCTTCTCTTAATTGGCCTCATGTTAGTTGTGTGTTGCTCAGCAATCATCCAAACTATGCCAGTGGGTTTCTGGATGTTCTTTTATCTAAATCAGCAGCATGTGTGGCTGCTTGTGGAAGAGTTCAGCCACACAGTGCCAATGATTCAAATAAGGCATAAGCCTCTTTTGGTTGAATAAAAATCTCTGGCCACGGCAATTATAATATAACTGTTCTAATGTTAGTGTCTCTTTAATTCTATGTAATTAAAACCATTCAGCCATGGAAATGTTTATAAAGATTGCCTATAAAATGTATATAAAATATTGATGAGTGGATGGGTAGGGTGAGAAATGATAGCGAAAATATGGTACTCAGGAAAAAAACGTCCCTGTGATTTAACTTGCCTTATCCTTCCCACGCAGTAATTGAAGGAGAATTCCAGCAGTGGGCTGAAAATAAGGGCATGATCCTGAAAATCTCATGTAAGTACTGGAACCACTAGGCCACATCCACAGGAGTACTAAGCCCCTTCACCTCCCATAGACTTCATTGGGAGGTTGGAGGACTTAAAAGGCAGTCAGAGTCTCATCATATGCAGTCCAGAAGAACAGGGGTTTGCAGGTGTTGTCTGTAATACCTGATCCAAAGCCCCCTGAAAGCAAGTACTACTTCAGTAGACTTCGGTCCTGTACAAAGGTGTACAGAATCATATTTTTTCATAACTGACACCACTGAAGAAAATGTTTTGAAATATGTTTATGGCTTCTCAAACTGCTAACTAGATGAAATTTCAGAATTTGCACATAACTTACATATCTGGCCCAGGTTGTGTGAAAGATTTGTAACACATCAGTTGAGTGTAACATTTATAGGAAACCACTGGGTTCATATAACTCAGAATATATTTGAGAAGGTCTGTAAACCTAAAACTTTTTGAAGTATTCCCCCATTTCCTAAACAATGTTCTCGCAGAATGTACAGTGGAATATGTGAGTGAATTTTGCCTTCAGAACTGTGAAGTGAATGAAAAGGATGCACTAGACATAATAGTAATAGTAATGATTAAGTACTTGTATATGGTAGGATCTAGAGCAGGGACAGTCAATAGGTGGACTATCATCTAAATCCAGATTTCTAGACACTTTCCAAAGGACTGCATGGGCAGAGGTGATGCATGGGCGGGCATGTGGGGTTGTGAGCACTCCCTCCCCTCCCCCCCATTTTGTCAGATGCTTCTGGAGGATATGCTCAGAAACTAGGAGGCAGCACTCCACCTGACAGCAGTGCTCTCCGGGTGTCTATGCAGTGAATGCAAGGAGCAGGACAGGTAGCTGAGCTCATACCACCACCACTACCACCAAGGCCTGATTCATGCTGTCCCATCACTTCTGCCAGTTTTACAAGCCATCCACCAAGGTGAGTCAGGGGTGGAAGAAGAGGCAATACTTGGGACTCCAGCAATAGAGAAAGAGAAGGAGCCCCATGGAGGGGAAAGGAGGAGGAGCTCAGCCAGCTGCCTGGCGGCTTCCTCCCTCCCCATGCCACACAGACACACACAGTGCCATCGCCAAGAGCATACTGACTCCTTTCTTCTGGGCATCTGTGATGGAGCGAACAGGCCCTGCACTGAAGAACTGGGAGTAGCCCAGGCTCAGCTGGCTGAAAGAGCCCCGCCCCTCCAGCCCTGCTGGGCATGCTCCCAGCAGAGCCAGCATATAAAGTCAGAGGGAGTCTGGCAAAGGGAGGGGCAGCTGGAGGCTAGAAGGGCCCAGGCTGCAAACCCGGTGTTCCGGCAGCAGTTCAGACCAGAGCAAGGGCCAGCACTGGACTCTGGGAGAGAAGCTGGCCGCCAACCCCGCCTGAGGGACTGGACCGCCTACGCTGCCAGCCCCGGCCCCGGTAAGGACTGCCGCTTAGGCGGACAGACCATAGGAGTGCCAGGGGGGTAGGAAGCAGCCCAGGGCAAGGGATTCATAATGCGGCTTGGTGTGTATCGGCTGGATTCCCCACTAAGCAGGCAGGACCAAGAGTCCCCACCTACAGGGCCCTGGGCTGGGACCCGGTGGAGAGGGAGGGCCCGGGTCCCTCTACCACCCCTTTCTGCACCCTGGGGAATCACACCGGCAAGGGGAGGCTTTTTCCCGGAGCTAGGCCTTTAGTATTGTATATGCCCTGAGAGAGGGGCTGGGACTGAGACGAGGGACCCTAGAAGGGGGACGTCAGGGGCATACACTGCGACAGCATCCTAAAAATTAGATGTGATAACTAGGTTTATGTGCCCCCCCAACCCTTTTTTTTCCTATTGAGGGCATCAACCCAGTTTTACGCTGCTATAACTTCACTTACTCCAACATAGTTACTCCTGATCTACTCTCATACAAATGAGTTCAGAATCATAGAATACTAGAACTGGAAGGGAACCTGAAGGATCATCAAGTCCAGTCTCCTGCTCTCAGGACAGGACCAAGCACCATCTGATCATACCTCATACATGTCTGTCTAACCTGCTTTTCAATATCTCCAGTGATAGAGATTCCACAATCTACCTAAGCAATTTATTCCAGTGTTTAACCACCCTGACAGTTAGGAGGTTTTTTCCAATGTCCAACCTAAACCTCCGTTGCTGCACTTTAAGCCCATTGCTTCTTGTCCTGTTATCAGAGGCCCAGGAGAACAATTTCTCGCACCCCACACTCCATACCTGTGACATCTTTTTAGATACCTGAAAACTGCTATCATGTCCCCTCTCGGTCTTCTCTTTTCCAAACTAAAGAAGCCCAATTCCTTCAGCCTTTCCTTATAGCTCACGTTTTCTAGTTCTTTTATCATTTTTGTTGCTCTTCTCTGGACCTTCTCCAATTTCTCCAAATGTTTGTTCAAATGTGGTGCCCAGAATTAAACACAATATTCTAACTAAGGCCTAATCAGCACAGAGTAGAGTGGAAGAATGACTTCTTGTATCTTTCTCACAACATTCCTTTTAATGCATCTTTGATGGGGCATCCCAGCCCTGCTCTGGTCAAGGGGAAGCTAGCCAGCCTGCTGGGCTGAGAAGGCCCCTCCTCCGGAACCCTGCTGGGCAAGCTCCAACTGCAGGCCCGGTATAAGATGCCTTTGCTGTCAGAGCCCGAACCACCACCCCAGCCAGAGCTGCAGCCCCAGCTGCCACGCCGACCATGACTTACAGCCACCCTAGCTGCCGCTGAGCCAACTGTCACCGCCATACCAGACACAACTGTTGCACCAGCCTCCAGATCAACCGCCATTGCTGGGCCTGCCAACACCACTACCGCAGCGGGATCTGCATGTACAGGTGGGACCTATGCCAGCCAGGGGGATGGGGTAGAAAGCAGCCCAGGGTGGGGAGCAGAAGGTGCCCCAGTGGGCTTGGCACGTTTCGGGGAGAAGCTCCCTGCTGAGCTAGTGGTGGGAACCACCTACCACTAGGGCCCTGGGCAGCGGCCTGGTGGAGAGGGAGAGCCTGGTTCCACCTACCCTACCTCACCCCACCCTTACATCCCTGACAAGAGGCATTAGAGACTGGGCTACTGGGCCATATTGACCCCCAGGGGCGTGGGGTGTGCCAGCCCCATGACAGCATCCCAGAATCATGTTTGCTTTTTTTGCAACAGCATCACACTGACTCATATTTAGCTTGTGGTCCACTATGACTCCTAGATCCCTTTCTGCAGTACTCCTTCCTAGACAATCAGTTCGCATTCTGTATGTTTGAAAGAGATTGTTTTTTCCTAAGTGGAGTACTTTGCATTTGTCCTTATTAAACTTCATCCTATTTACTCGGACCATTTCTCCCGTGTGTCCAGATAATTTTGAATTATGACCCTATCCTCCAAAACAGTTGCAATCTCTTCCAGCTTGGTATCATCTGCAAACTTAATAAGCGTACTCTCTATGCCATCATCTACATTGTTGATGAATATATTGAAGAGAACCGGTCCCAAAACAGACCGCTGCAGAACCCCACTTGTTATATTCTTTCAGCATGATTGTGAACCATAAATAACTACTCTCTGAGAACAGTTATCCAGCCAGTTATGCACTCACCTTATAGTAGCCCCATCTAAGTTGTATTTGCGTAGTTTATTGATAAGAAGGACATGTGAAATTGAATCAAATGCCTTAATAAAGTCTAGGTATACCACCACGTCCACCGCTTCTCCCTTATCCACAAGACTTATTATCCTATCAAAGAAAGCTATCAGATTGGTTTGACATGATTTGTTCTTTACAAATCCATACTGGCTCTTACCTATCACCTTATTTTCTTCCAGATATTTGCAGATGAATTCCTTAATTACCTGCTCCATTATCTTTCCTGGCACAGAAGTTAAACTGATTTGTCTGTAGTTTCCTGTGTTGTTCTTATTTGTCTTGGTATAGATGGGCACTATATTTGCCCTTTTCCAGTCTTCTGAAATCTCTCCCGACTTCCATGATTTTTAAATGATGATAGCTAACGGCTCAGATACCTCTTCTGTCAGCTCTTTGAATATTCTAGGATGCATTTCATCAGGCCCTGGTGTCTTGAAGACATCTAACTTTTCTAAGTAATTTTCAACATGTTCTTTTTTATTTTAACTTATAAACCTACCCCATTTCCACTAGCATTCACTACGTTAGGCATCCCTTCAGATGCTTTATAAATTATTTGACTGAGGCGGTGGGGAAAAATTACATGACTTGCCCATGGGTACAGCACAAATCTGAACTAGAATTTAAATATGGAAGTTTGCTCTGATTTCCACTAATGCAACCTTGTTGACTTCAGTAGGCTTGCATTAGTATAACTAAGAATAGAATTTGTTCACAGGAGTCCTGGCAGCCACTTGTGTACTCTAACCACTAATGTCTAGACAGCTGCAAAACTATTTAAATATAGTCAATGAGAACAAAACACAATCTTTATTTTTTAATTTTAAAAAACCCATGAGTTTTATTAAAATGTGTGGGGAGGGGTTAATCTGGAAAGGTGTATTCCTAAATTTCTACATTTCTTACTTCTCGGTGACTTTTAGTTCAATTTTCTAGTAAACAAGTTATTTTCTAAACCATCACCCTAGCAATCTCAGTGTGACTCTAAGTATTGAGCTGTGTGTTTAGTGTCTCATGCATCATCACCTTAGCCTGTCTCAACAGAGATTTATTAAAGATGTGGTAAGGTGCAAGTGAAGGGTCTATATGTGGACATCTTGAAGAAAAAGCACTGCATTGGAATGTACTTAACAGTTCTGATGATGAAGAAGCCACAACAGAAATCAATTAGTTTTCCTGAGAAACAACATGCTCCCCCCAGTTTCTGACCTGTCTTCCAGGTCTCCATGCTTTTCACTTACCTCTGGCTTTAGTCACATGCCTCCATCAAACCTACTTTATACCCTCCCTTTTTTTTTCTTGTCAGTAAAGGCTGATCTCTGTAATTCTTAATGCAAACATAGCAAGTCTGTTCAGTTAGAGGTTGTCATTTTTACACAGGATGGATGAAATCCTGGTTGCCATGAACTCAGTGGCAGAACTTATGTAAATTTCTGTTGTTAGAATTTAATCCAAATTTTTCCAGTTATAATGTCTCTTTATGGCCTGTATATGTAAAAGTTGCAAAATTGTAAGAGAAATAATTTCAACTTCCTCTTGAACTCACATAGAAAATTTAGGCCTTAGTACTTGCAGCAAGAAACTTCCTTGTGAGATTTAGTTTAGAAATAATAATGCGTCACAATATCTATGTGTTGTGATGCTCTTTTAGAAGGGGAAAATGGAGACTCTGAGAAGTGTAGGAGACATGTTGAAGTCTCACAGGAAGTTATTAATGGAGGTAGGAATAGAACCAAGATATTCTAAATCCAAGTTCTGTAGTGGGTCACATTCCCTCCTCCCCAAAGTACTTAATCCAAAATTTGCAGCAACAAACCATTTTTTTTTTATCTTTTGCCAGAGAGCTGGCCAAAATGATTGTCTTCCATATTTATAAGCAGCTCCGCATAACTATTTTTATTCACTTCTAATAATCAAATATAATTGTATTTTAAAGAACTTTGCACTGGATATGAGCTAATGCCCACTAGTAATGGATGTACAATAAAATATCTACCTGAAAAGACTATTTTCGTATTAGTTTTTCTGGAACTCCATAATTTTTAAATATTTTGCAATGAGTTTTGACTTGATATTTTCTTTGGAATATGATTTGGAAGAAATAATGTACATTTATTAATCCAAGCAAGAGTCCTCAGTTCATAGCCAGTGTATAATGTCTGTAATGTAATGTCACAGGGCAAAAGATTTTATAGTTTCAAGTTTCTATGAACCAAATTCATTTCATCTGATTAAATATTGCGTACAACCCCCATTATTCTTATTTCCTGTTATACCTATTGCTTTTTTACATTGTAGTATTTTGGCATAATTAAGCATTAAAACAGGTGTAATTTAAATGGAAGCTATTTTTCTTTAGTCTTCATTTCAAAGTGTGTGTGACCCAAATATTGCAAGGGATTTATAATTTCATCTTTCAACAAGATTCATGTTTAAACAGCTTAGTGTGTGTGTTTAGAGCAGAGTTTTCAAGTGGGTTGCTAATGTGAATTATAGATATTGTTTGATACTTTCCACCAGAACATCATTTTGCACAATTTTAATACACTAGAACATTACTACACAATGAGGAAAAGTTGTGGCATGTTTAAAATACTGATTCGTTTGAGCTTACTCCAATGGGTGCATCTAGACTGGCAAGATTTTGCGCAAAAGCACCTGCTTTTGCGCAAAAACTTGCCAGCTGTCTACACTGCCTGCTTGAATTTGCACAAGAGCACTGACTTTGTAATGTACAAAATCAGTGCTTCTTGCGTAAATACTTTCACGCTCCCGCTCAGGGATAAGCCCTCTTGCGCAAGAATACTTGCGCAAGAAGGCCAGTGTAGACAGGCAGCTTAATTTTTTGCACAAGAAAGCCTGATGGCTAAAATGGCCATCGGGGCTTTCTTACGCAAAAGCGTGTCTAGATTGGCACGGATGCTTTTGTGCAAAAGCACTTTTTGCACAAAAGCATCCTTGCCAATCTAGACTCTCTTTTGCGGAAATACGTTTAACGGAAAAACTTTTCAGTTAAAAGTACTTCCGCAAAATCATGCCAGTCTAGACATAGCCCAATGAGTTTTAAACACAAAGGACAAGATCTTGGCCCTGACATAGCTTGGGTTAGTGGGATGGAAGGAGGCACAGGCATGGTTCCTACGTAAATTAGAGTTGCTCTATTGGCTGTCATTGCGTGGACAGCTGTACTAATCTGGTACAACTGGCAGGATGGGAAAGCGTTGGTCAAACACCTTTTCACCTAGACACCCTGCGTGCACCAGATCTGGGAGAGAGTGAGAGCAGGAGCTAGGGGTAGTTTAGGAAATGCTGCAGGGCCCCTATATCACAATAGCCTTCTCTTATTCTGACTTGACCTACAGAATTTATGGGATCAGAGATTCTGTATCATCGCTGAGTGTTCTGTCCACAGCATTAGCCAAGTATGTTCTCTGCCTATAAAATAGATAATTTACATATTCCATAATGAGCATAGTAAATCTACTGTATTTGCAGTGAATAATGCAAGTTTTCTAATGAATTGGATGACAGCGTTGGAACTGTCAGGGAAGAATTTCATTATTTGAAGCCACAACTGCCCTAACGACATCAAAGGAAACAGTTCAAGTGGGGTCTTCATTATTCCTGCACTGTAATCTGGGTAGTGGTCACATAAAGGCATCTACATGAGCCTAGGAGTTAATGCACATTATATTTAACTTATATGTCACTTAATATTTTCAGGCAGCAAAATATCATCATAGCTATGAAATGCATCACCACAAGGTTTGATATTAAGTGGGCACATTATAACTGGTATCTCCAATGGATCATGGCAGATCACTGTGTTTTGCAAGCAGTTGTTTAATGATATGATTTACAGTTCACGGAGGGAATCAGAGGGAGAGACAAAGGGTCACTTTGGAGCATGCCAATGAAAGTCAGGAATGTAGTGTAAGTGTTGGCTCTTACTAAACCATATCATGCAAAACAGTCAGCATCAATCAGTTAACAAACGATTGTTTCTGGTTCACTAAACACCAATAAATGAGACATCTTAGAAGTTGTTTCTGTATCCATAGAGAAAACATAGGCATGTTTGTGTTCTATAGTTCAATGTCATTGGAACTCTGTGTCATGTTGATTTGCTGACTTTTTAATCAACACAAAAATAAAGTCACAGAGTAATGCTGAGAAACACGTAACATTTCAAGACACAAGAATGTGACAGAAACACTATTCTGAGTGATACATAAAAGCTTTATTTCCCAAAGGTTGTTTGATATAATTAGTTTAAAAAAAAGCCACAGCAAATGTACTAAATCCATACTATGGAATTATATAGTAATAAAAGTTTTTTCAGAAACCAGTTGCAAAAATCGTTCAAGATGGTTAATATAATACATTTTTCAAGCCTGAACTTGTCTATTGGGACTTTCAACTTACTATTCAAATGCAGCCCTGCAGTATATAGATGTTCATTGCCTTTGTCTTTAGCCTTGATCAAGATGCATAGACCATTCTGCCTCAGTTTCTCCTTCTGCAAAAATGAATGTACTGAGGATATAATTATACATTTTATTACTTTATTATTATCATTAGGGGAAATGTGAATTTTAACAACATGGGTTGGTAATTCATAGCCAATTTTAAACCAACTTTCTTAAAGAACAGTTGGCAATGGACCAGGGAACTTCCTATCACTTTCAAAAGTCAGATATTTAAGAAACTAAATGGTTTTCAAGGACTGGATTCTTTAGAAAGCAGCAAGTAGGTCTATGTCTTTGCTTATAGTTACTGTGTTCTCTTAGATGTCACTGTAACATCCCCCAGAGTACAATCTGGACTGCAAAATTATTGTGCCCTCTTGATTCTTGGGTTTGTTTAGTTTAGAAAAGAGAAGATTGAGGGGGGACATGATAGCAGTTTTCAGGTATCTAAAAGGGTGTCATAAGGAGGAGGGAGAAAACTTGTTCGTCTTGGCCTCTGAGGATAGAACAAGAAGCAATGGCCGTAAACTGCAGCAAGGGAGGTTTAGGTTGGACATTAGGAAAAAGTTCCTAACTGTCAGGGTAGTCAGACACTGGAATAAATTGCCTAAGGAGGTTGTGGAATCTCCATCTCTGGAGATATTTAAGAGTAGGTTAGATAAATGTCTAGCAGGGATGGTCTAGACAGTATTTGGTCCTGCCATGAGGGCAGGGGACTGGACTTGATGACCTCTCGAGGTCCCTTCCAGTCCTAATATTCTATGATTCTCTTGCTCAAGGTATCTGTCACAATACTCTGTTAGTGAAAAGCAATTTCTCCAGACTTTGCTCTCATACAGCCATTAGCATGAGAAGGTGTACTCAGCTAAGTTACATGAATGCTTTTCCAACCATTCATGAATTGTATACTAGGAGACACCTGTAAATCCTCCTTCCCAGCCTGAAATGGGTAATGGATGGTGCACCAGCTTTTGTTAACCTAAGTAGTGGAGACTTCCAAAGCACTTCAATCAGCCATACTGTTTTAGATAAAATGAATGACAAATGAATGAATTACAATTAAAACAAATGTAACTGTAGAAAGATTCTAAGTGATTGCAAGAGGTTTAGGTATTAGAATTGGTGATACAAGGAAAAAAAGATGAAAACTGCAAGCAAAAGGATTTCACTCACCCAAAGCCTTCAGCTGATCAGGCTATCTAGAAAGCCTTCCTCTGAGGACCACCCGCCTTCCACACAGGTCACTGATGCATTTTCTGTCTTCCAAGCAATCTTCTCTGTTGTGTAGAGATGGGGAAGGAGAAGCCAAGTCATGAATAAGAGACAGTGACATCTATATGCTTTCCCTTGTTTCAGGAATACCCCTTCCCACCTTTGCTGTAGCACAGCAATGACGGGCCTGGGCAAAATATGGCCTGCGGACCAGATGCAGCCTACCAAGCCACCAGATCTGGCCTGCAGAGGCCGTGGGGAGCACCAGGCAGTCTCCCATTCTTGTCCCGCATGCCACTCAAGTGCGGCTGTGGTGGGCTTTCTCTTTGATTCCGGAGGGGAGGGGGGAAATTCAGACACTGCTCCGACCCCCAGCATAATCCCATTGGCTGGTTTCAGACACTGGCCAATGAGAGCTGCCACAAAGAGCAACCCTCCTGTTCACTCACTCAAGCACATGGCCGAGCAGGCAGAAACATTTTAAGCTCTGCAAGACTTTAGCTCAGCAGGCAGGCAGGCTGGCTAGTCTCCTGGCAAGAACCTGTCTCTGGCACCTCAGCCCCTCCCTTCCCCAACTATCTGCCCCATACTCCTGCCCCTCTACTTCACATGCACCTCTACCCCCTCTCAGATCTGGCACCCCAATCTCTTGCCCAAGATCGCAATCCCCTCCTGCACTAGGTCACATCCCAAAACCCTGCACCCCAGTTTCCCTGCCGTAGGTCACAACTATCTCCTTCACCCAAACTGCCTCCTAGACTCCATTCTCCCTCCTGCACTCCAATCCCTTACCCCAAGCTTCCTTCTGCACCCAACCTCCATCCCAGACCCCACATCTCCTCAATTAATACTATAATAATAACTTCAAATACAGCGTTGAGACACACCCAGTGCTGCTTAACAGATTATGACTTTTCAAATGCTGCCTCACAAGGCATACTTAGCAAAAGATGTCATAACCATATATTCATGATGAATATGGGTGTTACACTGTACCTTAAAAAAGCAGCCTTTATAAGAGGCATATGCAGCTTGCTATTATCCTGGGGGAAAAAGAAATATAATTGCTGATATTTTATATAAAGCAGGTTTTTGTTTTATTTTATTTACATATACATCAAATCTCTTTAACTCTTTTTCCTGGTTTGTCTATTTTAAAACAATGCCTCCTTCAGGGGGAAAAAAGTTATTTTATGCCCAAACTTGTAAATGTCAGTCTAATAAATGGCAGCAATGGCAGGTTGCTCCTCCAGGATTCACATCTGGAAAGGCCTTTTTGCATGTAAAGATGTTCCCATGCCTTCACTCAAGGGAGTGTCTGGAGTTTCCTCATCACAGTATTCTTCTTATGTCCAAAATATTTTGATACATATTTGGTAGGATTCCATCAGACAAACCTTTACTTCTAAATGGAAAAAATTTACAGTATGGTGCAAACAGTGTCAATTGCATCCTCCTAATGCACAGATCCCTACAACTCCAGACTATTTGCTCATTAAAAATCTCAGAAGCCTTAAGTAGATCTGGAAAGCCACACAAGGCAATAATCGGTGCATATCACTATTCTATTTAAGCCTGCATCATCTTTTCCCATCACACAATGGCAACATTTCTTAGGAGCCTTCTGAGGACTTTTCGTTTACCTATGAAAACTTCTTTTTGGTAGCAATCATATTAGCTCAAAGAATCTAGACATAGGTACTCATGGGAGGGTCTCCCTATCTGGTATTCCATGCAACACAAGTGTCTCTTTGGCGTCACCCTATGCTCCTACCCAGGATAATTTCAGACTTCCATTTAGACCAAATGAGCCACCTGCTCACATTCTTTTCCTAATCACATTCTAATCAAAGTAAGTTTTCCATACATGCCAGATGTTTACAAGTCCTTATCCTCTTTACATGCAAAGGACCAGACCTTTCAGGGCTACCCTGAAACTTGTATAAGCTTAAAAAGTTTATAGCATTTTCTATATAGAGATCATCTAAGTAGATGCTGGGCTGTGTTAAGGTTGTTTTATGAGCTAGTTAGTGTAGAAACTCCAGCTAACATGAGAGTGCACACCACTTTGCTAGAGCCTACACAGCCCATGCATTCCCATTTCAGACATCTCTAAGATGGCCATTTGGGATTCAGTCCATACTTTTCCCAAGAAATATTTAATAGGAGAAGCAGCTTCTGACACAACCAGATTATACTTTATGTTTAACTAGACTCAAAGAACCTGCCTCGTCACATCAATTCTTTGCAATCAACAAGAGCAGTGTATATATAGACCAGCACTTAAAGAAAGATGGAACTGTGGAATGTATATTGCCAAGGCATCTAGAAGAAAGTGAGTCATGTTTACAGGTGCTGCAGTTTTCTGAAAAAACTTAAACAACAATGGCCCTATAGCACCTTAGAACTTAACAAAAATATATAAATAGTATGATGAGCTTTAATGGGCACAACTCACTTATACAGATGACAACTATAGAGCAAGGGTTGCAAAGAATTTGAAATATAAAGCAGAAAAAGAGGGGAGAGAGGGAGGAGAAAGAAAGGGAAAACACTTGTCGATTAAAGTGTCCGTGCTAAATGAGGTTATTAGAAAGGGCTGTAAGTGGCTGATACTTAGCTTTTGATGTCATTTGAGTGTTGAATATAATGGCCCATACAGTCCATGTCTTCATTCAGGCCGTGCAAGAGTATCGAATTTGCATATGAAGACTAGTTCAACCTATTTTCTCTCTGGTTGATTAAGGCAATTACAGCCTACTTTATTAGACTCATTTAGCAGAGAAACTTTAATTGACAATTTTTTCTCTTTCTTTCTCCTCCCCCTCTCCTGTCTTTTTTATATTTCAAACTTTGTGCAATCCTTGCTCCATATTTGTCATCTGAAAAAGTGGATTGTGCCCAAGAAAGCTCATACTATTTACATGTTTGTTAGTCTCTAAGGGTATGTCTACACTACCACCCTAGTTCGAACTAGGGTGGTTAATGTAGTCATTCGAAGTTGCAAATGAAGCCCGGGATTTAAATATCCTGGGCTTCATTTGCATCTTGCCGGGCGCTGCCATTTTTAAATCCCCGGTAGTTCAGACTCCGTGCCCGCGGCTACACGCAACACGGAGTAGGTAGTTCGAATAAGGCTTTCTAATTCGAACTACCGTTACTCCTCATTATCGAACTACCGTTACACCTCATTTCATAATGAGGAGTAATGGTAGTTCGAATTAGAAAGCCTAATTCGAACTACCTACTCCGTGCCGCGTGTAGCCGCGGGCACGGAGTCCGAACTACCGGGGATTTAAAAATGGCGGCGCCCGGCAAGATGCAAATGAAGCCCGGGATATTTAAATCCTGGGCTTCATTTGCAACTTCGAATGACTACATTAACCACCCTAGTTCGAACTAGGGTGGTAGTGTAGACATACCCATAGGTGTTACAAGAATCATTGTTTTTTATGTTACAGACTAACATGGCTACCCCTCTGTTAATTTTTCTGGTGGAAGTGTGCCTTTTTCCTGTTTAACTTCTATGACCTTTGGCAACATAAGCTAAATTGGGAAAAGACTCTTTTTATCTGGGACAAGAATGTCCACACAAGGAGCTATGCCATCATAGCTATATCAGTATGATACTGGTATAGTGTCGTTGGTAAATTTTCCTAAATAGACAAGCTAAGAAGTTACTACAGACTAGGACTGAGCTGTATTTTCCACAGTCTCCTTCTACACTGGGGAACCACATTGAAGAGGGATTCTGGTAGCATGGAAGCTATTTTGCTAAAGTGAGGGAGTGGGTCTTGGAGCCAAGGCAGAGACACACAGTCTAGAAATGATCCTCTGAAGAATGATCTGGAGAAAACTCCTGGAATTTTTCTCCACATGGATTTGCTTCTGTGGAAGGGCAACAGTCCCCAAAGTGATCAAAGTCATGTCGAAGAACCTCCCTTTTGCAGAAATCTTTTTTTTTAAAGCAGGTGGAGAGTAAGGTTAATGCCAAGTATGTTTAGGGTTTATTAATGATGCACAAACAAACATTAAGGACAGATCCATAAGTGGCTGAGAGCTCCTCCTTGCTTCAGTAGAAATTCTGGATACCTAAGGTCTTATAGGGAGCACTTAATGTCTCACAAAATCATACCTTTCATTACTAGCTGTTGCCTGGGGTCTTGTGCAGGACCTGGTCATCATTACAAAGGAATTCCATAGATCAGTATTGGAGGTATTGTGGATGTACCTTTAACCTACTGAAGTATAAGCCTGAAATTGAGAGAGTGATCTTTTCTGACCCAGACAAGGCATTTGAAGCAGATTCTGCTCTGGGTTGAAGAGTGCAGGCAAAGAAATTGGTATTTGGGAACTTTGATTGGGAGATACGATATAGTATGACTGTACAAACTTAATGGAAATTTGAGTCCCAGAGCCAGCAGAAAATTAAAATTATCAAAGACTGGAGGTGAGAACAGAGAGTGTGCATGGGAACTAAATCACAGAGCAAAGCCATTTCACACTTGGAAATTTAATACGGAAAGCTGAAGTGACCAAATAAGGAGTTTTGACATGTGGAAATATTTTCACTCTGTTTTGCCCTGTAGAAAAACTGCCTTTGACTACATCAGAAAACTGAGAAAAATAGAGACATTTTTGGTAAAAGTGTTTTAATTTAATTTTTTTCTTCCTAATAAACCTGTAACAAACCTGATGACCATGATATTGCTCTGGCTTTATCAGCATGACCAACATTCTCCACACAGATCTCAACCTTTCTTAATAAGTATGCTTCTCTTCCTGAAAATATTACAGGTTCAGTTCTCCTACATGGCTCATGAAGCATTTAGAACCTATTGTGTTAAAATTAATTGAGTACATAAAATCAAAAAGAGTTGGAAAAAGTGTTTAAGATTTATGAAAGCTGGTGAATGATCAGAGCACACAAAAACTTAGAATCCCAAACTTCTCTTTCTATCTTGTTACATTTGAGCCTCCTTTGATCTTCTTCCTCTCAACCTTTTACATGGTTTTTATGAGCTTTTGAATTTGTTTTGCTAATACAGTAGATCAATGAAGATACCAGTGAAAATTCAGCCTGAGTTGAGAAGAAAAAGCTCGGCTCCAATCCTACAAAGATTTATGCACATGCTTAATTTTAGTTATATAAATTGAAGTTTTTTGGGACTACTCACAGATCTCATGTTAAGCATGTGTGTAAGTCTTTGTAGGATCAGAGCATTACATTTCCTCTGTAACAAGAATTTGGTTTGTTATCTGTGCCACTCCATATATATTCTATGACTTCGTGTTTGACATATACCATTTTTTTATGATTAATTAAAAAGTTTGTTAAAATAAAAATTCAATCAGTGTAATATGAAAATTATCCAGTGCATGAAAGTAGCATGCAGATTGACAGTTTTCATTAAGCTGATCACAAAAAAATGGACTGGAATTCACTAGATATAAAATCCTATAATTAATGTAGTGATTTTTTTTATCTACCTGCTGATTTAAAAAATTAGAACTTGAAACTTATTTGTGAAAATTTGTATATAACAGAATAAGGGATGTAATGAAGTAAAATAACTGGCAGTTATTGTAGCAACTTTTTTAGCTTATGTACCTAATTATATAACAAGTCTACTTATCAAAAAAGTATGAATGATCTTATTCATCTTTTTAACTAACATAGCAATTTAGACACCTTGCCATAGAGTGGATCAGTGCCAACATTAGCCCCTTATGGAACATGAAGGCTGAGGTAAAATTAGTGGTGTCTCTGCAGGCTTCCTTGTTTTTGTTTGTGCCTGAAATTTCCTTCCAGTAGGAGTGTTAGGCCATGTCTAGACCTGCAGGAAGTTCGATGCTGTGGTGCTCAATCTTCCCAAGGTCAATTCAGTGGTTTTAGTAAGGACCCACTAAATTGAATTCTGTGGGCACCCAGGTTGGTGTTGGTACTCCTCACTGTTGAGGAGTAAGGGGAATCAATGGGAGCATTTCTCCCATTGGCCTCCTGCTGTGGGAATGGTGTTGAGGTTCAGCTGAAGGTACATCAACTCTAGTTATGTTATTTTTGTAGTTGGAATTGCATACCTTAAGTGGAACCTTCCCCCACCCCATAGTATAGACCTGGATTTAGTGACCACATGCTGAATCTCTCTAGTTTGGGACTCTAGTTTGGCAATTTAGGGTTACCAGCATCCATGGTCCAGCATCCTCAGGGACCCCAGGAGTGCTCCAAGGTTGGAAAAACTGGCACAGCAGGACTACAGCCCCAGCAGGCAGAAGCCTGGTGGCCTGGGGTGGTGCCCAGCTGGGACCAGGAGTAGAGACCAGCCAGAAGCCTGGTGGCACGGAGCCCGGAGCCTGGCAGCAGGGAGCCTGGTGGCCTGTCTGGGAGCCTGATGACTGAGAGTCCAGAGCCCAGCTAGCAACCAGGAGTCTAGAGCCCAAAAGTGGGGGCAAGGAGGCGGGAGCAGCAATGGCTGGGAGTAGAGCCCAGTGGCCATGAGGGGTGGGCTGTCCACGAGGCTGCAGTAGGGAGCCTGGAGCCTGATATCAGGGAGCCGAGAGCCCAGCAGGACGCCTGGCATCTGGGAGCAGAGTCTGGTTGGGGCTGGCTGCTAGGAGCAGAAGCCTGATGGCGGGGGCTTGGCTGAGGCTGGGAGAGGGTCTGGTGGCAGGGAGCGGAGCCCAGCAGCTGGAAGAGATGCCCAGTGGGAGTGGAGCCCAGAGACTGGCAGCAGAGGGGCTGGCATTGACCTCCACTGGTCTGTAAAACTTCCTGGTTTGGGATCGGTTAGGTCTGAAGGGAGCCAGTCCAGGTATGTTAAGGTTCCATGAGTTTCCTGCGTTCGTTCGTACAGGTCATGCAGATGCCTTCACTTTTCATTCTGATTTGAGCCCAAAGGTGAATCTTGATTTGAAAATTTGAGTAAAGACAATTCAGATGTCATTGATCTTGAGCAGAGTGGGGCAAAAGCACTTTTCCAATTATTAAAAAATAAATCTAAAAATTAAGACCTTTTATTGAGCAGGCTTGAATAGCACAAATGACCACAAGTTGGTAGCTTTGAAATTTGTAATTGAACTGGCCCTCATTGCTTGCAGAGCAGTACTTTTCCTCCTTCAGCGGGAAACTGGGTTTGATCTATTCCATTTATGAGCCTTGAAATATCAGACATGCCACATGTGGAGCACAGACTGTTTTCACTAAGCTTGTAGAGTACACATCTAAGGAAGACATCAGTGCACTTGCATGCAAAGCTACCTGGCTGTGTGCTGAAATGATCTCTCAATATATTGATGCGAATTGTTGATGGGGACACCTGTGGCTGGAGAAAATTTAGTAGGGCTTCATAAGGGCACCCATGGGGGTGAAGACAAAGGAACAGCAGAAATCTTTTCCTTAGCTACTAAAGAATCTGTAAGGTGAACAGAGGTGGAAGAAGGGCTCCTGCAAGCACCTATTAAAGTACCTTGGAGAGGGTCTTCCTCCTGAACAATTCAGAAGATTTGCAGTAGTTATGCTAGGGAAAGCTGACAGGGAACGCATGCACAGATAATTTAAGCACGGATTACATTTCTTACATCTGATTGGAACTAAACTATTGCCTTAGCCCCTATAGATCTTCTAACTAACATAAGAAGGTCTTGAAAGACAGTCCCTGAGAGCTTTTGCTGGGTATCTAAGAGAGAGCTCTGGCAACGCCTTCTGATGCACCTTAGAAACTCAGCAATTGGGAAATGTCCTAGGAAGTTTTATAGTGAGAAGACGATTTTAATTAATTGTGCAATTACAGTATTGTCATGAAACAGCTGAATGGTTCTCTTGAGTCCTCACTGGGTTTCCAAAGAATTAATGTCACACAGAAGCAGTTCCGTTAAATTCCATAGGCTATGCAACAGTAATAGAATATTTAGATTTCACATTAAAGCACACTGATGTCCTGAACTGCAACTTTAACTGCACTTCCTTCTGTATGTAACCTTTAATTATGTGGTCACATGCTACTTATAATAAAAATATGATATTCAGGATTTTTGCTTCAACCTTAGATATACATGTAGCATCTTGTAGAGAGCACTATGTATAATGTGATTATACAACCGTGTAAATTGCTATATAATTGTAGTTCTTTTGAATTTTCCATGTAATACTCCAGAGCCTAAGCTTTCTTTGCAAAAGTAATTAAGCTCACAGGCCTTATGGTTACAAAAATAACCTTTAGAATGTCAAATAAATGTAAGCAGATGCAATGATGTCTTTCTGCATCTGCATCCAGCTTGAAACAGTAGCTCAGAGAGAAATATACTAGGAAGTGACCCATGCATCTCAATGGTTGTTGATTCTGAAACCTAATGAGGACAATGTAACAGTTAATATTAACTACTTCTCTGCTGATAATTTTAGCATAAACATTAAGTTAATGTACTCCTCTGTACCTTGTGGCTGTCATGAGAGACAAGGAAAGAGAGTTTACATGGGGGTAGCTATTTGCTGTTATGGTTTACTAGAGTGGAAAAATGAAGAATTCATTCCCTCTCCCCTAAATTGAAAGTAATCTCTGCCTATTTCACAACATGGAAGGCAAAAGAAGGTGCACTCCTTCTGCGTTGTCAAATACTCTCAAATGCTTCTGTGTTGAAAAGTAACAAAATGACCCCAAAGCCTTTCTGGTATGTAAGGCTCCAACTGTCTCTCTTCTCATCAGCAGTTTCTATCACACAATGAGACATTTTCTTTCCTTTCCTTTCTTGTCCCTGATCCTCTGGTCCATCTGAACTCTGTAATGTAATTCATGTATATAAAAATATGTCCAGGTGTTATATATGTTTTTAGAATTGTAGGACAACAGTGTGACCTTATTATATCACAATGCGCGAAATGTGACCTGCTCATGGGATAAAGGATTGAATCTGAATGTCTGCACGCAGAAGAGCAGAGTTAAGGTTGCACTTGCAGTCTGCACCTGACTTTTCCTGTATTTTGAATTGTAAAAGTGCAAGCATAATATGCTATTTAACATAATTTTTTCTATGAAGTTTAATAGAAAAAAGGAACTGAAGAAAGGAAAGCTTCTGTCTGACATTACTGCTTTGGAATCCCAGCAGGGACTCAAGAGGACTGTTCATCTGTTCCATGACAATACTTTAATCTTGCAATTAATTAAAATCCTTTCCCCTGTACATAACACTTCCTTCACATGCTTGACGTGGCGTGCATGGAGAAAACAAGAGTTGGCAAAGAATTTTACAAATCTGTGACCAAATGTAATACAATGCAACCACTCTGAGTGTTGAGCAGGAAACATGAAGGTTTCAGATATTGTGGTCTTTAGATAAATGGGTAACAGTACCCAAGAGCAGAATTTGAAGTCTGTTTTTTCATTCTAACAATTTTAGAGTGTCAGTTGCATAAGCCTTTTGGGGCCCGACCCAACGACCACTGAGGAAAATGGAAAGACTTCCATTAACTTCAGTGGGCTTTAAACCAGGCTCTGTGTGTTAAAGATTCATTGAATTATGCGCAATACTCTCTTCAGTGCCAAAATCTTAATACCCCATTTCTGCTGAGGTAACTCCTCATACATGCAGGGGGCTCAGCAGAAAAGCAGAATTTTTCATTCCATACAGAGAAAACAATTTTCTGGTAGAGAAGTTTTTAAATAATGTGTTCTGGTTTTAATTTCTTTTCAACAATAAGAGTTTTCTTCTCCTCTCCACCCCCCTGCTGTACTTATAAAGGGCTTTTTGATGGCAGTAAGAGAAAGAGAACCCAAGAATGCAAAGACCTCCTTCTCCTTCCCTTCTTTCCTATACACACTGCTATCTGCTGCCTCTTTAGTTTCAGTTTCACTGTTCCTGCTGGAAATAAAGGCTCTCTTCCAGAGCCTAAGGAACAGTGTACACTGTACAGAGGCGCTCCCCCAGAGTTAGTGGGGCAACTGACTATAAAAGGTTGAAGCTGACTCTTTAAAAAGGGCTGTTCAAGGCACAGAATAATAAAATAGAGAAAAATGTATTTCCTGTAATCAGTCTGCTGTAGTAATGTCAGCAGTTCCTTGTAATAGTGGTAGATGCATCAGTGCAGATGGAGATGTAGTTTTCAAGCTCTTATTTCCAAAAATTGACAGCAATTCACTCATTTTTAAATAAACAAAACAATTATTTTTAACTGACTTGTTTTCAGACTGACTGATTTTAGGAATATTTTAATTTGGTTTTATATATTGCATCTACAGAGATTGAAATAATTTGACAAATGACAGCAATGCTACTTATGTACCAAGATTTGGTCTGAACTTTCCTAAAGTGTTTGGGTTTCTTTCGTGTGGACCCATCTTACTCATGTACAATGCAGAAATGAGGCTTTATAAGCTATTCAGCACAGTCCAGTGGATTTCCCTTGGGAGACAAAAGACAGGAGCTCTATTTCTGACAATGCAATTGACCTCCCCTGTGAGCTTGGCCAAGTAAATTAACCTCTGTCTGCTTCAGTTTCCCTATCTACATAATGATGCTTGCCCACCTTTGTAATCACTTTGAAATCTATGGCATTAAAGTATCCTGTAATGTGTAGTATTTATCACATACATTTTCTATAAAAAACATATGCTCGAAGATGCATGAGGCGTGCTTGAAGGACTAAAATGAGAGATGAAAAAAATCGAAAAAGGAGAGAAGTGAAGAAAAGAGAAATGGACAGAAGAGAAAAGATAGCTAATACTTCCATTGCTGAAGGAGCTTTTCCATGTCTGAACCAGAGTTACTTAGTATATTACTGAAGTTATATTACCTTATTACATGGTTACCTTACATTTTTTTTAGCTTATCTTTGACCCATATCTTTGACTGTGCTGTGCAGTCTGCTAGATGAAACTTCTCTGTGCACTGTTTTCTTCTGATACTTTGATGTCTTCCTCTGGTGAATCAGCTCCTGCAGCTCTCAACTTCTCCCTCTCATCTTTCTCTGCAGTACAGTAAAGACTCTGTCTCAGATACCCAGGTTCTCATAGTTCATAGATAGAAAGATATGTGAAGTATAATCTGCCAAGCCAGATAAATATCATGATGTTGTTACATTAAATATTCTATATTTAATGAAATATATATTATATGTTATATTTTGATGTATTATTGTTATAGAGCAGTGTTTATCTGCAAATGTTCAGATCTATTATATATTTTAGAGAGTATGTTTGTCTGTTTGATCAAGCATTCCTCCTAAACGCCAAGAGCTAGGACCACCAAATTTGGGATACAACTTCTTCTTATAGTAACTTAAAGCAACATAAGGGTTTGGTTGTGTCAGAAAAATGGGATGTGCTTGGAATGGGATTGGATGTCATAAAACCAAACAGAAAAAATCCAGAATCACCAAAGCAAGTACAGTCCTCAAAATTGTCATAACTCACTGAAGTTGAAAGAGACTGGATCAAGATAAGGCAGAAAAAATATGAAGAATCTGGAATAGGATTGCTTCTCAATAAATCTTACAGAAATGAGATAAAATGGAGAAATTTGGATGAATGAAGTGAAATAAAAAGAAACAGATAGAGGTTGGACCTTCCTGGTCTGGCACCTCTGGGACCTGACTGTTCCCAGATGACGGATTTTGCTGGAGCAGAGGATGTCATTTCTGGCCCCCTGCTTCCAGCTCATCCTGCCACCCCACCAACCCACCAGATGCCTATTCAGACCCATCTGATGACATCAAATTTTCAGATGAATTCCAGTTCAACAGCTTCACATTGCAGCCTGTTTTTGAAGTTCTTTTGATTGAGAATGGCAAGTTTCAATCTGTAGCTATATATCCAGGGAGATTAAAATGTTCTCCCACTGGTTTTGTATGTTACCTTTGTTGATGTCTGATGTCTGTCTATTTATTCCATTGCATAGAAACTGTTTGGTTTGTCACAAGTACAGGGCAGAAGGGCATTGCCTGCACATGTTAGAATGAATCACATTAGTAGATATGCAGGTGAATGAGCCTTTGATTGTGTGGCTGATGTCGTTAGGTCCTATGATAATGTCCCTAGGGAAGATGCATGGTTAGAGTAGGCAACAGGGTTTGTTGAAGTGATTGGTTCCTGTGTATTGCTCTTGTGGGGTGTGTTATTGGAGGTGTGGAAAGTATGTGTTTCAGGTTGGAGGACTGTCTGTTTGTGAAGCCTGGCCTGCCTCCCAACATCTGTGAGAGCAAGGAATCATCATTTAGGATAGGTTGTAGATGATTGACGATGTGTTGAAGAGGTTTTAGCTGGGAGCTGTAGGTAATGGCCAGAGGCCTTAGGTTAGTTTCTTTTTTGGGTCTGTCTTGTAGTAGGTGATTTCTGGATATTCACCTGGCTCTGTCAGTCTGTTTCTTTACTTCCACAAGTGGGTATTGTAGTTTTAAGAATACTTGATAGAGATCCTGTAGGTGTTTGTCTGAGGAATTGGAGAAAATGGAGTTTTAACTTAGGGCTTGGTTGTAAACAATGGAATGTGTGGTGTGATCTGGATTAAAGTTGGAGTTGTGTAGGTAAATATAGTGATCAGAAGGTTTCTGATATTGGATGGTGTTTATATGACTATCACTTATTTGCACTGTATTGTCCAGGAAGTGACCTCTTGCGTGAAGTGGTCTAGGCTGAGGTTAATGATGGGGTGGAAATTATTGAAATTCTGGTGGAATTCTTCAAGGCCCTCTTCCCCATGGGTCTAGGTGATGAAGATGCCATTAGTGTAGCTCAAATAGAGGACTGAGGAAAAGTTGTTCTAAGTCAGCCATAAAAATGTTGGCATACTGTGGGGCCACGCAGGTACCTATAGCAAAGCTGCTGACTTGAAGGTATACATTGTCCCCAAATCAGAAATGATTGTGCACTCAAAGCTCAGCACTCAACTATTCTATGACATCAACCGGGATACAGTTCCTGATGGCCTGTAGTCCATATTTGAGTGGAATGTTGGCATAGAAAGCTTCTACATCCATAGTGTCTAGGATGATGTTTTCTAGAAGATTGCCAGTGGATTGTAGTTGGAAGTTGATGATGTCTTGAAGATAGCTGGAAGTGTTCATAGCACAGGGCCTGAGGAGAGAGTCTATATAACCAGACAATCCTGCTGTACAAGTGCCAATGCCTGAGATGATGGGCTGTCCAGGATTTCCAGGTTATGGATCTTGAGTAACAAATAGAATATCCCTGGTCAGTGCTCAGAGAGTATTTCTGTGCCTGTGCTGCTTCAGGTACTTTCTTGAGTAGATGGTATAGTTTCTTTTGGTACTTCTCAGAGGGATCAGAGGATAGTGGCCTCTAAGGATCAGAGGATAGAATGCAGTGTTGGAGAGTTGTCTATCAGCCTCGTTTGTAATCTGATCTGTTCATGATGACTACAGCATCTCCTTTGTCAACCTCTTTGATTACAATCTTAGAGGTTTTAATCAGACTGTGGATGGTGCTGTGTTCTGCACAGCTCAAGTTATGGGGCAAGTGATGCTGCTTGTCTATAATTTCAACTTGTGCATGTCAGCGGCAGCACGCTATGTAGAAGTCCAGTCTGTTGTTTCACCTATCAGATGGAATCCACACAAAATCAGTCTTCTTGTAATATTGGTAAGATGGTTTCTGAGGGTTAGTGCATTGCTCAGTGGTGTGGTGCAAATATTTTCTGAATTGGAGATGGTGAAAGTAGGCTTTTAGGTCACCAAGGACTATATCATGTCTGAATAAGGATTGGGAATGTCTCTTTCTTTACAATAAGTAATTTTCCACTTTCCGTATTCTCACCTTCTTATCCACATTCACCCTGATTGAATTAGCTCAGATGTAACACTCCCATCTGTATCTTTACTATCTGTTTCTTTTTATTTCACTTTATGCATCTGATGAAGTGAGTTGCAACTCATGAAAGCTTAAGCCATAATAAAATTGCTAGTCTTTAAGTTGTCACTGGACTCCATGTTTATGCTGGTTATGGTGGAAAAACTTTATCAAAGAGGAGGGTCTTGCAGCATACCTTGAAAGTTGTTGCTCCCTAGGCAAGTAACAATTCCTCTGAGAGCTCATTCTGTGATAAACATTCAAACCCCAGTATCCATGGAATACTTTTTTTAAAATCGTAAGTGTAGGCCTGTGGGCAAATATTTTTACTATGTGCTCATTAGCTCAGTTATTATTTATCTCAGTTTCAGCAAATGTAAGTACAGAACAGCACAAAAAGCCTATTTTGAAAGTATATTTACCAATAAATTCTGAAGTACTGTATTGTAAACATATGTGCTTTCTACAAGGATATAAAATAACCAAGTTTTGCAATATAAAGGCATGTTAATGAGAGAGATTTACTCTGTACATTATTCTCTTTTTTCCTCAACAAAAAAATCCTTGACTTTCTGTTGCTCATTATCATCTGTTTGAGAACTTAATTCCTTTACATAAGTCTCATTTTCCTTTAAGCAGCCCAGAAGGTTTGCACAATGTGGTTTTCTCCAGTAATCTATTCAAGATGCTTAGAGTCATCTTTTATATTTTCTTGCTGCACAAATGGATGCTGTTATGATGTAGGTTTGATGGAGAGTGATTAAGTTGTAGGGCTTCTCTACATGGCACAGCAGTGTGTGCTTGAAGAGTGTGAATGATAAAGTGCACCAACAGAGTGTGCAACATAGTGTTGCCTACTAACTGGCCTGTGGAGACCCTTCTGGCATGCGCTAAAAGTTCTCTAGTGCTTGTAGACACAGTGCTGTTTAACACTGGGTAGATGATATAATCCTAGGCTTAAAATACCCAATCCCTCAACCAGAAAGTTGTGCTTGGGAACTGTGATTGTTGATTACTATTTATACTATGGTAATGCCCAGAAACCCCAGTTAGTATCAAAGCCTCATTACTCTAGACATTAACAAACATGTAAGAGACATATGGTGCTGAGCCATGGTCCTAACATAAAAATCCTACAATGTAGCGCCTGGATCCTGCACCCGACACTGGGCATATGGACCCATGCCCATATGGATTGAGATAGAGGATGAAGACCTAACTCAAGACAAGAAGCAAAAAAATTGTGAAACAAACAATAGGAGGGAATGGTGAAAGATAAGATGAGAGTATCAGTGATAGGCATGTGGGGTTTTATAGAATACCCATTGCATAATCTGATGGTCAGAGGTGTTTGCTTTTGATTCCTCTAGCAAGTCTTCATCAGATACTCATGATTGAAATGGAACAAGTCATTCATATTCTTCCTGCATGAGTTTTTGGTTAAGCAGTACTATTTTGACTTTCTACATATTAAATTGACACCTGCTTTCTTCTCCTTTTTAATTGACCCTTTGCTATTGTATTGATCTGCTTGAATGTTCTGGATGTGGAAAGTTTATTATGTTTTTATTGTATTTCAGTGTGTATTTTGTCCTGTATGCCATGGCTTGAGCTGGGACAGTTTCTCAATAATATTTCATGATTTTATAGTGGTTTATCCAGAAAATAAAGTGAATTGAGGCAGAGACCAAAACAGAGCCCATTAGTACTTATTCTCATGTATGAGAATATCCTTCTTTGATAGGATAACAAGCCTTGTGGATAAGGGAGAAGCGGTGGATGTCATATACCTAGACTTTAGTAAGGCATTTGATACGGTCTCGCATGATATTCTTATTGATAAACTAGGCAAATATAACTTAGATAGGGCCACGATAAGGTGGGTGCATAATTGGCTGGATAACCGTAGTCAGAGAGTTGTTGTTAACGGTTCTAAATCCTGCTGGAAAGGGATAACAAGTGGAGTTCCTCAAGGGTCTGTTTTGGGACCCGTACTGTTCAATATCTTCATCAATGATGTAGATATTGGGATAGAGAGTACGCTTATTAAGTTTGCAGATGATACCAAACTGGGTGGGGTTGCAACTTCTTTGGAGGATAGGGACATAATTCAAAATGACCTTAGCAAGTTAGAGAAATGGTCAGAGGTAAACAGGATGAGGTTTAATAAAGAGAAATGCAAAGTGCTCCACTTAGGAAGGAACAATCAGTTCCATACATACAAGATGGGAAGCGACTGTCTAGGAAGGAGCATGGCGGAAAGGGATCTAGGGGTCATAGTGGACCACAAGTTGAATATGAGTCAACAGTGTGATGCTGTTGCAAAAAAAGCAAATATGATTCTAGGTTGTATCAACAGGTGTGTTGTAAGCAAAACTCGTGAAGTCATTCTGCCGCTCTACTCTGCACTAGTTAGGCCTCAGCTGGAGTACTGTGTCCAGTTCTGGATGCCACATTTCAAGAAAGATGTGGAGAAATTGGAAAGGGTACAGAGAAGAGCGACAAGAATGATTAAAGGTTTAGCGAACATGACCCCTGAAGCCAGGCTTCATGAACTGGGCTTGTTTAGTTTGGAAAAAAGAAGATTAAGGGGGGACATGATAGCGGTTCTCAAATATCTAAAAGGGTGTCACAAGGAGGAAGGAGAAAATTTGTTCCTCTTGGTTTCTGAGGACAGGACAAGGAGTAATGGGCTTAAAGTGCAGCAAGGGAGGTTTAGATTGGACATTAGGAAAAAATTCCTAACTGTCAGGGTGGTCAAATATTGGAATAAATTGCCAAGGGAGGTGGTGGAATCTCCCTCTCTGGAGATATTTAAGAACAGGTTAGATAGACATCTGTCAGGGATGGTGTAGAAGGAGCTTGGTCCTGCCTTGAGGGTGGGGGACTGGACTCAATGACCTTTTGAGGTCCCTTCCAGTCCTATTATTCTATGATTCTATGATTCTATGATATTTAGGGGTTTTTTTCCTTCAAAGAAAGTATATAGAAATTAATGTTTAAAATGAAGTTCCTGGGCTATATATATATAATTACATACATACAGGTTGGACCTCCCTGTTCCAGCATCCTTGGAAACTGAGCAGTCCCAAACTAGGGAATTGCTAGACCAGGGGTGGCCAGGCCTTGGGCTCTCCCAGAGCTCCCTTCCTGGCCACAGCCTTGGCCAGTGCACTGCCACCAGCCCACCTGCGGGCCTTTGCTGCCCCCATCCCTCTGTTGAGGGTCCTCTATGGCTGCCAGCCCCACTCTGATTGGTGGGGTTCCCTGCCCCCAGCCAGGCTCCTCTTTGGATGCTGGCCCAGCTCCAACTGGCAGGGCTCTGCACGCTTCTTTCCAGCCAGCCTCACTGGGCTCCCTGCCCTCAAGCCACTGGCCCTGTGGGCTGCCAGCTATTGGTAGCCACTTCAACTGGGGCTTTCTGGTCTTGCAACATCTGTGGACCATGGATGCTGTTGGACCATGGATGCTGCTGGACCAGAGTTCTAGACCAGAGAGGTTCAACCTGTATATAAATCTGTAACTGAGAAATGGCTGAGCATCCAGAGGTGATTCTGAAGCTGAGTTCTAAATATACTTCATCATGCCCCAGTATGTTGCTAATAGTCATTTATTTGGGTCTTCAGAAACTAGGGTTGTCTTACAAACAGTCCTGTGAGGCATATTCTATCACTGATCTACTGAACTCAGATCTTACCACTGATAACAAAGGTAAGTTCCTTTAAAAAACTGATAATACCATATATTCTTATAAGAGCAGTAGAGACCAAGGCAGAAAAAGGATGGGATTTTACTCAGACTTCTGAATTTCCTAGCTTCGTTTGTTTTGCAGAAAACCCTTAAAATAATTGTAACTTTAATAATTACTCCATTGACCTGTACTTCTATCTGCAAATGAGAAGACTAGAAAATCATAATACTGCAAGTATTCACATGTGTCTATTCAATTATTATTTACTCTTCCTCACAAATGTTATAAATGGGTGTATGGCTTGATGGATCCAACTGACAGAAAAATATGTTTGTAGGATAGTGCAAAGCCATCTCACTGTAATTAAACCAGTCTGAAATAAGGCCAAAAACATCAGTGTATTTATGCCATGTCTTCTGCACTCTCTTTTCATGTTACTTTATTAACATAGGGACGTCTTTAATTATGCAGAACTACACTGCATTATTGATATTCTATAAACATTAACTACTGGTGTATCTAATGGAGCAGGAAGAAAACAAGCTTTCTTAAAATTTGTCAAGAGTCATAAAATGTTATGAATTTTAGATACTGTCATTACATTGTATAAAGTACAGGGGCTGGAGGCTTAGGACCAACAAGCTTGGCAGTCAAGTATCAGAGGGGTAGTCGTGTTAGTCTGGATCTGAAAAAGCGACAAGGAGTCCTGTAGCACCTTATAGACTAACAGATGTATTGGAACATAAGCTTTCGTGGGCAAAGATCCACTTCATCAGATGCATGTAGTGGAATTTTCCAGAGGCAGGTATAAATATGCAGGCAAGAATCAGGCTAGAGATAACGAGGTAAATTCAGTCAGGGAGGATGAGGCCCACTTCTAGCAGCTGATCTGAAGGTGTGAACACCTAGGGTATGTCTACACTTGCAGCGTAATTTGAACTAGGGATGCAAATGCAGGCATTCGGAATTGCAAATCAATCCCGGGATTTAAATATCCCGTGTTTGATTTGCATCTTCCCGGCCATTTTTGAAATTTACAAGCCCGAAGTAATTGCCTGCGTCTACACGCAGCAGTGAAATGGGCATTCAAAATAAAGCCCTAGTTCAAACTACCTGTTAAACCTCATTGCAGGAGGAATAACAGGTAGTTGGAACTAGGGCTTTATTTCGAATGCCCTTTCACTGCCGCGTGTGGACATGGGCAGTTACTTTGGGCTTGTAAATTTCAAAAAAAAAAAAAAATGGCGCCCGTCCGAGACGATGCAAATCAAGCGCAGGGTATTTAAATCCCAGGTTTGATTTGCAATTCTGAATGCCTACATTTGCAGCCCTAGTTCGAATTAGGCTGCAAGTGTAGACATACCCCAAGAGAGGAGAAACTGCTTTTGTAATTGGCTAGCCATTCACAGTCTTTGTTTAATCCTGAGCTGATGGTATCAAATTTGCAGATGAACCGCAGCTCAGCAGTTTCTCTCTGAAGTCTGGTTCTGAAGCTTTTTTGCTGCAGGATGGCTACCTTTAAATCTGCTATTGTGTGTCCGGGGAGATTGAAGTGTTCTCCTACAGGTTTTTGTATATTGCCATTCCTAATATCTGATTTGTGTCCATTTATTCTTTTGCGTAGGGACTGTACATGCATCTGACGAAGTGGGTCTTTGCCCACGAAAGCTTATACTTCAATACATCTGTTAGTCTATAAGGTGCTACAGGACAGCTTGGCAGTATGTATCTAGTAAATTCACAGGTTGTTTAATTCGCAGGGTTGGGATAAATTCTTAGTGTTTACACATTTACATGCTTAAAACTTTTGCTAGGTGCTATGGTATCATCCATAAGAACTCCAGATTATTATTTATTTATTTGCATTGCAATAACACCTAGTAACTCCAACCCAGATAGGAATCTGATTATACTCAGTGGAAGATAAACATTCAGTGATTTGAAGAAATGGCTAGCACGTCACTAATGACTCTCACAGACTTACACACAATTAGGATGTACAAACTACTTTACCTGATTTCAAACCTATTCAGATAAGAGAGGCGGCAGAAAGGAAAAAAAATCTAATCTGCACCAATTCCTAAAATCAATATAAGCCCTTATAAAAGGGCACTTGTTCCTTTCCAGATTTACCAAAATAGACAATAGACTCTAGTTAAACAAGCCCCAAGGGAAGCAGTGGTGGCTTCATTAAACTGAGCACTAGACTTAACGGTGTAGTCTCTAGTACAGTGAGTCAAGGAAATACTGGCTATGTTGAAGCAGTTTAACTTTATTAGTTGTATTTGCTATCTGATATTATGGAAATGAACTCTCATCATCACTGTGATTTCACCACTGAAAAGTAGAGATAATTCATGAGAGGGGGAGAGAGAAGGTTGGTGAGGTAATATCTTTTACTGTCCCAATGTTGGCCTCTCCGTGTAGTTTGAAAGCTTGTCTCTTGCACCAACTGAAGTTGAGCTAGTAAAAGAGACACCCACCTTGTCTCTCTCATATCCTAGAACCAACATTGGAATGTTGTTTCCTACTGGTGGTTTTCACAGACCAAGGACTCTTAATATTTGCTTATATTTTATGAACAAGTTTTTGCTTTTTTGTGTAATCAATTCATTCTGCTTATTCTCTTCTTCACTATCATTCATTTCCTTAGTATTCTATTGGTCCTAGCAGCATTCATAAAAACAGCCACAGTCATAAGCAGCGTTTTAGGATATGTCCCTGTAATATCATTTCTAATCTCCTGCTCTGTTTCTTTCTGCCGAACAACAGGTGGGCTATACTGTCAACTGTCACCATTGGTTTTATCAGTCAATCAATCAACCATATTGAGGCTGCTGATAGAGAAGCCAAAACACTACACAGGAATCAGGAAGGGAGTAGAAATCAGTCAGCTGAGACAGTAGAATCAGATAGGTGACAGATCATGGTATAATATTTTTATCCCACTGTTTTAGATAATCAGGCCAGAGTGTAGCAACCAGGAGTTAGCATGGTGCTGTGACTATGAAAGGATGGGGACTTAAAGCAGTCCCTGAAAATGCTTGTTTTATATAGAGGCCTTTTCATTCACTGTCTGCTAGAGGTAATATAAGATGAGTTGGCAAAGAATGATTTGGTTCTAATTTCTGACAGACCCCACCTACTTCTAATCTAAATTAGAAGTTGTAGTAAAATTGTTTTTTGGCACAACATGTCAAACTCCAGCATATGCCATGCTTACTCTAAAGTTGCATAGCTTGTTGGTAAATTTGGTAAATATATCTCTGTTAGCTGCCAAGTGCCTATGTTCAGTTTGTGTTTTAATCAGATTTGTTTGATAGATTTTTTGTTGGCTAGTTATATGACAACTCGTGGACTCTGTGTGGAAATGTAAATCTGTAGCACTGTAAATTGAGTGCTGCAGAATAAAGGATTGTGTCTTAATTCAGCTTCAAGTACAGCAGTATGCAAAATATGTAAAGTAATTTTTCCCTTCTACTTCCCCTTCAACTGGAATATTGTGTTCTGTTCTGGGCACTACATTTCAGGAAAGATGTGGACAAATTGGAGAATGTCCAGAGAAAAGCAACAAAAATGATTAAAGATCTAGAATACAACCTATGAGGAAACATTGAAAATATAGAGTTTGTTTTGTCTGGAGAAAAGAAGACTGGGAGGCTGGAAATAATAGTTTTTGAGAACATAAAAGGTTGTTACAAGAAGAAGGATGAAAAATTATTTTCTTTAGCAACTGAGGATAGGACAAGAAATTGCACCAGGGGAAGTTCAGGCTGGATGTTAGGGAAAACTTTTCTTTCAGGATAGTTAAGCACTGGTACACATTGCTAGGGAGGCTGTGAAATCTTCATCACTGGAGGTTTCTAAGAGCAGGTTAGATCAAACACATGTCATGTCTAGTTATTACTTAAGCTTGCCTTGAGTACAGGGAACTGACTAGATGACTTATTGAGCTTCTGCCAGTCTTATACTTCTGTAATTGTTTAGTAAGAACGGAACTAAAACCCAGATAAACCTTAGTAAAGCTCTAAATCTATTTGCAGGCTAAGTAATGCTCACCAGTTTTGCCCTTAGGTGGTAGTGAACCTAGGGCTGAGGGAGGTAAGCCCCAAGCTCCAGCCTTTCCTCCCAAGGTTTGCTGTCCAGGCCTTCATGGGAGCCACAAGCTCCACTAAAGGGGCAGACCATACCTCCTCACTGGAGTATGGGTGGGGTGGGTGGCGCATAGCCTCTTCGACCTGGAATATGGGCAGCACATGGCCTCAGCCTCCCCAGCCTCAGGAGAGCTGGCTGCACTTCCCAGCCTCAGAGGGGCTGAAGCCCTGTCAGCCCCAAGAGACTGGGGGATCTGCATTAAATGGGGAGTCTGGGAGCAGGGCCGGCCTTAGGCCGATTCACCCGATTCCCCCGAATGGGGCCCTGCACCTAAAGGGGCCCCATGCCCTGAACCCAGAAGTGTGCCGGGTGCAATAGGCACAAGTTAATATTCAGAGCCGGGGGCCCTGCTCCAGCAATATTTGGATCTGGGTTTCTCCCCCGGCTCTGCCAGGAGCAGGCCCCGGCCCCCCTTCCATCCCCCGCACATCCTCCCACCCTGCCCCCAGAGTGTCCCCCTCGGCCCCGGACCATCCCTGTTGTGTGTGGCTCTCAGTGCGGCTCCCCCTCACCGGCTGCTGCCATGCGCGGCATTGCAGGTGAGCAAGGAGGACGTCCGGGTGTGATGTGACGTCATGGCCTGGGACTTTAAAATTGCTCAGCAGTGCATGGCCTAGTTCTGGGTTTGGAGCCCGGGGCCTGAGCACAGACTCTGGCCCTGCAAAATGGAAGGCAGAAGGTAGGGGAAGGGGAAGGGGCTTGTGCGGAGAGGGAGGAGGTGGGAGAGGAAGGGGCTTGTGTGGAGGGGAATGTGGAAGAGAGGAAGGGGCTTGTGCGGAGGGGGAGGAGAGACAAATCCCAGGGGATCAAGTGCAGACAATGAGGAAAAGGGCAGGAGGGGAGGTGTCAGTGGGAGGGGGGACAGGGTGATGCTGGGAGAGGAGAGGGTAAGGGCATTGGGGGCTAGAGGGAGAGGGAGAGGTGCTGGGAGAAGGCTTGAAAGGAGGGGTGGGTATGAGAAAGGTGGGGATGAAGCAAGTCCCATACATACAAGATGGGAAGCGACTGTCTAGGAAGGAGCATGGCGGAAAGGGATCTAGGGGTCATAGTGGACCACAAGTTGAATATGAGTCAACAGTATGATGCTGTTGCAAAAAAAGCAAATATGATTCTAGGTTGTATCAACAGGTGTGTTGTAAGCAAAACTCGTGAAGTCATTCTGCCGCTCTACTCTGCACTAGTTAGGCCTCAGCTGGAGTACTGTGTCCGGTTCTGGGCGCCACATTTCAAGAAAGATGTGGAGAAATTGGAAAGGGTACAGAGAAGAGCGACAAGAATGATTAAAGGTTTAGAGAACATGACCTATGAAGCCAGGCTTCATGAACTGGGCTTGTTTAGTTTGGAACAAAGAAGATTAAGGGGGGACATGATAGCGGTTTTCAAATATCTAAAAGGGTGTCACAAGGAGGAAGGAGAAAATTTGTTCCTCTTGGTTTCTGAGGACAGGACAAGGAGTAATGGGCTTAAAGTGCAGCAGGGGAGGTTTAGATTGGACATTAGGAAAAAATTCCTAACTGTCAGGGTGGTCAAATATTGGAATAAATTGCCAAGGGAGGTGGTGGAATCTCCCTCTCTGGAGATATTTAAGAACAGGTTAGATAGACATCTGTCAGGGATGGTGTAGACGGAGCTTGATCCTGCCTTGAGGGTGGGGGGCTGGACTCGATGACCTCTCGAGGTCCCTTCCAGTCCTATTATTCTATGATTCTATGATTCTATGAAGTAATGTGTGAGGGCACAGAGGGGCAGGAGGGGAATGGGGCAGAGAGTGCTGAGGGCATCAGGGAATAAGAGGGCAAAGAGGGCGGGGCAGTAAGGGAAGGAGGAGGCACCAGGAGGGTGCAGAGCTAAGGGAAGGTGCAGGTGCCAGGGGGTTCTGGAGTGAAGCAGAAGGGCAGACACCTGCAGGGGAGGGACCAGCACCAGAGGCATAGAGAGGCAGGGCAGGTGTGTAGAAGGAGGTGTTAGAAGAGGGGATGTAGAGGGGTAGCTTACATGATCAGAGTGGGGCTTCTGGAGGAGTGGGCATGGGGGGGAAGAGAAGGGCTGGTGGAGGGGAGCAGGTCACAGGAGGGCTGAGGGCAGTGAGAAGGGCAGGAGTCAGGACAGCAGAGGAGGGTGAGGAGTTGGGCGGCAGCAGGCACCAGGGGAGCTGATGGAGCAAGGGGAGGAGACTGGTAGCAGAGAAAAGGTAAAGTTTTATAAAATATTTAATAACTTGGGTGCCACAGTGGCACATGCAAAGAAGCCACATGAACTCAGTACAGGTGCACAACAGAAAATCCATTCTCCTCATGGGAGGAAACTCTTACGCTATGTCTACACTGGCGGCTTCTTGTGCAAGAACATTTTGCACAAGGATTCTTGTGCAAGAAGTCTTGTGCAAGAACACGTCCACACTGCCATGTGTGAGCTGTGCTTTTGCGCAAGAGCATCCATGGCAGTGTGGACGCTCTCTTGAGCAAGAAAGCTCCAATGGCCATTTTAGCCATAGGGGTTTCTTGCACAAGAAATCCCTGCCGAGCATCCACACTGCCCTCTTGCGCAAGAGAGCTTACATCTGTTACAAAAGAGCATAGCTCTTGCGCAAGACACCCTCTTTTACCACGCCATACTGTAAATTTCCTTGCACAAGAGCAGGTGGGCAGTGTGGCTGCTCTGTGGGTTCTTGCGCAAGAAAGGCTATACTTGCACAAGAAGCCACGAGTGTAGACATAGCCTTAGAGGGAACACTTCCCTCAGCCTCTCTGCCCCCAAGTTAATGTCACACACATTGGGTTAATGCAACTGTAGGATAGTTGCATGAGGGGAGTTTGGTGGGGGCCAAATTCATCCCTGTTGGTAGGAGGATGGTGGGAAAAGTCCTTTGAGAGGGGTGACATGACACCTTTTACTTCTGGTCATGTGTCCATCTTGCCCCGAGTGTGTTACCTCCAGAGGCCTCCAGAGGGTGTGGCTAACAGAGGTCAGGGGGTGTGGCTAATGGGGCACCACCAAAACTTATACAAATCTGCCGCCCCTGCCGCAGAAGGTGTGAGTTTAGGCGCAGGGTTTTCCTGTGCTGCGGGAGGGAGTGTGTGGGGGGGATTTTTTGTGCTTTTTTTTTTTTTGCTCAACCAAAATTGCCCCGTCAAAATTGTTCAAATTGGGCCCCGCACTGCGAAAAGCCAGCCCTGTCTGGGAGGGGGCTGAGTGTGAGTGGGGCCTGCCAGGTAGTTTGGGAAGGCACTGCCTTTCCCTGCCTCTTATACCCACCACCCATGGTTTTGCCTCTAGTTTGAGGAGCGGTGTGTCTTGTTGCTTGTATTGCATAGACCAGTTGAGGGAGAAAATTAATAACTCAAACCCAGCTCCATTACTACATTCTGTAAATTTAGCTTGCCATCAACTTTTTTTTAAACAGGAAGATACCAGCCATACCCCGGTAAAACTTTGGTGTTTTAGAGACAGCTTCAGATTGGCACAATATATAACCTGAATAATTTATTTCCATCCCCAGAATAGCCCAATAATTTTTTTTAAACTTCTTGCTATCTAGTAAAAAATATGGAAACTTTTTCACAAAAGTAAGTGTTTTTCTGGTTTCCTTTATTTTTTCAAATATGTCAAAATTGCTAAATTCAAAAAATGTGATCAGCTTTAAATACTACTGTACATCATTATCTATATTAGTGCAGTAGCTTTCTTTAGTGGTGCTGATATTACCTTCTAGTTTGTGTAATTCAAGTACTGTATAATTCAACAAGCCCAACATAGTTCAGACTGTGATTAAAACGCAGGCACAGTGGAATAACTGAATATTCCTTTTAAGAAAAAAAAATTAACCACCTTCACAGGATCTGTTTCTGAAAAACAGAAGAAGGTCAAATGAGGATCCCAGACTTATTTAATGGATACAAAATCAGAGGAAAAATCATAGGATTTTGACATCTTTGCTGGTATATACTGTGGGAGAAAGAGTATTTCGAGTATATAAAACATGTTCCTTTGAAAAATGAGGTTGAAAGAAATGATCTGTTTGTGGTTTAACAAAAGTGTGATTAATGTTGTACCCCAAGAAAGAGAGTACATATGGAAGACATCACAAGTCCTTCGCTTGTATCTAGCAACACTTTGAAACAATAGATCAATGAGCAACACCACTTAAAATTAAAATTAAAACATTCTTGCCTCCAAACATACTTAAAATATTGTTCTGTCTGGTAACATGAAGGAGCCCTGCTGACTACATTTTAACTGTATCTTGAACATGGTTTATCTGCTTCTAGAATACAGCAAATGTTAATTTCATTGCTGTGTAACTCCAATAATGATGGCAAAAGAAGGCCCCAAAATGGTTACCTGCATTACAAGTGCCTTGTCTCATGCAGAAGGTCAGCCTAGATGATCACAAATGGTCCCTTCTGGCTTTAAAATGTATTTATTAAAATGAAATTGGACTGACTAATAAATGGAATGAAACTTCAAATCTATGTTAAACAAGCTTCACACACAGAGCAACAGATTTGATTTAAATACAAACCATTCACTTTTAAGTTGTTATGCTAATAAGAAGCACATAGGATCTTTTTCAGGGGGAAAGGCAATATGCTCTGTTTATTGCAAATACAGCATAAAACCCAACATCTCTGTACGCGTATGTACGTGCGCACACGCACACACACACACACACACACACACACACACACATGCCAGTCCTGCTGATGTTGTTATAGTTACTAGTCTGTAGCTCATACGAATCTAATGTCCAGTTATATTGGGCTGTTGTGTAGGAGCCAGGTTCTGTCAGTCATCATCCGATGCTCCAAGGAAGTGTTTCTCAAAGTGTCCCATGAAACCACTCTGAGAAACTTGCAAACTGGCCACTCTGGTGTGTTTATTTACGGGCTCCGCTGCCACGGACTCTCCCGGCTCCCATCGGTTTACCGTTTGCAGCCAAGGAGAGCTGCGGGAAGCCTTTCTTCATTTTCCTTGCCACCACTGCTGTTGAATTTGGAGGTGGGAGTGTGGTGCAGACTTGCAGGGGTACTAGTGGGACTGTGGTACTGCACCAGCAGCAGGAGACCTCTCCACTGTCCCAGCGCTCACCAGCAGTGGCAGCAAGGAAGGCGCAGTATAGTGGCTCTAGCTTGTAGAGCACTGCTTTCTGGCCACGATGCTTCTGCTTCTGGGCAGTGCAGGTGTGGTCCTGCCTCTCCCACTGAGCAGTGCAATCAGAGAGTAGTACCACAAAAGCTGGAGCCACTTTGCCTGTGCCTTTCCTGCCACTGCCGGGGAGTGCAGAGCCCCACTTGTCCCCTGGGCTGCCTAGGTGAGGGAGGTGGTGGGGGTGGAGGCCAGGTGAAGAAGGGTGGAGCAAGGATGGTGTGGGGCAGAGCACGGGTGGGGAGCTGCAGGGTCTGGAGTGGAAGGGGGTTATCCTGACCCTTTCCCAGGCTGAGGCACATAACCAGTGTCCCCCTCCTTCCTCTTTCACCAGTTGCCTCTGCTGCTTTACATAAGCTCAGAACAGCCATAGTGGATCAGACCAAAGTTCCATCTAGCCCAAGTACCCTGTCTTCCAACGGTGGCCAATGCCAGATGCTCCAGAAGGAGTGAACAGAGCAGGGAATCTTCAAGCAATGCTTCTCCCGTCACCCATTCCCAGCCTCTGACAGAGGCTAGGGACACCATTCCTACCCATCTTGGCTAATAGACATTGATGGACCTAACTTCCATGAATTTATCTATTTCTTTCTTGAACCCTGTCCTGGTCTTCACAACTTCCTCTGGCAAGGAGTTCCACAGGCCAACTGTCAGGTGTGTGAAGAAAAACTTCCTTTTGTTTGTTTTTAAACTGCTACCTATTAATTTCATTTGGTGACCCTTAGTTTTTATGGAGCTTCCGGGGGTAGCCGAGTTAGTCTGTTACAGAAAAAACAACAAATGGTCTGGTAGTACTTTATAGACTAACAAAACATGTAGATGGTATCATGAGCTTTTGTGGGCATAGCCCACTTCTTCAGATGGCCGGAGTTATGAGTTTGGGATGTGAACACTAGAAATAAATAGGAGAGGGGAAGGGGGGGGGGAGAGAATAAGGGTGGGGGACAGAGCATCAGTAAGTAGCTGGAGAGGTACTTAAACCTAAGCAGATAAAAATCAAAGTCAATAGATAGATTCCCATGTCAGGAAGGATACTACTCAGAGAGCTGTTAGCACGTTCAATGGATGTTAAATTGGTAATATCCTAACCAACCTTAATCTCCATTGAGTCCATTAGCATGCGAATTGAATTTGTGGATGAACTGTAATTCCAAGACTTCCCTGTGGATCTGGCTTGTAGAGCTGATTTGTGACAAGACAGTTACTTGGAGATCTGTCATAGTATGATTTGGAAGGTTAAAATGTTCACCAATAGGTTTCCGTACATTTCTTTTACATATATCTGATTTGTGTCCATTGATTCTTTCCCACCGAGACTGTCCAGTTTGTCCAATATATATAGCAGTAGGGCATATATAACTTTTTCTTAGTCACGTTTTCCATACCAGTCATGATTTTATAGACTTCTATCATATCTCCCCTCAGTCTCCTCTTTTCTAAGATGAAAACTCCAGTCTTTTTATCTCTTTTAATATGGAAGCCGTTCCAAACCCCTAATAATTGTTGTTGTCCTTTTCTGAACATTTTCCAATGCCAATGTATCTTTTTTTAAATGAGGTGACCACATCTGTAGATGTGGGCATACCATGGTTTTATATTGTCTTATTTTCTATCCTTTTTTTAATGATTCCTAACATTCTGTTTGATTTTTTGACTGCTACTGAACAATAAGTGGATGTTTTCAGAGAATTATCCACAATGACTCCAAGATCTATCTCTTGAGTGTTTATAGCTAAATTAGTCTCCATCATATTGTATGTAGAGTTGAGATTGTTTTTTCCAATGTTCATTGCTTTACATTTACCAATCTTAAATTTCATTTGCCATTTTTGTTGCCCTGTCACTAGTTACATCTTTCCATTCTGAAAACTTATCATTTATTCCTATCCTTTGTTTCCTGTCTTTCAACCAGTTATCAATCCATGAGAAAACTTTCCCTTTTATCCCATGACAACTTACTTTACTCAAGAGCCTTTGTTGAGGGACCTTGTCAAAGGCTTTCTGGACATCTAAGTACACTATAGCTACTGGATCCCACTTGTTAACATGTTTGTTGACCCCCCTTAAAAAATTCTAGCAGATTAATAAGGTATGATTTCCCTTTACAGAAACCGTGTTGACTTTTCCCCAACAAATTATGTTCATTTATGTGTCTGACAATTCTATTGTTTACTACAATTTCAACTAATTTGCCTAGTACTGATGTTAGACTTATTTGCCAGGATCACCTCTAGAGCCCTTTTTAAATATTGGTGTTGCATTAGTATCTACCAGTCATTAGGAACAGAAACTGACTTAAAGGATAGGTTACAAACCATAGTTAATAGTTCTGCAATTTCATATTTGAGTTCTTTCAGAACTCTTGGGTGAATGCCATCAGGTTCCAGTGACTTGTTACTGTTGAGTTTATCATTTTGTTCCAAAACCGCCTCTAATGACACCTCAATCTGGGACAATTCCTCAGATTTGTCACCTAAAAAGAATGGCTCACATTTGGGAATCTCTCTAACAACTTCAGCTGTGAAGACCGAAGCAGAGAATTCATTTAGTGTCTCTGCAATGACCTGATCATCTTTGAGTGCTCCTTTGGCATCTTGATCATGCAAGGGCCCCACTGGTTGTTTAGCAGACTTCCTGCTTCTGATGTACTTAAAAATATTTTGCTATTACTTTTTGATTTTTTGGCTAGCTATTCTTCAAACTCCTTTTTGGCTTTTCTTAATATATTTTTACACTTAATTTGACAGACTATGTTCCTTTCTATTTTCCTCACTAGGATTTAACTTCCACTTTTTACATGATGACTTTTTATCTTTCACTGCTTCTTTTTACTTCTTTGTTAAGCCATGGTGGCACTTTTTTGGTTCTCTTACTGTGTTTTTTAATTTCAGGTATACATTTAAATTGGCTTCTATTTCAATGTCTTTGAAAAGTTTCCATGCAGCTTTCAGGGATTTTACTTTTGTCACTGTACCTTTTAATTTCTGTTTAACTAACCTCTGCATTTTGTATAGTTCCCCTTTCTGAAATTAAATGCCACAGTGTTGGGCTATTGAGGTGTTTTTCCCACCACAGGGATGTTAGATTTTATTAGATTATGCTCACCATTTCCAAGCGATCCAGTTATATTTACCCCTTGGACTAGATCCTGTGCTCCACTTTGGACTAAATCAAGAATTGCCTCTCCCCTTGTGGGTTCCAGAACCAGCTGCTCCAAGAAGCAGTCATGTAAGGTATCAAAAAATGTTTATCTCTGCATCCAGTTCTGATGTGACATGTACTCAGTGAATATGGGGATTGTTGAAATCCCCCTCTATTATTGAGTTTTTTATTTTGATAGCCTCACTGATCCCCCTTAGCATTTCATAGTTACTATTCCTGTCCTTTACCTACAAGCAATGCCAGGGCTGGACGGGAGAGAAAAAGGAAGGAACCCAGCTCAGTTTTGGTCTGACTAGCGAAGAAGCGGGAGGTTGGTTGGTCGGTGGGAAGGCATGAACCAGAGCCTGCCCACCCAGCAGCTACAGGAGCAAGTAAGCCTCTACCCCTACTGCTCTGGGGGAAAAAAGGGGAAACTTATTCAGAAACTTATTCTGGAGCCATGCTCTAAGAGTTGAATAGGGAGTGTCTTGGAGACCCTGGGCTGGGAACATAAGGGGATAAATAGCCATCCTCTGCTCTCCTTTCCTCACACCTACTCAGTAATCTAGCCACTAGGCTACTCAGCCTCCAGGGACACAGCCACAGATTTCCATTGTCTTCCTTCATCAGCATTTTAGATGACTGTCTGTGGGAGTTTCCACACTCTGGTTTCAGCTGAATCTGTTATTCTGTCCTCAGGAGCAGGGTGCTTGCCTCATCTTCAGAATAATCAATTTGCCCCTCATTTTGCATAAGGTATAGTGGTGTATTTGATAGTCTTGTATCATGGAGCCTCTCACTCCTCCCTTGGCCAACTGGATCAGGAGATGGCCTTCACACTTACCTCTTTTTTTATGCATGCATTCCTCACTCACACAAACAAGAAATACGGTGTTTCTTTGTAACACGAGACTGGTATAACACATTGTGAAAGCATAAGATATCCATTGCAGAAATTTCCACACATTAAAACATCACTACTGAGATTTTCCTTCAATAAAAGAAGTAAACCTAAGGAGAACCGTAATGAATCATGAAGACTCTGCTGGTCTTTTCCTGCCTCAACATCAGAATATGCACTGGTGGCTTACTTGATATGTATCTACCAATGGTGATAGGCCATTCCTTTATTCTAATCAAAAGGGGTGGCTGGCAGGGTACAATAAGGTTTCGTTATCTTAATTATACTTACTATATTCTTATACAAACACTAAAATGCTACATTTTGGCTTCAAACTGGTGCTTATTGGAATTGGAATTTGAAGCCCAGAATCTGTAAAGGTCAGAAGCCTGTCCTGTCCCATTAATTTCACTCACAACTGAGGCCACTTAGCACTGCACAGCCTCAGGCTTATCCTCACTTGATATTTTACCTACCAGATAGTGGCTGCATTGTGCAGTGTGGATTTTGTTCTGGCATTGATGGGCTGGCTATTCATGTCCTATTGTCTTCCATAAACCAAGATCCAAAAGCCTGTTAGTACAGAAAAATAATGCAGGGCTTTTTCAGATGAAAACAAATACTATCAGTTTCAACAATTGTTGTTTGGGCCTGAAGCCTTCAAAGAGAAACTTTCAAGAAAGCACAAAAACTGGATCAAGAGCCTGCAGTCTGTCAATGCAATGCCGCAGGATGCAACAAGACAACATAATCAAAGGTGATGTGTCTTTGCAATGACAAGTCAAGCCTGGAGAATTCAAAAAGGCATAGCTTGCTGAAACCATGGCTAAAACATGTTTTCAGCTAGTTATCTGCATATACTTTAAACGTTTTAAAAGCTAATTTTTAAAACTCAGTTTTTTTTCTCTCCAAAGGAATATTTCTATGACCCAATTTCTTTTCTGATAAAGGGCTTGGAGTGAACAGAAGAAACATAGTTCTCCTAGATCCTCTTAAATAATCTACCTGTCCCATCCTCCCCCTGCCATGGTGATGGTCCCTGCCAAAGCTGTAGGGAATTCATCTTATCAGTGCAATGTTCATTAAAATCTTCCTTTTAAGATGAACCACCAAAAATATGTTTAAAGAGCTTGTCATTCAGAGATGTTGGAAAAAATATTTCCAAAGTGGCCCCACATAAACATTGTGGAAAAGACGTACTCACATTTTCTCCATTAGCAAAACAGAGAGGAATGACAGCAACTAACAAATCGACTAGATGAAATGATACCTATTGTGTAGTTAAAATACAGTGTATTAGGTTTAATTTACTTTTTTGCTTTAGTCTCTTCAGTTTGTTGGTTCAATATGAGATTGCATATTTAGGATTATTTGCCTTCTACCAGTGTATGTGTAGTAAAATACTTTCCATGTATGCTTTCTATGTCTACATTTAGATTTTGGTTTTACCTACTTTATGTATCTTGTACATCTTGATAATTGCCATATCACAGCCTACGTTTTTATGTAAAGTGACTAACTGGTAAATGTTTGTGTCTATATTTGCTCTGTGTTCTCTGCAGTGTCATTTATGCCACACAGCATTTTGATGTGCAGTGATAATAGTGGTTTCTAGCTCATATGTTTAAGGGTAACGATTTGCTGATTATCCTTCATAAAACAAATTGTTAAAATAATATTTTCTTCCTTTGACTTTTGCTACTGTATTCATATAAGGTAAGTTTTTGTTTTGGGTCAGAATTGTGTGTATGTACTAGGCTTTCACCAGTGTGTTGTTCCATTTCTTACTGCTTTCATATGATACAAAAATATGTGTAAGGATCACAAGTTAAGAACGTTGTTGTTCAGATATGCTTATGGCATATACCCCAATAACATTTCTTGAAAATGGCTAGAACTCAAGTAAAACCTATCCCAGGCAAACTTAATCTATGCTTTTAACTTCTCACTCAATATACTATATGCAGTTTTCCTTTTTCAGGCAGAAATATCTCATTCCTGTTAATCATTTTGCCATATTCCAAAACTCTGACATAAAGGAATTGATTGTATTTTGGAGGATAGGTCCTCAGTGCATTTACCCTTTTTCTTAATTTGTCCCTTGCATTCTTTCTTGAAATCTCATATAAAATGTCCAGATTTGGTTACTGAAAGAGATGGTTTTCCTTTTAAGTAATTTCTCATCAGAATACAGTCATGTACAAAAGCAAAATGAAATCTTTCTAAATGTAGAGTCCTAAATTCATAACAGACTTTGCTACACTTCCTAATAACATACAAATATAATCTAAATAAGAAAATCATTACCAGCTCTATATGCCTGCATCTATAACTTGGATCAAGCAAGATCACACATTCAAAAGTTAAGCACCTTTGTGTTTGCAGGAGCAGAGCCCAGCATGGTATCTCTGAACTAACAGAAGGGCTGTGCCTGCAACAAAACATACCATGTGTCTTATTCCATTAGCATAGTGCTTTTATATTGGTTAAATTAAACCACAATATTGAGTTGCAATTTATTTGGCACAAAGGTCCTATATTTCTAATTTTTTTTCAAGTTAAAATAGTAGAATCTGAATACATACGATATACGACCTATACATAATCTGATCTGTGCAGAAAGATCAGATTATGTACAGCATGTATATTGTATGTATTCAGCTATCAATGTGGATCCTAAAGCTTTAACCCAAATTGCCTCCTGTATAAAACAACTTGTTGTTTATTACTGAAATCTTACTGGAACCAAAATTAGTGGTCTACAAATACAAGAGATAGCTATAGTTAAAGGAATTTATTTAAGAGGTTTTTACACTAATAGAAAAATGAAAGGCATGTGCATTGACATGCAAAAATGCTGAGTTTACATGAGCAACAAGACATCAGCATATAAATCCCAGTTCTGTTATTCATTCTGTTCAATCACCTGTGAAAAAGGCCTTAATCTGTAATTGTTTGTGACAAAACATATTACAGTGTGTTTATGTCCTTCAACTTCTGCCCATGTAGCAGTCAGTCACTTTGTCTTGGGCAATCTGTGCCTGCGGAAAGCAGCTGAAAATCTCTGTCTTCACATGAATGCAAAAGTCCTTCTAAAGAACTCCCTCTGGGAATGTGCACAATAATATCAGAACATGAACTAGCTTGAAGTCACAGACATTGACAGCCACTGCCTATGGGGATATTGGAGATGGCGGAGGAATCCTGACAAATGCTGCACTTGACTTTTTTCCTTATTCTTTCCAGGACAAGTGTTGCACAAGGGATTACAAAGTCAGTAGCTTGTTGCTGTTTAAATACTCTTATGTATTTATAGTGAGTCCTTCCATAGAATCAATCACCTACTAATGCTCCATGACTAGTCATGCACCAAGTAGCTCATTCCTGCATTTTGAAATACATAGTGTTAAGAGAGTGATTTTTTAAAATAAAATTGAGCCAACTTATTTAGGGCAAGCCAAGCAGCTATGATAGGCAAAGCAAACACAATCATGGAAATTTCAACAGCTACAGACTGGTAGCATTTTTTTTTAAATGAAAGGATTTGAAGGGATTTTATTCTCTTTTAAAAAGAATGCATTTGAGGCTGTAAATTGGTAGACATTATTCAAAATAAGCTAATCTGATATTTTCCTGATTGATTAGCTTGACGTCGCCAATATATGTAGCTGGTGAAGGCTCCTTTCCATGGCCCTCTGCCAAGTGGTTTGCTGCTGGAAAGCTGGCAACTGATATACTACTTTTGGTGAGGAGACACCTGGTGAGATCCGGCCAAATACTTAGTACACTTATTAGTGCTGAAAGACTGTCAGGTTGAACTATATTTGCACCCCTGGCTGTTCTTTACACATAAATGTTTGGGCAAATGTGTTTTTGTTCATGCAAATAACCATTCTTTATTAGTGAAATTCACATCTGTGCAGAAGGTTGCTCAAGCCACACAGCACTTAAATCTTGCTAAACCCCTATTTTTGGAGGGCTTAATTGACCACCCATTGGTGGCAGCTGCATGGGGCTATATTTCACCTCATATTGCCCAATATTCACATGCGAACAAGGTCATTAATGTATAAAACAAAACATTCTCTATTTGTTATTCTCTGTTCATCATTTGTTATTCTCCTGTATAACATGTTTTGGCCACCCAGTCAGAATATATACCATGCAATTTAGGTGACCAATCACTCAACAAATAACAAAAGCAAAGCACTGAGTAGTTGAAGCACATTGTTCATCAGTGCCCCATAGATTGAAATTTGCTTATATAAACTGTTTGCAAATACTCGTGAATAAGTTATATGCTTGTATGAAACAAGACAGTTTGCTAATGATTTGCAGACAGAAAAAATGCACCAAGTCTGTCATTGTTATTCACAATAAATAATTCCACCTGCTCTACTTACTTTTCTCTCTAACCTCTCCTAAATTTTTCAGAGATTGAGTATATAAGCATACAATTCAACCAATTCTTCTCCTGAAAAATAAAATCTCTCTTGTAAAATTCAGGATGTACAAATTTACTGTAAAAAGTTAGAATGATGTGTGGTAACTTCTTCAAGTGTATTCTGAAATTTATCAGGTGTGCAAGTCAAGAGAAAACTTAACATATGTTAAAGAATTAAATATGTTTTTATGCACGAATATTGGTAGGATGTTTTTGTGCCCAACTATAATTTTGTTTATCTGTCTCATATGGCATGAAAGAAATATGAGCCACACATCATATTTTATTTTAAATCTAGCATACCTCCTTATGAGGGTCCGGTTCTTAAACCAGGAGGGCTGACCAGCAGCTTAGTGGCTAAGGGGTTAATAATGTCTCCTTTCTCTAGCCAGGTATCTGGTCAGCCAATAGTGATGCAGGACAAAGGAATTGTTATCTTTTCCCTCCTTTGTCTAAGTTAGAGCTGTTTCTTCCAGGTAACAGGGAGATAGGAGGCCATGTCTCTCTCTCAGAAAAGTCTTCTCACAATATGTAAGTATGGCAAAGTTTAGTTAGCCCATCAGGTTTTATTGTTTTCTGGTTTGGGAATTTGGAACTGAAGTACGTGTTGTTAAAAATGTTTTTTCTTTCTTTAAATGTGTTTTTTTTTCTCTTTTGTAATGAAGCTTTCTAACCCAGGGAATTGTCTCTGAGTGTATCAATTGGTGGCTCTTACCATCTAGGGACCTCAGCTGTGCTTTCAACAGTAGTTTTGTTTTGATAATAAAAGTTTGTTTTCTTTTTCTTATTTACTGGTATTGGTTCATTTTTGTGTCCTGGGAGGTCTGTCTGTCTGACTAGGAGTCAGCTACCACAGACTGCAGCTTATTTTCTCTTTTCTTTCTCAACCTCTTTAGGGAAAAAAAAGCTTGGGGTGCCCATGGGGTTGTTTCAAGTGTCCACCCCTGTTTGTGGGTTCAAAAGCACTTGATGGTGGCAATGGATTCCCCAAAGTCTGGGTATTAGGATTTTGGGGGGAAGTTTTTGTTCCAAAGCCTGTAAAGACAAGATTTTGGGATGCTCTTGCAGGCCCCCACTTCTTCATTTGTCATTCCAGAGTGGGGAACAGCCTTGACAGCATACCAGAAGGATACCGTATTGCCCCCAGTCCCTTCGCAGAGCTGCCTTTCAGAAGAAAAGGGTGGGCAGAGTATGGCAGCCAGAGGAGCTTCCCATATTTTGCTCCCCTTCCCATGCTCCGCTTACCCTGCCAGTGGGGAAAAGAGCAGAATCGCCAGCCCTGTTCTCTGGCAGGGCTGATGTAGGGAGCTGGAGGAGACACAGCTCTGCGGAAGGACAGCGGGTGGGCCTGGAGTTTGTGCTGCTTTTCCCACTGGTAGGGACAGCTCCTCTGATTCCCTAGGTAACATGGCGTGGGGAGGAGAGGAAAAGAGTTTGAGGGCCCCTAGGGTTAGGACCGAATCACATGGAGGGTCGTGTGGGGAGGTCACGTGTCCCCCCCCTCCCGTAGCTGGTGTGCTCTTCCCCCTCCTGTACTGAGAATAAATTAATGTTACTTTCACCACTGCTTCTGGATAAGAAATAATAAATAAATAAATAAATAAATCTTACTCAAAACCCTGAACAAGTGGAAAGCACTTTCTTATACATGTTATCCATTAGTGTCAAATCAGCTCAGAAATGTTTCCAACTTGTAGATGTAGCGCATAACCTGAGGGAGGGTAATGCTATACAATAGATGGTATATATACCATACAGAGCAATTGTTCTTGTATTTCTGACTATTGTAGATATTATGAGAAGATAATATTCTTTTTCATGTAAAAGGGAGTCTTCATTTTACAGTGTTTAAGTCCAAATTCTCCTCAGATCCCCCTGATGGTCCCCAGGTCAGCATGTCTGCTGTAGAACAAAGCAACAAAATGATTAATAACTGAAATAAATCTGTTGTGTTTTTAGTCATGTATGGAAATTGCAGTCTCAGAAGTCTTGTAACTTTGAGTAGCTTTTTAATACATAATAATAAAAAGTCAACTTGTTTCAGACAGACACCAGTACATAATAAATACAAAGTTTTAATGTTATAATTACCATTAAAATGTTAATGAATACTTTTATTAGGCAGTTAAAGCCATAATCCCCCACATTCTTAAACATTTGTTACTGCATTTTGTTAGTTTTAAACAAGTTACCTTGAAAAAATGAAAATATTGTAACTGCACAGTTCATGTTGATGGTTAATTACAGTACCCCTCTGACAAGTTTTCTGACACTAGATAAGACATTATCTGAGTTCATTACTACAAAGCTCACCTATTTTATCAAATGAGTTGAGCTTCAGTAATTCAGGCAATGATTAAATGAAGTGCAAAATAGCCCCTGGCCATTAAAGTGTATATTTAAAAGCACTTTAGAATGAATGCACCACTTGCAACAGTATTTTTTTCTTTTAGACTTTAGAACATTACTGTTCCAAGATAAAGCAAGCTTGTAATCTAAGGGAATTGTAATCCTCTTTTAAACATATCATCACTGTGCTGGGAAGTCTTTAACCATACTATTTGTTTCTGGGAAGGTGTAAATTCAGGAAAGTCAAGAGTTAATGCAACTTTTGCATGAGTTTTAAATCTGGGGTGTTCCCATGACTGGTTTATGCCTTTGTTCTTGCTGAAATACCACAACAAAAAGCATTCTTGTGGCATTTTTTGTTTACTGAACATGCCTAACAGTTAGTTAACATGAAAATAAACTGCTTTTTTGTGGTATGTGAACCAGAGGGGTTGGTTTTGTGGTATGTGCTGTGTTTATGGGACTACTCACTGAAAATACTGAAGAAAGAGATACTGCACAAAAATGTTCTTGTGGTAATCACAAATGAAAATAATATTTGCTTTTTTTTCTGGAAATTTCATGACGCACAACTTTGTTGTGGTGATAAAGAAATGGGTATGAGTGTGAGAGGCATGGATTGTTTCAGAATAGGAAGGCAATGAAGCTAAAAAATAAGGAAAATGGGGACCAATAAAGACATATTCTCAGAAACCTGGCATAGCTTCTCTTTCCATATATCATATTTTCCTTATACAACCGGTTAGTGTATTTCTACATGTAAAGGATATTTAGAAAATTAATGGAAAATATCCTGAAAAAAATACTCACATTGCAAGTCTTGTTTTTTCTTGATATTGGGATGAGCTATTGTGCTTGGCCAAAACCAATCCTCTCATTTCTCTCTCAAGACTGATTATTTTAACTGACTGGTAAGCTCTGATTATACCATGTCTGAAATATGTGGTGCTTCACCTTCTCCATTCTGGTGGACCTCCTATTGTGCAGCTTTGCTCCCTTGCATTTGAGTTCCATTCTTGTGGCACACTGAAGCTTGGAAGAAGTTTGTCTCCAGCGTCATGGAGCTCCTCTGCTGTAGCAGTGTAGAACTTACACTAGAATCACTGGAGGAAACAAAATCTCCACAGCTTAAATGAGTGTATTGCTTTCTGCAGTTTGGCTACAGTTTGCTGATGACCAGAAACCAACTGCATAAGAGACTTGTTGCCAGTAGAAGCCAATAAAAAATGTTCAGTAGGAATTTCTACTAGAGAGACAGGTTAAGAAATTGATCCTGGGGAAGTGAAAGGAGGCCGTGTTAGACTCATAGAAATACTCATATCACTAACACAAAGCAGATGAATGTGAGTAGGCTGCTGTTTAGTTGCACCCTTGTTGATATGACTTAATTAGGGTGACCATATTTCCTTATGCCAAATATGAGATACCCGATGATAAAATTGTTCTGATTTAAGTGACTTCAACATCAATCAATCAGAGCTATGCAGCTTCAAAATAACATTAAGTTCACTGAGCCCCCAATTAAAAGACCCACTGCTATATTATCAGTCTCTGTATCTTAGAAATGTGCATCTGTCTGTCCGTCCATCTGTCTGTGAGTCCATTTGTTCACAAACTCCTCCTAACCTGGGGTGGGCAATACAACGATGGTGATTCATCAGGGTTAGCCCTTGGTGAGTCACTGCCATTCTATTGATCTGTCCCTCCGCAGGTGCAGGTGCTTGCAGATCCCATTGACCAGGAATGGTGATCTCCGGCCAATGGGAGCTGTGGTCATGTATCTGTGGAAGTAAATATGCATCACCAGGGGCTAATGCTGACAGAATGAATGTGGCCCGTGGGCTGGTATTTTCGCAACCCTGTCTTAAACAGTAACAGACACCAGCCTTGCCAGCCACTTGCCACAGAGCAGTGGCCTCCTTGGGACCACCCTCGTGGCTGGACAGAACAACCCCATTCCCCAGAGATAATAAAGGTGGAGGGTTATGCTCCTCAAGAAGTTGCTGGGGAGCAGGCAAGCTGGTCATCTGGGGAGTCAGCCACACCTGCCAGTAGCCAGCAGCCTGGGGGGGAGGGGCTGGATAGGTTATCTGGTGGGAGGAGCCAGACAGCCCCCTCCAATAACTGCTGGCTCTGGGGGGCTGGGAAGTACAGCACCAGCCCCCTGAGATAAGCCACTCCCCTGCCACCCTACTGGATTCATGGAGGAGTCATAGCTGGAGTAGCACCACCCTCACCACAATGGGCAGCCCTGGTAACCCCCAACCTCCCATCCCTCTGACCTGAACCCCCTGCCCTGATTCCAACATACGCATATCGCCTTCCTTGAGCCCCCAACTCCCACCCCTGCCTTGACTCCTGCACTGACATCTTTGGCTCTAAGCCTCCCTACACCTTCCAACCACTGCTCTGAGTCCTTGCTTTGCACCCCCAACCCCTGCTCTGCACCCCCATCCTCTGCCGTGAGTCTCCCACACACCTCCCAAACCCCTCCCAAACACCTCCCAAACAGCTGTTTAGAAGTGCCTACCTTGTCCTCATCTTGCTGTCCTCCACAGTGAGAAGTTCTTGTGGACTGTATTTGTCATGTGAAGCACTTTTTCAAATGATCCGCTTGTTTTTTAGCAACATGTCATAAAACACAGCATTCTAGGGCAAAATTCACTACCCAAATAAAATAGCCTACATAGGAGAAACACTGAGACGTGATTTTTTTAGGTGACCAAACTACATTCATTACTGAAATGACACATTCAAAAGGGGCTGTGATGCCTGGCAAAAACAATGAACTCACCTGCCTTTTTCAGACCCAAATGTTCTACTGCCTTATCTGTATTGTCCATCTCTTGAAAAACGTTCTATCCCTTTCGGAAATGGGGGTTTTCTGAATATTCCAGTTAGACATGGGACAGGATATTATTGGGTTTTCATTTTTCATTTGTCAAAAAATTGGTTCTCATCTAATCTCATCTCATCTAGGGTGGGAATTCTTGTGTGGCAAAGGCAAGACTGCATTGTACACTGTCTCATATCAGCATCCTTCTCAACAAGAATCACTCGAGTTGTCTGTGCACTCAATGCAGATTTCCAGTGTTCAAAGTGCTTCAGAGATGTTGAATAAAAATTCTTGACTGCCTTGTAAAATGCTTCTTCCTTAATTTCTCCACCCTCAACCAAAGATTGCAGCAGGATGTTTGCATTCGGTGTGATAAACCTCTCTCTGAGCCTTAATGCTAAATTATTTTGAAGGGTAGGAATATGCAATGTAACTTCTATCACCAATGAGTCATTTTTCTCAATTGCCTTTACCTGCTTTGGAAGCTGTCTGTTTGCTTACTAGCCAAAGCAAACCACAGTTTTGCGCACGGGTCCCTGCAGACTTTCTCAAACAGTGTGGGGTATGTGTCTTGAGGGAAAAATATGCCGTGTGTGCATCAAAAATCAACAACATTCTCTCTAGCGCGGGTGAAAGAGAAAGAAATGATTTGCTGCCTTGCTTTAGCATTGTAAAATACTCAACAGCAACAAATTAGTAGAAGTCTTTCAATTCTTCAAAAAAGCGTAACTACAAAAGTATTTATAAACTCTCACAGCAAAGGACTTCAAAACAACTGGAAGACAGGGGCTGTTTGCAGCAGTTATAGATAATGTGAACACCACAACCAAAACCAAAAATCTCTTCCCCTAGTTTGACTTGCAGTTTTCACCACATGGGGTTTTGCCCAGCATCTTTATTACCACCAACATTTCTATTGGCACTGTCTGCACAAAGCCCAACAAGTCTTTCACTAAGGCTATGTCTATACTGCAGAGCTTTTCCAGGATACTGGAGGTATCCCAGAAAAGCTCTGCTGTACCCAAGGAACATGTCCGCTTTTTCAAAAGAGTTTCCAAAAAAGCGGATGTGTTCTTTAGCATCCCTGTATATCTCATTGTATGAGGAAGAAGGGATGTTCTGAAAGAGGAGGTTTTTCTGCAATTTGGCCCCATGTAGATGGGCCACATTTCAGAAAAGCCTCTTCCCCCAAAAAAGCGGAAAAAGATATGCAAATTGCGGTTCATTTTTCTGATATAACTCTACGCAGCGGTTCCCAACCTTTTCCAGATGGGGACCAATTTTGACAATTCAGAAAGACTTCGTGTCCTAAGGCAATTCAAAAATGGGGGGAGGAGATGGGGCACAGTCACCTGGGGAGACACTTGGCGCCCCTTTTGAAATGTAATGGTGACTCATATTTGGGTCCCGACCCATAGGCTGGGAAACCCTGCTCTACAGTCTAGACGTAGCCTAAGAGAAGCTTCTCAACCAATTGGTATAGAAATCTGCACTGCATGTGAGAAGTTTCACAGGGTAGAGAAGAAAACTCAATAATGTTTGTGCTTACCCAGTCAGAGCAGCTAGGGACTGTGTGCAGCCAAGAGGAAACTCAAGGGGCAGAGAGGGGTAGCAAGGGGCTGTGTGTGGTCATAGGGAGCTAGGAGGTTTCTTCAGGGTTCAGAGAATGTGCCAGGAGGGATTTGTGGTTCCCTGTTCTCTTAGGACTCTGCCAGCCATGGATCTGGTTCACTCACCCCTACAGCTCTTACCATCTGTGTAAACAAACCTTCAAACCCCTGCGCAGGAGCAGTGGCAGGAGAGGAGGGAACAGCACCATTGCCTGTGCCATGGCACCAGGCAAAGAAGCAGCTGCCCCACCCTGCCTGGCTTGGCTTCCTGCCTGCAAACTGTGCACTGCACTTTCACTGCAGTTTGGGGAGTGGGGCAATATGCCAGTTCATTTCCATGGCTTGGGGGCTTCTGCTGCACCAGGGAGCACCAGGTTTCATCCCTGCCACTCTTGGCTTAGATTTTGGGGCAGTGGGTTGGGGATCAAGACTTCAGTCCCTCAGCTTTAAAGCCAAGCTTGTGGCTTCAGCTCTTGCAGAAGGGAGTGTGGGGGGTCGGGGCATCAGCTGAGGTGGAGGGATATGCTGAGGATCAAGGCTTCAGCCTGTGTGGTACTGGAAATTCAGGAGTGCACCTGGGATTAGAGTTTCACCCTGAAAGTGTTGAGAATTCAGCGTGGGAAGAGCCACCAAGGATCAAGATTTCAGCCCCACAGCAGGTGCTGGGAATCATGGCTTGTCTCCTGCAACCTGAAAAGGCAGGCAGATCCCCCCGACCGTGCCTTAGGAAACTCTGCATTAGAGTGACACTTCCCTCACTCGTCCCCACACTCCTGCTCATAAACAGGCTGCCTCTCTTCCTACAAAGGGTGCATTGTAGTCATCATGAACAGGACAGACTATGAACAGGAAGCTACCAGACAACTCACTAACATCAAATTCTACAAACCTCTCTCCTGTGATCCCACTAAAGAAGAAGAAGAATAAAGGAAACAGCTGCTTATGCGGCTCTCTAATGCTGCTCAGGACCAAATTTACACTACCCCCCCCCCCCATACTCAACCAGGAATCTTCTATCTTCTACCCAAGATACACAAACCTGGAAATCCTGGATGGATTACAGGCTATCAGGAACACCATCCCTGATGACAGCAATGCACACCTGGTTACAGAGCTCTGTGACTTTGTCCTCACCCACAACTACTTCCAATTCGGAGACAAATTGTAACTTCAAGTCAGCGGCACTGCCATGGCACCTACATGGCACCACAATATGCCAACAGCTGCATAGCTGACCTGGAACAGTGTTTCCTCAGCTCTCGCCCCCTAACACCGTTACTCTACTTATGCTACATCAATGATATCTTCATCATATGGACCCATGGGAAAGAAACCCTTGAAGAATTTCACAGGGATTTCAACAACTTCCACCCCACCATCAACCTCAGCTTGGGTCAGTCCACATGAGAAATACACTTCCTTGACACTACAGTACTATTAAATGATGGACAAATTTCCATCACCCTATACTGGAAACCTACCGACTGCTACACTTACCTTTATGCCTCTAGCTTCCATACCAGATACATTTCCCAATCTATTGTAGACAGCCAAGCCCTAAGTTACAACTGGATTTGGTTCAATCCCACAGACAGAGACAAACACCTGTCCTACAGGATCTATATATAGCATTCTTAAAACTGAAATACCCACCTGGTGAAGTGAAAAAACAGATCAACAGAGCCAAAAAAGTACCCAGACATGAACTACTTCAAGACAGGTCCAGAAAAGAAAACAACGGAATTCCACTTATCATCTACAGTGCTCAACTTAAACCCTCTCCAATGTATTATCAACAATCTATAACCTATCCTAGAAAATGACCCCTCACTCTCAGAGGCCTTGGGGAAAAGGCCAATTCTCATTTACAGACAATCCCCTAGCCTCAAACAAATGCTTTCCAGTAACCATGCAACACATCTCCATCATAATCATCCAGGAACCCAGCCCTACAATCAGCCCTGGTGCCAACTCTGCACATACATTTATACCAGCGATTTCATCACTGGACCCAGTGACATCAGTCACCAAATCAAAGGCTCATTTAACTACACATCCACTAATGTGATGTGTTCCATCAAATGCTGGCAATGCTCCACTGCAATGTATATTGGCCAATCTGGACAATCTCTACGGGAAAGAATTAATGGACATAAATCAGATATCCAAAAAGACAACGTACAAAAACCTGTTGGAGAACACTTTAAACTTCCTGGGCACTCATTAATGGATCTCCAAGTTGCTGTTTTATTTCAGACCAATTCCACAAGCCAAATACACAGAGAAGGATTGGACTTTAACTTCATTCACAAGTTTAATTCTCATGCAAATGGTATGAATCGTGATATTGGATGACTCGCACATTATCTACCAACCAACCAATGGTTCTAGATGTCTCTGTAGAATCTTGTGTTGGTCATCTTCCTTTCCAAGTGCAAACTAATGGTTCTTATCAGCCTCTTGTAACTATTCAGTTTTTAAGGTGCTACTATACTATTTGTTGTTTTTTTAAGTCTTTCCTGTTACAGACTAACTCGGCTACCCTCTGAAGCTTATCTACTCACTGTCTCTTTTTTCCTTCTCCTCCCCCCCTTCCCTTATTTATTCTTGAATCTGGACTTCCAACACTTCGGTCATCTGGGGGAGTGGGTTGTGCCCACGAAAGCTCATGATACCATCTACATGTTTTGTTAGTCTTTAAGGTGCTACTAGACTATTTGTTGTTTTTTAAGTTTCTCTTCCTGTCTTTCTGCCTCTGAACATAGCTTGAGAGCACCACCTGCTGGCCACCGCCTGCCACATTCACCTGCCAGTCATACACAGGAGACAGCTGTGGCTGTGCTCACTGCAACTGATCAGCAGGGGGAGCGCCAGAGCTGAAAATTCATCCATTTTTTAAAAAAAAGTCGGGACAGCTTCAGGAAGGTTTAAATACATGACTGTCCTGCTAGAAATGGGACAGATGGTCATCTTAGACTTAATGCTAAAAATGTTCCTTTCCTCCTTTCCCAATGATGTTTTTGATTCCCTGCTCTGCAGGGCCACCCCTAGAGGACTGTGGGGCCTCAGGTAACCCCCCTTCCATCCCAGGTCTATCTCTGCCCTGCCACACTCCAAGCCTTCCCCTAAGCCCTGCCCCTGCTCTGTTCCCACCCCAACTCTTGCCTCCTGCTCGGCCCTTTCTCCCCCATCATTGCAACTCCTTCCCTGAAGCTCCCTCCCTGAAGCGACGTGACACAGAAGATTACTGGTGGGCCTGGTGAGGGGCAACAGCAGGGGTCTGTGTATTCCTCCCTCTCCCACACTTACCTTGACAGCAAGAGTTGTGGGATGGAGGGACACAGCAGCTGGCTGTGCTCCGCTGCCATCTCTCAACTGGGTCACTCTACTTCATTGTGGCAATGGAAAGCAAAACAACCTGGCTGAGAGATGGCAGCAGAGTAGAGTAGGCTGCTATGTCACTCCACTACCCACGGCTCCTTCTGCCCAAGCCCAGATAATCCCGCAGACTGTGCTGGGCTTCATGGGCTCACCTCAGTGGGGGGGACCATCCAGCCATACAGATGGGGCAGCTCTGGTGCTCCATTTCTTCATTCATCTGTACTCAGTGGTGCTGGAATTGGGTGGGGTGTTGAACTGCACTCCTCCATTTATCCTTGTCTGTGCTCCTTGCCACTCCAGGCTCAGGCCACAGTTGAGGTGACTGTGGAGCCCTGGGTGGCAGCTAGCTACTGAGCAGCAGGGCTGATGGCTGGGACACCAGGCAGCAGCAAAGGGGTCTCACCGTGTGCAAAGCCTGGTGGTGCTTCAGCATCCCCCTGCACCTATGGCTATAATATTATCCCTTTGATGCAAATGAACATCACCCAATGAGGAAGAAAAATAAACTTTGTGTTCACAATTCAGAAAGTCCATGGCTTTACATTTTCAGGCTTCAAACTCATTCTCCAGTAAGCAAAAATGTGCCCAGCTGCACTGAATACATGTTCAAAGTACATGCTAGAAGGAGCACAGTTTAATTTAATAGTAGTTGTTATCATAGCATCAGCTTTTCAAACAGCAACAATGTGTTATTGCTCTGATCTGAACATTGGTTTAGGGTATATCTGCACTTGAAGTGAAGGTGGAATTTTAGTATGGATATACCTACTCAGGCTGGCTTTCGTGTAGCTAGTACAGTTAACAATATAAGTGAAAATGTGTGCCATAGGATTCAGTATTGGTTAATAACTGAAGTAACTACCCAGGGACCCCCAGCCAGCTTCTACTCAGGTTCCTAGCTCATTTAAAAGCCCATGCTGTCATATCTTCATCACTTGTTACCTCTGCTATTCAAATTAAATCTTCCTGTGCTATCATCACACCTTCACTTGCAGCATACACATGCTAAAACAGGAGCAACTGTACAGCAATAGCTACTTACCAGCAAGGGGGGATAACGGTGAGTGCTGTACTGTTCGAGGAATTTTAATGTCATTGTCACATCGGGTACATGAACCATTCAGCATTCTACAGCAGAAATAAAGCTGTCCTGATTGTCAACAACACATCGATAGTTTTCAGTGTTAGTGAGAAGACTGATCAGTGTTATTATTTAACTGATATGTAACTGTTTTTCACAAGCATCATGAGTGACTTCCACTAAAGGCTATAGAATCGTGAGTAAATATTTTGTAAAACCTCATTTCCCACAACCTTTAAAGCTATCTTCCCTTATGCCTTGTCTATATATGTGAGGCTTGTTTTTCCTGCTGCACAAGCATTTTCAATAGGAAAAAGTGGTGTTCCATTTTGTTGGCATTTCATCTTTTAATTTATGCATGCGTATGTACATTGCTTTTCTCCTGCAGTTCTCAAAGAGTTTTATGGCCCATTACTGAGTGACTAAAATGGGTGCAGATTTTGCAAGCCTGTGCCAGAAGATGTTTATTACTCTCATCATTCTTAGGAAAATCATGTTCCAGCAGGTTCAGGCACTGAGCAAAGCATGGCACATGTGTGAATTGGCCATTTCACACCACTCTTATAATATTATCAGCAATAATAAAACCAGGGGGAAGGCCTCAGGGAAGGGGATACACCACACATTAATTTGGTCATGAAGCTTTGATATGTGATCTTTGTTAAAACCAAAGATGCAAAAGCAGCTTAGCTTGTTTTCAAAAGTCCCTGACAATTGCTGAGGGAGATAGCTTTCTGAAATACTAATGTTGTCAACAATTTGTTCCTTTGTCCACATAATGACTGTAATGTGAATGTGCTACCATTCTATTTTAAGGGTTGATTTATTAAGTTTGAGATGATGCTTTAAACAGATGTTCGATATGCCATAGACTTATACAAAATATACTCTATATGGTATTTTAAACTTCTGTTGTATAACAAAGAATATTGCTGGTAAGCACAACTTGGATATTTGGCTGGTGTGAATATTGCAGACATGCTGATAGAATAAGGGATTTAAGATGTATCTTTTCCTCTTTGCTGTGTTAATGATACCTGTAATGCAGACAGCCCTGTCTTTTATCTCCTTCTGCTATTTACTCTTCCAGGAGAGAAGGTTTTACTCTTTATTTGTCTTTCCCAGTAGCTGTATCTCCTCATCATGTTCCCTGCACACCCTATCTCTTTTATACTCTGAATTAGACATGAATAACAAAGTTAAGAATTACTTCTGTTTGAGTTCTGGAAGGGTTTTTCTTCTGTCTTTTTAGGAGATATAATTTATGTTGCTTTAGACCACTTGCTTCACAGATTTTTAAGGCCATGACCCATAAGGGACCATTGTGATGGCTGATGTCACATCAAACACATGCCGTAGAATTTCACCTAGTAAAATGGGTTTCATATAACTTTAGCATCCTGGAGATTAAAGAGGGATATGATAGAGGTCTATAAAATCAAGACTGGTGTGGAAAAAGTGAATAAGGAAAAATTATTTACTTGTTCCCATAGCATAAGAACTAGGGGTCACCAAATGAAATTAATAGGTAGCAGGTTTAAAACAAAAGGAAGTTTTTACTCACACAGTGCATGGTCAGCCTTTGGAACTCCTTGCCAGAGGAAGTTGTGAAGACCAGGACTTTAGCAGAGTTCAAGAAAGAACTAGATAAATTCATGGAAGTTAAGTCCATCAATGGCTATTAGCCAAGATGGATAGGAATGGTGTCCCTAACCTCTGTGAGAGGCTATGAATGGGTGAAGGGAGAGGGATTGCTTGAAGATTCCCTGTTCTGTTCACTTCCTCTGGGACATTTGGCATTGGACACATTCGGAAGACAGGATACTGGACCAGATGGACCTTTGGTCTGAACACAGAATGGCTATTCTTTTGTTCATATGGTACGCTGCAGGAGGAAAATAGCAGTTTCTTCTTTTCTCCTGTATCTGTAATTTCACCATTTATGGTAGCAACCCCGATTTTTTCTCATTTGCTAATACACGTACAAGGCAGAAATAAAAAAATCAATCCATGATAAACATTTTCTGAGGATTTTTATTTATAAAATTTTTATAGGAATACGAAAATGGTCCATAAAGTAAATTTAAATAATTTCCTATACATCCACTTCCAAATTTGCTTTTGCTGAGTCTGTTTCTAGAGTTGAAGGCATAGAGCCAGTTCATCCATCCTCTGGTAAACTCCCAAACTTCCTATCTATTTACCCCACTTCAGTTAATGAAGTTTTTGTAAACTTCTTGTAACATGCAGTGGGTAACATGCACTAGTCTTATCCTTCTTCTATCTTCTTCACCTCACTTATATTTGAAGAGTTATTTGCAGTTTTGCATCCAATTCTCTGTATTGAGATTATGTGTATGAGGGGGAGTCAAGAGGCAAATGGGATAACCTTACTAGTATATTTGAATTTTTATAATTTGGGAGCTGTGTATCTATAGAGTCTGCTGAACTCTATTAGATTATTCAGAATATGTTAAAGTATAGTTCTCTCCATTCATTAGATTCTGTAGTATATTTTAGGTATAGTGTCCTTCTTTTGCATCTATGACCATCTTCCTAAACTGCAGGATTGGGGTTGCCAGTTGCTACTGCTCTTCAATATCCACATAAGCTAGCTCTAGAAATACGTTTCTTGCTGATTCTCTAATCTGGCAACTCTGGGCTCATGATGCTATACCTGGGCTCTGAGGGCCAGTTTGCACCAGCTTGGAGTCAGACGCATCATCCTAACTTCTTTTTTGAAAGGTCCGAGGAAAATAAAATTGAAACAAATTAAAGCCATGCCAATTCATTTGACTTCTCTATGGTACTTGTCAACTCAGAAAGGGAAATAAGTCAAAGGGTAAAAATATTCCTGGAAGGGTAAATGTTACATATGTAAAGTTATGTTTCCAAAATTCCACCTGGTACAAAAATGTGTATGTTAAAAACATCTGAACCAAGACCACATTTAACAGCTAATACATTTTAAAGATTTTGGATTTTCAAAGCCTTTTGTGAGGTTCCCCTTTGCTAGTTGCCTGCAGGGGAGGTGAGACAGGTTTCTAACCTTTGCAGCTGGCTCAGTGAAAGAGCAGGAGGAAGAACACAGAGGCAGAAAGAGATCTCAAATTTCAACTTGTCGACTGATCTTTGAAGAGCTTCATGAATAAAAATCTGTAGAGAGAACACCATACTACATGATCTGCATTTTGTCATTCAGGCATACTATTGCCATAGGAGGTAACATTTATAGATTTATAGTAAAGATGAGATTCTTTAGTTTTAGCTATTGTATTATCTGTTTCCTTCTTACTAGTTGCTATGTTTGCAGAACCATAGATGACAAGCATGCTCCAACACAGTTTCTACCCTGAAATGGACTCTGAATAACAAGACTAGTTCATGTTGCAGCTACCTTCTATAAAAGTCTATAATATGAATTTTGGATAATTATAACACACATCACAGTTTTCAACCAGTCTGGGTACAAAGTGTTTTTCACCTGTGCTAGGATGTAATTGTATTTCTAGGAGTACGTACCATGGTGTATTGCTGCTCCTTGAGCAAGCCAGTTTGAAGAGTTTTTGCACTTCTGATGTACAAGAGCAAAAGGGAGGGTTGCAAAGACTTCAGCAGTGGTTATGTATAGGATTGTTTTCTATTTAATAGCAGGTTTTAGGTGAAGATCCTTTTCTGCCAGCACTCCATCAGTCTTCCGACATATGTACTATAATTTATAATGTTTTAAAGGCTTTCTCACTGTATTCCCAGTACAGACAGGACCTCTAAAATCCAGGACTCTCTGGTCCGGTGACATTTGTGGTCCAGGAGGACCAGAGAGCCCCAGCTGGACAGGTTCAAATTCCTAGCCTGGGCTGGGCGGGTGGTGGGGAGCCCAGCCCCGGCGGGGCCAGCCTTGGGAAGAGCACAGCCCTGGCTAGGAATGGCAGCAAGGAGTGCAGCCCCAGCCAGGGCTGGAGGTAGTGGGGCTGGTGGCCAGGAGTGTAGCCCCGGGTTGGGGCTGGCGCTGTAAGAAGCACTGTCCCAGCTGGGGCTAGCAGTGGGGAGCTCATCCCCATTCAGGGCTGGAGTCAGTTGTGTGTGCTGCCCAGACCGGTGCTGTGGCTTGGAGTGGGTGCAGCCACTGCTGGGGGGAAAGGAGGAAGAGTGGAGTGCAGCCCTGGTCAGGGCTGGCACAGTGTGGTGGGGGGAGGAGGAAGCTGGAGGCAGCAGCAGGAGGCAGGGAGCATAGCCCCCCCTGAGAGCAGAGCCTATAGCCGAGTAGGGAGCCTTGACCTCCCCTCATTCGGTAAACTCCATTGTTCGGGACCATTCAGGTCCCAAGGGTGCCAGACGAGGGAAGTCTGATCTGTAGGGATGTTAAAACAGTTAACCAGTTAAATGATAGTGCTTAATCATTTAACCATTTTAACCATGTTGCCTGGCCTCACTGTGGATGCAGCAATGAGGTCCTGCCATAGCCAGGGTGCAGCGCACTGGTCTACTGATCTCACCATGGCTGGGGCTGTTCTGGCCCTGCATAGCTGGCAGCTGCTGGAGTGAACTGGCAAGAGCCAGTAAAGTGGTAAGCATACCAGTAAACCTCATTCTTACCAGTATGCTTACCAGTTACTGCTTAACATCTCTAATTCCCAGAGACTTTGCCTGGACATGCTGCTGTCTGCAGATTTGGCAGAAAAATTTCCTTTCACTGACTGACAGGAAACAATGTTGAGTCATCAGTTAGCAGCCCAGCTAACGGCTCAGGCTTCATTAACCCTATTATGAACATGCTCTACATGTTGGCAGTCAGGCTTGTGGTCTCCATAAGAGGTGTAAATAAGGGCCTATGGTAAGAATGAGGCTTAGGGAAAGGCATCTCCCAGGGGCTAGTACATTGGACTGGGAATCTGAGTTCTTTTCCTGATTCTGTGGCTGACCAGCTCAATGAACACAGACCAGTTGAATTTCAAAATTTCCTATGACCTGTTTTTGAAAAAGGAAGCTTCCTTGGATGTTATCATCACAGTTCTAGATGAGCATCCCCTTTTGGCCACTTACTAGACTGTTATGAGGGGAATCATCTCACTGGACCTCATGTGCTCTGGACCTCTATAGTCCGAACTGAGTCCAAGCATTCCCCCCACTTGGCTGTTTCCGGGCTCATTCTTTTCTATGTAGCACCCCATCCTTTGCAGTCCAAGTGCCTACCTGCGGTCACAAGAGCTCACACCTCAGACTCTTCAACATAGCCCAGAACTCCAGCCATGTAGGTGTTCTGGGACAATAGGTAAATTCTTCAAGAGCATGTGATGGAGTAATGCATAACAAACAGCTCGTTACTTAGAAATCCATAGGTCAATACAAAAATAATAGACCCTAAACACATTTCCCTGCCTCAGTTTCTTCACCCTTCCAGTTTTCAGAGTAGCGTATGGAGTTTCTTCAAAGGCACGTGATAGAGGTAACACATAACAAAGGGTATGGTAATGTAGGCAACCGGAGTTGCAAATGAAGCCTGGGATTTGAATTTCCCGGGCTTCATTTGCATCTTGCCGGGCGCCGCCATTTTTAAATGTCCGGCACGGAGTCTGCACTAGCGGACATTTAAAAATAGCGGCGCCCGGCAAGATGCAAATGAAGCCCGGGAAATTCAAATCCCGGGCTTCATTTGCAACTCCGGTTGCCTACATTACCACCCTAGTTCGAACTAGGGTGGTAGTGTAGACATACCCAAAGAGCTCTTTATTTAGGCACACAAGAAATACACAGGTCAGTACAAAAATAATAAACCCTACTCACATTCCCTTGCCTCAGTTTATTCACCCTTCTAGTCTCTAGAGGAGTTCTTGTCTTCCAGAGCTATCCAGGTTTCATCTGCTCCAGCTGATGGTTTGTTTTCTCAGTTATGGAGCCAGTCTCTCTCTCCCAGCTAAACTGAGTTTCCCCTGCTATGAAAGCATGCTCATCTCTTACTCTCTCTTCTACCCAAATGTTCCTGTGTTGTTCTGTGAGCTTTCAAGTTTATATGTTCTCCATCACTTGGGTCCTTTGTTTTGTTGCTGGTAACTTCCCACTCTCCAAACCAAACCCATTCCAGATAAACTGGATGAACTAGTAGTTTATCCTAGCTCCTGCTAACCTACTTAGTATATTTATTGAATGGCAAGAATATCATAATTTAGGTTAACTACTCTCTACCGTTTCTAATCTGGGACAGGTGTGCTTATGTCTGAACAGACATAGTTGAATTCCATGATGTGGGAATTTTCATAAAAACAATTAATAGTATCAACCAGAATTCATAAATTGTACAGACAGATTCCTCAGACAGTCACAGTTGCATTGGCCATTTTGCAAATTTTACCTTTCATTACTCTGTGCCTTGATTCCCCATCTGTAAAATGTGGGTAATGTTATCTGTATTTTAAAGCACTTTTAGAGCAGAGGAAAAGCACATCATTGTTTGTTTGTTTGTTTGATTTAAGTGCGGCCACACCAAATCACTAAGAATAAAGATAATATAGGTTTGATACAGGAGATAATTAGTTATATAATTCCATAAGAACTGAGACATTTCTTGAGACATTCCAGGACTTCCCAGAGTTGTCTTCTGCCTTTCAAGAGTTGAGAGTGTTAGTGAATTTCAGGCAGTCAGATGTTTTGATGCTCATTGTGGGAGAGAATGTATATGGGGAGGAGAAGGAATCACAGAACATCAGAAAAAGCTTTAACTAGTTAAAATTTTGAGGTGTTTTTAATGTTTTTCATTTATCTAAGCACCCATCGCCTCATCCTTGGGTGCTGAACCATGTTGAAAAATTAATAAATATAACTTGTTGCCCAGTGTCAGCACTAGTAAGCTTCTGTGCTTGTATTTGAGCTGAATATTTCAGCAAATAGCATAGCACAGCAGCAATTGTAGAGCTCTGTCTATATTCTCTCTGCACTCTGAGCAGGGATTTTTCATTTCATACATCATTTACAGTTTGCCATGGTGATTCCAGACAGCCGGGATATATTTTCAACACAAAGATAAGACAGAGAAATATATACCATTTGTTGTGGAAGTTGTGCACATTGGGCTCAAATTTAATTACATAGAATATCAGAAGTTGCATTAGTAGGAAAAAAAAGTTAACTATTCTTAACTCCGAGTAAAAGATAACTTATTTTGGCTGTTCAGAAGTTCTGACTAGGCCTGGTGGGCAGTAATTTCACTGCTCTGCCCATCACAGGCTATATTGATAGCAAAGATGATGCACACACGTAATACAGGTATAATGCATGCATCATTCAGCTGAGTATTTCATGATATAACACTGTGCCTCAACCATCTTGACAGAGTTGCTGCTTTAACTATACTGATTATTGCTAAAAAGTGCAGAGCCCATTCTTTTGAGTCCTGCAGAGTCTGCCGGTTCCTGCTGGGCAGGACAATGCATTAGAATGGGGGTTCCCAGCAGGCATCTGCAGACTCTGCAGGACTTGAATGACCTTACAGGAATAGCATCTGCACTTCCCTGTTTTTATTTTGTTCATGGCCCTGCCAGCGTGTCTCAGTTCTGACCTGGAGTAGTAAATGGTTGGAGGATGATTTTTATTAACATAGACCAAAATAAAATTTAAATCTTAGAGTCTGATCCATAAAGGTGCTGTGGGTTTTCACCTCTTATTAAACTCAGGTGCTGCTGCTTCAGGAGAGCAGATCCATAAATAGCTTCTTGTTCTGAAGAGCTTACTATTGAAATAGTTCAACTTAATATTTATTCGGTACTTGGTCTCTTGGCCAAGAAGCCACACAAGATGTCAGCTGTGATGTCTTTTAAAGTACGGGTATATATTTATCTAGTAGGAACAGCACCAATTTATTTTAGATAGAGGTTAGTGATTTTTTCTCAGTGCTGTCTGAAGGTATTTTGTAGCTAGAGACCTAAAAGTGAAATGCTCTGTATTCCATTCTCAGTTTCTTGAGCCATCTTACTCTCTTAATCCTACAAGTTTCAGTGACTGCCAGATGTAACAAAACAAACATTGTATCCTAAACCCACATTCTTGTCTGATTAATGTAAGGGAGGACATGATTTGCAAACATTAAAAGGCAAAGTTATGCTCTTGCAAACCTATTGTTATACAAATTTGTGGAAGTCAGTGCAATTGGCGTCATTTACTACAGGCTAAATTCAGACTTGGTATTCCTATGTGTAGCATAATCTGCTAGAGCTTGGTCCTGCCAAGTGGTAAGAACTCTGCTGATAATCTGGCAAAGTGCTTAAGCATGAGCTTAGCATTAAGCATGTCAACAGTCTTGTCAATGCACTTAAAGTTAAACATGCAAATTAAGTGGTTTTGGATTGTGCTAGATTGTTCTGCACCTGGCATGATTAAACCCTTAAAAATTGATAGCTGTCAATATTTTCCTAAGTAGAGCATTTTAACTGACCTTTAAATTAGTCTATTTTACTTACATATTATCATATGTTTGAGTACAATATTATATTCAGTTATATGTAGATGAATATGGTAATTGATGAGCATTGACCTTTTGAAGGCTCAGAGATAAAAATGTTGCATCCTCGTGTTAGATATTACTGGACTTCTTGCCAGTATGTCTGGTCCTTTTATTCTTATCCATCTGTCTGAGTTTGCAAAATCATGTAATGTTGTCTTATGTCCTGGCTCAGGTCTTATTCCTGGCAGATGATTACTATTATATGTTTATACCATAATAGCATGCAAAATGTGCTAGGTTCCACTCTGACATGTAGAAAAACACAGTGCCAGACCCTTGATATGCTTCATCTCCCTCTCGTGTTTCTCAGTTTGTCAAGATTTTTTCAAAAACCTGGAATTGTGGGCCTCCAGTTTCTCATGTCTCAAGGACACAGTAAATGTCCATCCTGCATTTTTCCAATTCCTGTTGCAAAACTTCATTTAATAAGCTTGCGGAGAGTTCAAGAATACAATGTGAAAGTATGGGCTAGTCTCCATTTAAAAATATACATACGCTTACACCTCTGTACTATGGGTATCCCTAATCTGGGAACACTCATGGTATGGAGGAGGAAGTGGCTCTGTGCACTGATTCTTCCCCTGAGCTGGGCTTTTCCTTGCTGCTCCTATAGTAGCTGGGGGAAATGCTTGAGAGTGTTAGGGAGTGTGAAACCATGTGCGTCCCTGGGAGCAGGATAGCAGATAAGCATCCTACCCTTACCCCATCACTCCAGACCCCTCAGCACCTTCCCTGCCTCGGCAAAATCATGAATCTGGCATACCATGTTTCCCATGACTGCCAGATTAAAGAGGTTCAACTGTGCCTATACAAAGTATGCAAATCCTGCATATGTAAAATATCATAAAATGACATGCTGTGCATTGGTTTAGCATAATGAAAATTAATACCACGTCTGGAGCAGGAATTGGAGCATCTTATACATCAGAATGTATAGGGCTGCTGACCATCTCCTGTGAGATGTTGAACGTCCTCATCTTCAATGAGAGAGCAATTAGTGCTTTGCAGGAGGTAATTAGCCTATATAAGTTCTATGCTTGTAACCCTTTTTTATAGATATGCATATTTTGTAATCATGGTATAAGACTGTCCATGCCATTTGCCTGTCCTGATATACATTTTTACTTTAAGGTATAAAGCAACCACTGAAGGTACATCTAGACTGCATAGTTTTTACAGGATACCAAGGAATATGTCTGCTGTTCTGAATTTTTTTTCGGAAGATCAGACGCGGTTTTTTCGGAACCTCATTTTACGAGGAAGAAGGGATGTTCCAAAAAAGTTTTTTTTCCCCACATTTGGCCAAGCGTAGATGGGCCAAATGTCAGAAAAGCCTCTTCCGAAAAAAGAAGCGGAAAAAGATATGCAAACTGCAGTTTGTTTATCTTTTCCCAGAAGAACTGTGTAGTCTAGATGCAACCTGAAATTGAGAAGAAATTTCATGTAGAGGAAGGTTCTTTCATATATCTTCATTAAGGGGTTCTTTGCGCCTTCTTCAGTAATGTTGTACATAGTTGTCTGTCCAAACAAGATTATTGGGTTAGACTTGCCATTATACTCACATTATTATTGTGTACAAGTGGTGATATACATAATCCTGTAACAAAAATGTGTGGGTATGTCTACACTACCCCCCTAGTTCGAACTAGCGGGGTAATGTATGCATACCGAACTTGCTAATGAAGCCCGGGATTTGAATTTCCCGGGCTTCATTAGCATAAAGCCGGCGCCGCCATTTTTAAAAGCCAGCTTTTAAAAATGGCGGCGCGGCTTTATGCTAATGAAGCCCGGGAAATTCAAATCCCGGGCTTCATTAGCAAGTTCGGTATGCATACATTACCCCCCTAGTTCGAACTAGGGGTGTAGTGTAGACATACCCTGAGAAAACTATTAATCCAAATGTGTGAGAACTTCATCTTTGAGAGGGGAAATCTAGTGTAAACAACAATTGATTATTAGATTACTGAAATAGTTAACCTATCACTTGTGTGCTGAAGAAGGTGGCTCATGAAGAGTGGTCCAAGGAACAAAACACTTCTAATAGCAAATAATAAGGTAGAATCAGTTTGCTTTTGGGACCTTTCTTTTAAGACAAAGAAGGGTTTATAAAGATGGCTTTATCCCAGCTATCATGCTGTGTTCCAAGCTGGGAATCTGATTCTAAACCTGGGTCTACACTACAAATATGTGTATGGAAAATCCACACCTGTGAGCAACATAGTTGTACCTACCAAACTTCTGATGTAGTGCTGTGTTGATGGGAGGGCTTCTCCCACTCACAGCGGTGATTTCATGGGAAGGTATCTATGCCTATGGTATGGGTGAAGCTGTTGCACTGTAAGTGTTGAAAAGCCCTAAGCATCCACTGCCTCAAACTGATTCTCCCTGCTCTTCCTGTTGTAACAATTCACTGCCATCTATTGCATCAAGGACAACAACAACAAAGCTAACACTAATCAGGAACAGTCTTAATTCAAAGAAACACTTTAGCTGCGGTATTGAAAACAAGATGATTGTGTGGACCATGACAACCACAAGAGAGGGAACTTTCTTTAAAGCACTGATTCTTTGATACGGGTTTCTGGTATTAATCTAATTAGCAACATATGTATATTTCAACAATAAACAAGGACCTTATGATCTGACAGCAGTAATAAGAATTGGAAAGATGTAATAAACTGTTCTTTGCTTGTATTAGAAAGGCTATATACGTGAAGGTTAGAAATTTTAGGTCACTTCATTGATATGGGAGATTCTGCAGAGGCACGACATGGCAGAGAGGACTCAGACAATCCTATTGAAGTAAATAGTAGTATTTCTTTTGACTTCAGTATGATCTAGAGCTGGCTCTGAAATGGTAATATGGCCAACAGATGAAACAATATAGAAATAAACTATAACTGCTTCAGCTTTAACCCTCTGAAGAGGATATATAAAAGTAGCCTGACAATTGGAAGAAAAATAATTGTGCCCAGGAAGGCTGGTTATAATTAAATCATAAAGGGAATCTGATAGGTCCTAGAAAGCAAATAGTACTTTCATAGTATAAAAGGCTGAATTTGCAGTAATGGCACAAAAGAAAAAAGTTTGAAATAATCAGAGCCTAAAAAGACCACAGGTTTGCTAACAAAATCACCTGTGAAACAACCCATCTATCTGACCATCCAAACGTAAGACATATCATGTAAGCCGGAGGAAATCCCTCTTCTACACCATGGTCTCATGCCAGTCAGTAAAAATTCCTGGCACAGTTCAAGCGGAGACCATTACCAGTCATCTAAGAACAAATTTCAGGTCTTGTCTACACTTACTGGGTGATCAGTGCTGCACAGATCAATCTCCCAATGGTTGATTTGCAGGTCTAGTAAAGACCTGCTAAATTGACCAATGATTATGTTTCTGTTGCCTCTGGTACTCCACTAGAGTAAGAAGAGTAAGGGGAATCGATGGGAGGGTTTCTCCTGTTGACCCCCTGCAGTGGAGATGCTGCAATTAGTCAAACTAAGGTATATCAACTCCAGCTACGCTATTCACTTAGCTAAAGTTGCGTACCTTAGTTCAACATTGCCCCCTAGTGTATATTTGGTCTGAGTCACAGAATTAGACATCGTGAGGACTGCCATTCTAAGATTTGATGTGAAAAAAAAAAAACCCACCACTTGGAAGTACAGTTGGATAGCTCAAAAGATCTCTGTTTCTCCTTCCTGACAAAGTCATAGAACAGGAATTTGTAGATATTTTTAAACACCTGGAATTTAAATAATTGTCAAAGTGAAGATTGACAGCAGCAGCCTTAACCCCAACAGAAACTAACAGAAGCTGAAATGGAATTGTGGTTATTCCAACCCAGAGACTTTGAGAACTGGCTGTCCTGAGTGCTCATTTCCTTTGTATAAAGCCCCCATTATTCCATCTCTGTGCAGAAGAAGTGAAAGTGGAGTGGTCTTTTTCCTCTCTCTCCTTTTCTGCCTTTGTAGAAGACTAAAAGAATTCACCATTAGGCAGAGTCCAAGCCTACTGAATTTCAGCCCCAAAGGTGATTTTCTTTTCTTTTTTTGTCTTAAGTTAACAATGTTTAACAAGTCGGGATTGTAATGGAAAGCTCCTTGAGCATCAACTATGACATGGAGCAAAGGGGGTGAAAGTTCACTATGGTACTCATTACAAAATGGAGACTGAAAATTAGAATATATCTCAATTATTACCTGCCTCCCAACCCACAATCCAGACATGTCTCTTTGTTTGATGAATATTGAAAATCTCATTGTAATTATATGGACTAACTAAATGCTTAGAATGCTGATATGCTGCTCAGGGACTTAAGTTTGGCAAAGGGACCACAAAAATACCACTGAGGCTTGGAGTGTCACAGAGCTGGTACTTTCAGGGCAGGCTTGGGGAGAAGGTACAGATGGCCTCGTTATTGAGCACCCCTGCTGTGTGGTTAAGTGCAATGCTACAGCTTGTCTGCTGGCTTGGATGCAAGGATGTACTGTGAAGCAGTTCTCAATAAACAGGGAAATGAAATGGGACATATTAGGGAAAATGGCAGCCCAGGGGGAAAGCTGTGAGGTAATGATCACATTTTTGGTTAACACCCTTAGGTATATGATGGCAACCACAAGACATTTGCTTTTGAAAAGAGCCCAAAAGTGGCTGAAGAAGTGACTTCAATGTTCTCCTTGAGTAGCATCCAATAATGCCATCCTGACTGGCAGAGATGTAATGATCATTTCTGTACCATTTATAAACCCTTGGCCATTATATCCATGTGTGTTATTCCCAAGGCACCCCTGTCCACAGAGTGGCTCACTAATTTCTTCTTCTGCTGCATTTTACTTTACCTCCTGCAGCTGACATCTTTCCTGCCATCTGCGTCTTTTCCGCAAGGTAACTCTCTTGCTGCTGACTGGGATCCTGAGGGATTCTGTCAGCCACCCTTTTACCATCACCAGTTCTCTCTCATTTCTTTACATGACTTTTTCTTCTCTTCCTTCTGAGGGATCTGGACTTCATTCTTCTGCTGAAAGATGAGGATGAAGACTGGTCATTCAGCCCAAGATGATGACAATACAGATGTGACAGGTTTGACCCATTGGAATTTCACCTGATGTTCTGAAGATACCACTAAGCCTGACTTTTCCACCAGTCTGGGTACCTTTTATGTGGCCTTGCTGGACCAGGCTCACAAGCCTCTTCCAGCAAAGCATGCAGGCAGAGCCACACCCATCTGCAGAACAATACAGACACTGAGGTCAACTCTGGGAAGGCTCAGCTATATGGACTTGCCACAGCACCATTAGAGTACAAACCCAAAGTTATGTGAAAGTTGTGCCCTCCCTCAATGTGGAGGAGGGCATGCACAACTTTTCCCACCCCCATTAGAAATTATATAAATTGGGTTATATCGTAAACCAAAAATAAGTTTATCAACTTCAAGAGGTAGCAAAGAGAACAAAGCAAATTAATAACAAAACAATACAATGCATTGCAAACTAGCTAGATTCATCAAAGAAAAGTGGTTACAGAAAGAAAGAAAGAAAGAAAGAAAGAAAGAAAGAAAGAAAGAAAGAAAGAAAGAAAGAAAGAAAGAAAGAAAGAAAGAAAGAAAGAAAGAAAGAAAGATTGTCAGGACCCCTTGGCTGTATCTTATTCCTGGAAGGGGGGAGGTTTAATGGGTTACAGTAGGGGGTAGATACGTTTGGGCTCTATACAAGAACATCAGAATGGCCGTACCAATGGCCCATCTATCCCAGTATCATGTCTTCCAACAGTCTTCAAAAGGCATGTCTTCAAAAGGAATGAACAGAAGAGGCAATAATCAAATGATCTTTCCCGTGTCACCAGTTCCCAGCTTCTGGAAAACAGAACCTAGGGACACCATCCCTGACCATTCTGGCTAGTAACCATTGATGGACCTACCCTCCTTGAACTTACTTTGTTCTTATTGGAATCCTGTTATAGTTTGGGCCAGTGTTTCTCCAAGTGTTCTGTGTGGAAGCCACTATTAGGCCCACGTCACTTTGTTTACATAAAGAGCCCATAGCCAGGGAACCTCACATCTCACATTGGCTCTGGTTCATCTTTTCCAACCAAGGGGATCTGTGGGAAGCAGTATAGTCTGGGCTGCCACTTCACACGGCTCCCCTTGGATGGAAACAGTGAACCACACCAATAGGAGCTGCGAGGCTCTGTGGCTATGTATCTTTTAGGTAAACAAAGCAGCACAAGCCATCTGGTGGCTTTCCAAAGCCCCTGGAATGCTTTGAGAAACACTAGTTTGATCCATTCCACCTTCTCCTGGCAAAGCATTCCACAGATTGGCCATAAAGAAATAATGTGTTTTGTTTGCTTTAAATCTGCTCCCTATGTATTTCATTGGGTTAGCTTTTTGTGTTATGTTAGTGAAAGGATAAATAACATTTCCTTATTTTATTTTTCTACACTATTCATGATTTTCTAGACCTCTAACATATTTACCCTTTAGTCATTTATTTTCTAAGCTGAAAAGTCTCAGTCTTTTTAATCTCTCCCTTGTATGGAAGCTGTTCCTTACCTCTAATAATTTCTGTTGACCTTTCTATAACTTTTTCAAATCCAATATATCTTTTTTTAGATCGGGTGACCTGATATGCATGCAGTATTCAAGATGTGGGCATACCATGACTTTCTATAGAGGCAATATGATATTTTCTGTCTTATTATCTATTCCTTTCCTAATGATTCCCAATATTCGGTTAGCTTTTTAGTCCTCCACTGCACATTGAGCAGATATTTTCAGGGAACTATCCACAGTGATTCTAAGAACTCTTTCTTGAGTGGTAATAGTTATTTTAAACCCCATCATTTTGATATCTATAGTTGGGATTATATTTTTCTACTTTGCATTATCAACACTGAAATCTATCTAGTCTTGTGTTGCCCAATCAACCAATTTTATGAAATCCCTTTGCAACTCTTTGGAGTCAGCTTTGAACTTTACTTTTTTAAGTAATTTTGTATCATCTTCAAATTTTGCTACTTCACTGTTTACCCTTTTCCCAAGAACATTTGAGACATTTAATAGCAGTGGTCCAAATGCAGATCTTTTTTTTCCTGCCTTTTAAGTGGAGTACCTGGCAATGTTTTTGATGATATAAAAAACCTTCAATTATATGAATGACAAGCCTTTTGTTATCTTAATTAATTGAAAAAAGTTTGCTTATTGAGAAACTTCTCAGACACTTCTCAGAGAGAAAGCTGTTGCTTGCCACTTCAGCCAGACTGATCATTCCCTCAGTGACCTTAAAACATGCATATTGCTTCAAAGAGACTTTAACTCCAGACTTCAATGAGAAGATTCAGAATTGTCATTCATGCTTAAATTTGACACTTGATGTATGGGTCTAAACAAAGACTCTAATTATCTCACCCATTACAAAGATAGCTTCCCCAGTTATCACCCCTAATGTCATTACCTCACAGAAACTTCCCCTATTATCACCCCTATGTCGTTACCTCACAGACACTAACCTTCCCCACTTACCCCACTCTGTCCTAAATTTTGATTTGTCAATTTCACATGCGTTCATTTTTTTGATTGTATATATGGCTGTGCCAATTTTCTTCCACAAATTGATCTGAGGAAGTGGGTCTGGCCCATGAAAGCTCATCACCTAATAAACCATCTTGTTAGTCTTTAAAGTGCTACATAGTTCTATCTTTTGTTTCTGTCTTCACACTGTTACTGTGACCTCCCAACATCTGTTTACTCATCCAGTGCACATCTACGCAGAAGGGCTAATGCTAAAATAAGCTATGAAACTTGATCTAGGTCAATTGTATAGTTTAAGTCAAAATAGCTTAGTTCATTTTTTGGCAATGTCTACCCAGCAGAAAGTCCAAGAAAGAGCACTCTTCCTCCAACTTCCCTTACTCCTTGTAGAATGAGGATTACAGAAGTCTGAGTAAGAAGTCTTCCAGCTCGACCTTATGTCAACATTATGTCGAAATAATTGCTTGTAGTGTAGATGAGGACTATGTTATTTATTCCGAAATAACACTGCTGTGTAGACATAGTCCCAGTGGACTATGAAACTCCTCAGGTGTTCTTTTACCATTGTCTCACTAGTTGCATGTGTATCCAGCAGCATATTCAGTGGAGTGGGAAAGTCATCTGAAGGGAATAAAGGCCAGCAACACAAAACATTTCTGATATAGCACACACGTTACCGTGACTCAGCTTGCAAACAGCATCCTTTCTCATGTGCACCAAAAATTCATTCTTCAGAAGGAGTTGCTATGCATTTTCCCCTTTAATAATTCTATTAACTACCAAGAAGAGCCATTTATTAGGGTGATAATTAAGCGGCTTCTACTGTAAATTATATTTTTGAGAAAAAACACTAAATTATAATTAAATACAATTCCTACAAATGGTGGTCATTTGAGTTGCTTAAGTTTGTACTCCATGGGCAGCAATTTACACCGTGTTTTTTCCATCCATGTTAGTGGGAGGCTGCTGGGGATTAGCAAGACTCATCCTACAATATCATAGTTATTTTAAATATTTAAAAATAAACTATAATTTATATTCATAACGTACAAATATTTACACAGAAGTACCTTTAGAATGTGCTTGAAAGGTGTTTGCAAATGGACTTGAAGAAAAGCTTTATATCTTATTGCTGCAGGCAAAGGCTTCAGTTTATAGTAAATTTATGTGCTGTTCCTTTGAAATACTGTAACTTTTATTATCAATCAATATAAACTGAAAGTATCTTTGAATTCTAAGAAATAAAAAGCAACTTCCTTCAGCTGGTGAACACATAAGGCCAAGTACAGAATGAATGCACTTAGGCTCCAGTCCACTGTTAACATCAATGAAGTTAGACCCACATGATTGATGTGTGATAGACCCACAAAGTCCAGGCTCATAGCCTCTTTTAGATTGCGGTCTATGATGCTTCATAAAAGGGTGAACAAATGACCCCATCCAGGTTGTTGATTGTGACATTTCTTCCCATATTTTAATGGAAACATGTTTTGAATATGGATAACTCAAATATGCTTTATGCAAAAGAGGACAAGTAACCTCATTCAAGAGCCTGTGATCTCCTGAATGTGTAGATTCTATTTGAGTGCATGTATCATTCTTGCATGTGAAGTTAGAAATATGAGCCGTAAACTGGCTTATTAATCTAGAATTTTTAGTGAAAGCCATTTGTGGTACCTAAGAGACTTAATGGTCCAGTGCTCAAGACAACAATCTAGAAATGGTATTGTTTTTCCTGTAAGCCCAAACTGTAGTTGGTCCTACAAAGACATGTAATAATGACACTTAGTACTGGATTCCATCTTGAATTTGGCATTTTCCCATAGTATTGGTGAGAAGGTAACAAAGACTTTCCATGTTGGGGAAATTGCAATTATGGGATGGAAAGCAATCAACAGTTGTTTTCAGCTGGCTTTTGAAAACTACTTCTCCACACTAAAATAATATGATTTAATTGGGATAACAGAGACTTGGAGGCAGGACTCGCATGACTGGAGCACTGTCATGGGAGGCTATAGACTGTTCAGGAAGAACAGGCAGGGGAGAAAAGGAGGAGGAGTTGCACTATATGTAAGAGAACACTATGATTGCTCTGAACTCCAGTATAAAGAGGGAGAAAAACCTGTTGAGAGTCTATGGGTTAAGTTTAAAGGAGCAAACAACAGCAGTGATATTATGGTTGGTGTCTGCTACAGGCCACCGAATCAGGTAGATGAGGTAGATGAGGCTTTCTTGGGACAACTGAGAGAAGCTTCCAGATCGCAGGCCCTGGTTCTTGTAGGGGACTTTAATCACCCTGACATCTGTAGGGAAACCAATACGGCAGTACACAGGCAATCCAGGAAGTTTTTGGAGAATGTTGGGGATAACTTCTTGACACAAGTGCTGAAGGATCCGACCAAGGGCCGTGCACAGCTTGACCTTCTGCTCACAAACAGGGAGGAACTAATAGGGGAAGTAGAGGTGGGTGACAACCTGGGAAGCAGTGATCATGAGATGGTAGATTTTAGGATCCTTACCAAAAGAAGAAAAGAGAGTAGTAAAATACACATCTTGGACTTCAAAAAAGCAGATTTTGACTCCCTCAGAGACCTGATGGGCAGAATCCCCTGGGATGCTAATATGAAGGGGAAAGGAGTCCAGGACAGCAGGCAGTATTTTAAAGAAGCCTTATTGAAGGCACAGAAAGAAACCATCCTGACGCGTAGCAAGAGAGGCATACATGGTAGGAGACCGGATTGGCTTACAGGGGAAATCCTTGGTGAACTTAAGCACAAAAAGGAAGCTTACAAAAAGTGGAAACTTGGACAAATGACCAGGGAGGGGTTTAAATGTATAGCTCAAGAATGCTGGGGGGTTATCAGGAAGGCGAAAGCGCAATTGGAATTGCGACTGGCAAAGGATGTGAAGGATAACAAGAAAGGTTTCTACAGGCATGTTAACAAGAAGAAGGTGATCAGAGAGGGTGTGCAGCCCCTACTGGATGAAAGAGGTAACCTGGGCTGTGTCCAGACTCAGGGGATTTTTCCGGAAAAGTAGCCTTTTTCCAAAAAAACTTCCCCTGCGTCCAGACTCAAGCCGCGTTCTTTCAAAATTAAATCGAAAGAACGCGGCTTTTCTTTCAATGGCGGTAAACCTCATTTCATGAGGAAGAACGCATTCTTTCGAAAGTTCCTCTTTCGAAAGAAGGCGTTCTTCAATGTAAATAGGGCTTCTTCAAAAGAGAGCATCCAGACTCACTGGATGCTTTCTTTCGAAAAAGCAAGCCGCTTTTTCGAAAGTTCAACGTGCAGTCTAGACGCTCTCTTTCGAAAGAGGCTCTTTCGAAAGTATCTTTCAAAAGCGCCTCTTTCGAAAGAGGCTTGCAGTCTAGACATAGCCCTAGTGACAGATGATGTGGGGAAAGTTGAAGCACTCAATGCTTTCTTTGCCTCTGTCTTCACAGACAAGGTGGGCTCCCGGACTAATGCGCTAAGTGATGCAAGATGGGATAAAGAGGGACAGCCCTTGGTGGGTAAAGAACAGGTTAGGAACTATTTAGAAAAGCTAAACGTACACAAATCCATGGGTCCGGACTTAATGCATCCGAGGGTACTGAGGGAGTTGGCAAATGTCATTGAGGAGCCTTTGGCCATTATCTTTGAAAAGTCGTGGAGATCAGGAGAAATCCCGGATGATTGGAAAAAGGCAAATGTAGTGCCCATTTTCAAAAAAGGGAAGAAGGATGATCCAGGGAACTATAGGCCGGTCAGTCTTACCTCGGTTCCTGGAAAAATCATGGAAAGGATTCTTAATGAATCCATTTTGAGGCACTTGGAAGAGAGGAAAGTGATTAGGAATAGTCAGCATGGATTCACAAAGGGCAAGTCGTGCCTGACCAATCTGATTAGCTTCTATGATGAGGTAACTGGCTCTGTGGACGTGGAAAAGTCAGTGGATGTGATATACCTTGTCATTAGCAAAGCTTTTGATATAGTCTCCCACAATATTCTTGCTAGCAAGTTAAAGGAATGTGGATTGGATAAATGGATGGTAAGATGGATAGAAAGATGGCTAGAAGGCCGGGCCCAGTGGGTAGCGATCAACGGCTCGATGTCAGGATGGCGGTCGGTTTCTAGCGGAGTGCCCCAAGGTATGGTTCTAGGACTGGTTTTGTTCAATTTCTTTATTAATGACCTGGATGAGGGGATGGATTGCACCCTCAGCAAGTTTGCAGATGACACTAAGCTAGGGGGAGAGGTAGATACACTTAAGGGCAGAGATAGGGTCCAGAGTGACTTAGACAAATTGGAGGATTGGGCCACAAGAAATCTGATGAGGTTCAACAAAGACAAGTGCAGAGTCCTGCACTTGGGACTGAAGAATCCCAAGCATAGTTACAAGCGGGGGACCAACTAGTTAAGTAGTAGTTCTGCAGAAAAGGAACTGGGGGTTACAGTGGATGAGAAGCTGGATATGAGTCAACGGTGTGCCCTTGTAGCCAAGAAGGCTAATGGCATATTAGGTTGCATTAAGAGGAGCATTGCCAACAGACCCAGATATGTCATTATTCCCCTTTATTCGGCTTTGGTGAGGCCACATCTGGATTATTGTGTCCAGTTCTGGGCCCCCCACTACAAAAAGGATGTGGACGCATTGCAGAGGGTCCAGTGGAGGGCAACCAAAATGATTAGGGGGCTGGAGCATATGACTTATGCTGAGGGACTTGGGACTGTTTAGTCTGCAGAAGCGAAGAGTGAGGTGGGATTTGATAGCAGCCTTCAGCTACCTCAAGGGAGGTTCCAAAGAGGATGGAGAGAGGCTGTTCTCAGTAGTGACAGATGGCAGAACAAGGAGCAATGGTCTCAAGTTGTGGTGGGAGAGGTCCAGGTTAGATATTAGGAAAAAACTATTTCACTAGGAGGGTAGTGAAGCACTGGAATGGGTTACCTAGGGAAGTAGTGGAGTCTCCATCCCTAGAAGTTTTTAAATCTCGGCTTGACAAAGCTCTGGCCGGGTCGATTTAGTTGGGATTGGTCCTGCCTAGAGCAGGGGGCTGGACTTGATGACCTTCGGAGGTCTCTTCCAGCTCTATGATTCTGTGATAATACACAAGAAGCTGTTAGACCCAAGCCAGAGAAAAGATTAGCTCTGACTTGAAGAATTTTACGTGGAATGAGGACTAGGATGAGAAATATTTTTGTAACAATCTCTTAGGCTGTGTCTACATTGGCACTCTTTTCCGGAAAAGGGATGCTAATGAGACCAGTTGGAATTGCAAATGCCATGGGGGATTTAAATATCCCCCACGGCATTTGCATGAACATGGCTGCCGCTTTTTTCCGGCTCGGGGTTTTGCTGGAGAAAAGCTCCAGTCTAGATGGGATCTTGCGGAAAATAAACCCTTTTCCGGAAGATCCTTTATTCCTACTTTCAAGTAATAAGGGATCTTGCGGAAAAGGGTTTATTTTCCGCAAGATCCCGTCTAGACTTGCGCTTTTCTCCGGCAAAACCCCGAGCTGGAAAAAAGCGGCAGCCATGTTCATGCAAATGCCGTGGGGGATATTTAAATCCCCCGCGGCATTTGCAATTCTGAAGTGTCTCATTAGCATCCCTTTTCTGGAAAAGGGTGCCAATGTAGACACAGCCTTAGTGTATTCGGTTTAAGTGACATGTTTTGTTTACTTTAGATTAATATCTGTCTGTTTTCATTTACAATAAATAAAATCTTACTTTTTATACTTCATAAAAGCACTTTTCTTTCTTATCAAAGCCAGTGTAAATAATTGTTTGGGGGGGAGAGGGGAGAGGGCAAACTTAGGAGCTTTCTCTGTGTAAAACTTTTATATATGGTACATTATAATCTCACAAGGTGTTAAATATATTCTCCTTTGGCCCACTTCCTATAATTCTCAAAAGGCTGAAGATATATTTTCCTCTAGATAAATGTCTGTAATACTCTACTAATTCGCCAAGCCACTGTCAGTGTGTATGGGGAGAAGCTATTATCATCACCAATGTTTGTGATAATTTATGATAACACCAAAATTCTGTGGGTCAACATCATTTTCTTCCATGATATATGGTAGCAGGGCTCATGAAATACTATAGTCATGTTAAGTGGTCAGAGCATCTGAGGAGTTTGAGAGAGGTTCAAGGCAGCTGAGAAAAATCAAAATGATCCAGGCTGTTAAAGAAGATAGAGCATCCAAGGGGATGTATGGGATGCAGTGAAGAGCTAGGAGATCTGAGCAGCCTGCAGCGTGCAAAGAATTTAAAGGAGCTCCTAGTAACCCCAAGCAGAAAACAGAATCTTGAGTTAATAATATCATTATTTATCATCATGTGGGTGGCTAGCAACACATTTTTCTGATGCTGCTAGCAGTCTGATACCAAATTGCACAACATTATAGGTTTGTTCTGATATGATGGTAAGTTGTTCAAAGATTTGCCAATTTGTGTAATGCCTTAAGAAATAAAGCAATAGTAGCAGATTCAAACGGAATTTTGTAATCTTTTCCTGCTTCTTCGTTAGCCATGTTTAGGTGGCATGCAGATTCAAGTACTGGATCATGCTTGAGTGTGCTTCCTCTAGCCATGCTAAATATCCACTTATGCTATGCTGGACATGCACATAACTTTGTGTATATGTGTGTACCTGTGTCCTGATTGCAATTATTGTTACGTGATATTAGTGCTATTATTTCAGGGGTTGTATCTCAGGGTTATGTGTGTCATAGGGAGACACTTTAGGAACTGTTTTTCTCTATGTTGTTGGTACTGTCACATGCTTGTGCATGTTTGCTGCTGGCAGTTTCTAATCACATCTCCCCTCACTGTTATTCCCTGCAAAAGTAAGTGAAAGACACAGCAATGGGATGATGATCTGTTTCTGCTCCTGCTCCTGCTCCTAATTTCAGAGTAAATTGGTATGTAGTAGAATAGGTGATTGGCAAGTTGTTTGATGGTATTTGGATATGTGATATGTTGAAGGTGGCTGACCTTGAGGCTCAGTGATCATTCATATAATTCACATGGTATAGATATTGTACATTCTGGTAATGGCACAGAAAGCCTTTTGTTCCTGCCATTCCAAGTGAAGTCTTAAAGAATGGTAACCATCCTGATGTGCATCGCCTGGGTAAGAATCCATTTTCACATCTCTTCATCCAAAAAGAGTGGAAAACTCCCCCCACCCTTTTCATTGGTGGCAATGAGCTTTGCTGATAATATTAGACTCAAGACCTATATAGACTGGAGAAGGGTCAGAAAGAAAAGGGTTCAGTGTATTCTGGAAATGAGGGTGGGAGACTCTTGAAACTTGAGTCTTATGCATGTTCTTACCCATATCCACACTCAGATAGGTATGGGGCTATACCATAGCCTAAAGCATGACCTTACCCAGGACTTATTCACCTGCTCCTCCTCTTCAGACACATGCTTCTGAGGTTTAGGTGTGGAAAAGAGGGAGTTATACCACAACCACATGAATGAATATGGATACAGTCACTACTTTTTGAAGAGTGAATAATTTAACTTCTATATCCTGTCAGCACAGTAAAGCTCAATGCCTGTAATGGCTGAGTGTCATCATCAGTGTCATTGCTAATTGCCGAGGCAGTTATCAGTGATACGAATATGTGCATGAGGTCTTCACTGCACACATGCTCTGTGTGATTCGTCTTTGGAACTCATCAAGGAACATGCTGGAGCTCTGAAGTACATTAATAGGGTTGCTATACAGCTTAACTCTTCTGCATATTTGTTTTTGGTAGCCAGAGCATTTTTCATGTTAGCTGGCCTATACTCTTCAATTGTGAGCTATTAAAAAAAAGTTTTCCATATGCCTTTGTCTAATTCCAGAGTTTCATTGTCTGTCATGAATTCCCACTGCAAATATACAGTTAGGTATCTGATATGTGCATGTATGACGTAGTGTAAAAGGCCCTTTGAGGCCCTCTGCTAGAGGCCCTGTTGTCCTACCACATCTGGGTCCTCCAGGCCTGCTGAGAGAGGCTGCAAGGAAGCAGCCAATTGGAATCCAGCAGGACCAATTAAGAGGAGTTGCAGGGCTTGAGCAGATGAATTGCTGGCTGGGGCCAGAAGGATAAAGAAGTACTAAAAGGCTGTGAAACTACACAGCGCCAGGAAGTTTTCCAGGCACAGAAGCCTGGGAGAGGGAACCTTTAATGAAAGGGGGCATAAAGGGACTAATTTTGCTTTCTAAGTTATAGCATTGGGAGTTCATGGTTAACCCTAAGTTCTTTCTGTATCCAGGCTTTTCAAAATACAGTCTCCCTACCTGTAAATAGGACCGAAATTAGATTATATCTTCATTTTGTAAGTGTCTCAGGTAGTCTCTCAATTATGAGAGTTTTGTTTTTTATCATATGGATGCGGAACTCAAATATAGAAGACTGTGTGCAGTGTTCCTTGTAAGCTGTGCGCTTGTGCAGCCACTCAGGAGAGATTCAGGTACGACCCACCTGATTAGAATTGTAGAATAATAGAATACTAGGACTGGAAGGAACCTCGAGAGGTCATCGAGTCCAGTCCCCTGCCCTCATGGCAGGACCAAATACTGTTTAGACGATCCCTGATAGACATTTATCTAACTTACTCTTAAATATCTCCACAGATGGAGATTCCACAACCTCCCTGGGCAATTTATTCCAGGGTTTAACCACCCTGACAGTTAGGAACTTTTTCCTAACGTCCAACCTAAACCTCCCTTGCTGCAGTTTAAGCCCATTGCTTCTTGTTCTATCCTCAGAGGCCAAGATGAACAAATTTTCTCCCTCCTCCTTATGACACCCTTTTAGATATCTGAAAACTGCTATCATGTCCCCCCTCAATCTTCTCTGTTCTAAACTAAACAAACCCAATTCTTTCAGCCTTCCTTTGTATCAAGCTCTTTATGTTATAGGTCTTAGCAACAGTTAAGGCCGTGGTCACCAACCAGTAGATCGCGATCTACCGGTAGATCTCAGGGGCTCTAAGAGTAGCTCTTGAGCCCTCTCTGAACTGCATGCCTGCACAGTACATTTACATTAGATTTCCTCATTTGAGGAGCAGCTACTCACCGAGCAACAACACAGGTGAGTAGCTGCGAGGAATGGCGGGAGCTGAGAGGTCAGGAGGGCTGAAACACCCCAGCAAGTTGACTGTGGCTTTTAGCTGAAAGCGGCTGCCCTGCACTCTAGCTGATCGGTGGCTTCTCCTCTGCGTCTGCCCACGTGGAGCTTGGTGCACCCTGGCTGAGCGCCATGGCCAGCTGGCTGGGCAGCCACTTCTCTTCCCTATAGCCCGGCTGCCCTGCGCTCAGCCCAGGGTGGCTGCGTCTAGCTCCAGCTGTGCTGGAGCAAGCTTCCCAGGCTGAGCTCAGGATCACAGATGCCCATCTGATGGACTGTATACGACTAGCAATCTCAGACTACAACCCAGACTTCAAGACACTGGCAGATACTGTTCAGTCACAGGTGTCACACTGAGACTTTGTTTGTTATTGGAAGAAAAATATATAATTATCAATACTTGATTTTAGATTTACAAAATAGCAGAGAACAAAATGTATAATTGTAAATGCTTCATTTGACATTTAAATAGCATGAATTTAAAACAGGCCATTTATTTCATAACTATAAACGTGATTTTAATTTTCTATATTGCATAATTTAAAAAAAACTGTTTAACAGTGTATAAGGGCTGGAGATAGAAAGTGATGGACAGGAGAATAGAGAGGGCGGGGCTTCAAGGAAGGGGCGGACCGGTAGATCTTTGCCTGTTCTGAGACTTAAAAAGTGATCTTGAGTGTAAAAAGGTTGGAGACCACTGAGTTAAGGTAAAGAAAAATGTCTTTTTCTGGGAGTAGAATAGATCTCTCCCCTTTCATGGATTGTCTTGTTGAAATGAATGAGGTGTGAATGGTGAAGCCTTGAAAGGTGAGGACCTCCAGCAGCAGCTGCAAGGGTGGAGCGGGGCTGGGAGCCAGATCCAAAGACAATAAGAGTTGTGAAGTGAGCTCATTGAAAAGAAGATTGGACATATAGACTGCCTTGGGAGTCTAGCAGCAAGTTCCTGAATGACCCTCTTTGAAGCAGCATTACAAAAGGCGTCACAAGTATCTCACTGCATATGTAAATCATGACTAACTGGCTGCATGAGAGGGATAAATATGAGGCATCTTGCAGAGGGATCCTGGATTTTCATCTTGTCAACATCGGAGCATCAATCCAGATCAGCAGAAGCCTGGCTCCATCCTTCGCCCATCTAACTCACCTGGCCAGTGTAGTTAGGGAGAGCAACTATTGGTAACAACAACATGGAGTGTGCTTGTGTGTGTGTATGGGTGCATGAGTGTAATGTATCATATGCATATGATAAAGTATTATTGATCTATGTATGTTCGATAAATGTGACGTGTTGCCTTATCCCCCTAAAAAAGATCCCTGGTACATCTTTTAAGCCCAACAGGCATCCACCAGCTTTTTTTTTTGTGGGATGAGCACATGGCTAACTGTTGAGCAAAGGAGTCAAGCGTGGCTTCTATTTACTGACTGAAGGATAGAGTTTGGATAATGTAGAAGAGCTTATGCAAATGAAGAGCGACGTGGAATATTGCCGTGCTTCATTTGCATAATTAATTAGCAGCTGCTTTTGCGCAAAAGCCCCTTTTTGTGCAAGAGCTGTTCTTCCTGAAAAAATGAGGAAGAACGGCTCTTGCACAAGAAGATGTTTTTGCACAAAAAGAAGCCATCTACACGGCTCCTTTTTGCGCAAAAACCTCTTGCGCAAAAGCGGCTGCTAATTAATAATGCAAATGAAGTGCAGCGATATTCCATGCCATGCTTCATTTGCATAAGCTTTTCCGGAAGAAAGCTACAGTGCAGCTGTAGCATTCTTGTATTAGTTCAGATGAGAATACTCTGTTAATTCGTAAAAGCATCTTTTTAACTTTAGTTTCCATTATTAAAAAGCTGCTAAACATTGCACCCTTCTTTTCTTTTGTTTTAATTACAAATCTGCAAACGTTACCAAACACAGAGTCATGAATTACAGGTATAAAAATCCCTTAGTTCAAGATAACTGTTTTCTTCTAACCTTTTCCAAAATTAAGCTACTTGCAAAATTTCAGTTATGAAAACATCTTTCCATGGTATCAGCATTTAGTAATACACTTTCCTGCTGTGACAACCTTTGTGATCCTATAGTTCAACAGAAAGGAAAATAAAAACTTATTAAGCCTGTCTCCGATTAATGAGCCTTATATGCTCACATGGAATACAGCCCCAGTTTTAGTTCCAAAGTGCCTTCTTGAAATGTCACAATTACTTTTTCCCATATCCATCAAAGATCACAGTGGGGTGGGAACCAAATCTGTTGAGGTTTTTTTTCTAATTAATTTCTTTAAAACAAATTGTTTCCATAGAATTACACTTGCTGAAGGCATAAAATATCACCTTTTATTTTGGAAAATAAAATGAAATGTCCATGCTTCATTTAAATCATTGGTCTGGGGTGGGAATGAGGGTTTTGGTATGTAGGCTGTCCCAGGGAGAGAAGACTACCCCAGTCTTTTCTCACCACAGCAGCTTGAGGTCAGGTGAGAAACACCTCTCTATGGGTGAATATGCCCCTGCTGGGGCAGGTCCAGATTAATCTGTCCCCTGCACTCCCTAGCCAGAGTGAGGAATGGAGCAAACTGTGCACTTTCCCCTCACTCCCTGAGAAAGGGGAACAGCCAGCAATGTTCCCATATGAATCAAGGGGGGAGAGGGGAGGCTCAAGGCCAGAGCAGTCCCAGATAGTGGGTGGGGAGAGGAACCCTCAGCCAGCCCCTTTCATCTGCCTGGTGATTCTGTCTCTTTTCTATATAAGATGCGATGCCATTCCAGGCTCATCCCATTTTTCTGGCACAACTAAACCCTTACTTCGCTTTAAATTACGATAAGAGGACGCTGTATTCCCAATTTGGTGGTCCAAGCTCTTACCATTTACGGGGACTTCTGGAACAGACAGATGCACAGACAGACAAATTCCCAAAATATATAGTAGATACCAGGTAATCCTATTTATTTTCATATATTCAAATGGATAAAACTGTTACATTCTCTTTTCAGTACCAACCTTGTCTAGCGAGGGGTGGGGGTCCTGCACTTCTTGGCAGATAGTGTTTGCCTCATAACCTTGCTGCAGCCCTTTACTAGATGCAAGAGTCACAGCCTTTTAATCCCAAACTACATCATCGGGGTGGCCTTCATAGTTATGTAGAGGTATTGGGGGGAAGCCAGGCCTGCCCTCTGCTCCAGGTTCCAGCCCAGAGACCCTAATGGCAATGGCAGCAAGTAGTAATTCTTCCATTACCAGAGATGCAGCCCTTCCCTGAGCCACTTCCCCAACCAATACGGCCCACGTACCTTTCTCTTGGTACCTGATCCCATCCTTCCACTCTTCCCCAGCATACTTCTTCACTCCCAGTCCTTGACCTGCAGGTCCTCCCTGAAGGGAAGCCTTTAAAACTAGCCCCAGCAGGTCCTTAATGGACTTCAGGTGTTCGGATTAGCCTGCTGCTTCTAGAAAGCTCTTACTTGGCTCCAAGGTTTTCCTGATTGTGCTGCAGCAGCCCTGCCCTGGTTACTCAGGGAACAGAAAACTGTTCACCCAGAAGCCAGCATATCTACTTTCTATCAGACTGTGGTACCCAACTGGTCAGGGGCGGGTCCGGAGGACACCGGCTCATGCGTGTCGGAGGCAGATCGGGAGGACGCCAGCGCATGCATGCTGGGGGAGAACCAGGGAGGGGTCTGAAGGCCCATAAAATGGGAGGGGTTGGTGCAACGGGGGAGAGCAATGGGAGTGGAGGCACGTGAGGGGTCATTAAGCCAAGGGAGAGAGGCCTGAGGAAGGGCCAGAGAGCGGTGGGTGAGGAAATGGCCAAGGGTGGGCAGAAGGAGTCTTGCCTGCGGGCTGGCGAGTTTCAGTGGTTAGCCCCGCCAGCCAGGTGGGGGAGGTCACTATCCCCACCTTAGGGCCCTGGCCTGGGACCTGGAAAGAAGGAGGGCCCAGGTCCCCCTTACACTCCTGTGTGGGAGTTGTGCACTGCCGAGAATAAACGTATCTCCGCCGCCAGGGTCATGGTTTGGATCAAAGGTGGAGAGAGAAAGCGGGACCCTCTAGTAAACCTGTGTGTTTCCAGTGCAGACAGGAAGGCCACTTCTGCAGGAAATGTCCCATGATGGACTGCACCTTCAGGAGGGTGATGCATCTGAAATCACAGGCTCCGGGATGACCAATGACTAAAGTGATGGCCTGGATAAAGTAGAGAGGCGAACAGTGGAAGCACTGGTGGATTCCAGGTGTGGACAGACGATGGTGCGGGCAGACCTAGTGGATGCGGGGTCACTGACTGGTGGACCCATATGGATGCAGTGTGTCCATGGGGACGTTCGCCCCTACCCAGTAACCTGGGTCCAGATTAATGATGGTCAACATACAGAGACGTGGAGGGTGGCCTTAGCTCCATATCTGTGTACCCCGTGCTTCTCGGGAATGACTGGCCTGGGCTTGGCCAACTGTTACGATAGTGGAGGAGTGGGGGGAAATGACCACCATGGATACAGCACCAGAAGAAGGAGTACCACTGGTGGATTAAGGGAAAAAGGCACTGGAGTTGGACATCAAAGGGGCAGCAGGGACCCCAAGAGCCTGCCTGGACGAGGCCACCACCCAACCTTTTAACCTGGAGATTGACGAAGGCGACTTCCTACAACACCAGTGTGAGGACCCGTCCTTATGGAGAGTGTGGGAGCAGGCGGTGGGACCCGCGGAAGAGGATAGGACAATGGAAGGCTCGTGCCAGAGCCCACGGTTCAAGGTAGAAGGGCACTGGATATACCGTGTAGCGAGTGGAGGGGACGGGCAAGACACGGCGCGCCAGTTATTGGTGCCCACCAGTATAGGTGGTGGGTTGTGGAGTTGGCCCATGCTAGTCCCTAGGGTTGGGGGGGGGGGGCGCATTTAGGATGGAAGAAGACCCAACAAAGGGTGTTACAAAGGTTTTTTTGGACAGGGGTGTATAGAGTGATACGGGACTTTTGTGACTCCTGCCCTCAATGTCAACAGACCGCTCCGGCCAAGATCCCAAAGGCCCCGTTAATCCCCCTCCCCGTGGTTGGGGTCCCATTTGAGTGAATAGCCTTCAACCTAGTAGGACCGTTAGAATGTTCAGGACGGGGTCATCAATACATATTGGTGGTAATAGATTATGCAACACTGTACCCCGAGGCCGTACCCCAGCGCAGCATGACAGCCCCAGTAATTGCAAATGAGCTGATTAAGATCTTCTCAAGGGTCGGGTTAACCTAGCGGGAAGTGCTAACTGACCAAGGCAACAATGTCACATCCCACTCAATGGCAGAATTGTGCCAAATGCTGCAGATTAAGACATTGCGCACAACCATTTACCACCCTGAAACAGATGGAACGTTTCAGTAAGACATTGAAAATGATGCTGTGGCGGTTTACGTAGGACAACCCCGGAGATTGGGACAAGCTGTTAGTGGCCTTGCTATTCACGATATGGGAGGTGCCACAAGCTTTATCAGACGAGGTACGTCTGTCTGGGAGAAAGAAAGATACCCAGGAGTACCACATGAACCTGCTAAGGGAGTGGAAACCCCGGGAAGTCCTCCTCATCGACTCCCAGCCACCCGGGTTAGATTTGGGGCCGTGGTGTGAGACGGAAGGGGGAACCACGAACGGGGGAGGAATTGACAGCCAGCCAACAGGAGGCGCTACGGCAGTTGTTACAGACATTCATGCACGTGTTGACCAATCAGCCGGGCAGGACCTCCCTGACAAGCCATGAAATACACACCGAGCTGAGTAAGAAAATCCGCAACACGCTCAGACCCCTACCCTGGAAATTGTGGGGGACCGTGAGGCAGGAGCTACAGATGATGCTACAATGGGGGTGGTAGAGGAGTCACAGAGTGACTGGCGCAGCCCCATAGTATTAGTGCCAAAAGCTGACAAAACAACGCAGTTCTGTATTGACTTCTGGAGGGTTTATGACATATCCCACTTCGACGCCTATTCAATGCCCAGGGCAGTTGAACTTTTGGAGCGACAAGGGTGGGAGCATATCTCTCAACCATCGACCTCATGAAGGGATACTGGCAAATACTGTTAAGCCCCGAGGCTAAGGAGAAAATGGCATTTGCAACGTCTTTTGGTCTTTATCAGTTTGTAATCATGCCATTCGGACTCCACGATGTGGCAACAACATTCCAGAGGCTGATGAATCTGGCGTTATATGAGCATTGGCAATACGCAGCTGTGTATATCGACTATATTATTATCTTCAGCCCAAGATGGCCTCAACACCTGCAGCATGTAAGTGCCATATTTAAAGCCCTGGTGGAGGCAGGCTTAACGGCCAACCTGAAGAAGTGCCCATTTGGTCACCGAGAGGTATCATACCTCAGATATACCGTAGGGGGAGGGCAACTGAAGTTGTTGGTGGACAAAGTAAGTGCGGTATGGGCCTACCCGTTACCAACAACCAAAAGGTAAGTACAGTAGTTCCTGAGACTAGTGGGATATTACTGCCAGTTTGTAGCAGACTTCACAACCTTAGCAGTGCCATTGTTGGACATAACGCAGAATAACCAACCCCAGAAAGTACAGTGGACAGAGCAGGGAAGGCGGGCCTTTTGCACCATTAAAGAATGCCTAGTATCTGCACCAGTACTGAGGCAACCCGATTTCACAAGACCCTTTTTTTTTTACAAACGGATGCCTCAGAAGTGGGGATGGGTGCGGTGCTGGCACAAGAGGTGGAAGGAGAGAAGAACCCTGTACTGTATATTAGTAGCAAGTTATTCCTCCGAGAAATTATGTGACCATAGAGAAAGAGGCCCTAGCAGTAAAATGGGCCATCGAGGCTTTACGTTATTATCTTTTAGGTGACTGCTTCCCCACCTTAGGGCCCTGGGCTAAGGGGACCTGGAGAGAGGGAGGGCCCAGGTCCCCCTCACACTCCTGTGCGGGAGTTGTGCACCACCGAGAATAAAAGTAACTCCGCCGCTGGAGTTACGGTTTGGATCAAGAATGAAGAGAGTGGAGGGGAGGGGACTCCTTTTGGGGACTCCTTCACACCCTGTAACAGTTATGGATTTTAAACCTCTATTTTCAGGGGTTGTAGCTTGTTCTTATATATTCATTGTAAACTATAATATGTTTAATAAAATAATTTCCCTGTTTTTTTAATTTGTGAGCACAAAAAAGCCAATTTCAGATACTGCTTTAAAATGTTTTATTTTAGCAAATGAAGCTTTGCAGGACATTAGCCTGAAGTATGAAATAACACCATTGCACTGCACTCTGGCCATACCATCTCCTTCCTCCCACCATGCCCTTTGCCCATAGCATGAGGCAGGTGAAATTCTTCAGGGAAGGCAGAACAGGCATTAGCAGGGTCCAACATCTGTGCCAATGCCTATACTAAAGCACCGTGAAGAGAAGAAGTGACTCTTTGCATGTTCTTTTTCTTTACCTGTGCAGGGCTGGGGAGAATAAAAGGTGTGATGCAAAATCTATGGAGTGAGTGATGAAGGTTTTTGTTTTTTAAATTTTTGATGGCTTAATGTAAACAGATGCTTGAGTCTCTTTGATATTCACAAGGAAGCTCTTTACACCCACATTCTGCATAGTGATTGGATATGGAAGCCCGAAGGCCTAATGTTTCATAAGCTACAGAAGTACGATTACAATCATTATTCTGTGTCAGGACAAAATTACCTTATGGGAGCATTGTATAATGTCTAGTATATTAATCACTAGAGATATTTTGCAGCACTCAATTACATTGTGAAAGCTGGGTTGTGTTCTGATCTTTCTTGTGGTCACATGTGAGGCACTGGAGCTTCTATTATTTGATAATAAGTAATGCATACCTGGCAGAATAATGCACTGTGTACATCCTCTCTTACGTGATTCAAAGGTCAGCTAGTAACTAGAATATTTTTTGTCCTCCAGAATGTTTCATGCCCAGAATTCATTAGAAAGAATGGCTTTAACTTTTCCATATGTTCTAGCAGCATGTTATCACACACTGCCAAATTTTGGCCATTTTGTTTTAACAAAGTATAACTGCATCAGCATGGCCAATGCAGATTCACTTAGAGTAACCAAGCTGAGAAAGGATCCAATGAAGGCTACATCTACACTACAAGTGAGGGGTGTGATTCCGAACTGACAAGCACATATCACTCCAGCTGTCACAGAGCTAGCACAAATGTAAGTCGCTGTTAAGTCCTGGTCACTTGGGCAGTGGCAGTGGAGGTGCAGCATAGCCACACTGAGTACAAATTCACCTGAAACTGGTGGGTACACATTTGGCACAGTTTAGCCATGGTGCCACTGCTACTGCCCATGCTGCCATGGCTACACTACTATTTATACTACACCTAGCTCAACGAGAGCTAATGTGAGCAAGTGTACATGACCTGGGAATCTCACTGCTAGCTTGTAATATAGATACAGCCTACTCCAGTCTTTACTTGAACATATCCCACAGAAAGCACCCAGAACACTGCAACTTCTGTGAACTGCGGTTTCAAATTCTAATCTAATTACTGGAATATCAACAGATACTACTCTAATTTATGGATTTCATGATCACTAATAGGTGTTAAGCATGGACAGTGACTGCTATATCTTCAAAAATGTGCATTTAGACTTTAAATGTAAAGCTAGGAACTCTGCATCAGACAATAGTAATTGTCAAAAACAGCATCCAGTTTCAAAAATCGTCAAACTCTTATACTTAGCACTCAGAAATAGCCTTTTCAAGTGTATTCCAAAGTTTTAATATCTCAAGCCACTTTAATTCTCCTGATCATTTTACACATGTTCACAAATACAAACTGATATATTTTCTGTTTTTCAAAAGTTCTTCATAACTACCCTTTAGAAAGGCACATTTCAGAAGAAAATACGTTCTAGTTGTATAACTGATAAACGTATATTTTATTTCTAAGGGTATGTCTACACAGCAGGGCTTAACTCGAAATAAGCTACACAAATCAAGCTACATCAATTGTGTAGCTTCTTTCAAAATAGTTTATTTCAATATTGGGAGCATCTACGTACCACGTTTTTTGAAATAGAGCACTCTTTCTCCAACTTCCCTTACTCCTCGTACAATGAGGGTTACAGGAGTCAGAGTAAGAAGTCCTTCAGCTTGACAGTATTTAGACATTATTTCGAAATAACTGCCTGCTCTGTAGATGCAGACTGTTATTTAGAAATAATGTTGTTGTGTAGACATGCCCTAAGTCACAAAAAACATGTCCAGAAATAACTTGAGTATTAACAACTTGTTTTAGCCATCAAAAATAATACCCTCATTCAGCACTTAACACTTGTCAGAGGCTTAACTTTAAGCCTGTAAAAGTTACTCAAAAACTCTAAAGTTTATCCTCTGCTTAAGGCTTTGCTGGATAAGGCAAATCCAAGGAGAGAGAGAGACACACACACAAAACAAAACAAAACATCAAAATCTTACCCGACTGGCCTGAGGAAGATATAAGTTAAACCTAAGGACCTCAAGATCTGGCCCCGTGAGATTTATTTTTTAAGAAGTGTCCCGTTCTTTTGCTCTTTCTTAAATGTTTTAGGCTTCCTGTCATGTCATGGTCCCTTAGGCCTGCTCTACACTACATGGGAAGGTCGAAATAAGATACATAGCTGTGTAAATTACATAGCTGGAGTCAATGTGTCTTACACTGCATTTCTGTGCCATCCACACAGCAGGAGGCTGACAGAAGCAAACATCAGCTTCCCTTGCCCTTTGAGTTTGATTTAGTGGATCTATAACTATACTCACTAAATCAAACACCTGAAGATTGACCGTGGCAGTGTGTATCTTCCACATAGTATAGATGTGCCCTTAGTGCTCTGATTGTTCTGGAATCTACACTCTCAGGCTATGTCTACACTGCTGGGTTTTTTTCGGAAAAAGATACACAAATTGCAAACTGCAATTTGTGTATCTTTTTCTGTTTGTTTTTTCAGAAGAGGCTTTTCCAACATTTAGCCTGTCTATACAGAGCTAAGTGTCAGAAAAACCGCCTCTTTCAGAACATTCTTTATTCCTCATAAAATGAGGAAAACAGGGATGCTGAAAGAATGCACCTGCTTTTTCGGAAACTGTTCCGAAATGTGGACTTGTTCCCTGGACACGGTAGAGTTGAAAAACTCTTCAGTCTAGACATAGCCTCAGTGTAGTGTTGGGGGAAATCTGTTCTTTTGATAGGATCATTGTGCTGGATTAGACTGACAGAAAACCAGCAAGAGTTTGCAACAACTCTGGGGCTAGACCTAGTCAACAAACCATAGGTTTAGCACCTATAACATAAACAGATTACTATGTGTGCATGCTCCTAGGTGTAATGTCAAAGGGACCATATTTGCAAGCATAAATGAGTGACATTCAATTGTGTGCATATGAAATGTTGTAAAAGTCACAAAATAATTTACTATACTAGCACAGTTTGCAATTCATTGTTTATAATCAATTTTTCATTATATAGGAGTATAGTATATTGTGTTCATAAATTTTTCTAATTTGGAAGCAAAACTAGTAACATGTAAAGTTTGTTCCCATCAAACAACTGACATTTAATAAAATACTGAGATGAAAGCAATTTGCTAAAAAAATGAGTTCACCATATTTTTGATGAAGTTTTTCTGTTCGAAACAAGAGACTTGCCAATTCCTGAAGTGCTCTCTCAGCCATGTTCCACTGTCGTCTTGGGAGTTTTGCCTTAGCAGAAACTGAGTGTGGACTCCAGGACCTGGCTCATTATGTCTGTTGTTAGCGATTTAGCTTCCATTAGCATCAATTGTGTACAGTGTTTAATGTTTTAAACATTAATGTTTTAACATTTTAAAGTTAGCATCAGTGCCACAGTGGCATTCTTTCTGTTGTAAGGATAAAAAATATGGTTCTATTGCACAATAGTAACTGCAGGCAAATGATGGCTCCAGGATGGCAACCATTCTGAGTTAACATTCCTATGAATGACACATGTGGGGGGGGGGGGGCATTTTATATTTTAAAGTGAAGTTAGAAGCTGTGAAAAGTGCTTAGTGGCAGAACTGGACCATGAAGACATAAATCTACAAATATGTGCCTCAGTGCTGATCCTATTGGATAAAAGGGTACTTTTCCAACTCAATCATAATAGTTTAGTTTCTAATCCTTTGAGTTATACTGTTGAAAGAAAAGGTTTGAGTTAATGCCATCTCTGATGGTGATTATTATGTACAATTACTAGCAATGATCCTGTGGTATTATGAGACCCAAATATCGAATGAAGAAAAAACACTGAACGCTGTTCTCCAGTTCAATTAGTAATTATTTAGCATTTATGTAGATTAGGTAGCATTATCTTTGTGTTATTTTGTGCTTTGACTGTGCTTGAACCAGACTCCTAGAGACAGTGGCACAGTATTGCCCGTTCTTTTGCAATCTTGCACTGGGACTTGAAATGCAATTGCTTCCTCTGACTTGAGTAAAATTGTTAGGCTATTACCTTGTCTCAGTATCATCCAAGTTAAAATATCATGCCACGTATGATAGTGGCAATGGGGTTAGAACAGTACAAGAATTTTATCAATAATTCCATGCTTTTCTTTGTTGAAAACATATGAAGTGCACAGTAACCAAAAATTATGCAAGTTAACATGTGGCAAAATAAAATTTGGCTAACAATAATATTTTTGGTTCCTTTGTACTTCATATGTTTTCAGCAAAGAAAAGCATGGAATCATTGATAAAATTCTGATGCTGTTCTAATCTCATACAAAATTGCCACCATTGTACATGAGTTTTAACTCTGTACTTCTTTTATCTTGGACCATACATGAGAATCCTAAAAAGGGGAAGCAATTTAATCATTGTAAAAAATACCTCTTTAAAGAAAGACATTAATGCATATTTTATGAACATTGTAGTTTATGCAGTTAGCAGATTTCCTCTGCAGATTCTGAAGAGGGCTTCAGCTGAACTTGGGAAAGTGATATTATGAGATACAAATTTCAAATGAAGAAAAAACTTTGGATGCTATACTCCAGTTCAATTAGTAATTATTTAGCATGCTCTCCAAAAAGCAGATAATCATTCAGATAGTGAAATATACTATGCATTAGTTTGGGTTAGGCTTTAATAGAAACCCCTAATTGGATTTCTATTAAAATGCAACTAAGTCTAAATGGTATGAAAAATATTAACTAATTAATAAGACATTTCATATTCTTGTGACAAACTCTCATTAAATGTTCTCTTTCTCCCTTGTACTCCCAATACAAGAGTTGTGATCATTCAAGAGTTCTGAAGGAACTCAAATGTGAAATTGCAGAACTACTAACTGTGATATGTAACCTGTTATTTAAATCATTCTCTGTATCAGATGACTGGAGGATCACTAATGCAAGACCATTTTTTTTAAAAGGCCTAACTTCAACCAGGCAAACTGGTTGAAAATATTGTGAAGACCTGTCAGACACCTAGATGAACATGATTTGTTGGGGAAGAGTCAATATGTTTTTGTAAAGGGAAAGCACGCTTCATCAATCTATGAGAATTCTTTGAGTGGGTCAATAAGCATGTGGACAAGGGTGATCCAATAGATATAGTTTACTTACATTTCCAGAAAGCCTTTGACAAGATATCTCATAGAAGGCTATTAAGCAAAGTAAGCTGGCATGTTATAAGAGAGAAGGTCCTTTCATGGATCAGTGACTGGTTAAAAGAAAGGAAACAACAGATGGGAATAAATTTTAACTTTTCAGAAGAGGGAGAGAAGTAAATAGCAGTGTCCCCTGGAATCTGTACTGGAACTGGTGCTATTCAAAATATTCATAAATGATCTGGAAAAAGGAGTGAACAGTGAGATGTCAGAATTTGCTGGTGACACAAGATAGTTAAGTTCAAAGCAAACTGTGAGGAGTTACGAAGGGATCTTACAAAACTGGGTGACTGGGCAACAAAATAGCAAAGTAATGCATATTGGAAAACATAATTCATCTATCTATCTATCTATCTATCTATCTATCTATCTATCTATCTATCTATCTATCTATCTATCTATCTATCTACATACATACATACATACATACATATTTAATATCATGTGCAGTTGTGATTCCTCCCCTCCCCCGTTTCAAAAAAAGATATACTGGAATTGCAAAAGGTTCAGAAAATGGCAATAAAAATGATTAGGAGATGGAACAGCTTCCATATGAGGAAAGATTAATGAGACTGTGACTTTTCAGCTTTGAAAAGAGATATATAAGGGAGCTGGGGAGGTTATGATAAAGATCTATAAAATCATCCCTGGCAAAGAGAAAGTAAATAAGGAAGTATTTTCTCACACAATGCATTGTTAGCCTGTGGAACTCTTTACCAGAGGATGTTGTGAAGGCTGAGAATAATAGAATTTTTAAAAAGAGTAGATAAATTAATGGAGGATAGGTCCATCAATGGATTTTAGCCAATTTGGGCAGGGATGGTGTTCCTACCCTCTGTTTGCCAGACCTGGAAATAGGTGACAAGGGATGAATCACTTTATGATGACCTGTTCAGTTAATTAAGTTTGAAGCACCTGGCATTGGCAACTGCCAGAAGACAGGATACTGGGCTAAGCGGACCTTTGGTCTTGTTCAGTTTGACCATTTTTATATTCTTAACTCTTCTCAAAATATGAATAATAAAAGCAGTATATTTTTACTATGTTTTTGAATTTTAGATCTAAATAATCACATTAGATTAATTGTTTTTTCACCCCTTAAAATTTTCATATAGTAACATTTAGTTTAGTTTTTGTAATGCCAACAAAATATCTTTTTCTGTCTCTTTGCCATGACTGAATGATGAAAATCGTAGACTTTGTAAAACAGCTAGGCTGTGTCTACATTGGCACCCCTTTCCAGAAAAGGGATGCTAATGAGACACTTCGGAATTGCAAATTCCGCAGGGGATTTAAATATCCCTCGCGGCATTTGCATTTACATGGCTGCCGCTTTTTTCCGGCTCGGGGTTTTGCCGGAGAAAAGTGCCAGTCTAGACGCGATTTTCCGGAAATAAGCCCTTTTCCAGAAGATCCCTTATTCCTACTTTCCGGCTTTTCCTCTGGGGAGGGGAGGAGTAGCACAAGCGCACTTTCCTGGAAGCCGAATGCAGTGTGGCGCCTCGGGACTCTCTCCTGCCCCTCCAGGAAACTGGCACTGGCTCCAGTCTTGAGGAGTTATGATGCTGGATTGCCAGCACAGGCTGGGATCAGGGTGGCTGGGAGGAGAGGGGAGTCAGGGAAATGGGCAAGGCATGGGGGTTGGGAGGGTGACCCCGGGGTGTCCAGCCCTGCTGTGGGCAGAGTCCTGAGGGGTTCCATCCATGGTGCCCTCACCTTCCTGGCAGGGTGTAGGAGCAAGATGGAGGTGCTAGATCTTGGCGGGGGAGAGGAGGTGAGTGAGGGGGGTTGGGATGCAGGGATCTGGGCATGAGGGGAATGCTTACCTGGTTTTACACCGCTGTTGCTCCCATTGGCCAGCCAATGGCAGCAGTGGGGAAAGCCTGTGGCCAGTGGGTCACCTTGCTGCCATTCCCCCAGTGGGGGGGGGGAGGGTTGGTGAAGAAAGCGCCAATGTTCTGTCAAACAGGCTTGTGCTGGGGGAACAGCGCACAGAGCCGCTTGCACTGCCTCTCTCCATAAGCTGGGTGCAGATGCCTCACATGTAACAGGGACCAGCCACAGCCCCGCACTCTCACTCATGTCCCTGGTGTCATTCACCTCACCCCATCCTGTGCCATGGGCTGAGCGCAGGAGGGCAGGTGTTGAATCTGTGATGGCTCAAGGGGGACTCCCTGCATTCTGGGATTAGTGCAGCTCTCAGCCCCACCACCTGGGCAGCCCCAGAGGAAGCAGCAGCCCTTCCTCCGACTCCCGCATGCTGAAGTTCCAAGCAGGCTGCACCGCACCTCCTTCTTCCTCTGACATGTGCAGTGAGCTCTGGCATGAGGGGAAGGGGCATCAGGAGAAGCATGTAGTGTGTGCAAGTTATTCATGGAGCTGCCGTAAACAAGCACTCATGACTGACTCTAGAAAGGAAGGAGTGGGGATGTGAGGAGCACAGCTTGAGACTTCTCAGCATCTGTTCCTCCAGCTCCTGTGACGGGCCAGATCCCACTCCTCAGCTGAATGAAGTTACTCAGGACATTTGAAAGGGACCGGTGGGCAGGAGCCAAAGCTTGTTTTTGCTCCTCGCGGCTGTGTGGTGACCTCCAGGCTGGAACAGCAGTGGAAGTTCCCTGCTTCATGGGGGAGGTGAGAAGGGGCACTGAACACAAGCTGCGGACTGTGCGTGCCACTCAAAATTGGCTTGTGCGACACTAATGGCACAAGTACCATACATTGCTGACCCCTAATATACCACACATTTCCCATATGCTATACATCATTGTTCTTGCCTTTCATGAGTTAATCTTGTACATATAAAAATTAACATCATATATAATAGTCAAAAACACTTGATTAATACATTCTTTGCTTTGTTGATTTTCAAAATACAATAATTCTAGTTGCCAATTCTGACCGAAACACTTACTCATGTAATGGATGTCGTATTTCTGTTGCTAGTTTCTGATGAAATGCTTGGCCATGTTCCCACAGTATCTCTGTGTCAGCTTGATTTTAGAGTGACATATCAGTCCCAAACAGCTCAGATCCTGTCAAGCTCCCTCCAGTTTCATTGCTGCCCTCACCTTGACAGCTTTATGCATTTTAAACATTTATTTTTTTGTCCACACAGTTCTTTCAATTGTTTTAAACTATTTTTAAGCAAACCCCAGTGATTGTCAATTGGTGACTACAATAATACTCGGCATCCTTAATAGCTGTAACCCTAAACCATTAGTTGGATTTGTTTCTAGTCCATTTCATTTTTTATATGATTACTTAGGTTTAATACAATTTTTCTTTTCCCATTTACAAAACTTTACCATATTGGAGGTTTTTTTAAACTTCCTAGTAATATTTAGATTTGACATTAGATTTCAATAGAACTTTTTGGATACGAGTGTTACTGGTTAAGCTCCATTTCTTAAATTTACTGATCTTTCCTGGTACTAGACTGGTTTCTGCTTCCAAAGTATAAAGACATCTGCAAAAGAAAACGCAATCTATTGTGGCTCCATTGGATCCTCTGTAGAATTTTAATTAAATAGTATTTCTTTTATGCTTTGTATCATGGAAACTACACACTCCATGGGAATGCACCTTCCGTTCATAGTGCTACCCTATTATCATGTTAGCCATATTAATTTTCAGGTGATGGGTAACTATTTTCTGTTTAAAGAATTTTCATGTACCCCACCTAAGTGATTGTTCCTAACATCTCTAGTCTTGTGATAGCCCTTCCCCCTTCCCTTTGCTTTTACTCCAGAGATGCTCTAACTCCTTAAATTTTCACTTTCTTCCCACTGCACGTTCAGCAAATGTTTCATTACTACAACAGGCTCCACAGTCTCTTCCTAATACCCTGTTTGTGGCTCTCTCTGCCACAACCACAACCATGAACTCTAGTTCTTATTTGAAAAAGATGTTGAACTTCATAAAAACATTGACATGATACAGGAGGAGCACAAATGGTAATGTGCCCTCAAACACTGTGCTTGGAGGAGGGACAAGAGGCCAGCAGCCGGCGGACAGAACCATTCCATTCATAAGACAGCTCATCCAACTGCCCGGGGCCCTGCACTTTGTGGAGTCTGCCATGGGGAGATGGAACAATGTTTATACTTGGGGTACTGAGACCCACAGAACCAAGGGTTGTGTCTAGACTGGCCAGTTTTTCCGGAAAATCAGCCGCTTTTCCGGAAAAACTTGCCAGCTGTCTACACTGGCCGCTTGAATTTCCGCAAGAACATTGACTTCCTACTGTAAGAAATCAGTGCTTTTTGCAGAAATACTATGCTGCTCCCGTTCAGGCAAAAGTCCTTTTGCGCAAAGCTTTTACGCAAAAGGGCCAGTGTAGACAGCTCAGATTTGTTTTGCACAAAAAAGCGCGCCTAGATTGGCACGGACGCTTTTCCACAAAAAGTGCTTTTGCGGAAAAGCGTCCATGCCAATCTAGACGCTCTTTTCCACAAATGCTTTTAATGAAAAACTTTTCCGTTAAAAGCATTTGCGGAAAATCATGCCAGTCTAGACGTAGCCCTTCAAGGTGTAAACCAGGCTCCCTGCTAATCCCCTGGGCTGCATTGCTCAATTGGAGGATTTGGAGGAAAAGGGGGAATGAGGGAGGAGTAGGGACAGAGAAGAGAGCGGAAGAGATGGGGAGAGGATAGATCAGGGGCAAGGAAGGGCAGAACAGGGGTAGAGCTTGAAGGAAGGGATGAAGAGGGGGTGGGAAGAGGCTACGTCTACACTGCACCATTATTTCAGAATAAGCTGTTCCAGAAGAAATACTCTGAAATAGCATATTTTTGAAATAGTGCATCTACATTACAGGGAATCCTGGAAATTAATCCAAGGTAGGCTCCCCTGATGTGGCTCACTACCTTGAATTAGAGCCCCAGGAAGCACTGGGGAGTAGTTATTTTGAATGGCTCCGGGGAGAAGCTACTTGGAAATAGCATCAGTGCAGCATCCACACTACTGCTATAAGAGGTGTTATTCCTTGTGGAATGAGATTTAAAAATACTGAAATAGGCTGCCCGTTATTTCAAAATTATTTCAAAATAATGAACTAGCTGTGTAGATGCTCTCATCGTTATTTCAGAATAATGGATGTTATTCCGAAATAACGCTGCTGTGTAGACATACCCTAGCTACTAAGCTAGAAGTGGTGTGGGAAGGAGTCACGTGGGAGGCGGTCATGTGGCCAGTTCTCTCCTCAGCTATGTCTAAACTGCAGGCTTCTTTTGGAAGAAGCTTTTCCAGAAGAGATCTTTTGAAAAAACTTCTTCCAAAAGAGAGTGTCCATACTGCCAAAGCACATCGAAAAAGTGATCTACTTTTTCAAAAGGTAGCATCCACACTGACTGGATGCTCTCTTGTATTTAAGCTGTGATTACAATAGACAGAGTGGCCACCAGGGCACCTGTGCTTTTTCCTCTTTCCTCTTTTTCCGAAATAACTCCCTCTTCCCCGTCCACACACGCCTTTTTCCAAAACAGCTCTTTCGGAAAAAGGCTTCTTCCTCACAGGAAGAGGTCTACCAGTGTCAGAAAAACCCCTCTTTTCTTTCAATTTTTTTTTTTCAAAAGAACATGACTGCAGTGTGGACGTAAGTGAAGTTTTTTTTTCAGAAATATGGCTATTTTCCCAAAAAAACTGTGTAGTGTAGACATAGCCCTCGTGTCCCTCCCTAGCAGTCCTCACTGGGTAACAAAGCCAGATAGCATCTTGTGTTTTATTTGAGAGGGAGAAAAAAGAATTTAGCAAAGACTGTTAGGAAATGTTGGCAGCTACTCAGAAAATGTCAGTTTTTTCAGTTTTGAATGAATGATTCAAATGGATTTTTAGTGGAATCTTGTAAAAGTCATTTCCATTTTAGACATACAAAATGGGGTTTTACAACAAAGAACGTATAATGAGATCCTTACAATCTTATATAATTACACAAATCTATTTTCATTTCTTTTAAACATTTTGCTCAAAACCCCTTGTGTTGCTCTGATTATTTTTTACACAACTCTACTCAGATTACATTCCCTACTTACATATTCAGAGGCGGCCAAGTTCAAATAGAAACCTCTTATTTCCTTGTAGTGATTTTGATGAAATTGTCCATAGTCAAATCATTCAAATCACATTGTCTCTCTCCTACAGCAGCCGTTTACAATTGATGACAGACCATTCCTTTGGGAAAAGGGACCAATTTCCTTGAGAATGGCTGTAAAGATCCCTAGGGACTAAAGGGTGATAGTAGTTGTTGTCATTAGACCTCCTCTTGCATAATTTTGCTACCAGGTTTCCACCAGGCACAACCATCCTTAGACAAAGGCAGAATATGCAGCTCCATAGAGAACCACCATGCCCCAAATTTAGTAGTGCCCTATATTGCATATGCCTTGTGCCCACTATTCAACAATCTAGGGTTTGGTACCTATCCATGCCCTCTCTCTTGTCTCCCACCCCCAACTTGTCCCTCCTGGATCTTTATTAGCTTTCAATGGAACAAGTTACTGTTTGTTGTCAGTGAAAAAGGACTAAGCAGAGGATTTAACCCAAATCTGTCAGGCAAGTTTATTTGTAAGGCAATATGCCAGCAGTAAAAGGGTTACATCAAGCACATAGCTCCTATGTTAGACATAGCCATACATTAGAAACTATACGCTCCTTTAAGTGAGCCTCTCTTGCACAAACATGCTAAGACAGTTCCTCTCTGGCAAACAGGGAAGGTGGTTACCAATCTACAGATGATTCCTTTTCAACTTGCTCATTCTTTTCAGTTTTCTAGTCTGACCTCTGGAAGCAAGGCCTTGGTTACCTTGAAAGCCTTGTGGTTCACAGTCCCATAATCCACAAAGCAGAGAGTCACTGGCTTCTTCAGTCGCTCAATGTAAGGAATCCTCACCACCACTAATTGACATTACTTGAGTCTTATACTCCTTTTCCCCCAAAGGAGTCACATGTCTTAAAAGTCTGCTCAATGGGCATATTATTACTAATTTTTAATGTAATTAGTGTTTGGGGGAGGAACTAGGAGGGGTGGAACCCAAAATCACCTCACCTTCATGCACGCATTAATTATTCACTCTGGTTTATGGGTAACCTCATGTTAGATTAGCATGGCCAAGGCAGCTTATGCTCCATTCTAGATCTCAGGGGAGCCAACAGCCTCCACAGCAGTGTTTCTTAAACTGTGTTCGACGTCAGCAGTCAGAGGTGTGTGCCGTGAGACAGTCAGAGGTTTGCCATGGAGAACAACAGAATTTTATTTATTTATTTATTTATTTATTGCTCAATAACTTTCCCCCTGACCCTTTTCCTTCCGACCCTTTTTTTTTTCTCAACAAAAAATTGATGGTGTTCCTCATAAAAAAAAATTATTGTTTGGTGTCCCTCGGTCTTAAAAAGTTTAAGAAACACTGCTCCATCAGCCCCTGGGCAAGGTGTGTGGGAGGTTGGCTCTGTGCTTCTGGAAGGGGTAGGGCCTCAAACAAAAGGGACCGGGCCGGGGGGCAACAAGCCCTCAGGCGCTGCATGAAGCCCAGTGTGGTGCTCCAGCAGTGACTTAAATGTTTGGGGTTCTGTCTGCCATCGTTGCCACAGTAGCAGTGTCAGTGGCTGGGAAACTCAGGGCCACTGGGGCAACTGCCTTCTTTGCCCATCCTGTCGGTGGGCCTGCTGGAACTTCATTTATATGATTTTTACTTTTGTATGGTCCCATATTTACTGACCAGTAGGTCCATGATCAGACATGCAGTCCAGTCTGCAACCTTGCAGATGAACTCGTCAAGTTTACCCCAGTTCGCTTCTGCTTAGAGGGGACCTGCTCCCAGAATCCTCTGTTATTTGGCTAGGGTTAAGTCATGTCAAGTTACATTCACATCATTCATTTGGTATGGTCACAACAATTTGGCATCATCGCAACACCAGCTGCAGGCAATGCTGGACCCCTGCCCTTTGTTCCACCTCCTGATCCCAGAGGCCCTTTTCCCGGTCCTCTGCCCCCTGTTCCAACCAGCTCTCAGCCCCAGTGGCCCTAATTCCTTGGCCCCTTGCCTTGTCCTCTGCCTCCCAACCTCAGTGGCTCCAATTCCTGAGTCCCCTGCTTCACCTACTGGCACCTGCAGCCCCAAACCCTGGCCCCTACTCCACCTCCGGGCCTGCAGCTTGGCAGGATGCACCACTCCCCCTTCCCCAATCCCTGGCCTCCACCAGCCTCCTTGTCCTGTTACCCTGTTCCTGCCTTCCCACAGCTCCTGCTCCCCCAGTCCTAAGCTGCCCTCAATGAAGCTGCCATCCTCTGGCAGGGAATGGGGGATCCAGATGTTCAGTTTGAAGATGGCTCCAGAATTCATAAAGACAGCCCTACCACGGGGTGAGACTGCCCAGAGCTGTACTGCCATAGCCAGGTTTTTATCATCCAGACTTGCATTCTCTTTTCCTTTCTTACTGTTGTTACATCCAACACCTTTGTTCTACCTACCTGCTTAATCCTTTCAGCACTCGAAAGTTTTTAACATCTGCATAAATGCTCCCTTTAACTCCCTCATTCTCTTTCCGTAAATCACTTACTTATTTCCCAAAGGGACACATTTCTCAGCCAATTTCTCTCCGGGCTCTGAGCTTATCTTTGTGCTCTGTGCACTGATTCTTTAGCTACAATTACAGTTCTTTCCAAGGTTGCCTGTGGGTGTTATTCTTTAAGTTTCAGTGGCATTCGGTAGACCTTTGCTGTGCTCTGACAAGCGTTCTTTTACCAAGTATCCAAAGCACCTTGCTCTTTCCCTATATGTTATTGAATTTCTCTTTAGTAGAGACTTCTGTGCTTATGGGCAATGGGTTTCACAGGCTGGGGAGAAGCATGTCTCCACCTTTGCTCCACTCCCAGAATTTTCTGAGTGCCTGCACTTCTTTCCTGCCCTGGGCTGGGGCTGGGTGCCCTTCCTCTTAGACTTGGAGAGGCTGGGTCTTGTGCCCACCCAATGCTACATTCAGGGTCATTGCAGCAGCATGACCCAGGTCTCAGTAGGGAGTGCTACTGCTCTGGGGCTGCAGTTGGGATGCTGGGGTGGTTCAAGGCTGGTGAGCTGGTGGCCGTGGTTGGGGGTACCCTGGACTCCAGTGAAGGAGGAGGATGGCTGGAGAGGGGCAGGATCTCAGACTAAATGGGTCGAGTCAGTTCATCTGCCAGCAATGTCTATAATGTTTTTTGTTTCTTTTTCTTGCATTTCTTGTGTGATGCTATTGCTGGACTTCCTTTTCCACTTCCAGCCTTCTCCTGTCACTTCCCTGGCGGGTCCATAGGGACTTCTTTAGATCTGACCCACTTCTCCGGTGCCCTGGAAGCCTCTTCATAGTTAAACCTTTCTGACGCTTTTGCTAAATTAATGCTTTGTGAGCCTTGACAGTACATATACAGATAATATAAACTTCATTGCCTACTCCAGAACACTGGAAATCACTTGACTTGACTTATCTGGAACACTGTGGCCAGTTCTGGGAGAACATTTCTTCCAGTGGTCAGGGACCCAAAAGATCAACCAGATTTCATCACTCGGACTAAATCTACACTGTTACTTTACCACACTGTTTCCCTTCATGGAGATGGTTTACCTAGAGCACTCAGAGAGCAATCTTCCAGTGCTGATGTGATGGCCACACTGCTGCCATGGCTGCACTTTAAACTTTCAAGTGCAGATAATGTCTCAGGGTTCTTGTTTGGTATACAGCAAAGATGTGCTGGGTTGATCAGCTCAAGCATGGGACTAGGGAATAGGCATATATCCAAAGTCACTCTCCTTTCATATACCTTTACGTCTATTATTGCATTTACTAAACGTGAGAACACACATTTTCAGATTGGCTTGGGAACCAATTCTTGCACAGCATCCTCTGTCCATGTATTGTCCACCTTCAGCCTCCTCTTTACTTTCCTAATTTATCTTGTCATTGTTAATAAATGTTTCTATTGGTGTTCTCTTTCTCCTCCAGGATAATTCAGTCATTCTGTCTTTTTCAACTTAATTATATGTTTATTGTTTACCTCCCTAATGCTGTATTCCAAGAAATGAGGCATCCCTTCATGTGTAGATTACTCATTGTGGGCCAGACCTCAGCTACATGTAGGATGTTGTTGCCTTCATAGTAGAACATGAACAGGATGCATTTTGTGGTTCATCAGAAGATCCAAAAAATGAAGAACAAAATGAGTTTTAGGTCAGCAAATCAAAAGTTTTAAAAAAATAATTTCAGGTCAAATACAAAATTTTGTTTTGACAACGTGGCATTTTAAAATGTTTCAAAAATTCTTTTTAGTTTAAAAATGAAGTGTGTTCAAAATGCAAAACCGATTTTCTTTTTAAATTTGAATTTAGTTTATTTTCCCACAGAACAATTTGGTGAAACTGACATGAATTTATGAGATGTTTTGATGGCAAAAAAATCTGCATTTCTCTCTGAAAAAAATGTTCTCCTCCTTCTACTCCATAGTTTGAAGCTAATTTCCCAAAATAAGATTAGACAAAGTTTGTAAAAATAATACTGAAAAGAGTAAGATATTTAGCCCAGGTATCCCAACTGAGGAGTTTGGGTATGTGTGTGTATGGGGGGGGGGGAGGGGGGGGGGAGGAGGGAATGCTAGGGTTGTGCCAGTTTCCATCAGCAGAGGATCTGGCCCAAACTCATTAATTTGGTCCCATGAATCCATTAGGTTTGTGGCTGAAAGCCACCTCCAAATAAAGAAATAACAATGAACCAAGTATGAAGTAAGTAGAGCAGTGTGACTTTGTTTCTAATGGGTTTTTTAAAATCACAAACATGACAATTGGTTCTCAAGGTAATCGGTTGTAAATAGGAATAAATTCCTATCTAGTTTTAATAACATTTCCATTTGATAAGGAACCTTCATATGTTTGAACTTCTCAGCAAACCATGGACAAATATAGTTACCAAAGTTATGTCTTTTTATCATCCGGACTGGAACTCGTCAGGAGATTGGACAGGGAAACAAAAGTCATAGGTTAGGAGTAATTCTCTTGCCCCAGTTCTCACCTCTACTCCTTAAATCTTGCTGGCCATTTTACACCATTTTAATTACTCAGGGTACATCCAAACTACAGCGCTAGTTCGAACTAACTTAGTTCGAATTAGTTAATTCGAACTAAGCTAGTTCGAATTAACACATCTAGAACTAAAAACTAGTTCGAACTAGCGTTTTGCTAGTTCGAACTAGCGCGTCCACACTGATTGGACGCAGGGGGGCATTTAAGGGCAGCTGAAACCGGTTCTGGCAGGGCATCAGGTCAGCAGTTGCTTTGTGTGGCTGCTGTCTGAGGCTATCTGAGGCTCGTGCTTAAAGGGACCCCCCTGGACAGCCGGTTCTCAGCTTTTCCTGCTTGCTTGCCAACCTCGCCAAGGGACAGCAAAGCGTTGGTCTCTGTGCCCGTCTGTGTCGGTGCTTCCCTTCGGGGGGGACCGCCGCAGGTGGCAACATGGAGCCACGGCTCGCCCTGCACCTTCTGGTGCACGTTCTGGACTTGCTGCTGCAAGCCTGCCACCAATGGCTCGAGGCTGCCTGGCACCACCTGGGGAACGTCAGCCCCCTGCCTCTCCGCCTGGCTGCTCTGGGGGCCGTGGAGGAGCCGTGGCTGCGTCCTGGCACTGGCGTGCCCCGCCGCATCTGGCGTCTGGACACCAGCAGCGACTAGTGGGACTGCATCGTCCTGGAGCGCTGGGACGACCGACAGTGGACCCAGAACTTTAGGATGAGGAGGGACACCTTCCTGGAGCTCTGCGAGTGGCTCGCCCCTGCCCTGCAAAGAAGGGACACTTGTATGAGACCCGCCATCCCCCTCCAGAAGCGGGTGGCCATCGCCCTATGGAAGCTCTCCACGCCGGACAGCTACCGATCCATCGGGAACCAGTTCGGCGTGGGGAGATCCACCGTCGGAGCAGTGCTCATGCAGGTACGGCACTCGTCGGCCACCGAGCCGGGGGGAGGGGGGCTGCGAGGAAGGGATGGGCCGCCCCAGGGACAAAGGGGGGGGCGGGAGGAGGCGAAAGCGCCCCGCACCGGAGGGGTCGGGCTGTCCCGGCCGTACTACACGCCGCCAGGGGGGTTGCTTCTGGGAGTGGGGCGTGGGGCACTGGCAGGACACGCTCCCAGCCACCCGGGCACCCCACTGATTGGCGCTTTGCTGTGTCTCTCTCCGCAGGTGGTCAAGGCCATCAACCGGGTGCTGCTCCGCAGGGTCGTCCGCCTCGCCGACCCGGACGCCGTCATCCGGGGATTCGGCGCCCTCGGCTTCCCGAACTGCGGGGGGGCCATCGACGGGATGCACATCCCCATCCGTGCCCCGGAACACCAGGCGTCCCGTTACGTGAACCACAAGGGGTACTTCTCCGTCATCCTGCAGGCCGTGTGTGACCACCGGGGACAGTTCACGGACATAAATGTGGGCTGGTCCGGCAAAGCACACGACGCACGGGTGTACCGGAACTCCTCCGTGTGCCAGCGGCTGCAGGACGGGACCTTCTTCCCTGACCGCCACATCAGGGTCGGGGACGTGGACATGCCCGTCTGCCTGGTGGGGGATGCCACCTACCCACTGCAGCCGTGGCTCATGAAGCCCTACACGGGGCACCTCAATCCCTCCCGCCAGGCCTTCAATGCCAGGCTGACCAGGGCCCGCATCGTGGTGGAGGGGGCCTTCGGGCGACTGAAAGCCCGCTTTCGATGCCTCCTCACACGTCTGGACCTGGCCGAGCACAACATCCCTCCCGTGGTGGCAGCATGTTGTGTGCTCCACAATTTGTGTGAGCGGAAGGGGGAGGCTTTCCTGCCAGCCTGGATGGCTGAGGCTGACCGCATGGCTGGACACTACCTACCCCCTCCCTTCCCCTTTCCCCTCTCTACCTACTGTCAAATAAAGACACCTGTTTTTCAAACAAAAACATCTGTTTATTTCACAGAACTGGGGTGGGGGGAGAGAGGAATGAAGGTGGGAGAAGGGAGGGGGAAACCTGGGACGAGGGAGCTGGAAGGGGAGGGGAGGGAAGGGAGGAAGGGAAAGGAAAGCTCAGGGGTGGGAGTCCGGCTGCCTCTCCCGTCTCGCCACACTGCGGGTCCGGGGGCGTCGGTGGGGAATGGTTGTGGGGGGGGGGCAGAGGGGACAGGGGGTGTGGAGGAAGCAGGAGCGGAAGCAGGAGCGGAAGCAGGAGGAGCAGGGGGAGCAGGGGGAGGAAGAGGGGGAGCAAGAGGGGGAGCAGGGGGAGGAGGAAATGGAAAGCGGTCCAGCAGGCTCTGGAGGTGGCCTCGCAGGGCACGGCCCTGCTCCTCCAGGGCCTCCAGACTCCTCCGGCGCAGCCTGAGGTCCTCCTGGACCCAGTGGTCCTGGAGACGGAGCTGTCGGTCGAGGAACCGGAGATGCCGTCTCTGGTAGTCCTCCTGGTTCCTTGCTGTCCTGCTTGCCCGGGCGCGGGCGGCTGCTGCAGGTGGTGTGGTGCGCCCTGCAGGCCCAGGTGCTGCAGCTGTGGTGCAAGAAGACCAGCGGTCAATTTCCCCAGGGGCCCAGGTGTGTGAAACCCAGCTCCCCTCTGCAAGGCCAGGGCCCCTGCAGGATCCCCAGCTGCTGCTCCGTGGTGGGCAAGGCCCAGGCGCACGGGGCTCCCTCTCGCCCCAGCCCCCCGTACACATAAGGGGAACACCAGGGTACTCACAGGTGGACGCCTCCCCGGCCTCTGACGATGCAGGCGAGCGGCTCTGTGGCGTGCCTCGGGGGTCCCGGGTCCTGGGCAGGCTGGCAGCAGGCTCCTGGCTCTCAGAGCCCTCTTCCTCCTCCTCTGTCTCCAGGAGCAGTCCCTCTGCCCCGGGGTCAATCACGTCCCGGGGGGCAGGGACGGCATGAGGCCCCAGAATGCGGTCCAGGGCGTGGAAGTGGGGGCAGGCCTCCGGGTCGGCCCCTGGCAGGCAGGCCCGGGAGTAGGACTGCTGCAAGTCCTTTATTTTGCAGCACACCTGCTCCCGGCTGCGCTGGTGGCCCCTGGTGGCCAGACTGGCAGCCATGCGTCCATAGACGGCCGCGTTCCGGTGGCTAGTGCAGAGATCGTGGACATTGGAGGCTTCCCCCCAAACCTCGATGAGGTCCACGATCTCCGCACTTGACCAGGCGGGCGCCCGCCTTTTGCGCTCCCGGGCAGGCTCCCGGGAGCTGCCAGGCTGGTCCTGGGGAGCAGTGGAGGACTGGGAGCCCTCGGATGGCTGGCTCATTGTGTGGCAGGTGCAGGCTGTGCAGGCACGGGTGCTTGCAGCCTTGCAACTGGCACAAAGTGAGTAGCCAGCCCGTGGCCCTTTAAGGGCTCCGGGGCCGGGAGGGGGGCAATAGAGTTTCCCTGGTGTTGGCCAGAGTGGCCACCAGGGAAACCTGGGAAGCCTTAGCCTCCCACTAGTTCGAACTAAAGGGCTACACAGCCCTTAGTTCGAACTAGCTAGTTCGAACTAGGCGTTAGTCCTCGTAAAATGAGGTTTACCTAGTTCGAACTAAGCGCTCCGTTAGTTCGAATTAAGTTCGAACTAACGGAGCGCTAGTGTAGCGCCTAGGAAAGTTAGTTCGAACTAACATCCGTTAGTTCGAACTAACTTTCTAGTGTAGACATACCCTCACTTACAAAGTCAGATGTAGAGATACAAATTGTAGTCAGGTGCTACTACATATCATGTAGGGGCACATGCATGTCATTGTTGAAAACATGGAAATCATATTTGAAAGTAAATTGCTTTGAAAACCACAGGCTCAATGAAATGTTTGACAGGAAAGAATATATGTTTGCAACATTGTTTGACCCATGTTTCAAGGGTAGCATTGAAATTGCAATTCTACTCATTGGAGCCATAGATGACTGAATAGCTGGTCTCATGAAGAAATGTGGCAGGCTAGGTCATCTTCCTCTTGTTGAACTTCATGGCCAAAGCAAAATATAGCTCATAAAACATTCACTGCACATGTCCTTACAATACCACTTCATGCAAAAGGTATTGATGACTAGAAGTCAGTGAATTATTCACAGAAATTTACTGAGTACATTTATATTCTTTTGGCTCATGGGATATCCATAGACAGATAGCAAGAACCTTTACATTATTTTGATTGAATTTATTTGATCGTTTGTCTATGGTTAGCTTTTTAAAACAACAAAAATATTCACTTCTTTCTCCTTGCTACTGAAAATTGAAGCTTTGTTTATGGAAGGCCTGTGCTATTATTGGATGAAGGGTAGCACTTACATATCTTCAGGAGAAGAACTTGAAGCCAGAGAGGTTTTTAATATCTCTTGGAAATACAGTAGTTAAGGAGAGAACAGATAAACAGAATTTTACATCTTAGATGATTTTAAAATATTTTCCCTTTTGGTCTATATAGAACCCATCCTATGGTAAACTTATGCTACTGTAATATTTATTGGCTGAATGCTGAGTTTCAACTTAATTTTCTCTTTGGCTCCATTTATTTCACACAAAGTAAGTACAGACAGTGAAGGATATGATCAGATCTTTAGCTGACCTGATTAATTGTCTTTCTGTCACAGCTGTGGACTCGTAGCCCATAGTGGAGTAGTAGTAGCCACAAGGATTAAGGATAATATAGTAGCATGGTGAATTGACTCTCATCCCATCCTGTGCCCTTCTCTTCACCATCATAAAAAACGATCCCCATTTATGTGAGTGAAGTAAATGTTAATTAATAAATAACATAACAGTGCTAGCAAATATTTTATTTTGTTAACATATCAGTTGTGGTTTTATATCCATTAAGACATCAGAAGCTCAAAATCATTTTAGATATTTCCATAGAGCTAGATGGGCTACTTCCAGATCTGTCTTTACATTTTTGTTATGGCAGAGTTCTCAATTTCTCCAAAAGGTAAATAATACATGACACAATCTACTGAAGTTATGGAATCTTTGAGTGGTATTTTTCTTTAAATATTAAACATTATTTTTGAAGTAGTATGAACTATGCACAGTTGCACTCAACAATTTTCCTGTTAGAAAAGAAATATGCCATGCTCAGCCAATTTTTTTCTTTGATGTCCATGCATAATCATATTATGTAGAATTTCTTTTCACTTCCGAATAAACTATATACAATTACCATACTTATTATTTTATTCTGAACTAAAGACAAGGATGATGTTTTGGGAGCCAGCTCACAAATATTATGTGCCATCTTCATGTTTTCTGCTTGCTTATGCACTCTTAAAATGTATCTGATATGTACATAAAATTAATATTTTTGGTGTTGCCTGAGTCCTCTATAATGAAAAAAATAAAGCATAAATACTTCAGTAAGTGTTCTGTGTGCATTTTCCTCCCCAAACACTCTAGTTAAAATGCTGGAAAAATATTCCTAAATGCAAATCTTAAATTGACTTTGGCAAAGGCAAGTTCAGTGTTTACAGTATTCCCTCATCTACAGGTTCGCTTCAGCCTTCAGTTTCAACAAAATACGTCTCAGAAAAACAAAAGAAGTAGTTAAACTATGAATGGCCTAGGATCCAGAGGTTAGTGGATGACCAACTAGGTGCTCCAATGACCCCGTCATTTAATACATGACTTCCACGTCTGTCCAGCAGGAGGTCATTCATGTTCATTTTAGAAACTCCAGAATGAATTTTACATTGAGCCAAAACATGAGCGTCAATGGATTCTGAAGCCCTTATTGGAAAACTCCCAGTCTTTGGAAGCCTGGGGAAAATTCCAAAATGCAATTGAAAGATTCCCATTTGGAAGCTAGATTAATAATTAATGATGTTTATAATTCACTCATAATGCATATGAAACAAGACTCATGGAAATACAGTTTAATGATTAACTTAAATGTAAATGTGTTCTCTATGGGATGAGCTTTACAATTATGCTTCAGAAAACATTTAATTTGCTCGCTATCACTGTACTGATCACTCCAATAGCATGGTATAAAAATCCCAAAGTGAAATGGAACACGGATTTCTTTGGTGTATTTTGATGGAATTCCCTTCCACTTATAGTGAGTTTTTCACACCGTTTCCAGGACCAAAAGAAAGTTCACTGTAATTGGTCAAGTGCCCTTCTCCCTTGGGCCCCACTCCTTCGAGCAGATCCTAAAATACACCTGCATTCAGCAATTTTGGTAACTTTCCTGCATGCAATAGTCATGCCCTGACTGCCTCTGGCCTTTCACTGCCCACTGGAATTTTGTATGAGTAAGGACTTGAATGAAGACCTAGTCATGAGCAGAGTTTTAGTGTCCTATTATTTTATTGAAAGCGAACAAACTGAATAATGTATCCATGCCAACAATGATGAATGGGAAGTGATGTGCTGATACAAAAGTGTGTGTAGGAAAATGTGAATTACTGGTATAGTAACATATCAAAAGTAACATCACAGAGTATTGAATCTGAGAGCCAATTAGGAGAGATTGCATTCTCTGAGATGCGCAGAGGTGAACAGGTAAGAATCTATAGCCTGAAACACTGCCAATACCATCCTTGAGTGTTTTGTTACCTAGATAAGAAAGAAGGCATCTTTTATCTACAGAATAGAGGAAACTGAGCTATTAGAGGCGAATTAATATTGCAACCTGATGACAGGAGCTCCTGTATGGGATGTCTGGCATTCTCGTATGCATTTTTGTCTGACAAGATGTCACATAAACTAGATGTATAAAATGTGTGTGTGTGTGTGTGTGTGTGTGTATGTATCATGAATGAATCTAGTAGCCTTGGAGTAAGATAAGCCACATAACTCTGCAGAAATATACTGATATTGCTTAGGGGTAGAATATCTCTAATAATAGTGTATTGAATAATTACTAATAATAGAGTTGGGGGAACACAGACATGCCAAAAACAATCATTTTTCTTATAAGGTCTGTTTTAAAAAATTATAGGGTGAGATCCCAAGCCATGGTAATGAGTTCTGTGGTAATTTGCAAGCTTACGCCAGCTGAAGAAGCAAGCAGTATCTTTTAGTAATGTAGATGACAGGACATGAAATTGTTATGACGTGATGTGACTGTCATCCTCTGACACTGACACGCCAGATTAAATGCTAATTTCTGAGAGAATTTGGATTTTGTTTTAAATGGGCACTTTATTTTAGGCAGGAAAAAAAAGTAGACACTTGCAGGTCCATATTCATGGGGGTGGGGTGCGAGGGGTGCGAAAGCACCCCTATGATCCCCCAAGTAAGTATGCTCTGGCACCCCAGGGGAAGGCAGGAATGGCATGCTGGCCAAGCCTCCTCCCCCATTCTCTGGCTGGCAGGGGGAAGGCTGGGCTGATTTCCCTGCTTTCTTGATGGACCACGGGGGGTGTTTTTGCATCTTTTGCCCCCCCATTCCCCTGCATATAGCCCTGTGTATAGTCTGCCTTGCAGTCCACATTTACCAAAAAAAGTACCCCCCACAGAAATTCCTGCTTATGGGCCTGACTTGTGCCCTGAATAATCATAGGTAATTAGTGAGCTCCAGAGGGGCAATAGCCTAAGCTTTTATTACTTCTCTGGATGGGCACAGGTCATAATAAGCAAGTCTCTACTTACAGCAAAGTCTAAACTAAAACACAAACAAACAAAATCTGATTTCTAAGGATATGAAATTTCAACTAAAAATATAATTGGCTTGCTACATTTTTATGCTGCATTACTGAGCTGAAATCTTATTGTTGTAACTTTATTACAGACATTTGAAATAGATATTATTGTAAAGCGGTTTTAATTCTCTTTTTCTCATTCTCATTATTTGGTCTGCTCTCCCCCGCAGTGTCTCATTGGCCTAGAAATGGCTTTCTGTCTCTATTTCTCTAGCTACCTCTGTTCTGTTGAGTAGCACATTCTCTTCCTCTCTTGTGCAGTCTCTTCACAGTTCTTTTCATAACCAGTTCAATTATCACATGCACAGAACTCCTTGTTTCTTGAGTAGCTTTTCTAATTTTGGAACTTTCAGTCCCCAGCCAGTAGAGTAATGAACACTGGTTAGTCTTGCAACCTGTACTCAAAGTAAAAGAGTTTTGCTAGCTATTTTCTGTATTAAGATATTCACAAATGGGTTCTGAAAAATCATACTAATGCAGAGGGTCTGAAAAAGGCCTTATCATTCCTTAAGCCCATAGGACTTAATTCACAATTTTCTTTCTTGTTTTATGCCAGCGAAAGTCACATTGCAGTAATGCAGCAGTGGATCATTGAATTTAATACATTCAGATTCATAAAGCCCAACTGATTGGGCTTTATGTGGGACAACTGCAAGGAAACTAAGAAAAAAATCCACCCCACTCCCCTGTTTCTAGGGTGACGGGCTGCAATGTCACTTGGAACTTTGGACTAGCTGTAGTTGCTGTTCTTCTGCATCACTGGTATGGGACTTTAGGGGCCAATCCCACTGACAGGGGGAGGGAGAGCAAAAGGGGCACCTGCCCCCAGACCTGGAAATTCACAAGGGCCCAGAGCTCCCTGCTATCACTGCCTCTACTGCAACTAGACCCCAGGTCCTTTAAATCATTGCTGGAATGCCGGGTGGCACACTCCTGCACGAAGAGTTGGCGGGAGGGGACATGGCGTAGTCCAGGTGGAGCCCCCAGCTCTGCCCTTTCTGCCTAAGGCCCTGACCCTGGAGCTGGGCCCTTCCATACTTTGCCCAGGGCTCTGCTATTCTATCAGCCCCCCGTGTTAGAAACATTAGATACGTGCCATGGAGGATCATGCATGACCTCCCTTGTCTTATTTCCATAAATCTCTACATCAGCCAATGTAGGGCCAGTTTGGAAACTCCTTTTTTAATGCACAAAGCTGTTATGTAGAGCCCTCCTGTATGACTTCTCTGTCACCACGCTTTACACATAGCACTACATATCAGGGTGGCTTACCCTTTATTGCATTGTTTGTATGCACAGCATTACACCTCATGCAGAAAGGCTGGGCTGAGGCAATTTTTATCCTTTGTACCACTTCCTGGTCCTATTGGTTATGAGTGAAAGTTGCAGTATTGCTATGGCAACACCGTTTACTTGGTTTCTTGACATTCTGATTATGGAAAACAAGTAACAGAATAATGTAGCAGAGCAACAGATGGCACTTTGGTATAAATCTAAATAAAGAAATAATAAATAGCAACACATACCTGTTGTAGATGATAAACATTTTCAATGCCTCTAAAATAATTCAGTGCAAATTGAGCCCTTTAAAGATCAAAATCACTACAATGAGGACTGCAACATGTGGATCTGAGTGTATCATCAAAACTGGTGTCTACCAAGATTTGGATTAAGTTGATATGGTACAAAGTATTAGTTTGAATATATTATAATCATGGCAGCAAAATATTACTTTTTTCTTTTTTATTAGATTATATTTTCATAACTGCTGCAGATTACATTTTTATGTGCTGTATTGTTGTAGCTATGTTGGTCCCAGGATATTAGAGCAGCAAGATGGGCGAGGTAATAGCTTTTGTTGGATGAACAATGAAAGAGACAAGTTTTCAAGCTTACACAGAGTTCTTCGCAAGTATTGCCTGCATTAGAACTCTGTGTAAGCTCAAAAGCTTGTCTCTTCCATCAACAGAAAGTGGTCCAGCAAAAGATATAAATTCGCCCACCTTGTCTTGCAGATTACATTGACATTAAATCATTTTCTGTCCTGGAAAGTAAACCAAGGTGTGTGTGTGTGGTTTTTTTAATGTAGTGTTAATTTACAAAACAGATATTAAAAAGCTACTTCTGAACAATCTGCAGAACACACAGCTCCAGGAATAACTAAGTAATCTATCCTGTGGGAACAAATTTTATAGTAGCCTGGGGCAGCATATTGGGTTAGGATATGATATTGGATGCATGCTGGTCAGGTATTTTTTTGGGGAAAATGAGTAAACTGTCTGAAAAATGACCTGAAATAGTAAATCTAAAAAAAGTTGATGCAAGTGGGAGAAGCCAAACCTAATCTACTCACAGGTGCATCAAGGGATTTAAATCCTTCGACATAATGGACACAATGGATTTCTGGTGCCATAAAATCAGTTAGTTCTAAAAATGCTACAGTGGGTGTGGAAAACATATTGAAACAAGTGAGCAGCCATGAAGAGAACAAACTAGAAGTTAACAGCTATTGATGATGATAGATAGCATCCTACTTGCATTTCATATAGGGGACCTGGAAAAGGCAAGAAAAGAAAAAAATTGGGGACTTGGAGAACAGGAGTTGCCAAAGTAACATCAGGTTCTTTGGATTTCCCAAGAGTTAAGAATGCTCAGGCCCAATGGTGTAGTTTGGAAAATGGGTCCCAGCTGGGCTTTCTAATCACACTCAGTCTCTCCTCTAATTAAGGAAGCTAACGGTAACACAGCAATAGATAAACTTGGGGCAGATGTTAAAAGGTGGGGAAAAAAACTATCCCTAATTTAGCATGGAAATAACAGACCATCTGTACACTAGTAATGACATATTTCACTCATTTCAAGCCCTGCTAAGTAAGAGAGTATGCAAAACTTAGGTTCAGTTTTTCTTTAAATAATTGCAAATGTGCAGTGTGGTAGGCACGTTTAATATTAACATCAGGCAATACTTCACCAATGAATACCTTCCTATATAATCCATGACAAGATTCTTTATGTTCTCTAGCTAAAGCTGTACTGCCTTGCACTGTACTTATAATGCATCAAACGGATAAAAGGCTTATTGCAAAATCTAGATGGAGGAAGACTTAAGAATCAAAATCTTCCCCAAAGAACAAGAAATATGTCTGCAAAATGTTAAGGCTGCCACTAATTGCTGCGGATTTCCTGTACAATGGATTTTTCATCAGCATGATAACCTTGTCTCATGCAGAGAGTAAACATTACTTTGAGGGCTGATACTTCTTGCAATTAAAGCTGGGCAGACCACAGATTTTTTTGGTTATTGGCAATTTTCAAAATTTAAAAAAATACACAGACCCCCAAAACTTTGAGTTCAAACAAAAACATTTTCCTTAGATTTTGGCCATTTTGAAACAAAAAGACATTTCAAATTAAAAAATGGTTAACCAATTCAGTTGATTTTTTTTGTTTTATTTTTTTAAAAGAAAAACAAGTCTGTGATGTCATGAATTTGAGAAATATTTCAGAGCGAATAAATCTGCATTTTTCACAGAAAAATTTCACCCAGCTATACTTTGATTGACTGTGATAACATCACCGACTCAGAAATGCTGTTGGTCACATAAGTAAGATCCCAGTCAACCTTCAGGACATCAAACCCCGTATTTATCATGTCTGGTACAAACTGGGGATTTACTGATGTAAATCAGGGTCTGAATCAATGCTTCCATTACAGCCAGCTGGAATGGGAAGGAAATCCTGAGTGGTTGTGTCTAGAAAACTTTTCCGTTAAAAGCATTTCCGGAAAATCATGCCAGTCTAGACACAGCCCTGTAGTATAGACATAGCCTCAGAGTCCTTCTCCTCCACCCTTAATCTCATAGGGCTCTGGAAGAGGAAACTCTGTCCATCCAAGTGTATTTACTCCGACAGGATCTCTCCTTTCACTGAGTTAAACAGTCTGGCCACGTCTAGACTGGCATGATTTTCCGCAAATGCTTTTAACGTAAAAGTTTTCTGTTAAAAGCATTTGCAGAAAAGAGTGTCTAGACGCGCTTTTCCGCAAAAAAGCCCTGAGCGCCATTTTCGCGATTGGGGCTTTTTTGCGGAAAACAAATCTCAGCTGTCTACACTGGCCCTTTTGCGCAAAACTTTTGCGCAAAAGGACTTTTGCCCAAATGGGAGCAGCATAGTATTTCTGCAAGAACACTGACAATCTTACATGAGATCGTCAGTGCTTTTGCGGAAATTCAAGCGGCCAGTGTAGACAGCTGGCAAGTTTTTCCAGAAAAGCGGATGATTTTCTGAAAAAACTGGCCAGTCTAGACACAGCCCAGGGATTTTGGGCAAAATCAGCCTTCTTTGTACAAAAACCCATGGAGCATCCACACCTCAAGCATGTTTTTGCACCAGAAAATTAACAGTAAAACAGCAGAATAGAGGGCTTTTTGTGGTGTAGGTATACAGTTATTCTACGAGGAATAACTCCTTTTTGCGAAAGATGTTTTTGCAGGAGATCTCTTCTGCAAAAAGCTTCTTGCGCAAAAACTCTGCAGTGTAGACAAAGTGTGAGTCAGTAGGTTGCATGCCCTCCAGGCCTGAGCTGTGAGATTGGCTCAAACGGTTTCTTCACACTGTTCAATTATAGACTTAAAAAGGCTCCATAAGGAGTCATTTTAATATTTGCATTTACTCCAGTAGATGCTGGAATCTCTTGTGGCTGGACTGTGCTTTGGGCTAAGAGCTGAAATCATTAAGAGCTGAAATCACTAGGTTTGGCCTGGAGCCAAATCCACCACAAACCAGCGGAAGATGCGATGACCAGCCAGCAGGGTGGTGATGGAAAGGCGTAAGAAGCAGCCAGCAGAGCAGTGGCAGTGAGGTGACGTGAATGGCCAGCAGAGTGGTGCCAGAAAGCAGTGAGCAGGTGGATATCAAGTGACCAGTGGAGTGAGTAAGATGCCTCCTTATCTCCCCCCACCTCTGAACTCTGAGTCTGCACCTCTGAACTCTGAGTCTGCCCTGACCAAGGGCAGCAACTGTGAGTGGGGTGCAGAGAAGGACCGGACGTGTGAAGGGAACATTTACATTGCTGGACTTAAGAACTTGAGAGGAAATAAGGACATTGCCCAACCTACTTGGGGTGGGATGTTTTCTCATGGTTTTAGTTATGAACTCTGGCATTTTCTCAAATTAATACTCTTTGCCCCCCCCCCTTTTATTAAAGGTTTCTTTTCTACACTCAGACTCTGTGCTTGCAGGTGGGGAAGCATTGCCTCTCAGAGGAGTCCAGGGGAGTTGTATGAATTTCCCAGGTTATTGGGTGGAGGCTCGAGCCAGTTCTGTGTTGGATGGATAGAGAGGAACCCCTGGCTGTTGAAGGCACTACCTGGCAGAAGGGTTAGATTCATATTGAGGCCAGTCCTTTCCCAAACTCCACAGCCATAGTGAACGCCTTCTTTAACAGCAGATCCAAGGCAACCTTATGCCACATCTGCCAATCCCTTATCCTGTAACTAGCCAGGGACTGGTTTGACATGAGAACAGTAAACCCTACTGGGATTGTTCCAGCAGCTAGAGACTGTCACAGCACAGTGTGATTCCAGTTAGAAACCTCTCCTGTCACCCTCCCCCATGGGTCAGGTGGAGGGGTGTCAGGATCAACTGAGTTGATTAAGGATTCATTTAGACTAGGAAATAGAGATGACTGACATACATAGGAAATAAAGTGGAGTCTAGACCCAATGTGGGTCCAGGGGACTAGGATTCCGAGAGTCTGCGTCTCACCTGCACAAGGCTCAGCTCCACAGGGCATGGGGAGAATGTGAATAGGAAAAAGCTTGAGGGATCCATTGCTGTATGGATCCTCTGATCTCTTCCCTTGGCCTCGGGGCTTGTTTGGATGATAAAGGACTCCTGCATCTGCTCAGTGGCTATTCAGGTTGGTGTCTACTTCTTTGTGGTTATCAGAAAAGTATTTCACCTGGAGCAATGTAGCAAGGGTTATCCCAGATTCCATTTGTAGCATTCCTCAAGCATCACCTGCACACAACACCCAGTGACCAGCACTGTCCCAGTGTCTGCATAAGAATGATACTGTTGATCTTTGCTAGTTAAAAATCAAGAAGCAAAGAAACTTGTTTCTTAAAATAGTTAAACGCTGCTGAATCCCAAAACACCCTAAAAAACAAATAATTTTTCCTCCTGTCCTCTTATATTGCCTTTCCTTCTGTTTCTCATTACCCAAATTACTTGCTCTTGTTTGATGCCGGAAAGATCCGTGACCTCACCAAAACAAAATTTGCTAACTCAAACCATTATCGTGTGACACAAAAGGCTGAGGCACATCTGTCAGCACTCCTGTGCGGGGTCATCACAAACATCTGATTATGATTTCATAAACAAAACTATTTCTCCAATCATTTTTTAAAATTCTCTATGTGCGCAGTGACAGGGCAATGGGCAATGTTAGACTAAACAGAAGAAGTTAAATTATGGTGCAAACTCTTTTTGTGGTGAATTAAAAAAAATGATCGAAAGGCCAAATGCTAAAACTAAATAAGAAATAATTATTTTTAAAATGTTTCAGTTGAAGTCTAATAGACAGTAAAATTATATAATCTGTCAATGTGTTTAACAAATTTATTCTTTAATTTACACTCAGGCAAATGAAGGAAACAATCAGTACGTTGTCTCGCTCATGTGATGGAATAGGCTAATGTGGAGCTATTCCAAACTTCACTGAAATCATGAGCAAGTGTCTCTCCTTTCACCTGAATGAGCTTTGAATCAGATTTCCTATTACAGTATTTAAAATTCTTACATTCTGAGCATAATCTGTATATATCTTTAGAAACAGCAATTTGGGAATATGAGATATTGGATGGATTATTTCCCCATTCATTATTCATAGATGAAATTTAGCTTCCCTGGACTTCCAGTTCATCTATTTTCCTTTGTCTTCATATTTCAGTTTTTGTCTGTTTCCCCTTCTTGATATCATCATCTATTGCTTTAAATACATCATGTTTAACTTGTGTTAGTAATTTTCCTTGCCATTGGGAAAACAAACATTAGTGTGTAGCATAGTTGTGCCTTTATTTTTTGCATGCTTCTCATTTGTAAACACTGCATACTGCACATATTCCAATTTATTGAATTTTCACTTCATTTGTGTGCTGTGAACTATAAACACAGATTTGCATGGTTCGTGTTCCTTGTTCTGGAGTCTTGAAGTCTTTTCTTTACTGTACTCTGGAGCCTTGATATTTTTACATTCTTTTACTAGAATTCTATAATCATACTTTGTTTTCACTAACTGGTGTCTATGAATAACATGGTGCACAGGAGGAATACATAGAAAAGTATGTACTGGTTGCCAAGGATAGTGGATTTTTCTTCCAGGAACTGCTTTGATTATTTACCTGGGCTCTTTGCAACTTGAGTAATTGGACATTCTTTGACATTATTTGTGTGCCACAGAACTTTTATATTTTTAACAATAGGTAGATGCAATCCGATACATACCATGTTTGCTCTTTCTATATATGAACTGCAAAAATAGTTTTATAGTCTATGTGCATTTTATTCACTTTCTTTTCAGTTTGATTAAGCTGCAAGCTAAAGTATTTAGTTCTTGCAAAATGGCTGCAGTGGCAGTTTTTTCCATATGACACACTCCTCTTTGTAACTCTTCAGAACATTTTACACCAATCAGCACTTTTGAGCTACAACTGAGGGCATAACCAGTGTTTATAGGTTTTCTGTAGACTTTTATTACAGCTGTGACATTAGATTGATGGACTATTTCCATCTTGTTCCCTGTCAATTGTACATTGAGTGGATATGTGACAGTGTGATGGATGTGTGACAGTGCTGCTGTAGGGAGAGAGCTGATGCAATAACAATGGTTTGAACCTTAAAATGCTGTTAACCTCTTACAATTGTCTTTAATTTCTTTTAATCTAAAATGTAACAAACTCTAGGAATAGAGAGGTGAGAAAAGCAGTGGATTTGAGAAGTGATATGAGAAAGATGACACTCCCTTTTGATGGTGCCATAAGAGTAATTCTCTGCTTTAGAGGAAGAAGTTATCCAAGAAGCTTTTAAGGAGACAATACTGTTATGCTCTAGACAAGGTCAAAAGTTAGTATGGCTAGAAAAAAGATGTATTCTCCAAGGAGGGAGTAGGGGAAGAAGGGCTTTTTCTTTCATATCATATGCTCAGGTCTTGCCTGAGAAGAAGCATGAACTTGCTATGGAACAGACATTTAGATGCTGTATCAGGGAAAAAAAATGCTTTCCTGGAAAAATGCCAGTGTTTTCTTTGAACTCTTAAAGCTTTCAGGTTTATTATCTATGTGAAAGAACTTGTGATGTCCTCTCTTGGGTAGATGAGAGAAGATGTGTGGGAATATTTTCAGCCCTGTTTTGACTCTCAAAATGTGGTCAATTAATTTATTAAGTCAGTAGGGGTATGTCTACACTACCCTCCTAGTTCGAACTAGGAGGGTAATGTATGCATACCGCACTTGCTAATGAAGCGGGATTTGAATTTCCCGGGCTTCATTAGCATAAGCGGGGAGCCGCCATTTTTAAATCCCCGCTGCTTCGAACCCCGTGTAGCGCGGCTACACGGGGCTCGAACTAGGTAGTTCGGACTAGGGTGCCTATTCCGAACTACCGGTACACCTCGTTTCACGAGGAGTACCGGTAGTTCGGAATAGGACCCTAGTCCGAACTACCTAGTTCGAGCCCCGTGTAGCCGCGCTACACGGGGTTCGAAGCAGCGGGGATTTAAAAATGGCGGCTCCCCGCTTATGCTAATGAAGCCCGGGAAATTCAAATCCCGGGCTTCATTAGCAAGTGCGGTATGCATACATTACCCCGCTAGTTCGAACTAGCGGGGTAGTGTAGACATACCCTAGTTTATTTCTCAGCACTGAGAAAAATTCAAGATAGTGAACAAAAGATGTGAGGCCTCGGGATATCTAGATCTGAAGTCACAGAATGGTCAGAATGGTGATGAATGATGAGGGTGCCAGCAAAAGATTGACAAGAGAGAGGTCTCTGATCTCAAAGAATTAAAAGGTGTGACCACCATGGAAGTCAATGGAAGGACTCATCTGACTACAATTGCACTGATGGCAATGAAGCTGGATGAGGTTATCAGTAAAGAAGTTTACAACCAGGGAGGTTTACAGAGACAGCCAATTTTGAGGGGGAAACTAGGGAATCTTTGTGGGAAGTTCAAGTTGGGATTGTAAGGATGCATATTTATGCTTCAAATCTGATTTTGAAATTTATATTCTTTAGGTACATCTAGACTGCAAGCCTCTTTCGAAAGAGGCTTTTTCGAAAGATACTTTCAAAAAAGCCTCTTCCGAAAAAGAGCGTGTAGACTACAACCAGTACTTTTGAAAAAGCAAGCCACTTTTTCAAAAGAGAGCACTCAGGCAGTCTGAATGCTCTCTTTCGAAAAAGCACAGTTTGCATTACATAGCACTCTTTTGAAAAAAGGCGTTCTTCCTTGTAAAATGAGATTTTCCGCGGTCGAAAAAACTGCCGCATTTTTTTGATTTACTTTAGAAAGAACACAGAAGCAGTCTAGATGCAAGGGAAGTTTTTTTCAAAAAAAGGCCATTTTTTTCGAAAGTACCCTGTAGTCTAGACACACCCTTCGAAGTAAGGAACAGAATTATATGATATGACCACAGAACATAGATTATTTGCACAACTTATTTGTTGAATAATTTAGAACAATGAATATTTTTGTTACATTTGTGATCTGTTTGCCAATAGCAAAAAAAGCAAAGCTATTGTTTTGGGGGAAATATCACTGTTATTCATGAAGACTTATTCACCCACCTATTTTTTGCTGAAATTGTTTTATGCTGAAATCTCAAATATATGGTCATGACAAGCACTCACAACAAACTTTCCAATAAAAATGTGCATGGTTTTGGGGAAAGGTAATGGAATAAATGTGGCTTTCACACAAAACATGGGAATTGGTCTCCATTGAAAAATGAGGTTCCAAATTCAGCACAAAATCCCACTATCATTAAATATATAGAGGTTTTAAATAAAAGATAAGATGCACATCCAGTGTCTTCGTATAATATTGACAAAGAGTAGAATTGACCTTGAACCAAGTTAGTGTTTAAGTAAGAGCTGCAGATTTAAAGTAGTGATACAGGGACCATGAGACTTCAACGGCACAGTTAATAAAGGAACCAAGAGTACTGATTCATAGTCTCACAGGGCTAAAGACATGGAAAACAAAGCCCAGGTGTGCAAATGTTCAGAGGTAGCAATCTTCAAACAAAACATAAAGAGGGGAATGTGTGCACTTTTCTCTGTCAATGGTTTGTGGTTCACGACATAGTTGGTCAAGAAATCTGTCTTGAGCTCGAGTTTAGCAGAAATCTTTTGAAGAATGCATTACCAGAAGAGACTTTGTCACATGGATATGTTTGATCATATTGCAGGTAGATTTTTAAAGAAAATAGTTTCCAGTTTTAAAATAAAGATATTTCACTCTGCAAGGATTCTATATTAGATGAACTATTTCTCTTTGGCTTCGTCTAGACTGGCATGATTTTCCAGAAATGCTTTTAACAGAAAACTTTTCCGTAGAAAGCATTTTCAGAACAGAGCATCTCGATTGGCACGGACGCTTTTCCGCAAAAGCACTTTTTGCGGAAAAGCGTCCGTGGCCAATCTAGACGCGCTTTTCCGCAAAAAAGCCCCGATCGCCATTTTCACGATTGGGGCTTTTTTGAGGAAAACAAATCTCAGCTGTCTACACTGGCCCTTTGCGCAAAAGTTTTGCACAAAAGGGACTTTTGCCCAAATGGGAGCAGCATAGTATTTCCGCAAAAAGCACTGATTTCTTACAGTAGGAAGTCAGTGCTTTTGCAGAAATTCAAGTGGCCAGTATAGACAGCTGGCAAGTTTTTCCGGAAAGGCAGCCTTTGTGTCTTATTAATTTAGATGTGATGCCTTTGGTACTGTAGTAGCCATACATCCTACAACCAAAGAATGAGATTGCAATCCATTTAAATAGGATTCTGTGAGAGATTCATATTCTTTAAACTTTCTTTCTCAGAAGGAATGTATGGTTAGGTGCTTATAAATGCACTGCTACAGTACTTGGTTGAACAATTACAAATACATTCTGTGCCAGCAACATAGATAGGAGCCAGGAATGAAGGGGGCAGGGAATGAAGAGGGACTGAATCATTATCCAAAAGGAAAAGTGGCTGGCAAAATTACCAAAAGAAAGGAAAGTAGGGCATCCTCCAGACAAAACGATGTCACAACAAACTCCGGGGTCCTGAAACTGGGCAGGCAAGTTGCTCAGCTGCTGTGGATTAGGATCATTGAAGTCAATGAGACAATGGCATCAACTGAAGAACTGGTCCAGTACTTATAAACTAAGGATGGATCTAGTATACTTTGAATTCAGTTGGAATATTTGGATGGGTGGAAAGAGAGCAGGACTATAGAGAACATTGCCTCAATGGGAAACTACATATTCTTTCCATCTACCTTTTCTCATGCTCCCGAGGACTGGCTAAAATCTGCTATTGCAATTATGCACACAGTAATACTGGAAAATGCTTCTGGCTGCTCTTGTGCTAAATTTCTGGAAAATGCATTATGTCCAAGGGTTTACTTTAACTTTTTAATCTCAAGTCAATTCCAGCCAAAAAAAGGCAGTATAGTAAGGTGAAGCAAGGGTTGAGAGCACATATTCTAACCGTGAGATCTGTTTTAAGTTTAAGCTTAACTCTGAATTTCTTGTCTCTGTGTGCAAACTCCAGCTTTCCTGTAACCATTTTAACTGATAAATTACTGATATTTAACATGAACCTCAAATTCTCTTAATGTTTTTCTTGCTATTTCCTTATTATTTAAAGTAACTCTCATTGGCAAGAGCTGCTGTTTTGGGTTCCTTCACTTCTTGATGATTTTTTTTTTTGGTTTATACAAGCTAAATCATTGAATTTCAGCATGAACAAATATTACTTGACCTTTTAGTGAGCCAGTGGAGCTTTTGTGTGTTTATTATACCTTCATAATTCAGAGAATGTAGATACACAGCTCAGACTCTTTTTCTGATGTCTCACATTCAGGGTCCACCCTATAAACTGTTGTGTGGTCTAGTATAGATAGGAGTCAAAGAACAGCAAATACTAATAAGTTGCTTAAATTAGTTATTGTGTTGTGAAGATATGAACATTCTGTTCGTAGACAGTGTTGTGGTGTCTCCAATCTTGATCTTGATTTCAATGCAGTTTTCCATTGTGATGTAAAAATGAAATATAGGGATTAGAATTGTTAGATATTTGCTTTACATAAAAGCATTTAAACAAATGAATGCTTAGTTCTAGGTGTGCGTTTTCATGAGCTAACCTAGGCAAATGTCTAGATGTCAATCAGTTTATGTCAGTAGGTTCACATGAACGATGCATTTTATTCATGCATGTCTGCTGTGTCCATTTTGGCTGAAGGTATCTGATAAAAGATAAAGAAATTATTTACAGTTTCAATCAATGTTCTAGCTTCAAACTCTTCTATTTATTCTGCAGACAAGTATGTGCAGAAAAGAAAATAAGAAAAGTCTGGAAATTGGCTAGATTGCTATTTCAGTATCTGGAATCTCATTTCTACATTTAATAAAATGTAAGCATTACGTTTGGGATTTCCCCTGAGACTGGATTGTCATCCTTCAGTTCACATCAGAATTCAGTTTTCATCACCAGAAAGACAGGAACTAAAAGAGAACTGGTATGAAATGAATGTCTGGAGTTCTGTGTCTAATGAGGAATCTGTTATATTTCTCTGGGATACAAAGAGTCAAACCTGTTTGATGAGTAAAGAAATATTTACTTAACATGTAGCTAGAATACTTTAGCATTGTTCAATAATAGGTGGATCATTAGTGACAGATAAAATATATCTACCAAGAACATGTTTAGAGTGGTGTGTATGCTGTAAATCCAGTTCAATTCTTCTCTTTCCTACTTCAGTTCAGTTCTTCTCATTCCTGCTCTAAGCAAAATAGCTCACTGAGTCAGTTCTCTATTGTCCCAGCCCATTTACCAATTTCACTCATGAAAAGTCACAAGAAAAAGAAGACTGGATTTTTAAGCTCTTTTTATATAAGGAGAATTTTTTATACCTCGATAACTATCTCTACAAGGATTCTCTGATAAATCCCTACACAGCAAAGTTATTTCGAAATAACAGCTGTTATTTCAAAATAACTTTCCTAGCATCTACACAGCCAAACTGCTATTTTGAAATTAATTCGAAATAGTGGAGCACTTATTTCAAATTTGGTAAACCTCATTCTATGAGGAATAACGCCAAAATCAAAATAGCTATTTTGAAATATGCATTGTGTAGATGCTTATTTTGAAATAGGGGGCTTCCAGCCCTTCCCAAGGTGCCCTGGTGGCCGCTCTAGGCACAACCAGGAAAACTCCTCACCACCTCCCACAGCCCCGGAGCCCTTAAAGGGGTAGACTCTGTTTGGCCACAGGGCACTGCCCCTAACCCAGTTGCATGCATGAGCAAGCCAGCCAGTGCCAGAGAGTCCTCCACCACTTCCCAGGAGCAGTCTAGAAGTTCCCAGGAGCCTGCCAGGGGCTGCAAAAGGCGGGTGCCTTCCTGGTCCAGTGCGGAGATCATGGACCTGATTGAGGTTTGTGGGGAATCCTCCAACCTCCATGATCTCCGCACTAGACACAGGAACGTGGCTGTCTACAGACAGATGGCTGACAGCCTGGACACCAAAGGCCACATGTACAACCAGAAGCAGGTGCACTTGAAAAGAAAGGAGCTGCGGCAGGCCTATGCCAGGGCCACAGAGGGCAGCTCCCAACCAGGGGCAGACACAGACCCCCTCTGCTATTATGATGCTTGGACCGCATCCTGGGGGGCCAGATAGTCTGTGCCCCCCAGGTGGTCATTGACCCTGGGGCAGAGGACCCTAACCAGAGCACGGATGAGGACGATGGCCAAGAGTAACAGGAGTCTGGAGGGAGTGTGGCACTCACCCAGGACCCCCGAGGCATCACAGAAGCCATGTCACCATTGTCTTCCAAGGCTGGAGAGGCCTCGACATGTGAGTGCCATCACTGTCCCCTTATGGGGGGAGGGAGAGGGAGAGAGAGCCCAGGGTGTGGGCCTCGCTGACCACAGAACATGCAGCAACCTTTGCATGTGCCATGCCAGCCGGGGCATGTGGCCCCAGCTGGTTGCCACACAGGGGCCCTGGCCTGTTATTCATATATGTATGAAAGCACATGACATGCTCCTGATCCTGGGGAGGGACACTGCACAATGCCCTCCCTCCAGAAGCCCCCTCTATGCAGAGGCAGGGCACATCTCCCTTTCCCCCCCGCCCATACACACACTATATACAGCACAGGGTCATGGGTGCAGTCCCGGGCTAGCTCACACTCCCGGGGATAGCAGGACATGATGATGCAAAGACCTGCCATCCTCGCCTTGCAGAGGGGGGCTGGGCTTCACCCACTGTGTCCCCAGGGAGAACTGACCATTTCTCTTGTTTCTCCACAGCTGCACCAGCTGTGAGTGCAGGGTGCACCACCCCGCCCAGGACATCCTTCTGCACCCAGGCCAGCAGGCTCACCCGGAACCAGGAGGAGTACCAGCGGCAGCACCTGGGGTTACTGCAAGGGCAGGTTTGCAGCCAGGAGCACTGGGTGCAGGAAGACCTGCGGCTGCAGTGGGAGAGTTTGCAGGAGCTGCTTGACCAGGGCCGTGCCATCCGCGACCACTTGTAGACCCTGGTGCAGAGATTGGTGCCTGCTGCCACTCCAGCTCCTGTGGCCACTCCTGCTATCACTCCTCCTCCAACTCCTGCTCCTCCTCCCTCTTCTTCTCCCCCCCCCACCCGCCCAACCCTCCTTACCTGCTCTCCCCCTGGGATGCCGAGGCCCCCGCACCCACAGTGCTGGGAGACAGGTGAGCTGGCAAAACCCGCAACCCTGAGCTTCTCCTCCCCCTTCCTCTCCTTGCCTCCCCTTCCAGTTCCCTCCTCCCAGGTTTCTTCCTCGCCTCTCCCACCCTCATTCCGCTCCCACCCAAGTTATGTTCAATAAAGAGAGTTTGTTTTTGGCAACACATGTGTTTATATTTGACATCCGGAAGGGGGATTAGGGAGAGAGAAGTGGAAGGACGTGAGGATGGAATAAGGCACAAGGCCCCAGTGGGGCACCCCTGGGAGACTTCACTCCTCTTCCATCAGGAAGCTCTCCTACAGGGTGTCCCAGATTCTGACAGCTCCCTGATGGGCATCCTGGCAAGCAGCCATGCGGGGCTGCACATACAGGCCAGCCAAGTGGTCCGCCTCTGCCATCCATGCTGGCAGGAAAGTCTTCCTCTTCTGCTCACACAAATTGTGCAGTACACAGCACGCTGCCACCACCTGCAGAATACTCCGCTCGGAGAGGTTCAGGTGGATGAGGAGGCATCTAAATTGGGCCTTCAGCTGGCCGAAGGCACCCTCCACCACGATGCGGGCCCTGCTGAGCTTGGCATTAAAGGCCTGTCAGGAGGGGTTGAGGTGTCCCATGTAGGGCTTCATGAGCCAGGGCTGTAGTGAGTAGGCCACATCCCTCACCAGGCAAACAGGCATGTCCAGACCCCCGACCTGGATGTGGCAGTTGGGGAAGAAGGTCGTGGTATGCAGCTTCTGGCACATGGAAGAGTTGCAGTACACCCACATGTCCTGCGCGTTGCTGGATCAGCCCATGTAATGTCCATGAACTGGCCCTGGTGGTCAGGCACTGCCTGAAAGATGACTGAGAAGTATCCTTTCCAGTTTATGTACAGGGCGGCCTGGTGTTCTGGGGCACGGATAGGGATGTGCGTCCCATCGATTGCCCTCCACCCTGCAGAGTCACTGGGGTGCTCCTTCACCTCCACTGCCCCACACCCCCATTCCCCAGGAGCAATCCCCCCTGCAATCCTGGCCACCATGGTCACTCTGTAGTGTGGCTGGGACAGAACAAACCCTCCCAGGGAGGGGACTTGCACCACCTTCCCCCCTTTTCCCTAAGGCAGCCCATCCCCTCCTTGAACCCCCCCCCCCCATCTTGGCACAGTGGCCAGAGACTGCCATACCTGCATGATCACTGCTCCCACAGTAGATTTCCCCATGCCAAACTGGTTCCCCACAGATCAATAGCTATCCAGCATGGAGAGCTTCCAGAGGGTGATGGCCACACGCTTGTGGAGGGGAATGGTGGTCCTCATGTGCGTGTCCTGTCACCACAGAGCAGGGGCGAGCCACTCACAGAGCTCAAGGAAGGCGTCCTTCTTCATCCTGAAGTTCTGGGTCCACTGTTGGTCTCCCCAGTGCTCCAGGATGCTGTGGTCCCACCAGTCGCTGCTGGTGTCCAGACGTCAGATGCATAGGGGCGGCCAGGCACTGCTGCTGCTCCTCCACATCCCCCAGGGGGGTCCGGAAGAAGGCCTGGGGATTGGGCTGCAGCACATGCTGCCAGGCATTCTCCAGCAATTGCTGCCAGGCTTGCAGCAAGACATCCAAAATGAACACCAGAGTGCCCAGGGGCAGCTCTGGCCCCATGGTGCCGAGTGCTGTGGTGTCCCAAGTCAGGGCAACCAAATCAAGCAGAGACAAAAGTACTTTTCTATCCCTCAGCGAGGTAGGCAACCAAGCAGGGAAATCTGAGACCTGGCTGTCCGGAGGGGTCCCTTTAAGCACAAGCCTCAGATAGCCTCAGGCAGCAGCCACACAAAGCAACTACTGATCTGATACCCTGCTGGAACCGGTTTCAGCTGCCCTTAAATGCGATTCAGCGTCCAATCAGTGTGGACGTGCTATTTCCAAATAGCAAAATGCTATTTCGAAATGCATTTTGTGTGTAGACACGTTATTTCAAAATAACGTATTTCGAATTAACTATTTTGAAATAAGATATTTCGAAATAACGCTGTAGTGTAGACATACCCCTGGGCTACGTCTACACTGGCCCCTTTTCCGGAAGGGGCATGTAAATTTCACTAGTCGTCGTAGGGAAATCCGCGGGGGATTTAAATATCCCCCGCGGCATTTAAATAAAAATGTCCACCGCTTTTTTCCGGCTTTTAAAAAAGCCGGAAAAGAGCGTCTACACAGACCCCGATCCTCCAGAAAAAGTGCCCTTTTCCGGAGGGTCTTATTCCTACTTCGAAGTAGGAATAAGACCCTCCGGAAAAGGGCACTTTTTCTGGAGGATCGGGGCCAGTGTAGACGCTCTTTTCCGGCTTTTTTAAAAGCCGCGGGGGATATTTAAATCCCCCGCGCATTTCCCTATGACGACTAGTGAAATTTACATGCCCCTTCCGGAAAAGGGGCCAGTGTAGACGTAGCCTTAGAGTGAAAGCCTTTCTCCTTCTATCAGGCCCATATCAAACCTAGATAGACCCATTTGGGTTGGGGCTGTCTTTTTGGGCTAAGAAAAAAAATCCCTTCCTTATCTCCCGACTTTGCTCTTGCATCTGAGATTACTTGCAGCAACGGGGGGCTAATCTGCATAGTGGCAGATCCATTGCACCTACCTCTCTTCCTCCGACCATACCATTTGACTGGTGTTTTGGAGTGATCCTCTAGAGAACTAAGCACCATGACATGCAAGCTGTCTGGATCCTATACCCAGATCCCAAAATCGTACCTTCCGCATGCCCTCCAAGCATTTTAGCAACAGCTCTTCTATGTCTATGATTCTTCAAAACTTCAGAGGAGGAGGGCAGAATTTTAACTTTATTTGTCTGGATAAAGTCATTCAGGTGGCTGAAGTGATTTAGTAACATTTTTTAAAATGACCTTAGCAAAGATGACAATCCTTTACTGATGCAGGACTACAATCCTTTCCAACCACATTCAATTTTCTATGGCTCATATCTGGAAGATCTATAGGAACGATACTCAGACCTCAGTGGTTCAGGAGCAGAATTAATTATTGGTATTACCCAAAAGAACCACAGTAGTATAAATTTATTTACTATAGTACTATATATTCATAGTTAAACAGCATGACAAGTGAAATATTTAGTGTGTGTATATATACATTCTAACAGCAAAATGACTGACCAAGTACAGTATTATTATTTTGTCTACTGACGTAAATTAATAACTTAGATTAGTAATTTAAATCACACAGGGCTTTAATATCATGTGCTACAAAGTACCACAGATGACACATTGAAGAACTGCTTGCAGCATGCGAACCTCAGTCCAGGTATCACTGATATACATTGTTGAACTAATTCACCAGATTTCTTCATAAAACAAAAGGAGAACTCTTTAAGGATTCTTAAACCCTTCTTAAACTAATGCCGTATATAGCTAACCTACCTCAAGATCACAACCACTGTTAGCCAGAGGTTAAAATTGAAAGAATCCATCACTTAGGGTATGTCTAGATTGCACCCCTCTGCCGGCAGAGGGATGCAGATTAGGCTGGACGAAATTGCTAATGAAGCGAGGATTAGCATAAAAATGGCCGCGGCTTTTTTCCGGCATGGAGCTTTATCAGAGAAAAGCGGCAGTCTAGAGGCTGATCTATAGCTAAAGAAAGCCCTTTCTGGAAAAGTAATAAAGATGTAGCCGTATTAGTCTGGTCTTGCTGAAAGAAAAGACAGGACTATGCAGCACTTTAAAGATTAACAAGATGGTTTATTAGGTGATGAGCTTTCGTGGGCCAGACCCACCTCCTCAGATCAAATTGTGGAAGAAAATTGGCATGACCATATATGCTAAAGGGATGCAATCAAAAAAAGTGAACACATTTTTTATTTTATATTTCACATGTCTATTTTATATGTGTTCACTTTTTTTGATTGTATCCCTTTGATACATATGGTCATGCCAATTTTCTTCCACAATTTGATCTGAGGAAGTGGATCTAGCCCACGAAAGCTCATCACCTAATAAACCATCTTGGAAGTCTTTAAAGTGCTGCATAGTCCTGTCTTTTCTTTCTGGAAAAGGCTTTCTTTAGTGATAGATCAGCCTCTAGAATGCCGCTTTTGTCCGACAAAGCTTCATGCCGGAAAAAAGCAGCGACCATTTTTATGCTAATGAAGCACGGGATATTTAAATCCCCGCTTCGTTAGCAATTTCTCCCAGCCCATCTGCATTCCTCTGCTGGCAGAGGGGTACAGTCTAGACATACCCTTAGTTACTATTTATGTGTGATGCATTCTTACGTGACAGATCTATGCAAAATCAGTTATATCAACTTATTTTAATGATAATATAAATAATTTCTTTCTTTAAAAACATCTATTTTTTATTCTTCCCAGTCCTGCAGAAGTAAGACAAGAGAGAAACTAGATTTTCTGCCTTCCAATATATTTCCAAAGAACAGTTTACTAAGTTCCAGTCAATTACACCTGGGCAATCCCAGTTCCTATAGGAAGGTTGTTGCAGTAAAACTGAGAGAATAGTTAACTTTTTGAAAGCAGGCTATGTTTTCAGGGCTTATGGTCAGAAAACAAACCATACTCCAATGACAATGAACATGAAGCCTGACAATGCTATTTCTAAAGAGCTGCTTTTTGGAATAGAATTGCACTTTAAGAGAACACTGTAGAACCTAAACATTTTAATAAATTTTAGAAGAAGCAAAGGTATAGGAAATAGTACCTAAATAGCCAAAGGCAGTGAGCATCTCAAGGCCACACCATTTATTCTCAACTGAAAGATTTTTTTAAAAAGTGAACTTACATTTGTTTCTTTGTAAATATACAATTGCTACAGGCATAACAATTTTGTTTTATATGTAAGCAATTGCAACATAAACCTTCTTTTTTCATAGAATACAGCAGGCTAAACAAGGGCAGTCGGTGAAGCTAGAGCTGGGGTGAGGCAGGTCCCCAGCCCCACATGCAACCCCACCCCCTCTGCTGAGGCTCCACCCCCCAACTCCAAGGAGAGGAGGAGGTGGGGCAGTGCTCTGTGTGTGCATACCTCTCCACCACTCTGGGAAGGGGTGAGCACACATGGCTCCAGCCTCCCGGTCCTGAGAGAACCGGGGAAGGAGGAGGCTGTGTGATCTCAGCCTCTCCGGTCCTGGACCCCAGTCTCCCTGTCCTCAGAGCACAGGGAAAGCTGGCACTGAGAGCAGCAACACTCTGCCCCAGAATGCCTACAGCAGGTGTTTTTGGGATAGAGTGTGGGCGGGGCCATGCCTGGCAATTTGGGAAGGCAAAACCTTCTCCTGCCTAGGCTACCAGACACCTATGAGGCTAAATCATACCTTGTATTTTTTAGGTAAAGTCCTTTGGAGATATGGCAAGCCAAAAAAATCCAATAGAATTATTTTTTGAACATATCAATATTTGAACCCCTATTTCCTCAGTAAAATACAATACCCGAGATACTCCAATGCATGCATATTTTCAGATATTTGTTTGATTTGAGTGAAATTAATGAGAGCATGTGTGAAAACTTGTAATTAGAAACTAGCCTAAACTTTTAACTGTGGGCATATGCTATAAAAGTATTGTTTATCGACTGCCAGGGGACATAGTATCTTACAGCAGGTGAGGTTCTTATTTAAATTTATGCAATGTGTAAAAAGCTTAGACAAGTTCATTACTGTACTATATACTGTACTTCATAAAGTCAGACTTGTTTGAAGTTATTTCCACTATAGTTTGTAAAATGTGGGTTATAGGAGGGGAGAAAAGTTGTACCTTTTTATTTGCAACTTTTGAAAACATTGCCCTGAGGAGAAACCTAACACCCCCATACGGTGATCTTTGAATTCCATTAGCCAAATAAGGTAAATGGTTTGTTATCATGGCCATAAATATTTACATCCAGTGGTGACAAATATATAAGGAGTGTAGAGTGACAGCATAATTTTAGCTGTTATCCACAAGCATGTCAATAGTCTTCTTACCGCTTGAAGGCTCACAATGAATGACTCCTGCTGGCTGAATGGGAACACACAGTTGAGCTGTTTACTTTGTTCTAATTGGCTATTACTAAGGCATTACTTACCTAAGGGATCTGGCTTGAATACCGCATCTGTGTAAAAGAGCCCTTTACTGGTTTATGCTCCATTCATGGCACATTAGTGAAAACTTATTGAATTGACTTCTAATCCACACCATATTATGTTATGAAACAAAAGACTGGTACTGCCTGTGTATCTAGGCATTTGTGTATTAACATTTGTTTTCTGGGTTCTCTTTGAATATGATGCCATGAGGACATGCATGCTACGAGTAGCATCCAGTGGTTATTTAGTAGAAGGCACTTATAAGAAAGGGGAAGTTGCTTTCTCCATTAATCAATTAGTCATGTCTTTTGACTCTTAAACTTTTAACTATCACCAAGGTAGAAAAAAGATCTTCAGTCAACACTGTGCTCTGGTAATCCAGGTCTTTCAAATGCTACTGATTAATAAGGGATGCTCTTTCGGTCCAAATGACTAGCAAGGCATTAGGGCTTATTACAGTAAATGGGGCAGCTGCATATAGCCATCAGTTCTGCCAAGTTAATACATCATACTGTACTATGGATATGGGCTGTTTTGGAAAAAGCAGGTCAGAATGATGATTTCTTTCACATATCCCAAAAGACACAAGGTAAAACTATTATATATTAATCCTTCAACCCTCGTGGGCATGTTTTGTTGTGCTTTTCCACTTCATCCATCATATTTGATTTGAAACCCCTTTTTTTCTATTGATACCAGGATGACATTGTTGGCCTTTTAGTTATTGTTAAGAATGTTGGAATTAACTCATTAATATTGGCTGATACTGGAGCAAGAAGAGTAAAAGCAGAATCTGTAAATGAATTCTCATTGCCCTTTTTGTATGTATAAGAAGGAAAATGAGAGGCCAAACAGGGCTCTGTGCCTAAGTTGATGGCATATTTGCATTGTATATTTTCACCGTGTTCTCATTTTCAAATACATATATTATAAATACCTATTCCTATGCTATCCAAAAACAAAGCATATGAGAGAGAACTGGCTATTGGGAGTACAGCATTTTAAGAAATTGATACCTACCTCTTACAAGCTAAGACCTTGAATCTTGAACTCCAGAGGCCAGAGATCACATCACGGCCCAACTGAAATAAATGAGAATTTTGCCATTGACTTAATTGGGGGAACAATATCAACCCTAGTCTGCACTGAAACGGAAACACTAAAAGACCATAGGACATATATTACCTTCTGTTGTGGGGCACAGTAGGGAACAAAAACAAGAAATAATTAACAGGAAGTCCCTAGTTCATTGAAGAGGAGTGGGGGCCAATAAATCATGCTCCTAGATCCTTCCTTCAGGGGTATAGAAGTTCTTCAGTGACCACTCATAGATTTTTAGCTAGTGGTATCCAAGTGGAAAATGAGGTTTGGTGTTGGGGAGAAGACCAGTGCTAGAGAAGAAGTGTTCTGTGTAGCATAGTCCTTCACAATCATTTGAGACTATACATAGGAGTTAATGCTTTTTTGGGCAGTATTAATTTCCATAGTGTGCCTGTCTCCATAAATTAGCAAATAAGATTACTATAATTAACCAAATTAGCTTCTCTCTGATTAAAAATCAAGAATTCTGTAGCCATTATAATGAACTAGTCAAATATTTATCTCCATTCACATCGAACAGTTTTACAATATTATGAGACCCAATCATAAAATATAGTCACCATCCTTTACCAAACTGATAATGAAACTAATGATAGTTTATTTGCCTGTCAACAAAAATAACTCCCTCTTTGTGAGTGAGTGGGAAAATAGAATCTTGCAAGACTGATGAAGAGAATGGTATTGTTTAAATTGAACCTGGTAGTTGTTATGTTTGTCTTCACAATACCTTAGTTGTGTTTCTGCAGAAAAACCAGCTGTCATATTTTTATAATGAATTTATAAAAAATGCTGATTAATTGTCTGCAAGCAGCAATTATCAACAATAATGGATCACCAGGCACTTTCATATTTATTTCAGGTATCGTAATACCAAGTATATGTACTTCAGACTCTTTCACTGAGATACCGTTAAGGAAATGTTCCATAGCGGAGGATACGGGCAAGTTACTAAACACATAGCCGTGGTCTGGAAACACCCAATCAATTGCCAGTGGAAACTGTAGTATCAAGAGAAAAATTGTCTATTGGCACATCTTCTTTTTCCTCTCAAACCCTTCATTTTTCACAATTCTATATGAACTACATGTAGAAGTTGGCTTATATATGAACCTTCTACACTTTGGTCTCTCGTGACCTGTTAAAATGGTCTTAGCATATTCACAAGACTTTTCATTACAGGCCATTCCATTTGTAGAAGCGATCAATCAATATCATGCTCAAATGTGAGGATATGTTGAGACTCCCTGCATTTAACCAATCTATGCAGGGTTTGAGTTGATAACTACATCTTGAATAAGTTTAGTTTAGGGCATGTAGCATTCTTTTTGGAGGGTTTTTTTTTTCAGAAGTTCTCTTTCTTTTACAAGGATATGAAAATAGGAACAGATTTTTCCTCCCCTTTGAAATGACATTGGATGTATTTTCCTTCTCTGGGGTATTAAGCACAAGATTAAATATGTCTGTAGGAGATATTTATAAAGCTATCATTTGTTGTGCTAACCTGATTGTCTAGGGCAATGATGCCCACACCCCATTTGTTGACATGGACTTATCTATCATGACATTTATGGTATCCATTAAATTAATGGCATATGATTACTTTTCAGGATCCTGGCATGTAACTGAGCTTGTCCTCCAAAGGTACTTTTACTCCCACTGCTCTGGTTTTGCAGATCCCTGAGCTTGCTGAAGAAGATGTGACTAATTATTCAGAATTACATATAACCCAGTAAGCTGTCAGTGACAAATATGTATTACATGCACTAGAATAGTCCAGATGTCAATGCTACAGGATACTGTTTCCCCTTCAGCAGTGTTTAATTGAAATTCTGCTTTGTTTTCTGTATTTTCAAAAGTCCTAGAAATCACAGAAACATGGTTCTTTGAGAAGGGATGCTTCTTTTTGTTGCCATGTACCCTAGTCTTCTATAACATTTTGTTTTTTCTACTATAATTTTAAAATATTTCATTTTTTATTATTTTAATCTCCACCTTCAGATGGGTAATATTTTGACTGCAGCTTAGCAAGGAGGGACAAGTTTCCAATAACCATTGTGGTGGTAGTTTTCTCCTTCTTGAAAACTTATCTTTGAAATAATTGTCTGCTATCTGAATAGGAATTTAAATTAACATGCACCCCATTGGCTTAGTAGTACTTTGACTATAGCCTCCTTCTGCCTTCCTCAGTTTATTCTCTTTCCTAAATTCCTCACTAATCTAACAGCAATAATGAAAATATCTGAATTAGAAAGTAAAATCTTCTGATTAGGACACTTCACTGGTGCTCCAGAGATCTGTATTCTAGTGCCAACTTGGCCAAAGATTTTATGTGAGATAATGAGCAGCAAATCAGTTACCTTCTTTGGTGCTAGAACTAGAAATACTAGGGATTCTGCTGCACCACCTGGCTTGAAGTGATTTCTATTATATACAGAAATCTACATTATACGTTTATACTTTGAATGAATGGCTCTTAGCACCTCCTCTGTAAAAATTATTCGAGCCCCCCTGCTTCTTTGTCTTCAGTTTTCCCATCTGTAATGGAGGATATCTCATAAGTTTGTGAGGCTTAATTAAGAAATGCTTGTAAACTGATTTTGCCATTTTAGGATAAAATGTGTGCTACAATTGCCAAGTAATATTCTCTCTCATACTTACGGCCATTGTGTCATACTGTTAACAAATGGATATTGTCTGATATAAAACTGTCAGCTGGTAAGCCCATCATCTGATTTGAATGTCAACATTTTGAATATATGTAGCTGATTCCACTATTTATTCTTTCATTTGATTCTATTGCGTGGCTGTAAGAATAATAAGGCACATTCTATTACAGGCATGGACAGCCTAAATTGGTCATGGTCTCTACAAGAATCCACTGATGGTGCAGAAAAAATAAATCTAATAGTGGTGTGATGCCCACATGACATACGCACATTGGTCAGTAATATGGAAGGGCATTCTATATTCAAAAGTAGCCAGTTGGCTGGAGTTGGATAAGTCTCTCCAATTTTGCATTATTTAGAATAGAGTTTCTCAGTTTGAGAGATGCTGATTTAGACCATGATAGGAGATAAGTGAAGTATGATATGGGAATTCCTCATTGTGACACATTTCCTATACTGTGCACGTGAGATTTTTTTTAGTACAGATAGAGATCTTAAGGATTAGTCCTAATACATTATTGGGCTTTATTTTTCAGTGTGCAAATACAAACATATCTTGTTAAGGATACTAAGAAGTGTTTTTTTAAAATAATTTCTTACTGGGAACTATGTCCAAGGGGCATTCATACCAGTAAAATCAGAATTTTCAAATTTAGGTTATTAACATTAATTAAATAAAATTGGCCACTGTTAGGCGTTCTGCCCTGTCCCCGAGGTGCCCCGGAATGCTCGGGGTTTTCCCCGGGGTTTGCGCGGCACCTCCCGGTGTTCGGGCACCCTGCTCTCGGCGGGGTCTTGGCTCTCCGGTGCACATTCAGGCACTTTTGCTTCGGCCTGAGCGTCAGTGTAGTCTCCCCACTGATGGGTGGGGGAAAGGAGGGCCCGGGCCCACCCTCACTCACGGGCCCCAGCCCAGGGCCCTAAGGACGCGGAACTGACTTGCTCCGGTCCGGCTGACGGGGCTCCTGCCGTAACTCGTCAGCTCGCCAGCTCGAGCGAGCTCCACCCTGGGCTGCTTCCTTTCCCCCTGGGCTGCTTCCTTCCCCCCCCCCCGGCGTTCCCCACCCGGGGTATTCACCTTTGGTTTGGCTGACAACCTGCTGGCCCTGTTGCGCCCCCGCCCTTCAGCGACGGAGGGCTGTGCTAGGTAGCCCGGGTGAGGGCAGGGTCCGCGCTCCGGGGAGGTCAGCCGACTCTCCCCCTCTCCCAGTCCTCCCCTCCACTCCCGATAGCCCCTGCCACCCCTAAATGGTGGTGAGGTGTTACCTTTTAAACCTCCCGCCGGGGCTTCCTTCTCCCCCCCGTCACCGGCCGGGGCGGGACTGGCAGCGCCCATCTGGCCCCTGGTTGGCCGCCGTCCACGTCCGTCAGGGCGGGGGGACTCCTCCCGCCCTAGCCCCTCCCCGCCTGCCGTGTCGCGGCCACGCGCCGGCGGGGCTGCCGGCTTTTCCAGCCCCGGCGCAGCTTGCGTGCAAGCCACGCACTCTCAGGCCAGCCCCTCATGGATGCCGAGCAGCACCTGCTCGGCATCGCCCCGGGGACGAGGAGGGGTCGCCCCATCACAGCCACATTTTCAGAACTGATGTGCCCTGCTGGAAGCTGTGATTGTCTTCTGTGGGTGACTTCTGAAGAAGTGGACTGTGCCCATGAATGCTCACGATACCATCTACATGTTTAGTTAGTCTTTAAAGTGCTTCTGCACTATTTGTTGTTTTTTAAGTTTTTCCTGTTTCAGAAGAACTTGGCTACGTCTCTGAAGCTTCTGTGTGCTGTGAGTTCTAATTGTTCCTAAAAATCAGGATAGGTTTTTTCATTTGTTTGTTTGTTTGGGGTTTTTTTTTTCTAAAAGCCTAAATTTAGGCGTCTAGACTACAGAGTTTTTCTGGGATGCCAGAGGTGAACGCGTCTGCTTTTCCCACTTCCATGAGGAAGAAGGGCTCTTCCGAAAGAGGAGGTTTTTCCAAAATTTGGCTCAGTGTAGACCGCCGAATTTCAGAAAAGCCTCTTCCAACAAAACTATTGGAAAAATGTACACAAATTTGCAATTTGTTTTTCTGATAAAGTTTTGGCTCCAAAGCTTGAAAATAATAATTAATGTGCACAATACAACACTAATTCAGGAAAAGCTGACTGAAGATTTTGCTAAGCCAAAATGTCTTATGACAATGCAATCTCAGGTTATACCAAAGTTATTATAGGAAAGCATGTGGAAATTAGGATCTAGTAGCTCATCAGTAGAGCAGTAAGTGTAGGACCAAAGTGAATTAAAGAATCCGTTCTCTGGCAGCAGAGTGAATTCATCTTGATCTGAGTTGGATGATGACGGTTGCGAACCAACTAGTTTAATCTGTTACAGATTCATGTGTAGGTCAATTCTATAGCCTTCTTATCTGCTTCCCTCCTGTTCATCATATGCATGAAATGTACAAAAGAGTTTGTTGTAGCCATGACAGGTAGATGAAAAGCAACACCATATTTTCCTTTCTGGGCTAACAACCTTCAGGATAGATAAGGCTCAACTGGAGCTAAGGATCACTGGACTTAATATTAATAAGCATACAAATGCTTTGCACTCACTACCGCTTTACATCAATCAGGCCTTATTTTCTAAAAGTTGGACATTGCAAATTTGGCCTGCTGTGCTGGAAACTAGGTCCACCATTTCAAACATTCTTCATCCACTATCACTAAGCAGCAGACCATACAAAGAGAATTAGTTCTGGCTGTTACCCAGCTTACTTAAGATAATGTATCCAGAGTAAACTAGTTGGTGTATGTCTATATTCTTGTGACTGAAATTCTATACTCAATTACAACAGTAGCTGGAATAACTCTATGGAAATCAAGGAGAGGCAAAATTTGCACTGAGGATTTTAATGTCACTCAGCTTGCTCCATGGAATCTACCAGAGATTGTGATAAAACACTCGAGTCATTTGAGAAGCTAACCAAATGAAGCAAACTATAACCAAGCTACTATTTCTCAGCCCTTCATCTTTTCAATACAGTCAGCTTATCTACACACAATTTCTAGATTCAGGCATCTAAATGAGGAATGCAAAACCCTTGGAAGTGTTTTCAGCCACGTGGTCCCCTGGATAAGAAATCCTTTAGGCCAAAATCAATATATAATCACTCTTTTTTGAAAGCAACAAGTAGAAATCTAACTGTTTCTTAGGGTAGTAAGTAAATAACTATCTTCATGGAAAGAGGGAAAATTGATGCAAGCATTGGCGTGAAAATTTAGGTATGGGAGAATATATGGACTAATTCCCACACACCAATAAAATAAAATCACATTAAAATTCTTTATAAATAGTAGCTAACTTCCCTTAAAATTAAACACATTTACAGTACAGGGGCAATGCTGGAAAGAATGTAATGAAATTGGAAGATTTCTCTCTCTGTATATGGTAGATATGCCTCAAATTAAGACATTTTGGAAAGCCATAAGGGAGATAATGAGGTGTCAGCTGTCAGATAACCCCTTTGTATTTTTATTAAATTGTTCTGACAACTCTGCTTTTTATAAAAGCCATATATTCTGGTACTAGAAAAATTAATTCATCAAGCCAGAGATTTTCAGAGGAGAAGGAAAAAATAACTATTTGGAAATGTGTTGGGGCTTTTTGGAGTTGGGTGGAAGGGGATATATCCCTCTTCCAGACATGATAATTTTAGAACTTTCTTTGAATATTAAGGAAGGCAAAATCTCTTTCAAGAAGTGTCCTTAAAATAAGGAAAAGAGGAAGAGTAGAAAAGCATCAACAACATTATGGAATCAATATCACAAAGTTGAAGAAAGTGACTGATAGCACGTCTCATCAATACAAGTTTAGAGACTTCCTTAAGCCAACGAATTGTGTATAAGTTTATCTCTAAGTTGTAAAACAAGTTTCATGAAATTTCTGTTGTAAAAGAATGGTTCTGTTAATAAATAAAATAAAAAAAACCAAAGGTATCAGAATGTTTACCACAGTAGGATGACATATATTACAGCTTTAGCCTTTTGGTTCAAATACAGTTTGCCCTATTGCTACCGATAATTCAGCTGAAGAGAATATACAGAGAAAACACAACTCTGGTGATGTCAAAAATGAAGGTCAAAGAAAAAGGAATTATTAACCAATGTCTGTTAAAGAAAAGCTGTTCAGTCCTGTACAGGTGATGGAACAGCTAGAAAAAGAATCTTTATCTCCAGTGAATAGCTTGCAGATGGAACTGTCATTTTATTTCTCAGACCCAAGAATGTCCCCTCAATTGACCCTGGGGAATGGTGAAAAGAAAAAGCAATCAGACATCTAAAAGTGACTCTTACTGCAAGGTCTTTTCTTAGAGCGCTGCTCAGCAACGTTCCTGCTGGGAGATTGTGGAACTGCAATATAGGGCTTCATGGTGACACATGAGAGGAAGTACACTGTGATTTTAATAGGTTCTGGAGATTTCCTTTGAAAAGTGAAAGAGTTCTGGGACCAGTGGTAACAAGAAAGAAAATAAAATCTAGGGCCAGACATCCCTATTGTAATTCCATTAGCTGAAATTTGGCTATGTATGTCAACTGATTAAAAACTAATGAAAATGTTGAGATGGCCGAGTTTGTCCATTTCCTTTGCCAGTTCCTCTGCAGGTATGAGTGGTGCTGGAAGACAGTGGGGCTACGTCTACACTGGCATGATTTTCCGAAAATGCTTTTAACGGAAAACTTTTCTGTTAAAAGCATTTTCGGAAAAGCATGTCTAGATTGGCAGGATGCTTTTCCGCAAAAGCACTTTTTGTGGAAAAGTGTCCGTGGCCAATCTAGACGCGCTTTTCCGCAAAAAAGCCCCGATCGCCATTTTTGCGATTGGGGCTTTTTTGCGGAAAACAGTACTGTGCTGTCTACACTGGCCCTTTTGCGCAAAAGTCTTTTGGAAAAAGACTTTTGCCCGAACAGGAGCAGCATAGTTTTTCCGGAAAAGCACTGACGATCTTACATGAGATCGTCAGTGCTTTTCTGGAAATTCAAGCGGCCAGTGTAGACAGCTGGCAAGTTTTTCCGCAAAAGCAGATGATTTTGTGGAAAAACTTGCCAGTCTAGACACAGACAGTGAGTGGAGTCCTCAGGGTGATGTGTCTGGGTCTGCACTGACTGGACAGAGCTGTAAGTGGGGCATTTGAAGTGGGGTATGGAGAAAGTGACTAGTGAGCCTGACAGGCAAATAACATTGCTCAATTCATTTGAGCTGGGATGGTTACTCATGGGTTGGTTATGAACTCTGTTTGTGGTATTTCCCCGAGCTAATGCCATGTGACTTCTTTCTCTCTCTCTTTCATTAAAAGTTTATATTCTATGCTCAGACTCTGTGCTTGTGAGTGAGGAAGCATTGCCTCTCAAAGGCGCCCAGGGGTGTGTGAGTTTCCCAGGCTACTGGATGGGGGCTTGAGCAGGTTCTGTGTGAGATGGAGGAAAAGGGACCCCTAGATATTGAACCAGGCCCTGGCTGCTGCTGACAGTACCTGGCAGAAGTGTTACACATTATCTTGACACAACCAAACAACTTTCTGTAAGTTATAGTAAGAAGAAGCTGCAGACCAAATTTGGTGGTCCTTGCTCTTACTGTTTAGGAGGAGTTCTTGAGCAAATGGATTCACAGACAAATGGACAAATAGACACACTCACACACATTTCTAAAATATATTGTAAGATTGTACTATATTAATTATAAAGTATCATTGGTGGGCATAGAACTTTAAAGATCAATTTTAACCCCCACATTCACTAACTTAAGAGCTTATGTGGAACTTTAAGGCTTGTCTACATTTCATAGATTCTCCCATCGGTGTAGTTAATCCACTTCCCTAAGAGGCAGTAGCTATGTCAATGGGAGAAACCCTCCTATCAACATAACGTTGCACAGGGATGTCAATTTTCTGAACCCCTGAATTAACATAAATTAATAGCATAGACCAAGTTCATCCTCTGCTATGCAGACAAAATACTGTGTTATTCAGAACTCCACAATTCCCATTCTTTCATGGGATTTATTGGAAGCTGTTTACCTACACTGAGGATCTAGAAAACATAAGAAATATACTAAAAAACTTTGTACTTAGATGGCTGCTAGCAATTTAGATAAGGCAGAAATGTTTTACATCTAGCTCTTTCTGCGAAAGAGATTTTCAGATGGAATGCAGAGAAAAGTGCATGTTGATTTTTCAACTACCAGTTAGAACCAGTAGATTAGGGCCTTTTGCTAATGAATGACTTCTCTGCTTTCAATTAATAACATTACAAACTTGCTGCTGCCAGCTGAAAACTCAGGGAGAAAAAAATATTATCTGGAGTCATGGAAACTAATAAATCCTCCCATTACAATATTAATCAGGTTGGCAGAGGGGATAAAATTACCTTTCATAAAAATGCTATGCAGATGATAAAGCTACGGGAATTAAGAGTGGATCAAAATTCTCTAAAAACATCAAAATCATGGAAATCATAGGAAGAATTGATTAGGATGCTGTAGAAATTGTTCCAAATTTAAAATTCTCAAAGGGCTCCTCAAAACTATGTTTCATGTGGTCCCCTAATCATCTGGTTGTTTTCAAAATGTGCTACCTTTCAAAATAGGTAAGTGTTTTTAAAGTTAAACTATGAACAGGTAGGCTCTTTAGAATATACAGGGCCCAATCCTGCTACTAGTGTGTATACAATGTTCCCATTAACTTCACTGGGAAGTCAGCGTGTGGGGAGAAATATGCTATATTATCAAGATTGTGCCTTTACAGATTGCCATTTATATGTATGCCTTTATTAATTGTTATTCCATTGTAGAAAGAATCTTTATTTATTTGTATTTAAAAACAAACAAAATAAATTGATTGCAATTCCTAATTGTGAATTTGTACTAAAGAGAACCCAAGAACTTTCAGAAACGTCTCCATGTGCCTCTGATGCAGAGGGATTTTAGAAAAATGAGGACCAACATCACACTCACTTAAATTGTATCTGAAGGAAAGCTAGCCAGTTTGATAGCTTTTTTTGAACCGTCAGCAGCCTATCTGGTGGCAACTTTGTATTTCAGAATCTTTCAACATTTGTTACTGAGTCAAAGAAGAGTAAGTTTAAACTAAAGAAGAGCAGTGGCTGCTTTAGAAGCCAAATTAGTTAGAACTATAGACTAAAATTTTTGCTTGATTCTCTAGTCTTATCTTTCTCTTCCAAAACTTTTTAAAACAGATCGTTCAAAAAGGAGACCAAGGTCCTTTTTTCAAGACAAAATGTATATTTGTTTGGTCTGGCACAGAATCAGTTTAGAGTATTAACAGCTTGAAAATATTAAATGCTTGGAGGCATTTTCATTAAATAACTCCAAAATTTCAGCCATCTCAGGGTCAGAACAGACAAACCATGATGGACAACCACAGAGCAGAAACTTATTTGAAAAAGTTGACCAAAATAAATTGTTTCAGATGTAGATTTGAAGAGACACTGTCAGATTAAACAATTCCTTTCGTGCTTCCTACAGACAATATTTTTTTCATAAAGCAAATTTATTTACAGGATTTATGACGTGTAACCCTTCAGCTAGGTGGAAGCAGAAGCAGCCAGGATCAGTTTCAATATCTAGGGGTTCCTTTCCATCCATCCAACTCAGAACTGGTTCAAGCCCCACCCAGCAATCTGAGAAATTCACACATCATCCCTGGGTGCCTTTGAGAGGCAAAGCTTCCCCACTCACAAGCATAGGGTCTGAGTGTAGAAAAGAAATTTTTAATAGAAGGGATGGAAGTAACTTGGCATTAATTTGGGAAAACACCATAAACAAGGTTCGTAACCAAAACCATTAGTAACAGTCCCACCCCAAGTAGGCTGGGCAATGTCTCTTTTCCTCTAGGTTCTTAAGTCTACCAATGTAAATGTCCCCTTCACATGCCCAACCCTTCTCTGCACCCCATTAAGAGTTGCTGCCCTTGGTCAAAGCAGACACAGAGTTCAGAGGTGAATCTGCATAGTTCACCTCCATCCTTGGTGTGGGCAGGTAAAGAGAAATCTTACTCCATTGGTCGCTTGCCATGTGCCAACTCCCTGCTCTCTGCCATCGTCCTGCTGGCTGCTTGTCACACCTGTCTGCCACTGTGCCTCTGGCCACTTGTCATGGCTCTCCGCTGCCACCACACTGCTGGCTGCTTGTCGCACATCTCCCCCACCGCTGCTCTGATGAAAGCTCATTGTACCTCTTTGCCATAGCCCTGCTGGCCTGTCATTGCATCTCTCTGCTATCACCCTGCTGTCTGATCAGTCACCATTCACCTCTTAGGGTGGTGTAACTTCTGCCCATCCATCTCAAGTGATTTCAGTTTCCAGTGATTTCAACTGTTAGCAAACAGGATAGAAGAAACAAGAAACTCCAACATAATTAACATAAGAAAGGGGCTCTGAATAATCCTATTTATCTTTGCTCTTTGAGGGGAACAGGTCAGACCAATCCAGGCAAGGAAGGTTATGCAGCATCCTAGCCAGAATAACCTTCCCTCATAATCACTGAGGTCTGAAAGTCGAACCCTTGCTTCACAAGGTTGCTTCTGCTAACTGTGTGTCCTTTCCCTTCTTGGAACAATTCAGCACAGTCTTACTTTTCTATATTCTCCCAAAATTACAAAGATTAGCTATCATATTTTAGCTATCCCTGCATTTAACACAAACATAGTTTGTATTGGGTCACAAATTACGTTGATTACAATGAGCAAAATACCACTCAATCTTCTGAATATTTAATAATCTAAGCAAAGCAGGAGCTAACTTTATTTACATAGACACACCTAGGATCTCTTCCCCTCTTCCAGCTAGCTGTAAGGGAAGCATTCCTTCAGATCCTGCTTACATCTGGGTATTTGTTTTGGGGCCTTTTTTGCCTATCTCAGCTTCAATGATGAAAATAATCTAATAAGATTGTCTTAGATTTAAAGTCAGCTCTAATTTAATTTCAAGGTTCCTTTAACTAGCAAGTGCTGCGATGTTTGGTTTGCAAATTCTCCAGGGGGAAAGCTTTTGTTAAAAAGAAACTTTTCCCATTGCAATTAAAAAAATAATCAGGGAAGCATTTTCTATTTGTTTTAGGCTTATACATCTGGCCTCACAGCATCCTATTAAATATTTTGCTCTCCACAGATCAACATTGTTGATGTCTGTCAGCAGATCACATATCAGTGAAGGGAAACAAAAACAGTAGTGTGAGTAGACTTTGATCTCACGTTTCTGTCAGCCTTAGGGTTGCCAATTTTGGTTGGACGTATTCCTGGAGGTTTCATCACATGACATAATCTTTAATAAAAGATTAATCTTTAATTCCAGGAGACTCCAGGACAATCCTGGAGAGCTGGCAACTCTAGTCTGCCTGCTGATGGTGATTTTGACCCAGAAGGATTAAAAAGGATCTGAGAAATTCTGTTGCTAAGTTCATTCCAGATGTCCTTAGACTGTCATTGACTGATTTTGTTTTATGGGGCACAGAGAGTAATTGGAGTGTAGACAGAAAGTGAAGTGTCAAAAAGTGCCCGGTGTGAGTTAATATGTACATGGGAAAGTGGTAAAAAATATCAGGACTGGTGTGCAGGGCCATGGTTAATGGAGTAGTAAGGCCAATACCTAAAGCAATAATGATAAAGATGGTGGTTATACTGTTAACCACTAGTGTCAGAAGCTAGACAAGTTAGTGAGTGTTAAATACAGTCCATATCCATATCCATAATTTTATACAAACTAGGACTATTACATTAAAAGGGGGAAAGGGTCAATCAAGGTAATAGAACATTCAAAGTGAAAAATTTGCTAGTGTGTCCTACTTGCTCCATTCAACAGAAATAAGAAATAAGTGCTCAACACTAATTTTCATAATCCAAAAGAGTTCCTTTTACTTACAGTCTGAAAAGCCCTTTCTCCTGCAAATGCTATAGTAATGGTTGAGGAAGGTGGTGAAGCAGTTATCTCCTGGGCAGTTGCCCTTTTGTGCCTCCCTGTCAGTGAGCCTGAAAAAGACTACTCAGTTAAGTGTGTGCATGTTTGTGGGATCAGGACCATCGTAATAGTTCCTGCCCTGAGGAGGCAAGATAGTCAAAGGATGTGAGCAAGGAACTGTCATTATAGCCATTGCAAAAATGGGGAGCAGGCACACACAGATGTTATGGGGGCATGTCCAAGGTCACACACGAGATCTGTTGATGAATCAGAAATAGAATCTATGTTCTCTGAGTCTCTGTTGAGTTCTGTAACCAAAGGACCATCCTTCCTCTCTAGGGCTATGTCTAGACTGCAGGCTTCTTTCGAAAGAGGCTCTTTCGAAAGCATCTTTCGAAAGAGCCTCTTTCGAAAGATCGCGTCTAGACTGCAGGCGGATCTTTTGAAAGAGAAATCCGCTTTTTCGAAAGAGAGAACCCAGCGAGTCTGGATGCTCTCTTTCGAAGACGGCCTCTTTACATTGAAGAACGCCTTCTTTCGAAAGAGGAACTTTCGAAGGAAGGCGTTCTTCCTCGTAAATTGAGGTTTACCGCCATCGAAAGAAAAGCCGCGTTCTTTCGAAATAATTTCGAAAGAACGCGGCTTGAGTCTGGACGCAGGGGAAGTTTTTTCGGGAAAAGGCTACTTTTCCCGAAAAAACCCCTGAGTCTGGACACGGCCTAGGGGTATGTCTACACAGCAGGGCTAAAGTCGAATTAAGCTATGCAACTTCAGCTACGTTAATTGCGTAGCTTAAGTCAAAATAGCTTCATTTGGCTTCTGATGCTGTCTACATAGCAGGAAGTTGAAGGACAAACACTCTTCCTTTGACTTCCCTTCCTCCTTGTGAAATGAGGCTTACCATGAGTTGGAGTAAAACATCCTCCAGTTCAAAATTATTTTGAAATAAAGGTTTGTAGTGTAGTTATTTCTGAATAACATTAGTTATTCCATAATAACACCGCTGTGTAGACGTACCCTACGTGAAAAATGTCTTAGGAAGATGGTATTGTAGATTTATCTGGTATGCCAACTTCTGTTATATGACGTTAGTGGAACAGGAGTATCTGCGCTTTTTTACTCTGCAATTGTAATTGCAAAAAGTGGAATATATAATATCTACCTACAGCTTTTTAGGCTCTATTAGAATGGATTTGGTCCAATTGCACAAAATAGTGATTGAAACTAATGAGACACGTTAAATATTTAGTCAAGCAGCTTTCAGATTTTGCATGGAGGCCTCCCTTTTTCTTGTCTATTTAGGTCTCTCTGTTTGTGTCAAATGCTTAAATGTGAATCTACTTTGTTTACTCTGAATTTATAAAAATGTAAATCAGATCACTTACTGTCACTATTTGTTTGCCTAGTGTTTGTCATGTGGGCATAAAATTGTCTAATAGTTGTGAAAACAAACAAAAAAACCATTGAAACATTAAAATAAATGAGACAAACAGAGAAAAAATGGGAGAAAGTTGATGCTTTATAGTAAAGATTCCATACCAATGAACCTAGGGCATGTCTACCCACACACTTATTACACAACAAGCAGAGGTATAGATTTACAGCGGTCTTGCATGCTGTGCACTAACTGTCCATGGTGACCCTGCTGCTGCTTCTGCACACGGAAAGTCTTCTAGTCCGCACTGATGTATCACTGCAGTAAATCAATGCACAATGGGGAACTTTCACCACAGTGGGTGTTCGGATAGACACACCTATACATACCCATTTTAAAGCTAGTTATTCCCTTTGCTCCAATTCATATTGTGGTACTGTTTATTGACTGTAATTATGCTTAGTATTTCTTAGTTTGGATTTCTCTAAGACCACAGTCCTGGGCACATTTTGGGGCAGGAAGCACATAGCTTTCTCCATGCCTGGGTCTATATACTCAAGTATTTGTAAACTTCTTGCCCCTGTCTGTCTAGAGAAGCCAGAGAACTTTCTGGTTGTATCAACTAATCTTCAAACCCAAAATAAATCTGTATGACTTCTACAAATGATATATAGAAAGAAAAATAAAATAAGGTAAAGACAAACACCTACATGCTAAAAAAAACTTTACAAGATTAATACTAAACTGAGTTGAAAAGTTGGATTTCTTCTATAGCAAAATTATTCTGTTTTCCTAACAGCTTTTCTCTTTTCTATCAACTTTTGTGCTCAGTCACAAAATGTGTGTTAGCCCTATCAGCCTCTTAGCTATGTTTGCTTAAGGATGTCTGAGGACCAGGAATCAAAATCACCAGTTGGGTAAATGGGTGCGTCCCCACAGGTTTAATACAGAGAACCTACATTTCAGCTGTAGTTACACTTACTTAAAAATAAAGTGCATTGGTGAATCAGGTCTAGAGTGTCAAAAATCTCTATTTGTACTTTAATTATCTAATTTTTTGGTTTATATACATACCAAGACCTTTCCTTTTAAAGAAAACAAAACAAATCTATTGGGCCAAAATTTCTCCCAATGTAAATGGGTGAAACTCTACTAAGGTTAGTGATTGTCCATTTACTCATTCAGGCTATGTCTGCACAGCAGAGCTAAAGTTGAATTAAGCTACATAACTTCAGCTATGTCAATTGCGTAGCTTAAGTCAAAATAGCCTAATTTGGCTTTTGGGGCTGTCTACACAGCAAGAAGTCGAAGGAAGAACACTCTTCCAGCCCGTCCCTCCTGGGGAGCCCAGAGCTGTGATAGTGTCCCTCTCTGCCCGGAACAAAAGTTTTCAGCATGTGAGTGCTGGGAAGAGGGAAGAGTTGAGCTCAGGGAATAGAGCCAGGCACTGGAACAGTGTGTGTGTGTGTGTGTGTGTGTGTGTGTGTGTGTGTGTAGGAAGGCCAGACTGGGGGTGGCTTTGACAGGAGTGGGGCTGGGAAGGGAGAGGAGGGAGGCATTGTCTGGCTCAGTGAGCTAGAAGTGAATGTGCTAAGGCCACCTGGTGAGCAGTCTGGTGCCCCCTAGGGGACATCAGCTCTTCTGACTTGCTCCACACACTGCACCTGCCTCTCTCCCCTATTCCACCCGCATGCCTTGCCTCCTGCTCCAACTGCCTGCAATCTCCTTTTCACTGTCTTCTTCTGCTTTCTGCCTATTTGTTTTTCCCTTTGATTTGTTCATACCCTCTGCTTCTTGTGTCCCACACCCTTCCTTTTTTCCCTTCCCCCCCTCTCCCTTCTCCCCTATTTATTTTGGGTCTGCACATCCTAAACCCAAAACTCCAGTCATCTGAAGAAGTGGGCTGCACCCACAAAAGCTCATGATACCATCTACATATTTCGTTAGTCTTTAAAGTGCTACCAGACCATTTGTTGTTTTTTAAGTTTATCCTTCTGCTTTAAAATTTAAGCCCAGAGGCAAAGGATCGCTTCTCCTCTCTTCCCCAGCAGGAATCAGCAGCAGACATGGGCTGGGGGAGGGAGGAACACACTCAGCCTGACAGAGGAGGGGAAGTTGAAAGAAAATAAAGGTGACTGCTCCTGCCCACAATTAACAAGATGCCTGTGTCAACAATAAATTTACATTAAAAAAAAGGGGAAGGGGATTGTGCAGGGGGTTGGTTGTGTACATGGAGCAGAAAAGCAGCAATCAGGGCTGCAGGATGCAAGGGAGGGAGCAACTTGTTATCAATCTGGGCGGGAAGATGGATTTGCTTTTGAAACTTTTATGTAGGAAAAAGAGACATTTATTTTTCTTGTGGATGGTGCCTGATGATTCTTTTTTCTACTAAACTGCATGTTCCAGGCACCTCTTTGCATTTCAGGCTGAGAGGGAAATGAAGAGGCCATTTGAGAGGTGATGGCCCAGAGCCATGGCAGGCAAGGACCTGTGTGAGGGCTGGACTCAGTCATTAATATTAGCTATTTCTTTTTTTGGTCATTCTATGGATTTTGGGCCATGGCTGTTATCTCCACCATCATGTAAAATGCTTCCCTGTGGCCTTTTGCCATGTGTCCAGGTATCTCACTGCCAAGTCCCTATCCTAGGAGATGAATGTTTGTGGAGATGCAGCCAGTGGCCTATACTTGCTACTCCCATGCTGGAGCTTCCACATTTACTTATTGGCAATAAAATTAGCAGAATTGCAAAATATTGTGCACAGAATATTTAATTTTTTGGTGCTGAATACCCTCAGGAACATGATGTGCTGAGCAGTGTGGGGGTCTGTTGGTGAGAGAGCAGTGGGCATAGAAATTTGTGGTGATCTCTTTGTGGTGGGCCACTGGGAAAGGGGGTTACTGGACATAAAAGGGTTGGGTGGTACTGGGCAGGGAGGCAGTGTGGTAGGCAATGCAGGACTGGAGTGGGGTGCAGGTGGAAGGGAAGTGCAGGGGTTGGGGTGAAGATGGCAAAATGTTGGGGTTGGGGCATAGTGTAGGTAGGAGTTAGGTGCAGGAGAGGCAGGAGTTAATGGCAAAGGGGGCACAGGTTGGGAGTCCAGGGGTGAGGGAGCCCAAGGGAAATGGGGGGCACCATGCTTAGGGTAGGAGGGGGGGCAGGGGCACCAACATACAAGTTTGCCTTGTGCGCCATTTTCCCTAAGGATGGCCCTGATTGGGTGGCCCTCGGGCCACCCTGCACTGGGGCTCCCATTGCCTCAACCCCAGCAGATGCTGAATTAGTGACAGGATCTCCTTCCTTTTCCCAATAGAGCTAGGGTGGGGATAGTGTGCTGAGGCCCCCATTTACCCTTCCCAAGCAGTGGCCAGGGAGTTTCCCCACTGTAGAAGGCTTGGTTAGCTCTGGTGATGAATATAAAGTTCAGTGACAGCTGCTCCTCCCTCTGCTGTTGTCTGTCTGCAGACTGAGACAGATGTGACTGCATCAGTAACACACAAGTTGTTTTTACAAGATTTTTTCACAAGGACTAGAAATGCGTGTGTGCGTGCATGAGAAAGCAAGAGAGAGAGAGATCTGGATGGATGTAGTATTTGGGATTTATTGTGCTTTTGCCTTAATCTGGCCCTGACTTAAAAGACTCCTGTTGACTTTAATGGGGGTTAGATAAAGACCATAACAACAGCACAGATGTGGATCAGAAAGGAAAATGTTTTGCCATAATATTTACTACTAAATATATTCATAATATAGCTTAGATTAGTGAGAGATGATCAGAATACTGAGCTATATAATTATGTAATTTTGCCATCTAGAACGAGAAAAGGTTGTCATCCTGAGTTTCTCTTCCTTCTATTAACATATCATAAAAGTAAAAGCAAGCCATCAGCATCAATGGAAAGCACGATCATCCTTACTGTTCTTTCCTAAATTCCCATTCATTTCAAGGGAATACTGCTCCAAGTAGCAGAACAGATGCTTTTATTGTAATAGCCAGAGAGGAATTTGGACAGTAAAATTATTTTTTAAAATAGATGCAGCAATTTTGCTATAATAAACTTCAGATTGCCTGTCTTTCATTTATATGTTTGGGCAGCGCACGGTACAATAATTACTGCTTGCTATTTTACAAAGATCCAGGCAATTCCTGGATATAATCATGCTTCAGACAATTGGGTCCAACCACATGTCTCTACCCACATTTTGGAAGCTCTAATGTAATTGAATTGACTAGGTCCCATCAAGAATAACAAATATTGGTATCAATCATCTTCCTTTCACCTATCTCTCTCTGAGGGTGCTCAGCTCTCGTCTGCATTGCAGGCTTATTTTTTTAAGTCCATTTGAACAGACTGTACTCCTTCCTGACATTTCTCAATTTTAGTGAGCTGTTGCATCATTACCTCTCTGCAGGCAGTTTCAGTCTGTGCTACCTCTACTGTCATTTTGCCAGTCATGTCCTATTATTGTTTAGATACATGTGTATACCCCATGACAAATGCCAAATTGTCATGACTGGGTCTAAAAGCAGTTTTGTGAGCTTGTTCAAGATCCTTAGCAGGAAAAAATTGACCAAGCAAGAAATGTCAGACTCAATAAATTATTACCAAAAAATACAAAGTTATTGGTAAATGTGACAACAAGCAGGTACAGTAGATTAAGAGAAACCCCCTCAAAAACGATGATCAGATTTTACAGGAATGCAGGCAGACCAGAGTAAATTTGCCAGCCTTGATTTACTGTATCCAGTACCACAAACACAGATCTCTCTAATCTAGCCACTGTACCATGCTCATCACCAGGGTATCTTAGGAGGAAATGATGGAGACAAGGTAGGTAGGAAAAAGAAAAGGCAGATCCCTTAGCAGCATCTTTTCTTAATCTCTACATAAGGTTCAACCTTTCCCTCCTGGCCCCTGTCATCCCTTCCTTTGTTTAGCCTCCATAAGGAAGAAGAACCACTTTTCCCCTTGAAAAAGGTCTTCTATGCCCCAGATATGCAGGGGAATGGCATATCCTATTTACAGCCATATTATTTTAGGTGGGAACTATGCCACAGCCAGCCCTGGAGTTGGAAAAATCCCACATGTTACCAGGGAGGATTGGATAGAGAAGGACACACAGAATTACTGCAGCGTTCAAAACTATTGCCAAAGCTAGCTATTTTGAGAGCATCACAAATATAAAGCTCTACGTGTACAGGTGTCAGACCCCCTGAACATCCCTACTGTTGTAGAAGCAGCATGGGGTAGACAACAGTAACAACAGTAGGTCCATGTTTACTTCAGGTATTATGGTTATTTATCTCCTTTGTTAACAACTAAAAGAGCTTTTTTCATTCTCAGAGCTACTGAGAGGTTTGTTTCCCTTAAAATTATTTATTCAAATTCCAGCAGGCATAAAGTTCACCTCCATCTGCCTGTAAATGTTTGGACGATGAGCTTTTGAAGATCAAAGGATCACTGTGGGGTCTCTTAAACTGGTCAATTTAACAAATACATTATAAAAAAAGGCTTTATAACACACACAATGCAACCTCAATTATTCAGATATGCTGATGAATGGTGTTGGTTGAATAATGTAAACAACTAGCTCTGTGTAAGTTACTGACAGGAAACGGAGAACAATGTATTAGATGCACATGGATGACCATATATAGAGCAGGTCAGACTGTGGAAACTATTTACTCATATTATTTGACACAATTATCATGTTGCCAAGTTATTTGTGATTTATATCATCCGCTCTATTGTTGAATCTCAGACTTTCTCACATTAGCTTAATTTACATCACACCATCTTAATCTCACACAAATGTCAGGGAAGCAAAAATCAAAGTAAACATGATAAGTATAGTTTGTAATTCTGTCCCCCAATTCGTCTGCTCATCACCAGCTAGTGAAAGAACCAACCCTCAAATTTTCAAATCTGGATTCTTCAAGTTTAGCTTCTAAATTCACGTGTAGGTACCTAATAAAAGCAGCCTATCAGAAGTGTAGTGCTTCCACAGTTCCATTGGTTTCTTTGGGAGTTCCAAGTGTGCAGGACCAGCCAAAGATTTTGTGGGGCCCAAGGTGGCATGTTATAGTTGGCTGCACTGCATGGCCGTATGGCTCCCAGCCAAGGCAGCGAGTGAGCAGCTGGGCGGGAGGGTGGGAGTTGGGCGCTGGGTGCAGGGCCCTCAAGGCACGGGGCCCAAGGCAACTGCCTTGCTTGCCTTGCCCTAAGGCCAGGCCTGCCAGTGCGAATCATGTGGGATAATTGGATCCTCTGAGCTTTTGGCATACTGTCAAAGCATCCTGTGTCAGAGAATCAGAAACAATAAATTGATATTTGCAGGCACCACCAGCAAATGTCTCCCACCTAAAACACAATATCTTCATACTGCAATTCCAGGGGATTCCACTGAGTCCAATGAACTTTAATAATAAATCAAAGGATGGGAATTGCACCTCAGAAAGCTTTTCTTCATTCAGTTTCCATGAGTCACACATTGTTTAGACTTTTTTTTCCCTCAGAGCATCTTGATGCCTTTCTGCAATCCAGGCTTATAAAACTGCTTCCAAACTTCCTGTAGTAGAGGAGGGAATACCTGCAGTCCTGTGGATTACATCACTTTACCTGCTTAGCTCATCTTCCTGTTTAATGCAGAATTTTCAGACATTTTCCCAACACAAGCACATAGATAACCTGTTCTTGTCATTATGCTTTCTAGGTGGTTTATGTTCAATTTGGAATGCATGTTCTTCCCATTTTTGTGGCCATTTCTGTCTGAATTTTTTGAAAATTAAATAGTTTCAGTTATGCAACTTGATTAGCTCTGGCAGTGAACCTGGACATATAAATGAAAGGGAAATTGTTCAGTTAACAATGGCTAATAGTTATTGTCACATGTTGGGGAGATTTTTAGGGTTTTTTAGGGAACATTTGGATCATGTGGGGTTTTCTGTTCTCAAACATCAAGCTATTAAATAGGGGATTTACCAGCATGACTATAAAATTATTAATGTTGCTGAAATAAGATTACCACCCAGGGAGAGGGCAGCAGAGAAATCTATTGCATGTACAGGAGGCTATGGAAATCTACTGCTATAGTCAGCAGGTAGACAAAAGAGACTGTAAGCAGAGAAGAAAGAGAATACTTAATATAGCACAGTTAAACAGCCACCACATTTGTGGGCCAGGAAACAGAGAAACAAAGTTGCTGCTTCCTGAGTCACTAGATTAGACCTGTTTTCCAAAGTTTATTAAATATGATTCCAAGAAAAAGGCTGATATAATTTACCCTTAAGCTGCGAGGGGAGGTGACTGTAGAGGGTAAAACAACAGAGAAGTCCCATACTAAAAGGGGAGTGAAGAGGCAGTTCCTCTTTTGTTGTTCCATACGGGGAGACAGAGCATTGAGCTGTTTTTTTCTGCATCATTTATTTGTATTATTTTTTATCCTTTATGTAGCATGTGGGTGCATTATAGACACCTTAGAATCATTCAATACAAAGATCCGGGTCCTGAAGGGGTTACAATATAAGGCCTCAATGCTCCATGCCTGAGGTGCATTTCCCTTCACAGAGCTCCATTCAGGTCAGTTAGGCTCAGCATGGGTTCAGGCAGTGGCGGCCTGTCAATACAGGTGGTTGCCTAGGGCGCCAAGATAAACGGCCGTTGAGGGCTTTGGAGGTGGGAGTGCTGATGGTGCATTTCGCCTAGGGTGCCAGTTGCCAGCAGCTCATCTAGGGCTGCTCCTGGGTGCAGGGGACTGCCCCCATAGAGCAGCTTGCAGTATAGGGACTGGATTGTATGCAGATAAAAGCAGTGGGAGAGATGTAGGATGTGACTCAGGCTTCCTTTTAATATGTGCTCTACAGTGAATCAGTAGAGGAATCATTGTTTCTGTGATGTGCGGAAAGGTGAGTTCATAGAAGGGTTGAGATGGCAGTTTTGCATACTACGGGATTGGTGATCAGGGATGATTTGTGGATTATTGGCAGTGGAAGCTGAGCATGGGAAAGACTAGCTCACATGAAGAGGGTAGATTTTGATTCGGTTTTGACAGTTATTGTCTATAACACTCTACTCTCTCTCTCAAGTGTAAATATACAGCAGTGAGCAATGATCTTCAGAGATCCATCTGTAACTATGATAGCAGTACTGCATCTGCCCTACTATTATCAGCCAATGATCTGGAGTTACTTTAGAATAGTGGTCGCCAATCAGTAGATCAGGATCTACTGTTAGATCTTGGAGCCTCTGACAGGTGATCCTGACTGGTTTGGCCAAGAGGCTGTCAAGTGCAGCACTTCAGCTGCCCCTCCTCCCACTGCTGCACAACTCCTGCCCTTTGCCTTAGAGCTGCTTCCTCCAACCCCCCATAGCCTCCTGCTTGCTGGGCAGGGCAGGGGAGGGAGAAGAGGGGCACTGATGTCAAGGTGCCCCCCCCACCTTGTATCCTATCTCCTCAGAGCAGAGTGAGGGGCATAACAGGACTTGGGATGGAGTTTGCTGGCTGCCTTTGAGAGTGATGCAGGGTTAGGGCAGGGATAAGCCTGCCTTAACCCATTGCACCACTTAACAGGAGCCACCGGAGATAAGCAGTGCCCAGCTGGAGCCCACATCCTGAAACTCTGCCCCAGTCATGAACTCCGTCCTGCACCCCAAGTCCCCTCCCTAGCCTCAAGCACCCCGCATCCAAACACCCTCCCAGAGCCTGCACCTAGAAATCCTTCCAGCACTCCAACTGCCTGCCCCAGGCTCAGCTCAGAGCCCCTCACCCTCCAAACCCCTTAATCCAAGACCAGAGCCTGCACCCCAACCCACTGCCCCTGCCTGATGAAAGTGAGGGAGGATGTGGGAGGGAGCAGGGGGCAGGGCCTTAGAGAAAGGACACAAAGGAGGTGGGGCCAGGGTGTTTGGGTTTGAGGTAGCTCTCAGCTTGCACTTAAATTCAAAAAGTGATCTTGTGCTTAAAAAGGTTGGAGACCCTTGCTTTAGAATATGTTGCCAAAACTTTGACTTCACACTCTTGTAGGAAGATGCCTTAGCAAAAGCTGCCTTTAGCATCATTTTGGCAGTATTTGGGCAGAGATTAAATTATTACCTAAAAGCAGCATGAAGACAGAGCTGATGTTATACTGGTTATCATATTATCACTTGCCTGAATGAACTTCCCCATAAAGGGCATGTATGCAAATGTAAAGTAGGTCATGAGGAAGTATCCCTATCTATTATGTGACTACTCATATGTGTAAAGTTAAACATGTGCATAAATCATTGCAAGATCAGGACCTTAGATTCTAAATATATTTGATCTGACTCAGAATTTGTACCACAGAATTAATCCTCATTAAAATAATTCATGGTGTAGCAGGAAAAAAACCCAACCCTTTGACTTCTAATCTGAGAAAGCTCTTTCTCTGAAATGCAGATGAATTGGAAAGTCAGGATGTGACCCTTTCTCAGATTTTTTCCAGGCTGTAATGTACTCTGGGATGAAATGCAGCCGTGAAAAATTTCAAAAAGATTGGTTGCTTTGGGGAGAATTCTCAGGATGAGAGGTCATTTGAAAATCAGGATTATTATGCAAAGCAAGCTTCAAACCTAACTATGAAGCAACTACTGGCACTCCATAATAAAGATATGACTTACCCACACTGCTTGCAGAAGATCTAGCTACCTTTGAGCATATGGTTAAGTACTCATCAATTCATGAATAGTATGGTGTGAGCTAAATAGGAACTATGCAAGTTGAACGTAGATTAAACTTTTATTGTTTAATTCTCAATGACATTTTTATAAACTGTAAAAGAAGCTTATGCTTTGGTTAACATTTACTAGGCAAGTTATGAACCCATCAGTGACAGCTCCCCCGTTCTTTAGAATATTTTAAGAAATGCTGAGAATAGCAAGATAATACTCATGAGAGCATGGAGGAATGTTGCTGATGAAACAATTAGTTCTTACTGAGTGCATATCTCATGCCTGTCACTAAAGGTGGGAGATGGACCTGTTCTTTTCCAAATGGCTTCCACACATCTTGAGAACATCTGTCGAAGTCAATTCATTTGATCTTGGGAGGCCATGGACGTTGGTATTTGGACTTTCCACAGAAATATGAAGCCTGAAAGAGCCACAATAACTATCCAGAATACTTGGGTGCACAAAATTTGTCCCAAAACCACAAAGGTGGTTTGTGAGGTGGAGAAAAAGGAAAATTTACACTTAAAAGTTAAGACCGTGAAGAAAAAAGTTTTCTTTACTATCTCTCTTTCTCTCAAGACCAAAACAACACCTGAAGCCCTATTCTCCTCTGTACCCTGAAAGGATGGAAGATTTGGATCACCAGCAATGACAGCCTAATTTATGAGCACCACCACTTGTTCCATCATTTGATTCCATTTACTGATGATTACATGCATTTAACAAAGCAGCAGCAACAGCAACAACACTTCCTTTTGTTCCTTCACTTAGCGTGGTGGAAGCTTTGATTGTCCAGTGCACCATCAGTTTGTGTAAACGTATGTGCATATGTTTACAGGAAAATGTCTGAAAGAATTTTTTGTCCTAATACTAAAGCCAAGATGCCACTAAATGAGCCAATAGGTCTTACAGAGTCAAAATATAATGTTCTGTAAATCTTCTACTGTATGTTTTAATCACCTCTTTGGTACTAAGTCTGTAAAAGGACTTCTGTGTTATTGTGAGAAGAGGAAAGAAGAGTGAGAATAATTAAGTTGTAGCACATAACAGGAGAATTTGAGAAAAGTATTAATCTAAAACTGCCAATCAGGCCCACTGACAGCAATTCTGGGCACCGGGTCAGAATAGACAATGGCCCTGCTAGGATGTGGTCTGTCTGGGTATGTCTACACTACCCCGCTAGTTCGAACTAGCGGGGTAATGTAGGCATACCGCACTTGCAAATGAAGCCCGGGATTTGAATTTCCCGGGCTTCATTTGCATAAGCGGGGAGCCGCCATTTTTAAAACCCCGCTGGTTCGAACCCCGTGCAGCGCGGCTACACGGGGCTCAAACTAGGTAGTTCGGACTAGGCTTCCTATTCCCAACTACCGGTACACCTTGTTCCACGGTAGGAAGCCTAGTCCGAACTACTTAGTTCGAGCCCCGTGTAGCCACGCTGCACGGGGTTCGAACCAGCGGGGTTTTAAAAATGGCGGCTCCCCGCTTATGCAAATGAAGCCCGGGAAATTCAAATCCCAGGCTTCATTTGCAAGTGCGGTATGCCTACATTACCCCGCTAGTTCGAACTAGGAGGGTAGTGTACACATACCCTCTGATATTTGGGCATTGCTGGGCCCGCACTGCTGACTTATTCCCTCTAACGGTTTTCATCCATGTGAGCACTGCATTTTGTTACATGCACCCACCATGTGCAACAAATCTAGATATAATAAATCTTATTAAAAAGTTACCATAGAGATAATTACTTTGGCCAGTACAAGTTAGGCATTTTAGAACACACTACTTAAAGAATTAAATTTAAGTGTAAGAGAGAGAGAAAAAAAAGAAATGCAGAAACCACTCGAAACACTAAAATAGCACACTTTGAAAGAGTAAACTTACAGAGAATATATGTGCATTTCAGGAAGTACCAACTAATAACAATAATAATATATTATGTGTGGTGCAAGGTGAGTATGACACAGAAACAGGTGTGTGTATGTGTGGGAGAGAGAGAGAGAGAGAGACTGAGAGAGCCGTGGAAATCTTGGCAACAGTGCACTATCTCTTTAAGAAAGGCACTTAGTCACACATGTACCATTCAGATTAAAATGTGTCCCTTCTCCATTATTTTTAGGAGATGGGGTACAGGGGCAGAGGGGCACCATGAAATCAACACCCCTATCCCCTGCTCTTCACAGATAACAGCTGGGTCCCAGAAGCTCTGAGCTGCAGCAGGATGGAGAACCATTGGAGAGAGGGGCTTCTGTCACCTCCACTACTCGCTTAGGAAGAATGTGACTCTCTTCTATGTGGCAGGGCCCTTCGAAATCCTGGTCTCCTGGACAATTTCTCCCTTTACCTCCAACTCTCCCCCCATTGGCAGGCTTGTGGCCAGTATATATTCTAATGAATGTACTTCCTTGAACTGAACCAAGGGCATGCTTATAGTCTATATTGAATTATTTTGTGTGGAAACAGCCTATAAAATACTCCATTTCCTATTCAAATGTTGTTATTGCAGGACTAATAAAAATAATTTTGTGTCAATCTTATCATTTTATTTAATTACACGTTATGGAGTTACTGGTTGGATAATTTGAATCTCTTGATTAATTAATTCTGTTTTAATTGTGATTTTAATTCCAGCATTTTTATCATTTTAGTTTTATGTAGCTCAGCAATATATTTGTTTAGCTTTATAGTTGCTTTCTTTATTATATAGAAATAAGCATATGCCCAGTCCATCAGAATTGGAACAGGGAAACAGGTTCCAGATTCCTTTGCTCTATCCTTACAATAATATCTATGTTCTTCATAATGCTGGTTAGCTTTACACAAGCAAAAAACAGTGTTATATCTGCTAATTTTTTTCTTTAAAAAAATAAAAGCAAGCCAACCCAATTTATATTATTAAAATGCCAGGATATTTCCAGGCATATGGTTGCCAGCTGTTGCCAGACTTCCACACTGACAAGCCAGGATTTCTAATGTTGTGTTCAGTGTCAATTTGTCATATCTAATGTTTAAAACAAATGTGAGGGGAGAAAAAAGCCTAGACCTTTATGAGTCTCTGTTTATCATTTTGCTTTGTTGCCATGTTGAACCTTTTTAGTTTAAAATGGTCATGAGCTATTGGGGTCTTTGTTTTCATGGTGTTCCATTTTTCATTCTCTCTAATTTATTTGAGGAAATTAGCTGATCATGTTACTGATGCATCTGCTCTAGCCAAGGAGAGAGCTAAGCAATGCACTATGCTTCTATCCCTAGCAGCTCCAAGGCAGGCAAAGAAGACAGTAAATGGAGTTCCGGAGATGATTCTCCTAGCATCAGAGGCATCGGGTTTTGTGGTGGGCAAACTGATGTAACCTTATCCTGAAATTTCACAGAAACAGGTGTTTGGTATCTTATGCACACTCCTTTCCATAAATACACATATGGAGTCAAGAATGATGTTGTTGATATACTCACAGTCTATCCTCTCACTAGAGTTATGTCTTGTATGTGCAAGATTGCCATAAAACTTAACTTGAATCTTAGCTTTAAAGATCATTAATGTTTATTTACCAATACCTTGTTATTTTATTGATTAAGTTTGTCGTTAAGCTCTGTTTTGCATATGCTTATGTTTGCTCATGCATACTTTATGAATATAGAAATTAGTATCTCATTAACTTGATAATTAGGCCAATGATAAACAGCTGTTCGGTTGCCATGTGGAGCAGGATTTTTACTCAAGTTCCTTATCTTCCATACACAGTTATCTTTTGGAATATATACACTGGGAAGAAAAATATTTGTATATGTCACATTTACTTTTAATTGTAATTGGGTGCCAGTTCAGTTTTAAGGGGAAAAAAGAAGTTGGAACTACAGTGAGTCTTAGATACTCAAGTAAGTTAATTGCTTGCTTTGGTACGGTTTTTTGGGTTGTGACCAACACGTTTTGAGTATTTCAGACTTAATTTTCTACATGAGCTGGGTTATTGACTCCATATTACAAGTTGCTTTTACATTTTAAGTTATACAGAGAAACATAACACATTGTAATCCTTAAATATGAGATTGTTTGTCTAGAAGTTTTCAGAACTTTAACTTTACAGTGAATTCCTGCCTCTTTGGCTTCTGTGTGGTAGGTTCCGGCATCAGTTACACTGAACACGTCACACACTGAGATTTCAGCCATATTCTATGTTTATTGGGAGGGTGGGTATTGACACCAAAATAGACCAAACTATCTTGGCCAATATAGAGTAGTTCAGAACTGCTGGTGATCTGGAGTTCTCCGTGACATCTGCTAAAATTCCACCCTAATACCTAAATGGAGGTTTGAAATAATTTTCTTTAAACTTTTTCTTCCCCATTTGCATACACATTTCCTGCCAGAGGTGACTTAGTCTATGTCTACGCTACAGCTCATGTCAGCATAACTTGTGTCATTCACCTACCTAAATACTGGCCAGAGAGAGGCCAAAGTAGAATAGCTTCAAGAGAGATGGATCTCCCACCTCACTTGTGGTGCTCCAGCTTCTGGCCTACAGAGACTCCCTTGCTGTCTCTGGCCCAATGATAGAAACTTACTTAAACAGTCACAGGGCCAGAACATATATATATATATATATATATATGTGTGTGTGTGTGAGAGAGAGAGAGAGAGGTTTTCAGTGGGCTAGAAAATGTCCCTGTAAAATCTGTCCACAGTAAAGTAAAACATGGGAATATACTATACCTTATGCTCTCCCCTCCCCCTAATCTGGAGGATTTGTGATACTAGAAATAATAATTTGACCTAGTTCTCACATAGCACTTTTCATCTGTAATTCTCAAGGTACTCTACAAAAGAGATCAGTATCAGTATCCTTATATTACAGATAGGGGAATTGAGGCACAGAGAGATGACATTAGACATGACATGCCCAAGATCATTGGCAAAACTTGGAAGTGCGCTCAAGTCTCCTGAGTCCCATACTAATGATCTACCTGGCTACAAGGAACTGAATATCACTTTGGATGGATATCTTTATCTCTTTTGTAAGGTGATGGGGCAGGAGGGGACAGGGAAGGAAAAAAACAATTATTAAGTGGAACACTCATTTCAAAAATTTAGAAATCTGTTAGTGTGATATGGCTGGTGTGACAAATAAATGAAAACTTGAGGAAGGGGGAGGGAAGACATGAGTATTCAAGACTTTCCTTGTTCCTGACAACTGATTTTCTCCAAATGCTTTAGCTTATTGCGTCATCTTTAGAAATGGAAAATATGTCATTATGGTTGGTTGGGGTTCTTTTTCCTTGAGAAAACAGAATGTCCTGTAGTTGGAAAGTTTTCAGGTTTTCATCAGCTTCACTTGAAAAAACATATGATCACACCATGTCTGCTCTGAATCTCAGCAGCTGAAAATGAGGAAATGAATTGCAGAAAGCTTTAAGATGTGAGGAGTCAGGAAGAATACATGTATTGAGTCCATTTCTTTCCCCGACAAATGATAGTTGTGTTTTCTGAGATAGACAGTAAAATAATAGTATCTGGGCAAGGAAAAATGTTCAATGAGAAATGTTAGATATTATTTTTATTCTGAGTAAGGGATATAGGAACTGATTGTAGATTTCTAAATCTCTTAGGCTGTTACTAAATATTCACCAAGTAGAAGATTTACCTCACATTGCTTGGGTCCTTGAATCAATTAAATTTTGTTTTTCTTCACTTAAATCATTGCTCTAGGATGAGGCTGAGAAAGAGGGGTTGAGTATGCAGGCTCCCTGGGGGAGAGGACTGCCTCAGCCCTCTCTTACTGCAGCAGCTTGGGACCCAGTGAGAAGCTCCTCTCCATGGCTGCTGCATCTCCAGTGAGTACAGCTGGGGGACGGGTGCATGTCCCCCAGCTGGGACAGCTCCAGGTTCATCTGCTCCATGTGCTTCCCAGCCAGAGTGAAAAATGGAGCAAACTGTGCATTTTCCCCTAATTTCCAGCTGAAGATGAACAGCCAGAAGTGTTCCCAAATGAATTGGTGGGCAGGGGGGAGCTGCAGCCCCCTCCACCCTCCCTAAGGACTCTCCCTAAAGAGTGCAATTTTGAATAATTACAAATGTAAGAGAATGGTGGCAGAAAGAAGAGGTGGAATTCATCAAATGAATTCTAATTATTATCTGCATTTCTGGTTTGTATTGAATAGAGAGATCCCAGGTACCTTAGAACAGTTAGCTGCTGTAGGGGACTGTAGTCTGGTTGGGATGTGTTGCATAAAAAAGCCTCCGCCTGAGCTCACTAGATTTATATACATGGATTTTCTGAAGCTACACCAACTGTAAGGTCTAAGGTTTTAAACTGTAACTCATTGGCTACGTCTAGACTATGTATTGCAATTGCTAATGAAGCGGGGATTTAAATCTCCCGCACTTCATTAGCATAAAAATGGCTGCCACTTTTTTCGGCACGGAGCTTTGCCAGAGAAAAGCGCCAGTCTAGACGCTGATCTTTCAAAAAATAAAGCCTTTTCCAAAAGATCCCTTATCCCTAAAAAAGGCTTTATTTTTCGAAAGATCAGCGTCTAGACTGGCACTTTTCTCTGGCAAAGCTCCGTGCCGATAAAAAGCGGCAGCCATTTTTATGTTAATTAATGTGCGGGATATTTAAATCCCCGCTTCATTAGCAATTGCAATATGTCTAATTTACATCCCTTTTCCAAAAAAAGGATGTAGTCTAGATATAGCCATTGTGAACTTTGTAATCTGTGTAACTCTCAGAAATTTATTGTAAATTGCAACTTTGTAATCTTTGTAACTCTCAGCCACATTGCTTGTAACTTTCTGTGACAGGGCGCCTGCCCTGCACTGGGCCTTTAAGCCCAAGGCTCAGGCCTTGAGCCTGAGGGTGGCTGGAAGAACCCAGCTGAAGCGGTTAGGCTAATTAGCCCCAGCTGTCAGAGATCTGGGAAGCCCGGGTGGCTAGGCGAGCCCAGCTGTCAGCTATAAAAGGGGAAGCACAGTTTGCTGGGGGGGGGAGAGCCAGTGGAGAGTTGACTGCTAGAGGAGGCAGGAGCTCCTTGGAGGGAGACAAGCTGGGGATAGCCAGCAATAGCTGGAGGAGGGCCAGCCAAGACTCCCCTGGCTAGGGGCTGGAGGCAAAGCCCTGGTTTGGAGGCGGATCCTGATGCAGCCTAGGTAAGCAAGCAGTTGAGACAACCCTGATGCCTATGATGAGCAACCTGTACAGACTGTAACTTGCTGGGAGAGGGGCTATATGAGGAGAGTCAGGGGGCACTGAGGTGCACTGGGGGTGTGAACCCCCTGACACTTTCCCTAAGCTGCATTCTCCCCTGGGTGAATGGAGAGAGAGTGTGAGTGTGAGAGTGTGTTTGAAGAAGACTGGGAACAATGGAGCACATTTCAATGAGTCATCACAGTCTGGGCATGCTCCCTGCTGGATAAAGGGAAGTCTGGGCATGCTCCCTGATGATGAGGTGAATGAGTCACAGGAGCCATTCAGACACTATATAAAGAGAGGGAGCATAAGTGAGACTCTTTTTTTTTTTTTCCTTCCTCTGATCCTGAGAAGCTCCCCTCCAGCGTCTCTCCTCCTGACCAGCTTCCCAATGAGCAGACAGACCCTCCAGGCTCCACATTCCTTGGTTCCTTCTGCAACCCATATGTCTGTGTAAGTGTGTGAGTGCCTGAGGGCAGGAATGAATAGGTGTGAATAAGTGAATGAATGGAGGGGTGTGTGTTTGCTTGCTTGTCTGTGTGTGTGTGTGAGAGAGAGAGTTCTATCTTATTTAGTTTAAACCTTTGGTGGCTGCTTTCTCCTCTTTAGTTTTACCTAGTGGAAATTAACCCACACTAGTGTAAAACCCTGGGTGGTCTCCAGTGAGAATATTTTTGGGGTAACAGGATGTGGCTCCACCTCCTTCCTGTCAGTGAGCAACCATTCTGCTTTACTGCACACCTGGCTCAGTAGCACATAGTGTGCCATGAATGTGGCTCAGTCAGTGTGCACAGGCCCTAGGGTCAGGATGGAGCAACCAACAGTTCAGGGGCTCAGGCCTATGCTTAGGCCAAGCAAACAGTAAAACCAGACTCTAATCCAGGGCAGGACAACCAATAGTTTGGTCTCCTAGCTGTGGCAGAGAGCCGATAAGCACAAGCAGTTTGCCTAAAGAAGCAGGGGTAAGGGAGACAGCCACCCATAGACTGGAGTGGCAGGGAGGACACAGGCCCACCCGATCCATTGTAGGGCCTTAACAACAGCAAATCGGTCTGCCACTGGGACAGCAAGGATCCTGACCTCAAAACACTGACTTCTTCACTCTTTCAGCCAGACCAGGGATGGCTACTCCTGAGTTACTTCTTAACTCTCCCTCTAGGCGTACCTCGCTCAGTAGCAGATTGTCTGGGTCATTGGGGAATGAAACCTCCATCAGGGTTGGCAGGTCTCCTAGGTCAAGTACTATCTGTGACCTGGCAATTCCGTGGCTCCCTTGAGGTCTGTAGCAACTTCCTACTTCAGGGTCTCAAGAATAGCATCTGGCCCCAACAGCAGCTGGGCTCCAACTGAGCTCCTGGACATGTATTTTGTACCTCCTGTCCTGTCTCCTGACTTCTGGCAGGATGGTGGGGTTGAGGCATGGTTCCACCCACAAGTGTTCAAGGAAAGTTTCCTCCCTCTCCAGGTCAGTGGACAGCCACTACGCTTCACTAAAAGGACAAAGGGTCTATTTTCTCAAATGTATGGTTGGGTTTATTGTAATTCTTTCCAGTTTTTTATACTGGAACCCTTCTTTGTTATTTTGAGGGCATTCTCTTATTATCAGGGTTGCTTTTATCTTTAATCTCACCATTCATTATAATAAGAACCTTGGAGGGAAGGTGTTACAATTACACTGCTAGGGCTAAATCACTGGAAATTAGATCAGAATCTAGCTCATAGGTTTCACCCACCTATGGTACATATCTCAACAGTAAAGAGGAGGTACCTTAAGTCCAGTTTAAAGGGACTGCAGTGATGGCTCATTTTACTTTTCCTCCAACTGATAGTGTTGATTTATATATATTGGGTATGATGAGTGTAGGCAGTTCTATAGCTACTAAAAGCAAGATTTAATCAAATCAAGCTAGTTTTGATTCATTATAGACTTTGGGCTAGATTTTGCTCTGTGTGTGTGTGTATTTTCCACAGGAATCAAAGACATTTGCATTCATATTCCTGTTCTTTTTATATGCCCCACCCTGATAAGTTTTCTTCAGCTGTTACAAGCAGTGAAGATTCATATTTTGTCTGCATTGATGAGTTTGGATCCTACAAACTGAAGTGCACATGCTATAGGTTGTTGGGATGGCATAGACAGCAGTCTAGGGTAAGAGAGAAACAGTTTGGGGAAACCTAAAGAATGTAGCCAGAAAAATCTCTGGGAGAAGCAGAGATAGCACATTTGGAAATGAATTGTGTCCCAGGGAAAAGCACAGAGGGTGAAAGAGAAGGAAATGCATAAACTGGTAGTGTGGTTTTTTAGACAGCTTGGCTTTGAAGGAAGCAGTAATTTATGTGCAATCATGAGGAAAGCAGTGAAAACCCTCTGCTGGAAAGAAAAGGAAATTGGGACAGTTTCATTGCCAGTCAATCTACTGCTTTAGAAAACAGCAATTCCCATTCCATGGGGAGCATTTTGGGTTCTGTTCCAAGGTAAACAAAACCCTCAAACAGGTTTACAGCTACTGGAATCATTTTGAAAGGACTCTCATTCCCCCTGTTTCCTAATCCCTAAATTTAAAATCCGAGTATAGATTGTTTATGGAATTGCAGACAAGAATATTATTAAAGAAGTTCTGTTGAGCAGAGAGATTTTGTCCATTCCTCTGAATTTCTATTACCTAATGTGACCATTTCCCATCTGACTATGGTCCTGACACAATGTTCCGGTCAGTTATTGATCACTTCATTTGCATTCCTATTTTGGTTAATGATTCTATTGATTTTTACACTCTGCACCACATTGGGCCCTATGGAATTTAATGGAATTGTCAAATTGATACACACTTGTTGGAAAGACAGACAAGCCAGTAGATCATTGTCACGAGCCTGTCTTGCATTCATCACAGTGGTATTTCCTGCTGAGGTTGTCATTAGATTGCTTCCTGCTTGCAAGAATGATTTTTGCTAATTTTAGCTTTCAAGGAGCTGTTGTATTTTAGAAAGGGTGTGCTAATGGATACTTCCATTTCTTGGCATGCCCTTGAAGCTTTCACTCAACACTTTTTTGTGGAAGGGGTGACAGGGCAAGAGATGAGACGCAATGTATGTCACTCCTCAAGCTATGTCTTTTTCATTGTTTGTTTTTGTACTTAAAGTCGTCAATGCTGAGATCTACTTGATTACAGGCATGGGATTGTGTGGCTACAGGGTTAGCGTACTTAACTTATGCACTGTGGATACTTGGAGAGTAGGCTGTACACCTGAAATAGAGAAAAAGATGAGTTTCTAATTGTGGGGTATACAAAATATAATAGTGCATATACAAAAAAGATTGGGAAGTTTAGAAAAATCCAAATTAGTGCCCAAGACAGGCTGTGCCATTGAAAAAGCTCTCTGGAGAGAAGAAAGATATTTTTGTTTTAAAAAAAATTATCTAATATAGGCACTCCCAGAGATACAAACGTTCACACATACAAACCATAGTTCACCTGTAGCAGGCAAGAGGCACAGATTGCAGAAAGCAATGCAAGTGTAGTCCACAGGACAACAGAGGAGTCCCTTTCAGAATCTACACCTACCTTAACATCCTCATCTAATTAAAAGACTGCCTTTCCTGGAGCACCAGCATTCCAGGTTAAATTTAAAACTGCTTCTACTATTTTTCATTGCACTATTTCAGCTACATTATAGGCTAAATAAGCTTTTGTGGATTAGCCTGGGAACCTACCTACCAATTACAATGTTTCTATGGGAAAATGTGTTCAGAGTTGCAAACCACAGACTTAAAAATGAACTTTTGGAACATAACCCATTCATAAGTTGGGGACTTCCTGCACATCTTCCTAAGAGTAGTTGTATTCTTCGTTGGCTATACTATTTTGCAAAATAGGGTCTTGATTCTTGAACGGAGTTCCTAAGTACTGCTGAAATGTCCTGGATGCCTCCCAGCAAAGATAAGACATTACTGCTGGTCCTAAAGAGATTACATGGGGCCCCAGTCCTGAAATCTGTTACATACAGGCAGTTCGCAACAGGACTTCACAGAGGTGCCCAAATCTGTCTGTGCTGCCCCTCTTGGAGGATTGGGGTCAGATTTCAGACATGCCAGAATTAGGAAAGTACTAAGATTATGTTGTTGCCCAGTAAAAACCAGTTTGCAGCATGATGGTGTGATTTAGGGGGGAGGAAGGGAGTAGCATTTAAATAGTTAAAACAAATGGCCAAGATGGCTAATTTCTTGTAGGCATCATGGAAGGACCAACTCTTAATGAGAGGACTTAAATGAGGTGAGAATAATGGGCTGGCAATGGAGCTCATCGAGCAGCCATTGACAACCGAGCCTAGTGAGTGGGCCACACCAGTGGCCCTCCTTTATCTTAGTCAGACACAAGATTATCATAACCAAGACAGTCTCCCAGGATAGAGTAGTTTTGCTAACTGCGCTTGCATACATGGAATTTATGAGGTATGCTGACTGAACCAAGGCAGCACTTTGATTGGATGCAGAGGAAGCACATAACTCTCAATGTTGTGTGCAATCAGCACACACCTCACTTCACAATGCCCTTGCTTTTAAGTAAAGTGCATGCCACTTTGGCAACAATGATCAGAAAACAACTATGTGGACAAAATGCAGCAGAATCTGGCAACCCTGTGCATGGGCAATGGTAAACAAAATGTTTCAGGCACCACATATAGATCCCCAAAGGGTCGCATGTAGCCCTTGGCCACTGCCACAGAGAGTGTTCCCCCATAAAGGAGAAGACAGGAGAAAGCATGAAGATGGTTATGGAAGGGTAGCATTTTTCCAGAAAAATTGCTGTTTTTCCAGAAAAACTATACTTACATCCACACCGCTATTGTGTTTTTTGACAAAGTCGAAAGAATGGAGGAGTTTTTTCAACAGAGGCAAACCTCTTTCTACAAGGAAGAAGCCTTTTTCAAAAAAAGCTTTTTCAGAAAAAAGCATGTGTGGATGCAGAAGAAGGAGTTCTTTTGAAAGAAGAGGCCACCAGGAAATAACACAATTGCCCTGGTGGCCACTCCGTCCATGATAATCACAACTTAAATACGAGATAACGTCCACATTAATTGGACTCTATCTTTTGAAAAAGCACATCACATTTTTGTTGCACTTTTGCTGTGTGGATGCTCTCTTTTGAAATACACTTTTCTGGAAGATCTCTTCCAGAAAAGCTTCTTCCAAAGAAGTTTGGTCTAGATATGGCTGAAGAAACTGAGAACACTTTTCCTATGGCGATAGCTGTAGTCACTCCTAAAGACAGCTCCTATTCAGTGTCTGGTGAGGTATAATTTTGAAAAGAGCTTTAGGATTTTTCAAGATGAAAGACGTTATAAATGAAAGATTATCACTGTTATTATTGTCTTAAGTTCCTTGCATGGAATTACTGTCTTTGTCTTTCTTTCTTTCTTTCACAGTAATTTTCAATCAAACAAAAAAACTACTTTTTTTCATTTTGACACACATAAATGTAGGCTGTAAAATACTAACTGGTTTTTGTTTGGGAAATGCCTATAGACTCAGTATGAAACTAGTTACGGAACTTGAGTGTGTTTATTATCAGTGGTGGAACAAAGCAAACTAACTGATAGCGAGTTCCCTTGTGAATTTTACTGCCATTTACAAGAGTTGTTATTAATGAATTGTTGAAAATATATCCAGTGGAGCAAGAACAACTGCTGTACTTCACTCTATACTCCATAACAGCAATAATATACATGCATCCTTTTCCCTTCCTGTCCCAAAGAGCTGCATACCATTGCTATGTACTTGTGTACATACAGCCACTGTGGAGAAAGGCAGAATATCTGTCTCTCTGTTCATAGCAGTACTACATAGTGCTCTAGGATATATCCCTTTGTAAAGCACCATGGGATCTCTTTTGGGATGTGATGGTGTGTGTATTATGTTTGTTAAATAAATTATTCAGTCTTGAATGTATGAAGGATAGATAATAAACTTCACTGTCCATGAGGTTCCTACACAAAAGCATATCCCACAATTGTGCTGCTGAAATATCAATCATGTGCTTGGTGAGCTATCTTGCTAGTGCAGAGTTGGAGCGGTGACATGATGTCTGTGGTAGGATTAGAACAGGCAAAGACTGTGAATAACATATTAGTGCTTCTCCTGACTGCCTGCAGATCTGGCATGTCTAAGGGTTTGACTATACTCCTTCTAAGGTCAATGTAACATATGATGCTTCAAGGAGTGAAAAACCAAAAACCACTCCTCTGCGTGACATAAGTTACATTGACTTAAAGCCGGGCCAGCATGATGCCATGTTGGTGGGAGATGTTCTCCACCTGACAGCTTCTGCCCCTCGATGAGGTGAGGTAATTATATTGAGTGTTCTCCCTTTCACAGAGCACATCTTCACCAGATATACGACATCAGGGTAGCTGCATTGATGCAGACGTGCTGATATAGCATTGTAGTGAAGGCCACTCCTAAACTTCTACCTCTCACTGCATTCTGGGGCAGCCTGCTGTCTGGGCCTTCTCCCTTCACTGGCAGGCTGCTTTCCCAAGAGCTGCTGGCAGGCAGGCAGACTCCTCAGCCTCTCAGCACTTTGGAGGATCTTTGACCTCTCAGATTTCCTTCCTCCCCTACCTCCCTCCAGTCACACTACCCTGTAATTTATGGGCTGGTGGAAAGAAACTGGCTGGTCTGTTACCTCCTACTAGGCCAGCCTTGCTAACTGAAACTTTAGGGAAGGATTTAGTTAATCAGAGCGGAGTTATTGGTACTGGAATTTAGCCAGGACACCAAAAAGCTCCCACCCTTGTTGAAATCCATGGAAATTTTGTCAGAGTTCCATAGGGAACAGATTGAGGTTGTTATTGACCAGGAGCAGGCAGACTCTTGGTTGTACATCTCACCTGATAGCTTACACTTCTAGCACAATGCACCTGACACGCAGTGTTTCCCTGACTCAAGATCACACACTGAACCATGCCTGCTGTAGCACTGGTATTTTTCTTAAAAGTCTCCCCTCCAAGTACTGACCTGACCCACCTCTACTTACTATGAGAGATATCACTAAAGTGCAGCACTTGGTGGTAGGGCTGCAGGCTAAGCTAAACAGAAAAGGATAGTTTAAAGTGAGATTAAAAGAGAAACAACTTGCAATGGCTGGAAAGGAATTCAAATCAATAAAGCAGCATAACTGAGAAGATACTAAGTGCATGAAAAGAAAAGAAGAGTCCAGGAGTGAGGTATGTAAATAATGAAGAGACTCTGTGGTCACTTTGTAAGCCAGGAGGGTCATTTTGAATTGAAGTGACAGACTGGCAAGAATCTGTCAGTGAAGGTCTGGAAAACAGGGATGGTACAATTTTGCTTTCTGGAATACAATAGTTGCCTTGGCTCATAGCTCTAGATTTGTAGAGATTCACAATGTAATTATGTCCTATTGTGCTCGGTAATGGAAAATATTCTGTCCTCCACAGAGGATATTTGGTGTGATGTGTGGCTTTAAAAATCTGCAATAATTCTCTTTGTACGTAAGGACTGTATCTTTCATGGACTATGGATTAAAGTGGCTTTGTTCATCTCCATGTTCATGTGAGGTAATTATTTATCTGTTCAGTAGTGATGGGTAACTCCAACTGCCCCATCCCTTTCTTTGTGAAGTGTTCTGTTAAAGGATTATATTTAAAAGGTTGCTAGAGATTCAGAAGGGAATCCGACATTGTGAAACTTTGCTTTTGGTTTTCAGACGTAAAAATCTGAATTCAGCGGGAAATCCAAAAATGCTGCTGAAAACATTGACAACAATGAAAGTTTTGTGTGTATGTGTGTGTATAGGGGGTGTCTTTTGTTTTTAATTGAAAATGTCCATAATGGGAATTTCAGCCCAGCTTTAAAAATAGATCTGTTTCAAATGCTACAAAGTGTCAACTCTTTCGGCAAATCTATTTTCCTGTTTTTAGTCAACTTTAGAGAGGTTAGATTTTGAGTCTTGGCTTTATGATGGGGCTGATCTACTGAGTGACTGATCTACTGAGCTGTGCACTAGGGCTGTGTATAGACTGCATCCCTCTGCCGACAGAGGGATGCAAATCAAGCACTCTGGAAGTGCAAATGAGCCCAGGATTTCAATATCCCAGGCTTCATTTGCATACTCACGTTCCGATGCTGTGCCGATCAGGCTCTGAGTCGAAAGTGAATGTAAAGTGTAGCCACAGCTCTCCCGCCAGCAGGGAGCTTTTTCGACAGCTCCTGTACTCGTTTTTTGAGTACAGGATCTGCCAAAAAGCTTCCTGCTGTTGGCAGAGCTGCGGCTACACTTTACTTTCACTTTCAACACTGAGCCTGATTGTCACAGCGTCAGAACGTAAGGATGCAAATGAAGCCTGGGATAGTGAAATCCTGGGCTCATTTGCACTTCCAGAGTGCTTGATTTGCATCCCTCTGTCGGCAGAGGGATGCAGTCTAGACACAGCCTAGGATAGAGGCAGAATGAATATATACATTATTGTTCCCCCTCTTGCCCAGGTCAGGAAAACCAGTAGGTGGTGTTTGGGTCTCCTAGGAAGGCAAGAGGAAAAATTAGGGGTGTAACAAAATGAAATGGGAAGGTAAAATATGAGTTAGCTGAGGGGGCTGACAAAAGAAAGGGATCCCACTTATATGTTCTCTTCTGTGCACCATAAGTTAAGCTACAGCCTTAGTGGAAGTCAGTGAAACTGCTTTTAATGGCTTCCAGCTGAAACCAGGCAAAACTCCAAAGTTTTAGCCAAATTTCAGAGAATTCTAGGGGTTGTTCAAGTCTGAAATACAAACAAATGTCAGGGAAAGCAGGCAAGGGTGCAACAAAGAAGGGGGCAGGCCCTCTCTCAATGCTTGGCTCCTTATTGGGACAAGTTGGAGTGATGTTGCAACCCAGTGCACTAGTTGCTTGCAACACTACCGTTGTGGTCTTCCCAGCACCCATGGGGAACAGGCCCCAGCCTCCAGCCCCCAGCAAGAAGTGGAGCAAGCGGTCCCAGTAAGACTCAGTCTGGTGAGAAGACTGGATCCCATCTTGTGGTGATTCCTGAGGAAGGAGAGACGCAGAAGAGGGATGAGTCGGAGGTTCCCGAACTGCCTGGCAACTTGTGGGAAAGGTGCCCCTCTGGATAGTGCTCCAGGGTGGCTGTCGGGGAGGGAGACTGCGGAACTGGGCACAGGGAGAAGAGTTTGGATCTCTGTGGTAGGAGAAAAACACGGGGCTGGGTGTGGAACTGCAGAAGGGAAGTGTGTGGGGAACTGGGTCCCAGGAAGCGAGTTCTGGGAAGTGTGCTGGGTGCAGAACCAGCATAAGACTGCTCAGGACTTGGTATGGGGGGGAAGGGGAGGCAGTAGGGGGAGTCCTTAAGGCCTCCTCTTTAGGAACAAGCATGTTGTGCTAGACAGAGGCAAAAACACATTGGCCAAGTTAAAAATGGTTTTCACAATCCCTCAGCAGACTAAATCCGATGAGCTTTGCTCAACTCTGCTGTGTGATCACTATAGATGTTCTTATTTACAGCAGGTGCTATACTTGCACTGCACCTCCGCAAATCTGGTAACAAGTGCAACAAGTACATTGTGGGCCCTCTGCTGGGGCATCTCTTTGTTTCTATTCCGCTAACAAGGTTGAGCATAAAGAGGCACCCGCACTTCTCTTTTCATACTGTACCAGCCTATCATGCGTCTCCCCCCGAGGGGGCCTCTCCTTGACATCTACTTCTCTGCATTCCATGCAGACTAGAATCCCAGTGCACATCAAAGGGGCCCCTCATGAGGCTGCACAATTACAGGAACAATTATGATTTATACAAACACACAGCCCTCCTTGAGCAAATAACCTTAGCGTAAAGCAGAGTTTTTGTTTGTCATTCTGCACACCACTGTGAACAAGAACACATACTGGAAATCAGCAAAATATTGTGGAAAAGACAGACACTGACAAATGACACAGCCTCATTCAATTACAAACAGGAAAAACAAACAACCTTCTGAAACAAAGCCCAAAAAGGGCTCTCCTGCAAAACCAAAGACAGGTTTCCATTTCAGAATGAATGCAGCAGCAGACGGGTTATACACAAATGCCTCTGGCAGTGGAGATGACGGTGGTATAAGCAACATTTGGGAAACAAAACAAATTGGCATCATCAAGTGAAAGGAATTTTTTAAACAAGTTTCACATTGCAATATATTCAACATGTTGGACTCTGTGAGTGTGTATGTAATTACTCGCCCCAGTGGGGTCAGTGGAGTCCTGGGATACACTAGCTTTGTTTCTCAGACAGTTCTTGGGAGCACCCACATGTACCACAGCCCAAGGGCCAGCATTCAGCTGCTGTAAGTTCTAACATCTTCTGCCCCCAATAAGCACTCTGGAATGTCTTAAATGAAAAAGATGCTTTATTATGCCTGGAAGGAGAGATTGCCTACTCTTTAAGTTTTATCCACATGATAATTTAATACATAGCAGGTTCGTGTGCTGTAGATTTACACACCAGTTTTCCATGCCCTACATATCCATTTAACAATTATAGTTAATAAGATAGTAATCCCAAAACTTGGCAATTAGGGGGGCAAGCTAAAGAGGTACGTGAGTGCCACATCTCAGTCCAGTCCTTCATTAGCAATAATAAGGAATCCTTCAGGTCCTCCACTAAAGTCAATAAGATAATATGCTATGTGTTGATAGCAGCTTCTCAACACCATTCTGTGCCAAAATAGTGTTGACTGGATGGCTCCTTCCAGTAGCTGCTCCAACAATCTTCCAGTTCCCCAAATACTCCCCTTTCTGCTGAGACATGAGCCCTCCAATGTCAGAGAGAGAAGAGCACATTACGCTGTCCTCTGCTGACCTGTGGCTACTCCATTGATTCCATACGCTATATAGCACTAGAGTATTTATCTGGCATTGCTTTGGGTCCTAACTGATATATATATATATTTTTTTTTTCTTTATTTAAATCATTGCTGTGATGAGGGGTTCAGTATACAGGCTGCTCTGGGAAGGGAGGACAGCTCCAGCCCTCTGTCACTGCAGCAGCTTGGGGTCAGATGAGATGTGCCCGGGGAAGGGTTGCATATCCCCCAGCTGGAGGACAGACAGACACACACAGACACAGACAAACTTTCAAATATATAATAGCTGTCCCTTTTTACTCCCACACTTCCTGATGCTCCAATGGGGGTGTAGCTGTCCCAATCCCCATCTGTGGCCCCTTGCTTCCACCATGTGATAATTCTGCAGGATAATCCTCCCTTCTAGCAAAGTCCTCCCTTTTTATTTTATGAGAAACAATCACATTGTCCTGGCACAACCAAATCCTTACCCTCTTTTAAGTTATAAGAGGACGTTGCATACCATATTTGGTGGTCCTAGCTCTTACTGTTTAGGACGAGTTCTTGAACAGACAGACTCACAGACAGACACACACACAAACTCTCTTAAATATATAGTAGATGAGAGAGTTTTCTCCATATTTATGACAGAGTAGTTTTCTGCCATAAACCCGATTTTGACTCCAGGCTCTAACATCATCACCACTCAGCTAAGCCATCTGAAATTGCTCATGTGTTCTCCTCTGAGGAGAAATGTATTTATTTATTTTTAAAGTGTGGGTGGTGAGGGGAGTGAATTGGACAAGGCATTTGTGAGATCTGGCAGTCTGAAAAAGCAGTGTTGCTTTGCTGTTTGGAAATGGTTTGATTTACTTCTTTCTTGCCTTGGCACATCAAGCTGCAAAAGCAAATTAGCCTAGAAACTCCACTGTTGTTTTCACTTAGCTGGTTCTTTGAGGACTGGTGCCTCTCACTGTCACTGGAATGACTGGATAGCTTATTCAAGAGTTGTACAGCCAGAAGTTTCTAAACTGCAGGTGGCTGCCTGGTCTGATGTGAACTGAAGATCCAATCAGCATTTGCAATGAGAGAAACAGGTGGGGCTTGAGGAAGAGCCCCAATAAAACCACAATAAAAATTCCTGAACATTCTTTACTGCTTATGGGGCCCATGAGGATTTTCACATTTGCCAGCCATGGCCACTCTAAAAGCCACCTTCTCGAGAATACATGCTCCATTGTGTCTAGTACCCTAAAGGATGCATTTATGGACAAATTAAAGTGAAGAAAAAAGTTTATACACTTGCCGGGAAGATCTCATTGTTACACAATCAAATGTATCAGACCAAAAATAACAGGCAATCAAATACAATGTGCAACTAATGTTCCAGATAAAAATGTCTTGTATTAGTCACCATGACCAATTACATGTGACTTCAATTCTCTTCATATTTTATCAAATGAAACCCTAACTGGGGTGGGGGAAGAGCTGTTTCATATTAGTCACATGATTAATGTTACTTACAATGTAGGCTGTACAGTCAAAGTATATTCCACAGGTCTGATTTTCTTCAAACAAACACACAGAACTAAGGAAGGAAAAGTAGAATAAATTTGATTGGTCTATCACAAAGATCTTTACTTAAATGGCTTTCTGGTGGTTCAATTACTAGACAAAACAGGTGTGTTTTTATTAATAATCATAATTAATAAATAATTAGCTCTATGGGAAAATTGTTGCTTTCTCAGATCAGTTATGATATAGCGTTGAAGAGAACATGTCGACACTTCTGAGAGCTTAAAGCAAATTTGAAGGATGAAGCTGAAAATAGCTAGCTGCCAAAAAAAAGTGTTTCAGAGCATTACATGGCACTCAATATTGTGCATGCAGAATCACTGTTGATGTGTGGGGAGAAGGTGATGACATTTGCACTTTGTGCCTTTCTTCATGCCTTCACCAGACTGAAAAATCTCTGGTTTCCATTCAAATATCAGCTACTGCATGAAAGGCACATTTAGAAGGTGTTGAAATCTCTCCTTTCTTCTGCTCCATTCTGTCTGCTAGTGACACGAACATTAAGCCATCATTTATTTTGCTGCTGGGATGGTTGTGAGCCCAGGGGATGGCCAGCTGGTTACCAATGGAAAATATGCAGCCAGCCTTTAAGTTCTAGGTGTCTTTTAATGTAAAAACTGTTTGCTACCTGTGGTAATAGCTCACCTGGCTGTGCCTTCTTACTGGACATGAGGCCAGGTATGCACTCAAAAGTTAAATCAACCCATTGCTCATGGCCATTAAAAATCCATACTGCTGAGTGGCAAAGTTAAAGTTGATCTCACCCACCAGTATTGACAGTATCAATGGAAAATTTCTTCTGGTGACCTCACTCCGGTGTCTTAGGGATATAGGTAAACCTTTCCCATCGCTAGAGTGTCTACATTGAAATGCTACAGTGAGAGCTGAAGCTGTGCCACTGTAACATTTCAAGACCTTAAATAGTTTTATTTATTGTTCGTTGCATTATTGCATAATTTAGTAGTAGTAGTTATTGTTAATGACCTGGATGGTCTGGGATCCATTTACCTGTTAAGTTGCCTCCTATTCCTTATTTACACATGACAGTGGGTGTTTTCCTTACTGATTGTTTCAGGAAAGTGGCAGTGATTGGGCAGTCAGGAACTCTCATTTTTTTTTTGGAACTTACTTCACTTTTCGGTCATCAGTAGGTTACCCTCACTCAGGATATATGTAAGGAACATTTATTTTATTTGGCTATTGCTAATTTCTTTCCCTCTCAGTATTTCCTAATCAGGTTAATTTGGTAGCATGATCTGTCCTGAGGACAGTTTTCACTATATGTGAGATTTGTTTTTGTTTTTAATATAACTGCACTAGCTGGTAAGGTAACAGATACCATAGTTGAATAAACAAAGAAGACTGGCATTCTGCCTGTCTACATGCCAATAATGCAGACATACTTCTGGCATGTGATCTTTTATGGTGGTTGGACTTGAAAATGGCTTGTCTAGCCAGCTGGTACTATCCTCTCAGTCAAAGGCAGTAGCTCTATGTTATAACCTTGCAAGCTGGACTGCGATAAACTTCTGTATACACAGCTGACCAGATATCCAAACTCCTTCCATACGTGAAATGACAAGCACCCCAGTCAGACACGCCTATTTCAATTACCAAAATGCTCTTGTGCACCCACCACCTGGGTACCACATTTGCCAGTAGTCCTTCTACACCTCTCACAGCAAGACACCATTTCTGCGCTAACGTTAAACAGTCCTTTGGCACTAGCACCAATCAATATTTGGACTTTTTTGCTCCATATAAATACATCATCACTGAGAGCCAATTTCTACTCAGTCATTTCCATGGGTGCAACTTCTTTCCCACATTAACAGAGCATTTATTCATGAAATGAAGAGTGGAATTTAAAGTTAAAGTTAGTGGCTGCAAAATATGCAGGCTTGGAAGGATTTAACTTTTATTGGTAAATGTTGCTTTCACCACCATACTCATACAAACTGACAAAATTAATTTATAAATTAGTCCCACAATTATTAATTTAAAAAATGTGAACATTTAAAATTGATAAAAACCAAAACAAATGTTTAACAATCAACACTGATACTTTTCAGTAAAACTTTTATTAAAAATTGAATTCTGTCACGTCTGTCTATATGGTAGCAAAAACTTATTTGAAATGTTGGTGTATTGATGGATAGGTCCATGTCTCTCTCCAGTTTTTCCACACTTTTGCTACCTAATATGTGGGTCCAAGCACACTTTTGGTGCTGCTTCTTTTACTTGGTGCATCACCTATGCAATGTGGCATATCAGAGGTTGCACCACAACTGGGGAAACAAGGAAAAATTAGTTTAATAACATAATTAAATTCATTTTTGTTTTGAGGTTCCAAATAGACTCGGTTTGTTGTTTTTTTCAAAAATATTTTCAGAATTTTTTGATCAAAAAATTTTACAAAACTGTTTCATTTACTGAAGGTTTTTGGTAAATTAAAAATGCCTATAACGTTGTCAATAATGTTTCTAAGAAAAATATTGATGAAAGTCACAATTTTTCCACAAAATATGAAAACTTTGCACAATGTGGATAATTTTTCATGAAACTCTTCATATGCAGAAAGGGCCACTTTTATATGGAAAAAAATTATTAGGAAAGTTTTGACATCTCTAAACACCACCTCACTCTTCTGCACAGAGGCTATGATGAATGTGCCATTAGTGACAGGTTTAGCCCCCATTTAAAAATGGTGTACATTCTGTCTCATGTATGTGCTGTCCAATGCCATCCTTAGGCCTACTCAGGCAGAAATCTTCTCAGAAATTCCCTCATGTTAGTGAGCCATGGGCCACTATTCTCCTCTCTCTACTCTCATGCCATCAATCCTTAATCAAGCTGTGCTTCCCCATTTTATATTTTCTGCACACTTTATATCAAGCTGACTGGCCTAAGGTTTGCTATTATATCTCCAGGCACTTTTAAAATAACTTAGTTGTTAGCCACTCTTCAGTCCCCAGGGGTCTCTTCTAAGCTAAATGAACTTGTGAATATGCCTGCTAATTCCTTAGCTTCTGTCCCCACTTTCTTTAGCACTTTTGGATACTTTTCTGGCCTTGATTTTTAAGACCATCTAATCATTTTTATAATTCTGGTATTGGACACTTAAAAATGCTCAGATATGTAACCATTATCTAAGTAAATCTTTGACTGCTTCAGGTTTAAGACAGATGAAACACAAATGTTTGGTTTGTTTGTTTGTATCTCTGAGTCTTAAAAGGATTGCCAGCCCTGTATCATTGGGGTGAACAAATATCCCATTTTTAGAGGGACAGTCTTGTATTTAAGCCCTCCTGTAGATGTCCCTACTCTATCTTAAGCATGGGAAAATTGCCCACTGTTTTCTGTCTCTTCTCTCATCAGTACTGGTGGGTTCTACTGCTGGCTGGATCCTTGTTCGCCAGGCACTCCCCGCCCAGCTGTGAGTGGTAAGGGTCCAATGGCTGACAATAGGGTGGGTGTTTGAGGCTGGTCAGGCAAATTAGTGTGGGGCCAGCTGCTCTCCCTTCTGATCCAACCATGCAGTCCTTGCTGCTGTGCCTCCTCTTGGCCAATAAGCCCCCCTCACTCCCAGTCCCATTTCCAGACAGCACTGGCTGCTTGCTGTGGTGACGGGGAGTGCATGCAGGTGGTGACTGGTTATGTGTCATCTCTGCTGCCCATCCCCAGTCCTTTACATGCTCCCCTTCTCACTGTTCTCTCTCTGCTGTGCCCCTCCCCCCTCAGCTATTCTGCTCCTCCATAACCCCCCTTCCCCCCAGCAGAGTGCATCCTGATCCCAGCACTGTGTGGAGAACCAGCACTGGTCAGATCATTCAGCTCACCAACAGCCTGACTGGCAGGCTTCTACCTCCCTGCACTGCCGCTCGAGGGAAAGCTCAAGCCCCTCTGGCCCAGGATACTGGCCAGGAGGAGCAACACCCTGCATGTGCCAAAGTCCTGCACAGCCCTGGCACAGGGAGGCATCTCTCCTCAGCTAAGCTCTGGTGTGGAGGAAGCTGTTTTCAACCTGTTTCCACCCTGCCTGTGCAGGCTTCAGAGTAGCCCCCCACGAAGGGACTTAGCACCATCTTCACACACTGCCTCTTCCCTAGGTTTGATCCTCAGGGTGTGCAGGGCTGCTCTGTTCCCTAGGCACCGTCTCCAGCTGAGCTACCTTACCTCTCTGGCCTGGTTCACTGTAGCCCCTGCAGTCAGGTTCCCTGAGCCCTGGTGCACAATGCATCCTTAACTTCTTCCTGCCCACACTGTAGCCAGGGGACAGGAGGTGGCTGGGTTATGTCTATGGTCAGCAGCAGCTTGGAGACTTTGACTGCTTTTCTATGGGCAGGAAGGGACAAGCTTCTTCTAGCCACAGAGGATCGGGGGAGGGGTAGAGGAGGAAAGAGAAGATCTCTGCAAAATCACAGGCCAAGTCATCCCCAACCCGAGGCCCTGGGCTGAAAGCAGCTCCTGTTTCTTCCCTTCTGCTCAATGCTGAAAGGCTGCTGTTGGCCATGATCTGGTGTGAACCATCACAGAAATTGAGAGGATGGGTTTGATCCTGTGTGTTCCCCACATACTGCCTTGAGAAGAGTCAGGTACCAAAAAAGTTGGGTCCATCCTGGGATCCAAGCCAGACATGGAGAGTGGAGAGCATTGTGTAGTGGGGTTGGGTCAGGTCTGCTGACCTTCCTGATCCTTGTGTGAGACAAGTATATGTGTGCCCTCTCCCCATGCAAATCTTAAAGATAAGAAGGTAAATAAAAAGACTCCAGCTATTCAGTATTTCTTTTGAAGAGGGGCTCAGTCAGCTTGATGTTAATTTGAACATTTGTACTGCATAGTTCAGATTGATTGCCATTGAACTCGCTTGAATATAAATAATTTTACCAAGTCAGGTATTTCTGTATTTAGCATAGGGAAATATGGTCACCCTATCATCACTCCCCATACCTATTATATTGTATGGAAAAATGGATTAACTATTGCTGGATATATTTGGCATTTAATAGATTTTTATTTTTTAACATTTGTTTTTACTTTTATTTTAGTTTCTTTTCTTTTGAACCTGCCTAATCCTCCATTTCAGCCTTTTGGCTTTTAAAATGTGCTTTATCCTTTGGTTACATCTCTTTGCTTATGTAAATTGCTTTCTGTTGTCACTTGGTTCTATTCTTTTTATGCATGTACAGTATTTTGTATGTCTGGCACATAGGGTGTCAGAAGTGTAGCTTGACCAGTGTTAGCTCTTTTTATGCATAAAATGTATAGCAGTACAACAGTCACTAAAAGGGGCTTTTTCCAGAGTCCAATTAAGAGCAAATTTATTTAAAAATGTGTGTGGGGGGGTGTGAACTTTTTCTCAGCCAAGGACAAAGGATATAAATATAATCCATTTACAATTCAAGTGAATTCTTATTCTTCTTTCTCAGTGCAAACTAGGTGCATGTGGTTAAAGGCCCAGACACTCTTACTATATTTTTTTAAAGAAGTCATTTATGACATCAATTAAAAATAACTTTCCATTGTCTATAGGTTCCTACCGCTCCCAATATTTGCACTGTCACTCTACTTTAATACTACAGTACCAGCCATTGAAAAATTGCAATTCTGGTCTTACTCAAAATCTTCATATCTGGAGATGGATGAGGGAATAAATAGCTTCCTAATGAAATTTCAATACTAACAACTAAAGGAGTTTGCTAATACTAGTAAAGACAAAGGAATAACGTAAAGGGTCCTAGAGAGTAGAAAACTGCTTAGTAAATAGAAAATTGAGTTCCTACTTGGAAAAAAGCAAGCAGTACAGGTGGGAAGAGGGTGGAGAGTAAAGGTAGTATTTTGAGATTCATTGGAAGGGAGATATTCAAAAAGCTGAAAGACCTGGGGCTATAATGAACAGAAAATCAGATATGTGTTCTGTGTACAATGGCAGAAAAAGGCATAGACAAATTTGGGCTGCATATCCACAAGCATTGCACCATAGAGGGTAGAAATAATCCCTGATTTATATGGCTCTGGCACAGTTGCATCTGGCCTACCTATCTATGCCAAATACACATGACTTGGTTTATCCAGTAAAGTGCAACCAAACATCAGGAGGAATATCAAGAATAACAGTTGCCCTGTAAAATAGATTTGACCAACTTGAGAGCTTTCGTAAGAAGGGTTCTGAGCATGCATTGTTGAAGATTTCTTTTTCCTTTCCTCTTTTTTGTGTGTGTGGTGGGGGGGGAGGAGGAGATCATTGCTAACATATTATGGGCATCCTTAAGGAAGAATGCATTGATGTGAGTTCATAGCTAAGACAGCAGTACCATGAATTTGCTAGTTGCTTAAATGCAAAGCTGAAACAAGGGATTCTGGCTACCTTAAGAATTTGGTAGGAGTCCTAACTCAAGCACAGCTCACTTTTGGCCTTCTTTCTCACCTTGGCAATTTGATGTTTTAGGCTATCATTTTTATGCATGTTCTTAGCCTTATGAACTGAATAGTCACTCTGAATTCGGTGAAACTAACAGGCTACGTCTATACTGGCATGATTTTCCACAAATGCATTTAACAGAAAAGTTTTTCATTAAAAGCATTTGCGGAAAAGAGCATCTAGATTGGCATGGATGCTTTTGCGCAAAAGCATCCATGGCAATCTAGACGCGCTTTTGCGCAAAATAAATCTGAACTGTCTACACTGGCCCTTTTGCGCAAAAGGACTTTTGCCCGAACATGAGCAGCACAGTATTTCTGTAAGAAGCACTGATTTCTTACATGATGAGATCGTCAGTGTTCTTGTGGAAATTCAAGCGGCCAGTGTAGACAGCTGGCAAGTTTTTCCACAAAAGCAATTGCTTTTGCGGAAAAACTTGCCAGTCTAGACACAGCCACAATGTACAAAGTTAAGAGTATATATCTTTAACAAGTTGGGGCCTTAGGGTTAAAGTTCCAGTGTTTTCTCTTCATTTCTACTTATAGGATGATCACTAGCATGATGTAAATATTATCAAAACCCTTAAAATACATCTACAGGCAGTCCCCGAGTTACGCGGATCCGACTTACGTTGGATCCGCAGTTACGAACGGGGATTTTCTCGCCCCGGAGGACTGGAGCGGCAGGATGCCTGGTCCCACTGCCCGCCTATTCCGGGGCGAGAAAAGCTGCTCCCCATCTCCCTGGTCTGCTGGAGGAGCCAGCAGACCAGGGAGACGCGGAGCAAAGCGGCGGAGGACCCGGGCTGGACCCGCGGCGCTGATCTGGAAGCGCCGCGGGTCTGGCCCCGGGTCCTCCGCCACTTTGCTCAGTGTCTCCCTGGTCTGCTGGGGGGGGGGGACGCAGCTGAATCTGGATGCCAGTTCCGACTTACATACAGATTCAATTTAGGGACTGTAGGTTTGTTCTTATCTTGTACGTAACCCGGGGACTGCCTGTAGTTATTTTGGATGACAAACAATATAAGTTTCTCCTTAAATGTAAGATATGTCATAGTACTGCACATCAGGTAAAACTGGAAGCAGAGCCTTGTAATGTAGTTTATTTTAATGTTCTTTTCAAAGATGGTCCATATTTCTGCCACTTCTAATCTTAATACACTTAAGTTCTCCCTTTGCAGGCCATGTGTATTTCAAACTTATTGTGAGCACTAAATCCTAGATTTTTACCCATTTCATTCATTCATTCTTTTGATTTCATTTAAGTCTGAGGACTAACTCCAGAATGGTCTTGAAATATATTGCCTCTGTACCATCTCCAAGAAATATTTTTTACAATGCTGCTATTGTTGTTCCAATCTATAGAGTAATTGAAAACTCTGTTAAGCAATGGACTAGCCATTTTACATACCTCTCTTATCTGTGTAAACACTTCCTGATCTGCTTTCTTCTGCATCCCTTGAGGTCAATAATAGTTTCCCATGATCTCTTTATTTTCCTATGGTGCTTGGTTTTTTTCCTTCTATGAGCTAAACCCAAATGGTGATTAGTTTCAACAAATATTTTCTTACTGTTGTTCATTTATCAAAGGTTGTCACCCCTTTTACTTGTCCCTCCATTTATCCATTCTTGACTATTGAATAAATTTCTCCTTAAATTGTGTCATCTTCCCACCCTTATTTCATTGATTTTTTTTTCTCTCTCTCTCTCTCCACAGCGGGGCAACAAGTATAATGTATTACCTGACCACATTTGTTCAGATTTTTAAATGACTTTTCTTTTGCTGTGTTTGTCTTTGCCCCCTTTGTGTTAGCTTTCTGCAAATATTTCAGAGAATGAGTTCACAGACCAGAATTTTTGTAAAAATAAAAATACAAAAATGCTCAAAGGGATTCCAAACTTACTGATCTTATTCTAAAGTATGGTATTTCTTAAGATTCTATTCACTTTTATATCACACATGAAGTAAGTTGGGGAAGATTTGATTCGTTCAGTTACTAATAAACTAAAAAGGATGAATAAGAATGCCCATTTCAGTGGTAACAGAATGAAAATCAAACTAGCATTTTCTTTCTAAAACTTGTTTTCCATAGAGAATGCTTCTGTCAAGCAGATACCTATTTAATCATTTGAAATGTATAATCTTAACTTCATACAGCTCTAGTAGTCTAGATCTGTTAATATTTCATCCCTACTTGCAACATGTATTGCAAGTTAAATTTCAGTAATGTAAGAAGCATCTGTAGAACAAATACTAGAAAAACAAGCTGCTTCTTGGGGAGATGTTATATGTATAAAAGAAGAGTGTTTATTTTATTATCAAAGATTCTCCATGCTATTACTTTTCAGTTTGTTAATAAAAGTACAGAATGTTCTCATGGAGATCCAGCAGTAAGTGGTCAAAATTCATTGCAATATGGTTCTTCTAAGAATAGAGGAAAACAAAACATTAAAACCACAGCTTTACATTATTTAACCTCATAGAAATTGCTCAGGTTATTGAAAGCAAAAACTCAACAGTTTATTTTATGATGTTATAATAAAGAGACAACCACCTATAACACTGCAGAAGAATTAGAAACCTAAGCGATATGCACAGTGTGATTGCTTGAATGCCTGGACATAGGGCAAGGCGAGCAAGGTGGTAGCTTTGGGCCCCGAGCTGAAATTGACAGCTTTTATGATGTGAGTCAGGTAGCTAATTCAGCCTTACAAGAAACACCTCAGGCACTGAAACCATTTGATTCCTGTTGAGGGGTGACTGGCTATGGATTGCTAGCTGTAACACTAGCCATGGTGATTGGCCCCGGCCACTTCAGTGCTACCCAATGGTGGCCCAGGCTTCAGTTTAAAGCCCTGCCGGAGCCCACTCTCCCCATACTCCCTCCTGTCTGCTCCTGCAGTCCGGGGTGCCTCCCTCCACCTGCTGCTCCTGGCTCTCTCCTCCAGCTGCTACCGCTCAATGCCCAGCCCAGGTGAGCAGGGCTGGGCTGGCTCCTATGGCCCAAGCAAAACTCACCCAGGACTTGCGGGTTGGTGGGATTGGGAGGGGAAATTCCTGGTCCAGTCCCCGCAGTAGGATGAGGGCTGGGAGCAGTTTCTTTCCCGGCCCCACTCCTTAGGGCTCTGCCTGCACCACAGCATCTACCGTCTGGGCCTGCTGGCAGTGTGCCGCCTAGGGCCCCATGAACTCTTTGGCTGGGCCTGTGAATGTTGGCCTTAGCACATCAGAGTCTGAACTAGGCACAGGGTAACATGCAAAGAAATAGAATTCATCTGACTGCTACAACTTACCTTATGGGATGGGAAACCTGCAATAAAAACATCTCTTGGCTTTTTAAGAGATTTGCCTGTGTGGGAAGGTGTCTGAGACAAAGTTTCTATTCATGTCACATTTTTAATTAGGCTAAAATCCATCAACAATGGTTGGGAATAAGGGGCCAGAAAGGATAGGGGTAGGGTTTTCACCATAGGCCTAGAGAAGCTACAGGGCCATCCTGTGGAGCCTTCTCTAGCCTAATGGCACAAATAAACATTGGAAGATAGGAGGATCCATGCAGCCCTTGGCCTTCCACTTCCAGCACATGGCCCATCCCTCTCTCGCTGCCAAAAAGGTCCTTTCATGTAGCCAAACTCTGCACTTCAGAAGGAGGTGTGCATTCCACAATGTTTTTACACACTCTGGCCTAAGTTTTGAAAAGCGATGAGGGGTTTTGGGTGCCCAATTTGAAATACCTTTGCAGGGCTGCATTTCAGAAAGTGGTGAGTACCCAGATAACGTGGCTCCTTCACAATGTCTCAGACTTGACCTTTAAAATCACTAGCCACCTTTGAAAATGTGGATGACATTTAATGCACCATTCTACCAAACAACAACAAAAAGTTATGCAGTCTGGCCGCCTGTTTCTCTATGGCTGCATTTGGGGTGTGATGTTTTTATACTAGCAATATATTATTATAAAAGCCTCATATTCTGAATAAGCCATTGCCTGAAAAACACTAGAATTTTGATTTATTTCAGTATGACTCTTTTCAAGTGCTGTAAATCATATTTTTGTGTTCAGTTACCTTTGCATTCTTTTTGAGCCAATGGCAGTGAAACTGACGAATGGGAATCAAATGAAGTGTGTTAAGTGTTGCAGCTGAAGGCTTTCATATCCCCACATTCTGTGCTGTGATTTATCTTGGTAATACATCACATACCTTATTTTCCTTTGCTTATTTTATTTAGCATTGTCACAAATAATATCAATTGACCATCTACTATGAGCACTAACCAGTTGTAAATTAATGAAATAAACTGAATCTACAAGAACTCATCTATCCCAAATTTGATTAGAGACACTTGCATTGCACCCAGCCATTTACTATAGATGAACCTCATTTATTAAACAAGCAGCTTCATGTCTTCTTTGCAGACAACAGTAAATTGTTATACATTGTATTTGCAGTGATTTTAACAAAATACTTAAAATGACTCTTTTATATCTCAATCATTGTATGTAGTTTATGTTTCTGAAATAGGTATTTCCAGCTACCCTGTCACTTTTGTCTGAATCATTGCATCTAACATTGCCATGTTTGCTATCCATTTATACAAGTGCCTTCTTTTTCTAAAAAATGAAAAGCGGGAAAAAAAAATCCTAAATGGGCTTCCACAGCATTACCCTCCATAGTTTAGGAGATGAATTTCACCTTTCTTACCAGTAACAGTTTAGCTTTCTTTAATAACTAATATTTTTAGAAATGTTTCTATCTGCACTAAATTTACTTTCCACTCTAACTTTATGCAAGCACCAGGAATTTTGAAACAGCTCAGGTCTTAGATATAATCATCACAGATTGGAGTCATCTTCAAAAGTTTGGAACAAAGTAACATTAAAAATATCAGCCTTTTACTGGTGGGAGGCGTGGGAATGGAAGAAAAATGAAAATAGAACATTCCTATGAAAAAGTAATTTGTAACACTAGTTCATTCAGATGGAGAAAGCTAATATAGCAGTATTGCATTTAAATGGCACATAGAGAAACTCATGTAGATTGATACTTATGCCCTTGCTGTGAAAGCTGAATAAAGGTTAAAAATGGCCCAAAGGATCTTTGAAGTGTGTACATTGGGAATAAAATAACACATGAACTGAAGGAGTTAGATATGAGAAAAATGAAAGCTTTGGATGTGATGAAAACCATCAAAAATAAAAAGGATAGTAAGCAGAATGTGGCCAGAATACCCAGTATGCTGCAAAGCAATTGGTAAATGAAAACAGGGAAATAGTATGGAGGAAGAGACAACTAAATGGATTGGAAGAGAGACGACTAAATGGATTAGATAAGAATGTTCCTTGGAATATCTGGATGATAGCAGCACAGAAAATATTAGGAACATTTGAAGTAAGACTTTTCTCTGTTATGAACTGGTAAAAGGTCCTGGTTATGATCCAGTAGTATGGAAACATGGTACATGTGTTTGCCTCATGAATTCACTCATGTGATCAGGTGTTCATAGTGAATGTCTGCTAACATAATACCAACACATGCAGTGTTATATCAGAAGATAACTATGGGCACATCTACACAGCAGCATTATTTCAAAATAACTCACTTTATTTCAAAATAACAAAATGAGTGTCTACACAGCAAGCCTGTTGTTTCAAAATAATTTCGCAATAACGGGCTTCTTATTCCTAATTCTGTAACCTCATTTCATGAGGAATAATGCCTATTTCAAACTAAGTATTTTGAAATAAGGTGTGTGGAGATAGCTCAGCTGTGGTTATTTTGAAATAACTGGCCTCCAGAGATTCTCTCAGGTGCCCTGGTTGCCATTCTGTCCACACTCATCAGAACTCTATAGTTCCTCTTTCCCCGCAGCCTTTAACAGTGCAGCCTCAGGGGAAAGGACTCATGGCACAAGGAAAGTCCTGCCAGCCTTATGCCACATACCAGCAACCTGCTGTGCCTTCCCCGCCACCTGAGCGGCTCCCATTAAACCCTCCATGGCTGCAAGAGAGCCAGCAGCCAGCTCTGAAGCCCCTGCCTGGCTGGTGAAAGAGGAGGGCACCATCCTGGTCTGGTGTGAAGATCCTGGATCCTCACTGAGATCTGAGGTGAGGAGGTGCAGAAATGCTGACATCTGCAGTGGGATGGCCATCTTGGGCCAGAAGGGCCACAGCCACACCTAGGAGCAGGTCAGGTTGAAGGTAAAGGAGCTGAAGCAGGCCTATACCAAGGCCAGGGAGGGCAGCTCCCACTCTGAGGCAGCACCCCGCTTCTGCCAGTACTTTGACCAGCTCCACTGCTCATCCTGGGAGGGTGGGGGTCTGTCCCTCCCCCATATTGCTGTGGACTCTGAGTGGGAGATGCTTGTTGTCAGCCTCCCAGAGGGCATGGCTGTGCAGGCGGAAGAGGAGGCAATGCAGGAGGAGGTCGATGAGGAGGCCTGCACCGACACCATGCCCTCCAACCAGAAGTTCAGCCTGTCCCTGGAGCAATACCCTTCCCCTTCTCTGGATGTGTCCCAGGTCTTGGACGAGGCCAGGGAAAGCCTATCAGGTGAGTTCCATTACTGTCCCTAGACAAACATGAGAGGAAGTGGCTGGTGGGAAGGAGCTGCATGCTCCTCGCTCAGCCTTCTCAACCTGGGCATTGCACAGCAGCCTGTGCATGGGGGTGCACATGGAGCACTAATCCAGAGCACACAGTTGCAATGAGACTGCCACAAAGGAACCTTGCACTCCTGCTCACAAGATTCCTGCAGAGGCCTGCCTTACTCCTGATCCCGTGGTGGGACACCTAAGAACATAAGAACAGCCATATTGGGTCACACCAAAGTCCATCTATCCCAGTATCCTGTCTGCCGACTGGCCAATACCAGATTCCCCAAAGGGAGGGAATACAACAGGTAATTGTCATGTGAACCCTTCCCTGTCACCCATCTCCAGACTAAGAGAGGCTAGGGTCACCATTCCTACCTATCCTGGCAAATAGCCATTGATGGATCTAACCTCCATGAATCTATCCAGCTCTTTTTTGAACCCTGTTAAAGTTCTAGTCTTCACCGCATTCTCTGGCAAGGAGTTCTACAAGTTGACTGTGCACTGAGTGAAGAAAAACTTCCATTTGTTTGTTTTAAACCTGCTGCCTATTAATTTCATTTGGTGACCCCCAATTCTTATATTGTGGGAATAAGTAAATAACTTTTCCTTATTCACTTTTTTCACACCAGTCATGATTTTATAGACCTCTATCATATCCTGCCTTAGTCTCCTCTTTTCTAAGCTGAAAAGTCCAAATCTTTTTAATCTCTTCATATGGAACCCATTCCAAATCCCTAATCATTTTTGTTGCCTTTTTCTGAACCTTCCCACCACAAGCCACCATTAAGGAGGCTGGGGTCAGGGACACACACACAGCAGTGCTGCACATGGCACATTGTTAGGCCTGCACTCTTGGGGCAGAATCTGCTCCTGGGCCAGTGCAGAGGGACAGAGGACACTGTTCCCAAGTCAGGGGAGACTGCCAGTGAGGGGAAGAAGTGTCGAGGCTATCAGCTGGGATATCATCTTGCTCCTCTTTTTGCAAGTGAATGAATTTCCCCTACTCTGAATATTACCTGTGCTAACACTCACCAGGACAGTGAGTAACACAGGATATGTCTACACTAGCCCCCTAGTTTGAACTAGGGAAACTAATGTAGGCATTCAAAGGTGCAAATGAAGCCCAGGATTTAAATATGGAATGTGGTGTAACAGTTAATTCGAACTAAGGACTTAGTTCAAATTACTGTTTCACTGCCGCGTGTAGCTGTGAGCAGTTACTTTGGACTAGTGGAATTTAAAAATGGTGACCGGATGGAAACATGCAAATTAAGCCCGGGATATTTAAATCCCGGGCTTCATTTGCAACTTTGAATGCCTACATTAGCCTCCCTAGTTCAAACTAGGGGGCTAGTGTAGACATACCCACACTGACTTCAAACAGCAGCATTTTCCATTATGATTTTTGGGCATATCTGCAAAATGGAAAACTAAAAGTAATTGTACACACAAATCTTCACAATGGTTGTTTATCTGGAAAAGCCAAGGACTTCCTATGAATGGAAAGAGGGTTCTAATTTGCTTAGCTGCTTAACCATAAAAGAAAATGTAAAAATTACTTTTCATTTTTTTCTTTCTTGCTTTTGATCGACTATCTCAACATTTTACTTCTCAATTCAAGAGTGAAAACAATATATTTTTCTAGTTGCCAACTGGGCAAGATCAACATTATTCCAATCCAGCAGAGAAGTCTCTGGTTTGCATTTCACTAGAAAGAGGTTGGAAATTGAATTGTAGCTGGCAATATTGTTGATGATGAGAAGATAGAAGAGCCTGCTCTTCTTCCATGGCTATACTACCTTTGCAGTGCTGACACAAGGAGAAAAAAAACTTGCTTTTATCGGTAAATTAAACAGATAAAGATTGGAAGATGCATGAAAGTATGTGCAGTAGCAAGAGGCCATTTTTAGAGTCACTTGTTTGACCCTTAGAACATTTTAAAACAATTGTCAGCAATTGTCCTACTGATAAGTTTACAGAGAATGACAATATTGATCCTGATTTTAAATTGTTCTTTTGTAGAATGCTTGTTCGGTAATGCATTTGGCCTCATTATAGATATTCTTTGCTGCAGTGTAAAGTAATACACTTTTTCATTAGTGTGATAGAAAATTAGACTATTACCATTATTATTTATTTTATTTAAAGAGATCCCAACCTGTTCAGGAATCCAATATGCTAAGCACTGTCTAGACTTACAGTAAGTGCCACTCTTTGCCCCAGAGAACTTAATAATTTTCTTTAAGGGTACGTCTAGACTACAGGCTTTTGTCGACAGAAGCTTTGTCTACAGATACTGTCGACAAAGCTTCTGTCGACAAAGAGCGTCTAGACTACATTCAGTTCTGTCGACAAAGCAAGCTGCTTTGTCAACAAAACCCTGTAGTCTAGACACAACCCTAGATGCAATAACACCTTCTGTCGACAGAACTCTGTCAACAAAAGGCGTTATGCCTCGTAAAATGAGGTTTACCAGCGTCGACAAAACTGCTGAGTTCTGTCGACGTTATGTCGACAGAACTCAGCAGTAGTGTAGACGCAGGTATAGTTTTGTCGACAAAAGCCCCCTTTTGTCGACAAAACTCTGTAGTCTAGACACACCCTAAGACAAATGCAGCAAGAAAATGAAACAAACAAATAGGGTGAAAAGGGAAACAGGATAGGGTATGATCCTGTTTGTGTAGGTGTAGCAATTGGGATTATAAATCGGTGCTAGACATGATGATTTTTTCCAAAGAAAAGCTAAAGCTCTAAACAACATACTTCCTTTTTATGAGGAGTGATTCCGGCCCCACAAACAGCTATGTTAAAGCAAGGACTTTGATTTTTGTTTAAGGAGTTGAACAATACAGCCAAGAAGTCCTTGAGTAGAACAGAAATGGCTTTAGCAGAACTTAGTATTCCAATCCTGTCTGTTTGGTTGCAAATGGCATTGGTTTTCATTGTGATACTTATTTTTAAGTACATCTGCATTGAATTGCACTGTTTAGGGGAAAAAAAGCAACGATTTCAGAGACTGAGATTTAGCTTTTCTATGACCATTTGTCATTTGTTTTACTTCTGTGTTAAGTATACAAAAAATAGATTTTAACACATGAAAATGGGTAATGAACACTGCATAGAAATTTTTAGCTGTCACAAACCAGCTACATTACCTCTGAATTTAGAAAACATTAATTACTGCAAAACTCACTGTGAAGAGTCAATGAACAGTAATGCATAATCAGCATAACCACATTAAAGAACACATTTTGTTTACTGTGGTAAACTCGGGACTCATTGGCATAATGTCCTGGAGGCAACTCTTAACACAGCCTTTGCCACCTACAAATCGCAACAAAATGGAGGTCAAGGTGAAGAGCCATTTAAGTTAAATCCCCATTTAACGCTATTAAATGGGGGGGAAAAAAGCAATGCCATGCAAGAAAGATGTGTTCAGCATGAATAAAATAACTTTTATTAAATGAACTTTTTAATAGGGAAAATAAAGAAGGATGATATATTAGAAGCCACTGTGATGTTTTTAGCAGCGCTTTCAATCACTTATATAATGCAGTGGAACAGTTTAAGAAAAGAAAATAAGATAGCAATATTTTCTTCTTGCATAGAGGCAGGTGGCTATAGAGAAGGGCCTGTCAAGATTCTATATCAACTCTTGTATTTCAAAGTGGTTTCCCCATTTGGGGGATCAAACAATTTCTTTGACTTAATGATGTCGTTCTGTTGCATACTTGTTCCCTTAAAACTTTCATTTTTGGTTGGTTAGTTGTGTGTTGTATACATTTATTCCTCTCTTTTATACATGTGTGCAGTTGAATACGTGTGTGTGTGTGTGTGTGTGTGTGTGTGTGTGTGTATATATATATATATACATACACACACATTAAAAGAGATAAGAATGAGGTAGGATGATGCATTGAAAGGAAGCTATTACTCAAATAGAGAGGAGAGATTTCCCCCAAATTAAAACAAAAATACCTGTTTGCTGAAACTAAGCACTGAAAGTTTCAACCAAAAAGAACACTTTATTCCTTTCGCCATACTATAATGAAGGAAAGCAGGAGTTTGTAATTCATAACCATCGCACTGCTTACCATGAAAGCTATAAAAATGCTTCCAACTTAGCCACACTACTGTATACTAATAAGGATTCAGACCTGATAAGCAGCACAGCTGCAACTTAAGTACCACTGAAAGCAACAGTCAGGAAACAGTTTCCATTTCAAGACAAGTATATTTTTAAAAGTATAATGTGTCTACAGAATCAGTGTAAAATGATCTTGTGTACATAGATTTGTAGTGACAAGCACATACAGTGAAGTGTCTGATTAGCAACATAGTCAGTTATAGATGCATATGATGTTATAGCTAGCTTTTGTGGTATCAGTTATTATTTCTCAGTTGCTCTTTGGAAATATTAATGTTCCCATAGAGTCTATTAGAATCAACAGTCACTCAAACAAACAAAGGAAATACCTATACTTCAGGGCAAAAGCCAACTTCTAATTTTGGAGATCTAAATAGAAACTTTCTCTGCAACAGCTCCCTACAACAGCACTCCTTAATGCCACTTCAACTTTGTACTGGGGTTGGAGCTACTTAATCAGTGTAAATGAAAATCTTTCTCTGCCTGGTCCATTACTACTCTGCGGCTGCATCTAGACTGGCATGATTTTGTGGAAATGCTTTTAATGGAAAAGGGTTTTTTTGCGGAAAAGCATCCGTGCCAATCTAGATGCGCTTTTCCGCAAAAAAGCCCCGATCACCATTTTCACGATCGGGGCTTTTTTGCGCAAAACAAATCTGAGCTGTCTACTCTGGCCCTTTTGCTCAAAAGCTTTGCACAAAAGGGGCTTTTGCCCAAATGGGAGCAGCATAGTATTTCCGCAGGAAGCACTGATTTCAGACAGTAGGAAGTCAGTGTTCTTGCAGAAATTCAAGTGGCCAGTGGAGACAGCTGGCAAGTTTTTCCGCAAAAGCAGCTACTTTTGCAGAAAAAACTTGTCAGTCTAGACACAGCCTGCATGTAAACAGTGCTCATCTCTCAGAAGCATCTCTGTGTGATCCCTCCATTAAATATCTACTCTGTACTTCTCCCATATGGATCCTATGTGGACGGGTGATTTCAAAAGCCTAGATAAATAGCTATACAGTCCAGAAATATTTGCTCTGGACTTCGACAGAATGGTGAATCGTGGAATCATAGAATGTCCCATGTTATCTGTTTTTAAGGGAGATAAAAATTATCATTCCTAGCTAGGACTACTATATGTTCAAATGCAGTTGGTATATACTGTAATATTAGTTTGACACCAATGACAATTTTTTTTAATTTTTACTAGGTTGAGCAAATTATGCATATTAAAATGACTGAAATATGACCCAGTCCTAGCTCCTAATCTTGAAAAGTCATATATATGTGCTTACCTTTACATACTGTGAACAATTTTACTGAGTGCTCACAATTTACAAAGGTAGAATCATAGAGCTGGAAGAGACCTCAGGAGGTCATCAAGTCCAGCCCCCTGCCCAAGGCAGTACTGATCCTAACTAAATCAACTCAGCCAGGGCTTTGTCAAGGTAAATTCATCTAAGTTTCTGCAGGATTGTAAAGATTTATAGCCTCTTCATGCCTAAGCTCATGCAAAATTTCACAACTGTGTGTTGCAGTTAACTCTTGTGAGTCAATGTATGGAAATCAAACTACACAGACACATTACTGCTGAAGGAACCCAGTTGTCTGCTTCCCTAGTGAATGATTTGCCTGTCCACTAACAGGAACAGTTCTAGGCATCTGTCTTTCCTGTACAAAACACAGACTTCACAGCTCTGCACATTTTAAACTTGAGAAGCAATGAAACAAATGATTCAGTTAAGCTTTAGAGTACTTCCAAACATCATTTCCCCATAGCGTAGGAAGAAATTGGCCATATATATTCCGTTAATTACCCGCAAAAAGTTTTGAACAAAGACTAAAGCTGGACCAACATTTTCAAAGGCTTTCAACAAGTTTTTAAAAGCTATGATTTACTCAGAGCTATGGGGTTTCTTTCAAATATTTCAGAAGATACATCAGATCAGATTGCATTGATCATATCAGGAATCGTAACTGATGTGGTGATACAATTTGGCATTTTTATAAATATGATGAAATATACTACAGATTTATATCAGCATGTCTGATGATTTGTGATATTTGTCCTCCTATTTCTCAGTTTAATTTAAAAAAATAATATAGGGATAAATATTATCATCAAATGTTTATTTTCCAACTACCCACTCATTTTGCTCCTGAATCCTTCCCAAGACTGAATTCTTTTCATTAAGAAGTCCAGACTTTTTTTAACACTATATTGAAAACCCAAACAGTTTCTCAATTAATTTCACTAAATTTGAAAAAAAAAAGTGGCATTTCTCTGTTTATTAAAAGGAGACACAACACTTCATCTTTGGTGTATAAATGTTATGTTATTAAAAAAAACCACTCCCATCATAAGGCGAATACAAGATTGCAAACAGTTTTGAAAACAGTTCAAGCATACCTTCCAGGCAAAAATGAATGATCTGCATCCCATCTGTTTGTCCTTTTGCTATGTGTGGTAATGGTCACTTATCTGACTACCTGTGGATATGGAATTGCATTTGAAATGATGAAGAACCTTCCGTTCCATGATAATGACAACAATCCGTGACATTTCTAACCTTAGCAGCAGGTTAGAAACTATTTGTGTTCTCTTCCATTAAGAATTTTACCCCTTCTGACACATCTATTTAGTTCTGTTTGAAAGAAAAAATCACATTAATATGACCTAAGACCACAAATGAAGACTATCTTCTCCCAACTAATCTGCATATGTTTAAGTATTTATGAGCTACCTGCTGGTATTTGAGGTGGTTATCAATCTAATAATACTTCAATGTTATTTGAAGTTCCCTTTATAAGCTCCAAAAGCAGATATGCATGAACACCAAATGGAAGTCTGGGTTACTAAGATATTACATGGCCAATCTTTATCCTTTTCTCTACTTTTTTTCTCCCTTTTGACTATTAATTTAGTGTCTTCAAATGTATTTTTGAAACTGGTCTGATATAAGCAATGTTTATGAATCTCCAGCATGAGACTCTTATCTAGTGTATTTCACAGTGTGAGCTATGGTTTTACAACAGATATGTAATTCATTCCTTATAAAGAGTTATACTATCTACTTCTGTTTCCTAAAACTAAGAATACTTTTTATTTAAAGCATTTTAATGCACTCCTAAACACTTATGTATATCTCCTGGAATGGCAGAGCTAATTTTAATCATTTTGTTCCATCTCTACTTTTATTTTTGTATCATTGTTTTCCATTTCAAAGAGTGAGAGGTATGGCTTATAACAAAGGCAGCAGTAATATTTTATTTAATATCCTTTCAGTGCCTACAACGCAAAGACTGCAATCTAGATGAAATTACTGTTGATGCTGGTGAATAAGTTATTCATAGTTTTTCAGAAGGAGTAGCACTTCCAACATGAATGCCTCATGCTTTGTTTATTTTACATCTTTGGATGTAAATTACTGACTATTTGAATCTAGGACTATATCAGAAACAGAGCTAGAGAGCAGTCTATGTCGCTGAACCACTGTCAAACTTACCAATGCTCTGCGTATTTTCAAAAATTACATGGGTCAAACAGCAAGAAAATTGTTTAGAAAATACACGGAGAAATATATTGGGGTAACTAATTTTGCTTCTGACCATTAATGACTAGTGTGGAAGAGAGTCTGGGGGAGCTGAGGAAGCCTGAGGGAGCCCGTCATTCACTAAAACACTGTTACAGTTGTTCTGAGCAATCAGCTGAATAGGAGTAATACAATGGATTTGGGGCTTTATTTCAGAAACCTAGAAATTCCCTTCTGTCCACAAAGATATTGATAGTACCAATAAGATATTTTTCTATATTGTGAACATTGTCTTTGCATAACCATGCATCCAAGTTATTTTACTATATAATTAGCCATAAAAAAACCTCCAGGAGTTAAACAGGAGCAAAGGGTAGAAAGTGCAACCCCTAAACCACCTTGTTGAGGATATGATTACTATATCTTTTTTTTCCTGTCATGCAATGCTACAGTTATAAAATGGGAATGCTGGAGGGAGCTATCTAATGTCCAGGTGATGGATCAAATTCTGAACTCAGATACACTTTTGATATGCATAGTGGCGCACACACACAAAATGGGTCACAAACAGAACAATGCATTCCTGCATGCATATGTAGTATTTACTCTACATAAGACATGTTACTAAACCTTCAGTAAACAGCTACTGCACCTCTGAATTGTAATTGCTAAATTTTGTAAGGACTTTCATCTTCTGAATCAAATTCACAGTAGACATAAATAGGTGCAACTTTATTTGTATAGGATGCAATGACTTGTATGACAGGTCTGTATTAGTACCTCAGAAATTTAATTCATATATTATATCTGCATTGTACAATAAATTTACATATATTCCTGTGTATACACAAAAGTATAAAAATGCCATGAAGTCTGATCAGGTAATCATGCATTGCTTTTAAAACCAATAGCCTGAAACTGTTTTGTTCCATGTATTCAATTCCATATGTCAAGTACCTCATATAAGTAGAGAGAAGACAAGCCAAATTTTTCATTATTGTTTAGTGCAGCTTAGCTGCATCAGAGCTATATTGGTTTGTGCATTTGGAAACAAAATGTAAAATAAGTGCTATTAAAGGGTACATACATGTATTTGTTTAGGCCTCATCTGAGCTGGGCACTTAAATACTCATTTCAGTGGAACTTAAAAATGTGCTTAAGTGCTTTGCTGAGCCAAGCCACAATTCCTATGCATGCCAGTATGTTAAGAAAGTGTCACACAGAAATCTCAGGGTGGGGCAGGGAGAAGCCATGACTAATACCAAATAATGCAAGCCTAATACTGAGAATCTGTGATGGAAACAATTCTAGGTAGACAGACTAACTGTTAGTCCCAGCCTGTACAAAAATGATATTGGATGCCAGAAGGGGAAGAGGAGGAATATCAGCACAGTAATCATTTTAAGATAAGGAAGACGTTTAAGATATTACTTAGGTGATGTACCGAGTGTGTTTAAAATTATTTATTTTATTGGAGGGTGTGAGGGTCCTGTGCGCTGACATATTGTGTAAACCTTGTGTTGATTCTGTGCAGGGATGTGTTACTTCCCTGAATACAGTTATATGGCAAATTATTATCCTCATATTATGAAGCCGGTTGTTATGGACTTTGTAGTACCTTACAAAAAGCAGCCACATTTAGGATATTGAGGAAGTCCTAGCTCTGGGGTTACTTAATGTATTTTAGACTAATGATAAATTGTCTGTGCTTGGTTCTGTCTTAACTATAACTTCATCTATGCACTTAGTCAGGTTTTTGGCATTGTTTTTACAGCAGAGACTATAACCAGCTAGTGAAAACTTTCATTTAACCACTTTTCTGCCACACTGCTTTGCTTTGCCTGGGGCTGGCCATAAAGATGTTAATAAAATGGATATTTGTAAGCAATATTAATTAAACAACGTTTATGTTCCAAACATGCTGTTGCTCTTGGCAGGTCCCGCCTGCATGGCAGAATGCACTTGTTAAATGAGCACTGCTCATTGGAAAAACACCTAGTGGGATTTCACTAAAGAAACTGCTCTCATCTGCAGTATATGCACACAGCTTTTTGGCTTCGAGGTAACCAAGCAGAATTTTTAAATTTCAGCTGCTTCCTCAAAGCGTGGTATAAGCTGATTGACTTCTTTGGAGTTTACCTGTCGATTAGTGTTTAAGCCACACTCTTTATGAGGTGGAAGTTAATAGTGGAAAATGACATCCACAAATCTCCCTTGCAATACAGGCTGTTGTTCTCATATATAGACATAGCCAGGTCTTTCACTTTGCAGCTAGGGCTGTAGCACCAGTACTGCCTTGGGCTAACTATAATATAGTAGTGGATTCTGGGGTTGGCATGCAAATGTGTAGGTACATCAGATATCTGCCTTTGCTTTTTAGTTGTATTACTGCCACATCATAAACTCATTTAAATTTGACCAAGGGTTAGTTTAGGGAATTTTGAAATATAAAGCATAGAGTGATTCAATAGACAAGTGTTAAACAGTAAATATTGTTAAGCTCCTGCTGATTTCGAGAGATTTACCAAGCTAAAAGATTCAAACTCTATACTTTCTCCTGAAGACTTAACAAACGAGCCAACTGATGATTTCACCCAGGCAAGGTTCAAACGGGATACACTCATTCTAGCTCTGCACTGAATATATGAAAGAAAATTCGTGTTGGTTTACCATCTCCTCGGTGCAGTTAAGAAAGCAGGATGATGATTTCATGAGGGACAGCAGATGCAGTAGATTTGGATGACAAAGAGCCAATGGGAAGATGGGAATAGGGAGAGTGTTCAAGAAAGATAATAATCCAGAAGGGGTCTAAGACCATCCATTTTGAGAATCAGTAGTTTATCAAGTAGTTTTTTTGTTCTTTTTTATTTTTTTTTAAAAGTGCATTCACCAAGGAAAGCATCCATTTAGAGGCCTGGACCTGGCCCAAGCACAAGAGGCAAAAAGTTCTGAAAGTAAGCCAAGGAGTTGGAAAAGTCCCATGAAAAGTCTGATGAGCTTTCTGATCCCCTGTATTTTCATTTTTCTTAAAAATGAGAGCCAGCTTGCCAAGCTGTTTTCTCCCAAAGCTTTCACAGCTCTACCTTTTGCAAACCTTTGTACTTTGATTAATACTTGCTTATTTCTGGTAAAGTACTAAGGATCATGATTCAATAAAGATGGCATTTACTGCCATCTGTCTTGACAGTCTTTGAATAGAAAATGTGAGAGGTGAAAGGTTTACTGGTAGGGCTTATTGCCTAAAGCATACAGACGGAATAAGAAGCATTAGATATGGTACACATTAATCCCAAGGAAAAAATGATCTTCTTATATTACCCTATCTTTTCCATCCTAGTTGTACCTTTTTTAGACACCTCCTCCTCCCAAAACAACTTTCTTTTGGAAAAAGCAAAACTTCAGCCATCTAACCACCATAGTAGCTGCCCATCAACACCAGCTCACTTAGTAGTACCATAGTGCTCACAGACTCCACAGATCTCTCTACTCTTGGGCCACTATTATTCACCTTGAAGAAAATGAGATACAATATATTGTGTTAATAGTTATTTTGTGACTTAGCTAATTTTAATTGAACACAAAGTACTATGTAGCTTACTTTTCCCAGCAATTCAGGCAATACAGTCAAAGAAAACAAGGGTAGAGAACTGAGTGCTGATAATATGTTGTGTTAAATGTATTTAAATTTTTAACAGAAGCTATATGCATTTTTTTGGAAAGAGTCTCAAAAGTTAAATCTCTTTGGATTCTATAAAGTCTTTGTAAAAATCCCCAGGCTGTACTTTATGGAAATTGAATCATGCATGAAAATGGGGGAAATCTTTGTTCAAGTCGTTTTAATACTAAAACCTATACAATTGAGATTCAGGGTTTGTTTATATGGTGGGATAATGCTCTTCACAGGTCAGCATAACACATCACTCATTAATTGTTCTATGTAGGCCCTGTTGGCGTGCTTTATTGCAGCGCTATTTGAACAAATACTGTGTTAAAGCATACTAGAAAACTTTTAGTGCACACCAGTAGGATTTAAACAAAGTAATTTATTTTCAACATGTTAGTGCACTTTACAAATCACACCACCACAAAGTGTAGTACCCATGTAGACAAGCCCTCAGTGTTCCCCACTAGTGTCAGCTGTACCTTTGAATGTTTGCCTGGCTCCAGGGAGATATGAATATTAGATTTGTGCAATTATTGAAAAAATCTTGAACTGCTGTTCTTTCAGATGATGTATGAAATGTTAGATTATTAGCACATAAGAAGTCAGGAATTTTTCAACTTTATTTTTAAGAGATGATGTGGGTGAGATCATCTATTTTATTGGACCAACTTCTGTTTGTGAAAAAGATAAAATATATTGCTTCGCCCACCTTGGCTATCTGATATCCTGGGACCAACATTGCTACGAAACTACATACAATTTTATTTTTGCCATTTACCTTGAAGTCTGTTGTGCTTTTTTTTTTTTTTTTTTTAAACAGAGCTATCATAGAGATCATAATGTCCTTGCAATATTGACAAAGAAACGCTGTCAAGTATTTCTTGGACACTTTTATTTTTGCTTTTAACTTTCCATTATTGGTCATACCTACTTAGCAGATATAAAATAACAGCCCCTTCTCCCAGCTCAGTGTTCTCCCTTTTGCCCAAAGGGATAAATATTGACTTTTCCATGCTTTTCACAGACCACAAGCCAGCATTGCTTTGACTTGTTTATTAGTCTCATCGATGATGCAATCAGTAATGACAGCATGATTCTAGGAATAGGGTTTGTATTCCAGCTGCCTCTGCAGTACAAAGCAAAGTCATGGAGTGGTCAAGTACAATGAGTGCCTATTCAGTTGAGGATTTTTTAAGTAGATTTTTAGAATCCAGAGACAATTTTCCGTATTTTCCAGTGGAATTCAATTGACGATACTGAGACTTTGCACTAGTGCAAGGATCTGCTTGCACAGATACAAAGGAAGGATTGGGGTCCCAACAAATGATTAATATATTTCATCTTGATCAAGTGTACTGTCTCTCCTGCCTTAGAACATTTTGAATGCTGTTTAATGTCTCTGGAGCATCTGTAAACTAGGTATGATTTTTTACCTGCTACACAGGGTGTTTGCAGTGAGTGTTGGCAAAATATTTGGAGGCCCTTGGATATAATGTATTATATGCTATGGCCGGGAAACTTTGGGGGAGGGAGGAAGAGGAGGCAGGAGGAAGGGAGGGCAAGGAGGGAGTTGTCCTGGGGCCAGTGATTGAAAAGGCCCTGGTTTCCAGGCTGCTACCACCACTACCACAGGAGTGGTGGCGGCCGGAGCCCCGGGTCCATTAAATTGCTGCCAGAGTGCCATGTGGCATACTCTGGGCAACCCTGAGAGCTGGCTGCCTCCAGTCCCACCCCTTCCTCTTGAGCCCTTTTGTCTTCTGGGAGCTAGGAGCCAGGTAACTCCCTACCTTGCCCAGGGTCCCGACAAGTTTGTCAGCACCCATAGCTGTGGCTGTCTCCACACTGAAGTCCAGATGCTTTACACTGCAGCTCAGTCTGTACAAGAATGTCTACACTGCACACGAAACCCAAGTCTGTGGGGACTGGGCTGTGAACTCAGTGCGTATATCTATTGCGATAAAAAACCCGCAGCCCTGAGTCTCTGAGTCCAGAGCAGCTGATTCAGGCTTGTGTCGTTTAGGCCCCAAGGCTGAAAATCTCAGTGTAGTTTCTGCTTAGGCTGGGGCCTGGACTCTGTGGCCCTTCTGCCTCATGGGGTTTCACAGTCCAGGGCTCCAGCCTGAGCCCAGATGTCTATCCTGCAATTTTTAGTCTCACAGCCCAAGTTCTGTGAGCCCCCATCATCTGACTCTGGCCACCTGTGACTCTGTCTGTAGATCTTTTGATGTTGTATGGTAATAAAAAAATGTACACTTACAAAGTATTTTATATCTGAGGATCCCAAAGTATTTTGTAAACCCGAATTAGCTTTTCTGGGAGCAAAAACCTCAGTTCCCTAAGTTTGTATCCTGTATCAAACAGAGAACTGAAAAGCGCAAGTAATATATTTTCTTCTCAAAAATGAAAAGGGACATGGAGACAATTGTATCATTCCATATCACCAAGGGTATATCTAGACTACAAGCCTCTTTCAAAAGAGGCTTTTTCGAAAGAATCATTCAAAAAAGCCTCTTTCAAAAGAGAGCGTCTAGACTGCAACCTCTTCTTTCAAAAAAGTGAGCCGCTTTTTTGAAAGAGAGCACCCAGGCAGTCTAGATGCTCTGTTTCGAAAAAGCCCTGTTTGCATTCAGGTAAAGTTTTTTTTGAAAAAAGGCTACTTTAAAAAAAAAAAAAAAAAAAACCTACAGTCTAGACACAGCCCAAGAGCTGGAAATTATCTGCCCTACCAAGTGTGTGTTGTAAAGATGAACTTTGGTATATGTCATTTTGCAAACATCATGAATATGTTAGCCTTTGTTGCTTTATCCTCCGCCAAAAATGTAGATCTGATAGCATCTGTTTCCACTACCCATGCTATCCAAGTCACTAACAACTCACAGAAATAGGGAAGGAAGCACTGAAAGCTTTCACATGTCTCTCTTCACTAGGAAAATCACTTTCTTTAATTTAGCATTTCCCGCTTTATTTTTGTCTGTAACACAGAAACAGTTGTGAAGGACACTGGGAAAAATAAAGTTAAAAATTTGGAAACACCATACAATGGTTGAAGTATAAGCAAATGTGGTATACATAATGTACCCAATGCTGTTTCTGCAAGTTTTGGAAAGCTGACTAGATCCCCACCCCCACCCTCCCTTGAGCACAATGAACTAAAGACAACAACGTTTTCAAATGTGGGTGTCTAAAGTTAGTTACAAAATTTCATATTTGTGCCCTGATCTGGCAAACAGATACCCAAAGGCTTTGCTGTAAGCACGGAGATTAGCGGAACTGCTCACAGGCTTTGGAGAAGGCATCTAAACATGTAGCTTCATTTTCTGGAGTGCTGAGCAGCTTCTGCTCTCATTGACTTGAACATGTTAAATGGGAGTAGAGCACTCTCAAGGGAATTTGCCAGAGGTTATTGGAAGCCTTCTGAAACAAATACTAACAACCATGACATGGAATCTCCTTCCAATTTGTGCATTCTGTGTAGAAAGGATTGTTTCAGGAGACAGTTAAACTACCATAAACATTGGGGTCTCACTTGCCATCCCTTATCAATTTGTGCCTGCACCTTGCACAACAATTTGAAAATGTAAAGAAACCAAAACCAAAATACAGTAAAGCTCCAGTTGTCCAGCATCCAGTGGTCTGGCACTCTCGATAGTCTGGCACCAACTGGAACCAGGAAGTACTCCGGCCAGCTGGACAATTGGAGCTGCTGGCAGGGAACAACGCAGCGATGGGCGAACCCTCCGCCGTTTTGCAGGAAGTCGGGGGAAGCCCAGCACCGCCACTGAGAGCTTCCAGGAGGGGAGCGGGCTCCCCACCCTTCCAGACTGCAGTAGTTATCACCAAGCACGGGGGTAAGAGGAGGCACTGCGGGACCAACTCAGCAGCACCCCAGCTGCTCTGCTCTGCTGCTTCCCCAAGTCCGCTGCTAGTCAGTTTCAGCAGCAGCGGCGGCAGATTCGGGGAAGCGACGGGGCGGAGCAGATCAGCTGGGGTGCTGTCGGGCACCAAGCACGGGGGTGAGGGGTGGCAGTGCGGGACCAACCTGGCAGCACCCCAGCTGCTCTACTGTGCCGCTTCCCCAAGTCCGCCGCTGCTGCTGCTGAAACTGACGAGTGGCGGACAAGCGGCAGAGCAGAGCAGTTGGGGTGCTGCTGGGTTGGTCCCACAGCACTGGCCCTCAGCCTCCTGCTCGGTGATAACTATTGCAGTCTGGGGGGTGGGGAGCCCACTCCCCTTCCGGAAACTCCCGGCGGCAGTGCAGGGCTTCCCCCACCTTCCTGCAAAACAGTGGAGGGTTCGCCTGTTGCTGCGCCGTTCCTCACCCACCCTCGGGATGCAGTGTGGGTCCCAGCAGACCCGTCACAGGCCCCACTGGAGTACCTCCCGATACTCTGGCATATCCAATAATCCAGCACCACCTAGGTCCCCAAGGTGCCGGATTATCCGAAGTCTACTGTAATTGATGTCCAATTCCTTCTGACCTATTTCCCAAAATAAATTACCAATGCCACTAAAACAAAAAGCCCAATCTGTATCCTTCAGCAATCAATGAGAGTTTCATTGTTGACTTCAAAAGAAGCAGGACTGGGTCTTTTGTGTGGCTCTCCTCCTACAGTTTTAAGATGTTAAATGTCAATAGAGCATGCCACTGGTGCTTGTAAAATTATTTTTTCAGAGGATCAACCATAAATTGACCTAATTAATTTTTTCTATAGCCCAGAATAAGGGAGAGAAGGAAAGGGAACATTCCTAGTAGGACCTACAAAAAAGGACCAAAATAAGAACATGAAGAAATAAAGAGGGAATCATCAGTAACGTGGCATTAACGAAGACCATAAAACTGGCAGCCAAACCTGGGATGTTCAGAGGAGTACAACACTTCAATGTTTTGCATTTTTACTTTTTCTCAGTTCTTCCCTATGTCTGAAACTTAGTAATAAAAATACATTATATAGCCTCGGGCACATTAACTTTGTGACATTAAGCTATTCTGTCAAGGCCTATATATTTTGATTGAATAACAAACCATCAGATGACATGCTGGGACAATTAACAGGAGGTTCTCTCCAACCTAGATAACAGAAAACTTTATGTGCACAACAGCATGGCCTAGACTATGCAGATATGCTGACTCCCACTGTTAGCGCTTATACTTTATATTATAAACAGAAACGTTATGTCAGGGGCTGAGGTAAGTTGTAGAGGTGGGAGTCTAGGTTCTGGGTATCTGTCTTGGGCTGAACTAATTTCCATCTAGTATGAGAAATCTATTGTTTTTTCAATGCCAATCTCATAAGTAAAAGGAAAAAACTGAATGAATTGTCATGATTCTTAGTGGAGAGCCAGAAGCAGTAAGCTGTGTAGTGTGTATAAGTGGCTTTAGGGGTTTCCAAAGATTCTAATCAATTAAAAGGTTTGTTTACTAAGTTATCTTCCCGTCACTAAGGATGCAGGAGGCTGCTATTCAAGGCTCAGCATTCAGTGTTCCTCATTAGATATAAATTGTGAAGCAGAAATCTGGGATGGATAGATTACTGACTCCCCAACACTTCTCCAACAATGAAACTCTGCCCCGTGCAGTCATTGTAGTAGCCCTCTGATATCTATTTAATTGGATAATAAACTAACTTGATTGTACTCTGCCCTCAAATTCTCAAAATGCGGCATGGTTTTCTCCAGGATACGACATAATTACAATGTGGATGGTGAGAGGATACGCTGGAAATTTTGGCAAATGGTTAAATAACATCAGGGATTTTGACACTGGGGAGTCCCAGGAGATGGCTTGGGTTTTAGCAGCCTGTAGGTCATTAAGAATTCTTATATTGTGGAGCAGATGCATCTTTTTCTCATTTTGCACTGGCGAGGAGATCTCTTTCCGTTTGGGGCAATAGGGTTTTATAATCCTCTTTCTCCACCAGCTTTCTCAGAAATCTTTACAGAAACTGCCTGCCCCAGTATCTACCACTCTCCAACTACAATGGGATAAGTACATCAGGTGGATGTTTCTGCTAACTTGATCAGCAGTGTAGCTAACAATGCTGACATTTAAATGGCCTTAGCTAGACTTCAGCATTAATATCCCATTGAAATGAATGGGGTGGCTCATTGCTCTCAAAGCCATTGAGATGTGCTGTCTGCAGACACAGACAGGCGTCATTGCTTTTCTTAACCTTTAAAATGTGAATCTTCATTTCTAGTGGAAGCTTGGTTTTGTAGCAACATTACACACTTATTTATGAATGGGGAATTTTTCAGTCATTTATGAGGCTGCATAATGCATTATACACAGAGCTTTGGCTGGGATCCCTTGATACGTAGCATGTCTGTCCCTGCAAAGTGCAGTATCATTCTGTCATGCTCTTTTGTCATGTACCAGTTCCTGAAGCTCATGACATAGTTTATTTCATTGTGGCCATTCCTAGTGCAACATTCACTCTCCATTTTTTCACTGTTTGTTTGTTGGCTATCCTTTACCAAATTCTGAGTAACAAAGAATACACTCTTCCACTAGTGATTAACAACTATAAATAAAAAGGTTGGAGAGGAAATGTTTGGGATTGGCATTACTGGAGTAAGTAACAGTGGGTCTAAATATTTACTCCATGTTCATCACCAGAGCTTCTGGGCTCCTCATCTTAGAGCAATAGGATGAAAGTGAGGCAATTATCATTTAATCTAAACTTGCAGAAACACTTCCCGAGAGTGATGTGTATTAAGATGTGAGGATTGTCTCTCAAAGGAAGCAGTGGAATTACCATCATGGGTTGAAAGAGGTTAAGTAAATTGGACTGTATACTAGAATATTTACCAGAAGAACCAATTCTGACTTGCCACAGAAATTGGGGTTTGGGGGTGTCCTAAAGGTTCTTTTACTTCCTTGGCCCCACTAAAAGAACACATTATGAGAAGCAGCCAGGTAAAGTGCCACTGTAATGACATGATACAGACATCTCCACCAACAACAAATGAATGGACAGTAGCACAATTTCCCTTTATGTGTTTAAAAATAACCTATATATATATATATACATACACACACACACACCCACCCAGAACAGAATAGTGCACAAGATTCTTTCACTTTTATTGAAATATGGCTCAGTGATGTGAGCCTCTGTGTGTGTCTAGTTTGGTGATGTAGTAGTCTCAGAGATAGCATGCAGTGTGCTAGTTACTATGGTAACAAGATGTTTTTCATTGACGACTTGTTAAAATGGTGGCATATAAATAACACATGTATGGTACATTGTCTTTGGGAGAGAGCAATGCTTGTCCTGGGATTGTAAGAACATGCTTTCTTTATTTTCTTTGTTCCCCATCCCCAAATTCTTGTGTATTTTTGATGTGCATATGTATCTAATATATCAGCCTGCCTCATTTTTCAGCGCTCTCTGTCCCCTTTTGAAACTGTACAGGATACAGACCTGATGTGAGGAAACGAAAGGTGACTGAATAATTGTACATGTGGTTAAGAAAAAGAATAGAGGGATTGGAAACCAAAAGCATTCACATTGGAAATAATGCTAAGACCCTCATTGCACATGCCATGAACATGATGCTCAGTTATGATATGATTCTACAAAGTGCAGAGAATGCTGACCCCCATTCGCAAAGAATTTAAATATGTATTTAACCTTACGCACCAGAGTAGTTCCACTGACTTTAATCAGATTACTTGTGTAGTTTAACTACACTTGTGCTTTATGCTTTGCTGGATTTGGGCCTGAGAACCTAGTATGGTCAAGCCTGTACACATCTGTAGAAATTGAGTATTGCCGTTAGTTTTCTGCTCTGTTATCCTTTGAGAAGATATTTTTCCTGACTTCTCCTTCAGTTTGCTTAAGAAGTCAGTACAAATAAAAGCTGAGGAAAAAAGAGTAAATTTTGTAATTACAAGGTGATCAGAAGCAAGCCCAAACATCTTTCCTTTTTATTTTTCAGTTCTCCCACCAATAAATCTTAACATTACACACTGTATGGAAAATGTAAACTGCATGATTTTTCAATATTTAACTAATTGCATGAAATTAATATGTAGCACATAAAGATAGCATTACTTAAAACAGTTCACATGGGCAGAGGAAAAAATGGTTGATTATGTGGAAATGGGATTATAGAATAGTCTTTCATGCTTTAGCAGGAGTGAAAAAGACTAGCAGAGAGGACAGTATGTATTGATGAAAAAAATGATGAAAGAAATTATCAAGTTCTAATGGCATCCAAGGGTGAACCATAATACCAACAGGATGCCTTATTTCTTCATTCAGTCATTGTTGCATAACAGCCAGGAATTGCTGTTATTTGTTGAGACATTGACATACTCAAAAGGCCAGACAACAGGATGGAGCTAGCCAAATACCCTACAACCTATAAATACTTCCACAGAGCCTGGGATGTACTGTGGTTGTATTTCTTAGGGTATGTCTACACTACCCCGCTAGTTCGAACTAGCGGGGTAATGTAGGCATACCGCACTTGCAAATGAAGCCTGGGATTTGAATTTCCCGGGCTTCATTTGCATAAGCGGGGCTCCGCCATTTAAATCCCCGCTTGTTCGAACTCTGTGCTGCGTGGTTACACGGGGCACGAACTAGGTAGTTCGAACTAGGCTTCCTAGTTCCAACTACCGTTACTCCTCGTGGAATGAGGAGTTAACGGTAGTTCGAACTAGGAAGCCTAGTTCCAACTACCTAGTTCGTGCCGCGTGTAGCCGCGCGACACAGGGTTCGAACAAGCGGGGATTTAAAAATGGCAGAGCCCCGCTTAGGCAAATGAAGCCCGGGAAATTCAAATCCCGGGCTTCATTTGCAAGTGTGGTATGCCTACATTGCCCTCCTAGTTCAAACTAGGAGGGTAGTGTAGACATACCCTTAGAGCTATACACCTAAGAAAGAACAAGGCCAGCCACTTAGGGTATGTCTACACTGCACATTTATTTCAAAATAAGATATTATTGAAATAGTTATTCCGAAATAGCTTATTTTGAAATTGCACATCTACACTGCAGGGAAGCCTCAGAATTAGTCAGAGGCAGACTTCCCTAATGTGGACATGCTATCTCAATTTAGAGCCCCAGGAGGGACTGGGGAGCAATAACTTAGCCCCTCACCAGGGCCATCCTATTTTGAAATAGCAGCAGTAAAGCATCCACGCGTGCCGTATTTCTAAATAGCCATTTTGGAATAGGCATTATTCCTCATAGAATGACGTTTACAGATTTCAGAATAAGCCGACTATTATTTCAAAATAAGGGAATGCCTTGTAGACGATTGCATTGTTAGTTCGAAATAATGCTAGTTATCTCAAAATAACTGTGCAGTGTAGATGCACACTTAGTTTCCCTCTATAGAATCTGAGGCAGTCATTCCTTACCCAGAACGGTAATAAAAGTAAAAAAGGGTATGTCTACACTACAGCATTAATTCAAGTTATCTTAATTCGCAGGGCTCGACAAATGCACTCGCCTATTCTCCCGTGGCAAGTAGATTTTATCAGCTGGAGAGTGTAGGGGCGGACTGGCCCGGTGGGCAGTTGTGACAGGCTGGCCAAAGCCCACACTATGGCCGGCGTGTCCCCATCTGATCTGCCGGCTGGGCAGAGGAGTGAACTGCCACCGGGAAGGGGGAAGCACAGTGATTCTCAGGAGGAGGTGGGGACAGAGCCGAGATGGCGGCAAATGCCAGGATGCTGGTGTGACACGGCCCCGCTGATTTTAAAGAGCTGCAGCAGCAGTAACGCAGCCCTGGCTGTGTGGCCACGGGAGCCCCAACGCCCCGCCCCGCGCCACTTTGTCTCCACGCCACCCGTTCCCCATGCCACCCCTGCTCCCCTGTACCCCGGACCTCCTGCTGTCCTTCTTTCCTGTGACTCTCTGGCTCTGAGCTGCCCTTGGGCCCTGCTCCCCTCCGATCCCTGCCCCCAGCTCTGTGCTGCCCGTTCCCTGCACTGCCCCTAGACCCCAATCCCTTTGCCCCTCCCATTCCCAGCGTCCTATTCCACGTGCCTCCACCGCACCTTATACCCTGTGTCCCTTTGGCTCTGTGCCTCCCATTCCCTGTACCACCCCTGTACCCTGCCCCCACTGTTCCCTGCACCTCTCTGGCTCTGTGCTGTCCCTGCACCCTGTTTCCCCTGTGGGTCGGGAGTGAGGGGTGCTTGTCCATAGGGAGGGGCTGGACAGGCCAGGGAAAAGGCTGCTATGACCCAGCACGGAATGAAAGGGGGAGTTCACTTGAAGCGCCTTTGCCTATAAATTTGCTATTTATAGGGCTAAAACGCTGGGACAAAAATGAAAACAAACAAACAAAACCCCATTGCAAAATGCAAACGTGTAAAAGACAACAAAACAAGGGGGGGCGGCCAAAAATATTTTGCTTGGGGCAGCAAAAAACCTAGAGCTGTCCCTGGGGGAGGGGGAGGGGCTGGACTGGACTGTGGGGTGGGGAAGGGAGGGGAGGGGAAAATATGGGGAAGGTGCTTGTGCTGAGGGGAGGGGAGGAGAGAAAGAAGGGGGAGGGGAAGCTCAGGGTTGGGGGTCTCTCCGGACCAACTTGATTTTCATGCATACCTGATCCTGGGTTCACATGCGGCCTTTCGTGGCCAGGCTGGCAGCTATCCTGCCATAGACGGCCTCATTCCTCCATCTAGTGTGGAGATTATGGACGCTGGGGGCATCCCCCCCCAAACCTGAATAAGGTCCATGATCTCCACCCTGGACCAGGAAGGCGCCCGCCTTCTCCAGCCCCTGTCAAGCTCCTGAGAGCTGGCAGACTGCTTCTGGGGAGTGGTGGAGGGCTGGCTGCCAGTGGCTTGGGCCACTGGGTCAGGGGCCACTGGGTCAGGGGCCCAGGTGGCCACTTCTGGCTCTGGGCTGGCAGGCTTGGAGGTGGCACAGACACTGTGGCCAGGGTCTATCCCTTTAATGGCTCCGGGGCTTGGGGAGAGTAGAGTAAGTTTTCCTGGTTGTGCCCATAGTGGCCACCAGGGCTCCCTGGGAAGGTCTGGAGGCCCTCTATTTCTAATTAAGTGTCTTCACAGCACTTAATTTGAAATAGCTATTTTGAATTTGTCATTATTCCTCATAGAATGAGGTTTACCAAATTCGAATTAAGCGCTCTGCTATTTCGAATTAATTTCAAAAGAGCGGTTTGCATGTATAGACACTAAGAAAGTTAATTCAGAACAAGGGCTGTTATTTCGAATTAATTTTGCAGTGTAGACATACCCAAACAGATAGCTCTGGGGAAAGAGGGCACTGGAAGGAAGGCTCTTGACCTGTAGTATTGACATAGATAGGAAGTCTAATAGTCATTAATGGAATTAGATAACATTTGGATTCAGTGAGCTAAATATTAAGACCACTGAATGCAACCATTTGCTGAATCCACATAGTAGCAAATTCCTTCCTGATAACAAGCCTAGGAAAATCAGGACAATAGCCAACAGAGAAATATAATTGTTTGCTTCCCTAGTTGCTTCAGGACAACAGGGGACAAATGCAGGAAACCTAGAAGTTGTGGTTGCATCTTGTGTCAGAGTGAAGCACAGCACCCACGAAGGTGGCAGCTGAATCTTCTGCCTCCCTTCTTTTTGATATGCGACTTTCTCTGATGACAAGCACCGCTGTTGTGCTTTGCCACACTATTATAAATAAGTCACATTACATAACAGGCAGATGTGGAGTTCCCTTGAGGTGACTTTCCAGATTCATTAACCCAAGACCATCAATATCCATGTTTACACCAAAGACTGATAATTCTTGGTATTCACACAGGCAGCCAGTGTGTAGTGGTCCCCACTTAAAAAAGATAAATTTAGCAACAAATATATTTCCTATTTTAAGAACAGGGGAAACTAGCATAACTTCAATATCATCATTCATACTAAATTTAAGTCACGCACCCATAATTTGGAAAATGCCAGAAGTAGGGTTATATGAGCACATGTTCCTTTTTCTATGAGACCTTGCTCTAGAAAATCCTTGTATAAGGGCTAAGCATTACCATTATTATTATTATGGTATTCAAGCTCCGGAAGAAAATTTCTATTCGCTTTTGGAGAGGTCAGTAGTTGTCTGTGGACTCAACAGTAGCCTCTCAGAAGGACTGATGTACCTATGAGATCTGAATCACCATTGCAAAACCTCATTTCTGTTATTCTTTGAGAAGCTAAAGATTAGAAGGGACCAAGGTTAACATAGTAGGTCTCCAGGGAACTGGGTTAAACTCTCTGCCACAGATTGCTGTTTGTTCCTGGGTAACTTACTTAACCATTCTGGTTCAGTTCTCCATCTGTCAGACAAGGCTGTTGTGAAGATAAATCCATAAATGCTTGGAGGCACATGGACCTTATGGAGAGGAAGCTATACTATTCCTAGTTAGAGAAAGAGAAATCACTGAGCTAGGGATTTGTTTTATACAATGACATCAAATGGAAAAGGAAATCAAAATAAAACAGTCACACTAATAATTCGGGGAGCAAATCTTCCCTCATCTCACATAACACTAGAGATGGCCAAAATAACTGAATTTTGATCCTTTTTTTAAAACTTCAAAAGAGATAGTTTAATGAACTTTTACAAAAAAAATATTTTAATAAGCAGTTCTCAATAAAACCAAATGTCTACTAACCAGACTTGAAGCTGTAGTTTATTAGCTGTGAGATACCTGCCTACTCCTTTCCACAAAACATATTTTTAAAGTCAAAATAAATAAAATGATATGAAGGAGAGAAACAAACTGAGGACTCAGACAAACAAAGCTGCCCAAATTAGTAAGTAGCTACAGGCTAGCAATGTGTCAGTTACCTAGGGCAACATAACATACAACTAATAGATAATGTGCTATTGTGATGAACTTTCATTTCTCTACTAAATAATGCCCTGATGTTACATCAGAATCTGTTAGCACAGAACATCTGAACCTGGGCTGAGTCACATTGAAATTAATGGGATTCAGCATAGATGTGGAAGCATATACTAGCAGATCTTAATGCAGTATCACTGATGAAATTAGTAATGCCATTATTAGCAGCAACAGTAGCCAAGAAAAAGGAGGTAAGAGATGGATATGATGCTCTTATGTGACCAAAGGCTAGTTTGCCTGGGTAACAGCAAAAGATCTTACTGAATGCATCTTCACTGCTGATGTGTTTGTGTAACCACCACCAAGGCAGATTTGACTCTGGGACCTTGTGAGCTGACTATAGGAACCTCTAACTGCTGAGCTAAATGCTGGCTGGCTTCCAGCCCATGCTGTCTAGGTCTCTTGATCTTAACTGTTGCAGTGGTCTAGGTGCCACACAGTAGGTGTGGGGATTACATCTGCAACCATACATTCTTTTATCAGCACTGTGCCTTTGTGGTGGTAATAACAAAACTATGGGCCAGTTCTTTCCTCTAATACTTGCACTCCACTTCCCTAATTTATAGAGCAGTTCTATATACATATCTGTGGGCAGAGATTGGTAATTGACCCCTTCTTAATTGTTGCCTATCTCAGTTGTTACTATGTTTGGAGCCATCACTCTGCTTCTGTTAAATCTGCCCCAGAATTCTTCCAACTCTTCTGATAATTGAGGCTTACTTCTTCTAGACTGGATTTTATCTGAATATTGCAAACTAATTTCCTCTTATTACCTTCAACCTCAAGGAAAAAAAGTTGTAAAAGGAAGAGAGAGCCTGATCCTGCAGACTTTAAAGTATGTGAGTAATTCCAGTCTAACCAGTAGGTCAATATGTTTAGCCACGTGGATGAACAAATTCACATCCTGATGTGTTTTCCAGGATCAGGGAAAAAACTGATACAATGATGGTTTTGATTCTAAATATTTAATTATAGTTTGTGTGACCCCTTTAAAAAAGATACTTGTATATTTTTTTTCCTTTCAAGTGATTGGAGGTAGATCACAAATATATTAAAAATAAAAAAGGATTGAGACCTCATAATGCTATAGTCCAAATTTCAATTTTGTCAACTCCCCTTTTCAGTTTCCCTAAGTAAAGATACTTTGCAAACAGCAGTTCTTTCCCCCCAGCTACTTGGAAAAACATAGTCACTGTCACTGACTTTGCACTTCAACATAATTTACATATTGTCCCAGTAATTAACATTGCAATATAAGAAAGAACATAAGAACGGCCATACTGGGACAGACCAAAGGTCCATCTAGCCCAGTATCCTGTCTACCGACAGTGGCCAGTACCGGGTGGACCGAAGACAATGATCAAGCGATTTGTCTCCTGCCATCCCTCTCCAGCCTCTGATAAACAGAGGCTAAGGACACCATTTTATCCCCTGGCTAATAGCCTTTTATGGACCTAACCTCCATGAATTTATCTAGCTTCTCTTTAAACTCTGTTATAGTCCTAGCCTTCACAGCCTCTTCTGGCAAGGAGTTCCACAGGTTGACTACATGCTGTGTGAAGAAGAACTTTCTTTTATTAGTTTTAAACCTGCTACCCATTAATTTCATTTGGTGTCCTCTAGTTCTTCTATTTAGGGAACTAATAAATAACTTTTCTTTATCGGCCCTCTCCACACCACTCATGATTTTATATACCTCTATCATATCCCCCTTCAGTCTCCTCTTTTCTAAACTGAAAAGTCCCAGTCGCTTTAACCTCTCCTCATATGGGACCCGTTCCAAACCCTTCCAAATCATTTTAGTTGCCCTTTTCTGAACCCTTTCCAAGGCCAAAATATCTTTTGTGAGGTGAGGAGCCCACATCTGTACACAGTATTCAAGATGTGGGCGTACCATAGTTTTATACAGGGGCAGTAAGATATTCTGGGTCTTATTTTCTATCCCTTTCTTAATAATTCCTAGCATCCTATTTTCCTTTTTGACCGCCTCTGCACACTGTGTGGAAGTTCTCAGAGAACTGTCCATGATAACTCCAAGATCTCTTTCCTGATTTGTCGTAGTCAGATTAGCCCCCATCATACTGTATGTATAATTGGGGTTATTTTTCCCGATGTGCATTACTTTACACTTATCCACATTAAATTTCATTTGCCGTTTTGTTGCCCAATCACTCAGTTTGGTGAGATCTTCTTGGAGTCCCTCACAGTCTGCTTCTGTCTTGACTATCTTAAACAGTTTGGTATCATCTGCAAACTTTACTACCTCACTGCTTACCCCTTTCTCCAGATCGTTTATGAATAAGTTGAAAAGGATTGGTTCCAGGACTGACCCTTGGGGTACACCACTAGTTACCCCTCTCCAATCTGAAAATTTACCATTTATTCCTACCCTTTGTTTCCTGTCTTTTAACCAGTTCTCAAGCCAAGAAAGGACCTTCCCTCTTATCCCATGGCCATGTACATTCTTGCAAATGGCTGCAAACTTCTTATATATATTTTAAAAATATTTGCCAGGGAAATTCAACAATATCTATGTGAGGGGAAATTTGGTAGATTGGGTATCAGCATATAATTGTTTCTGTCTGCCATAAATAAAAACAATTAATTTTACATTTTTAACCAGTTTAATTTCAGTTTAATCACAGATGTGCTTTCTCTTCTACAGTGAAATGCAATCACCTTTCCTGAGTCTCAGGGGCCGGGTTAAGCTAGTCAAAATGTTGTAGATGCTAACACAACAATTCATGAAAAATAGGCTTTAATTTTCCATGGCATCTGAGGAGGAGGAGGAACAGCAGTGGAGGAAGGAGAGGTGATTCATAATAATAAGAAAATACCATTTAGAAATAGCTTGTCATCTTTGTAGACAGGGGAGAACAATTAGGATGTTGAATGGGCTTCTTGTGGTCCTGTGATGGGAGTTCAGATACGTGAAATATTTCAAGAATAGCCAACTTACTTCTTTATAGCAAAAGCAAGATATGTTTCTATGTGTGTATCTGTGCTGTATGGAAAAATTTAAACCTGACTTATGTGTAACCTATTTTGCTCATTTACAGAGACTGATGAGATAACTATTATTAAAAGATAAGCTTTGCACCTTCTGGTTATTGAAAAAAATATATGCAGCTTGTACAAATTAATAGTGTTTATCTTTATTTTGTTCAGTCCCTTTAGTTCTTCATTTCTTTCTTGCCAACAGAAATACATGGTATTCTAATAATACACTTTTTGTATTTAAATTGTTTTTCTTTTGTTCCATGCTTCTTAGAATACAAAACAGGAGTCAGTGATCCATGCATACTTCCATTTATAAAATTAATACAAGCCATGTTCCATGCTAATCCATCTCATTAATATTTAAATAAGAAGTGTAAGACTGGTGAGCACTTAATCATTTGCAATTAGCACCTACCTGCTAATTCTGTGGAGAGCTCTTAGAAAGGAAGAAGTGGGGGGAAAAGTAGAAGCAGTTTGCTAAATGTTAGTTGATTTAACTTAGAGTATTTAATACTGTGAAAACTCAGTAATTAGAACAATTCATGTGGCCTGACAACTTTCCTTTAATTGATCATTTAAAAATAAAATGTAAAATAAAGTCCCTCTCCTTCAAAGAGAGCAATAGTAGGAGAAGCACTACCAAGTTAACAAATGCACTTTGTTCATCTAGTTCTAAATCCAGTCATTGGTAATCTATGATTACCTGGATTGCAACCTGCTTAACGTAGGGAACATAACTTTACTCCTTGTGTACAGCCCAATGCCACACTTATGGTACTAGTAAATAATGGTAGTAATACAGGTTGAATCTCTCTAGTCCAGCACTCTCTGATCCAGCAACGTCTGTCATGATTTTAGTTATCATGGGTGTGGCCAAGTTTCCTGCAGTCCCATAAAGTTTGTTTATGGACACCAGTCCTAGCTCTGTGTTCTGTGCTGTTGTTTAGCTCTAATTTACCCATAAATGTCTTCTAAGAGGCAGTGGAAGTGTTGGTTATGCTGCTAGACAATATTGCTCTCCCATGGTTCTGCAAATTCTCTGGTTTGGCACCAGACAGGTCCCAAGGGTGCCAGACTAGAGTAGTTCAACCTGTAGTACACAGAAGATAATAATCTGGATCTAAAAAAATGGCCAGATCACCTTGTTAAATATTGATCACAGAATTCAGTGAGTGGGTGGAGGAAGAGGATTCTTTGTTGGTCGATTCTTTTCTATTCTCTTCTGTACATTTCATGGCCACCATTTTAGTTTAGCAGCCTGAGATTACGGGGTTTGTCAGCTAGGGGAAGTTATACTTGTATTAAATAAGGTGTGACTTTAAACTGATAGTTATATTGGTGTAATTCCCAATGTCAACACTCTTAATCCAGAATGAAAGTGTTTTGAGTGGATTTTAATTTGTTACTTTGGAAAGAGATTTAAACGAAACAAACAAACAAAAAAGCTATTTTTGTATCTGGAGAGTCCATGCTGTATAACTATCTAGAGTTAAATCTAGCATAATAACTATAGAAGTATAACTGGTCAAATTTTCCTATGTAGACAGTTCCTTAGTGCAGGGACTATGTGAAATTTATTTTTCCAATGGTGACATGACCAGGAACAGGCACATCTCTGCCAATGATTTGTAATTAAATCTTATACGAGGGAACTGCCTCTTCACCTTATTGCCCTTCCCTTTTATATTGTTGGGCCTTCCTAAAACTTCTGCCCTATCATTTTCATTGTCCACTAATGCATTAGTGTTCTTTCTAGGAGGCATGATATCTTGGGGGAAGGGTTCAATGGTGATCTGAGAACAGGACTGGAAAACAGGATGCAAGCAATATCACATGCTTTGATGCTGATTTTCTAGGGGGGCTTGTACAAGTCACGTACTCTCTTTAGCTGGGGCTAATTATTTGTGAAATGGGAATAATAACAGCTGCTTACCTAACAGGGTGCTGTCGGTCTCATTGTTGTTTGGAAAGAGCTTTGAGATTCTTGGATCAATGGTGCTATATATATGTATATGCAGTGGACTATTATTCTGAATCACTGGCAGAAAACTGCCTCAGAATCTATTCATACAGCAAGGAACCTCTGAAAGGACCATGACAGCAAGGAAGAATTGCAGAGTTAAAATAGCCATGCTGTCAGTAATCTTGATGAAAATTATATAAATCTTTAGGATTTATAGTTGGGAGTGGAGCAAATTAGCTTGGCTCCTGCCGCTCTCCTCCTCTCACTCCCTCCTCTGTAGGGGCCTGAATTTGCATTCTGCACCTAATTCTCCCCTTTTCCTTCCCTCTCTTTGAGCCTTTGTGCTGATTGCTAGCACTTTGTTTCCTCATCTGAGCACTGAGCTCAGGGCTCTTTGTTAGTTTCTTCTCACCCATGGTGTCCCTACCCTGTATAAGTTACTGGCCCTGAGAGGCACCAGGTTGTGACTGATCAGAAGGCCACAGAATGAGAAGGGATGCTTTCCGTTCTGGCCAGGAAGACAGAGGGGTAGTTACAATTGTAAACTATCCTGACCTTGCTTCCCAGAGCAAGAAAACCTCTCTCCACTGACCAAGTCCATAGCTACTCGAGTAACTCCCAGACAGGAACTGGCCAGTCCTTATGTTAATTAACATTTTAGGGTTGTCCAATGTTCTAAGGTTAAAAAAATAAAATGGGTACGTGGAGTTTTATCAAAAGTGGGAGGTAGGCTACTCTGTGGACGAGCCAATACCCTTCTTTTCCCCCTGAGGCCCCACACCCGCTAAGCCAGAAAACTAAGTGCAGTGAGAAGTCTGGGCCCTCCACCTGCACAAAGCTGGGGGACCCAAGAATAGTTCCATCCCATATTTCCATCTCTAGTACCCCCAGCCCAGGTCAGATAGAGGATCCATGGCTCCTCACAGGCACCTGTGCAGCTCTTACACTGACCTGGCTTTGGTCATGGAGCAAAGCCATGGAGCAACAACCCAGCCACGGTAAGAGCCTTCCTGGCAGGTGTCGGAAGCCACAGATGCTCCATCTGGTCTAGCTAGGGATTTTGGGGGCTGGAGATGAGGGGTGTGGACTACTGTTACCCCCCTACCTGCCCAGTGTGAAGGGTGCTATGTGGCTCTCCATAGGTGTACAGTGATCCCTAGCTGGGCTCCAGCTGCTGGAGCACTGGCCTAGCCTGGGGCAAGGCCTCAGGGCAAGGAGGAGGGGCAAAGGAGGGGCCCATGGTAAAAAGTGGGGGAGGGGAGGCTTGGCTCCCAGCACCCCTGGCATTTCCTTTGGCTCAGTGAACACAGTGCTAATAGAGCCATCAAGCAGGGGACCTTTAAGGTATTTATTTCTTCTCCCCCCACTCCACTGTGCTTTCAATACAAAGCAATTAATATCTTCATACATACTGTATCCTAAGACCATGACCACTTCACTATAAATAATATAGTTACAAAGTTAAACAACAGCAGAGGGGTACAGATGAGAGAGGGAGAACTTTCCAGCTGAGCCCTGAGAAGAGGTGAAGAGAGTCAATGAAGCAGAGAGAGACAGGGAGGCTGTTTCAGACAGCTGGAGCTTCAGAGAAGAAGGCTATTATAACAATAGTGGCAACTGTGGAGAGCAGGAAGGGATAATTAACCAGATGCTCTGATGCAGAGTAGCATTGCACTTCTGAACAGTTTGTTCCATGCATTCTCACTCCCTGCCTGCTCTGGACCTCCTTGATGGGGCTACTATAGGGTGGGTGCATAACTGGCTGGATAACCATACTCAGAGAGTAGTTATTAATGGTTCACAATCCTGCTGGAAAGGCATAACAAGCGGGGTTCCACAGGGGTCCGTTTTGGGACCGGCTCTGTTCAATATCTTCATCAATGATTTAGATATTGGTATAGAAAGTACGCTTATTAAGTTTGCAGCTGATGGGAGGGGTTGCGACTGCTCTGGAGGATAGGGTCATAATTCAAAATGACCTGGACAAATTGGAGAAATGGTCTGAGGTAAATAGGATGAAGTTTAATAAAGACAAATGCAAAGTGCTCCACTTAGGAAGGAACAATCAGTTTCATACATACAGAATGGGAAGCGACTGTCTGGGAAGGAGGATGGCAGAAAGGGATCTAGGGGTTATAGTGGACGACAAGTTGAATATGAGTCAGCAGTGTGATGCTGTTGCAAAGAAAGCAAACATGATTCTGGGATGCATTAACAGATGTGTTGTGAGCAAGACACAAGAAATCATTCTTCCGCTCTACTCTGCACTGGTTAGGCCTCAACTCGAGTATTGTGTTCAGTTCTGGGCACCGCATTTCAAGAAAGATGTGGAGAAATTGGAGAGGGCCCAGAGAAGAGCAACAAGAATGATTAAAGGTCTGAAGAACATGATATATGAGGGAAGGCTGAAGGAATTGGGTTTGTTTAGTTTAGAAAAGAGAAGATTGAGGGGGGACATGATAGCAGTTTTCAGGTATCTAAAAGGGTGTCATAAAGAGGAGGGAGAAAACTTGTTCGTCTTGGCCTCTGAGGATAGAATAAGAAGCAATGGGCTTAAACTGCAACAAGGGAGGTTTAGGTTGGACATTAGGAAAAAGTTCCTAACTGTCAGGGTAGTCAAACACTGGAATAAATTGCCCAGGGATGTTGTGGAATCTCCATCTGTGGAGATATTTAAGAGTAGGATAGATAAATGTCTATCAGGGATGGTCTAGACAGATGGTCTAGTATTTTGTCCTGCCATGAGGGCAGGGGACTGGACTCGATGACCTCTCAAGGTCCCTTCCATTCCTAGTATTCTATTATTCTATGACCATACCTTGTACTCCTGCTTGAAACCAGGCAGAAAGAAGGGAACATCAGAAAAAGGAAAAGGAGCAGAATGAAGAAGGTGGGGATTACATTAACAAAGTGCTTGTGTTGTCTTGCTTCAGAAAAATTTGTTAAATACAGTTTCAGCTTCTCTGCTTTGTGTGCTGAGCAGTGGAGGAAAGGCACAAAGGGAAGAGTAGAGCGAGGCAAAGGGGAAACATGGATTAGGAGTAGGAAGCAGCTATGAGAACTGGAGGAGATGAGGAAGGAATGGAGGAAGCAACTAAGAGTGAGGGACCAACAGAGAACATGAGGAGAAGAGAAAGAACAGATAGAGAGGTGTAGAGAAGAACATGGGTTGGGGAAATGTCTTCTAAGGAACAGTTTGGGTTTGAGGGGGTGGGAAATGTTGAAAGCCATCCAAAGACAGGAGAAAAGGGGAAAGAAGGAATGGGGGAAGAGAGACCGAACAATGGGAGATTTAGACCAATCTACACTTGCAGTAAATCAGTGTAGTTGTAACTCCTGAGGTGTCCACACTGGCAAAGCATTTTGTGTGCACTAGCAGTTGTGGCTTACCTAAAGTGCAGCCTTTAGCACTGGAGTGCCAGTGTGGACACCCTGCTGTACTACAGTGTTGTGACTCTGATACCTGTTCCACTATTCCTGTTCTTGACTCTCTAGTCATCGGTACTGCCTCCTTTCAAGTGACCAACCCTCAGACTCAGCCTTTGCATTACTTTGGAATTTTGGAAGTCCACTTCCTGTTTGGTCAGGAATCCATCGAGGGCTCTCAGCACATCTTTTCTGGTCACCATACCTTCTCCGCACACCAGGAGATTCCGTACTTGGAGCCATTCTGAGGTGCTAGACCTCATTGAACAGCACATCCGATCACATTCGGTATTTCAACACATGAAAACAAACAAGCACACCCCAAAAAAGCAACAGGCGCTAATGTACTAAATGCATCATAGGGACCAATTAGAGTCCCTCTCAAGCATTGCACTCCTGTACTTGGCAATAAATTGCTGCCTCAAGTCTTCCCTGCTGCTTATGGCCCTGTGCTGTGCTCCTCTAATAGCTCTCGTCTCCCACTGTTCAAACTCCTCCACTAGATGCTGAGTAACTGGGGTCCAGCCCTGAGTGAAGCTTTCACCCTTCCTTTCACAAATATTATGGAGAGCCAAGCACGTAGCTATAATCATGGGGATGCTGTAATCAGCGAGGTCCAGTTTCCTGTACAACCATCACCAGCAGGCATTTAAACAGCCTAAAGCACACTCCACAATCATTCTGCACCTGCTCAGCCTGTTGTTGAACCACCTCTTTCTGCTGCCAAGACTTTCCGGCTGTGTCTAGACTGGCAAGTTTTTCTAAAAATCATCTGCTTTTGTGGAAAAACTTGCCTGCTGTCTACACTGGCCGCTTGAATTTCCACAAAAGCACTGACTATCTAATGTAAGATTGTCAGTGCTTTTCCGGAAATACTATGCTGCTCCCGTTCAGGCAAAAGTCTTTTTCCAAAAGACTTTTGCGCAAAAGGGCCAGTGTAGACAGCAGTGTTTTCCGCAAAAAAGCCCCAATCGCGAAAATGGTGATCGGGGCTTTTTTGCGGAAAAGCACGTCTAGATTGGCCACGGACGCTTTTCCGCAAAAAGTGCTTTTGCGGAAAAGCATCCTGCTAATCTAGACGTGCTTTTCCTAAAATGCTTTAACGGAAAAGTTTTCCGTTAAAAGCATTTTCGGAAAACCATGCCAGTGTAGATGTAGCCGTAGTGTATGACTTCTTGAGCCAGAGCATTGAGAGTTAGATGAGGTCTCCCAGAATCACAATGGGCATTTCAGCTTCCCCCAAAGTGATCTTCTGGTCTGAGAAAAATATCTCCACTTGCAGCTTCCTGAACAGGCCAGTGTTCAAAAGATGTGTGTCATGCAGCCTTCTAGACCAGCCTGCATTAATGCCCATGAAACTCTCCCATGCCTAGAGAATCGAGGACAAATAGCCCTTTTGGTTAATGTATTTGTACATCTATTGCCCCTCGGCAGTTACGAAAGCCCATCTGTGCAAAGCCAACCACATTTTCATGCATGATGCCCAGAATCATGGTCTTTCATGCATGATGTCCCTGCACCCTTCAAGTGGACTCTCCCCCTGACTGGTGATCAGTAGCTGTCTGGAGTTGCCGGCTTCCACAGTGCAATTGCTACACACTCCTCCACCAGCAGGACAGCTCTCATTCTCATGTCCTGCGAGCTCATCATGCAGTCCTATGAAAGTGGCTTTCCTCATCTGACAGTTCTAAAGCCCCTGCTCGTCATGTGAGACTTGCATGACAATATGAGCCCACCACTCAATGCTCATTTCCCAAGTCCAAAAGTGGTGTTCCACTGTCTTCAGTGCCTCTGAGAATATCACACAAAATGTCATGGCATAGCTAAGATGGCTGGCAAGCTCCATGTCTAACTGTTCATCGTCACCTTGCAGCATAAGGTAAAAATTGCCTGCCATACATGACATATTAGTGAGACCTATCAGCATTTTCTTCAGCAGTTCAGGATCCATTTCTGAAGACATAGGAGGTAGAGTGCATAGTGAAAAGCTGTTGAAATATGGCACCAAGTGACTGGGGACAGGCAAGCAGATAGAGTTCATTGAGAGAAGAAAAGAAGAGGAAGATGGGCAGAGTAGAGGAAAAACCAATAAAGAGCATTCCGCAAAGGAAGACTGACATTAAAATCTACTTTTCTTTGTGGAATCCTCCCCCCGCTTTTTGTCCCCTACCTGCAGGCATCCTGCTGTTCTAACGTCCTTTTCTGGGTCCAGCAGGAAGTGGCCAAGAATCCTTGTCTTTGCAGGGTGGAGAAGGAAAGTAATAAAGACTCTCTAAAAAAGGAAAGGACAGAACTCTCAGAATGATGAGCTCTTATCACTTGTGCTATTAGTAAATTTAATCTATTTAAAATGAGTAGAGTAATGAAATTTAAAAACACTTAACTACAGTCTGACCAGTAGGTACTCACAAGAAGCATTGTTTTTTAGAGGAAAGAAAATAAATAATACAAACTATTCTTACCTTTGAGAGATCCTGACCAAGTTTTGATTCCCTCAGACCATAGCTTGCTGTCTTGCTGTTCTGCTGAGCCTTGCATTGCTGTATTTCTTGGAGGATTGATTGACAAACAGCTCTTCATCGATCCCTATGCTTTGAGACCTCCACTGTCTTGGAATTTATAACTGTAATGATAGCTCCTTCAGAATTCAGTTCACAACAGAATAATTCATTTCAGCCAAAGGTCTCATCTTTATTATTGCCAAGGATCTGTTGATTACATATCAGATTAGCAACATCTTATATGGAAAGTTGCCAAGAAAGTTACTGTAATTTGTGTTTCTGTAAGTGGTAAGGGGGAGGGGATTTATTTTTATCTTCTCTGGGTTTTTTTTCCTTATCATATAGACTGATTTTGCTTTTAGCTCCCATACTCAGTTTACGATAGAGAAGTAGGGATGTGGTTAGATTAAATATAACATAAAATTGCGGAATTATAACAAGATGTTTGCCAAGTATTATCTTAATGACATTGCTTCTATGCTACAACACTTTATCACTCCATCATTCATTTCTTTGATTTTTCCATGTGTTCTACTGTTTACCTACTACTCTGTGTAGTGCTTATTGTAGGACTTGTTCCATTGAAGTCCACTTGGTAGTAAGGGAATGCAGCACTAGGCTATTCATTTGCAAGTTTCTTGGGGCTGTGATTTTGTTTTTTATGCATTGTCTATAGGGTGCCTAATGAACCTTCAATGCAATGTAAATAAGCAATAAAAATAATAATATAATTAATAAGAATTAATGATACAATTTAAGTGTTTTCCTATTGACCTCAGTGAATGCAGGTTTGGTGTGCAGACACTCAATTCTGAGAGGCAAAGATCCATTCTTAATGGTCATATATTTTCCTGAAAATTAGCTTATGGTTTTGCTCTAGAATATCACTGAAACTGAAGGTGCCCTCTTTGCTTTTATAGGAGATAAATCATGAAGACTCCTATCCCCCAGCAGGGACACAGTTTTAACTAGAGCATGAAGGTGATAAACAAATTATGCAAAGATTATGCTCTAATTTTTCAGCAGTCCTAAAAATTTAGTAATTTGATATCACACAGGGAAGTTTTAATTTGAGTGCTTCCTTGTACTGTACATATAGTAGCAATCTGATATTAGAGAGAGAGAAAAATACCAATTCAGTACCAATTTTTCATTGTTTGTTTCACTGACTAATTAGCTTTCCTTTGTGTGGCTATTTTAAAAATGTTTTATAATAAAGGGTTTCACTGCAATACTCCTGATGTGTCAGCTTACACTGATTTCATAACTTATCTAACTAAGACTATGTCAGGACCATGACAAAGTAGATACGCTAGGATTGTGTTCAGGGCAAGTAAGTCTCACAAGGAGAATGGTATCCATTTTATTCATCAAATTGACCCCTGATGAAGGGACACTACAGCCAGGCAAAAGGAGTAGGAAAGCAGAATAGAAACAAGATCTATGAATGAAATTAATTATTTTTTAAAAAGCAATTTTGAACTTGGACACTGAAAGAACAAGATGTCTAGTAAAAATGTTTGAGGAGGGAAGGGTTAATGAAACTCTACTGTCATGATGCAGCATGATCCAGTGAATAAGGTACACTACCAGCAATCAAGCAACCGTGTTTTATTCCTGGCTTTGCCATCGTCCTCATGAGTGCTTCAAGTCATTTTGCCCAGCTGTACCTCAGTTTCTCCAACTACAAAATGAGGGACAATGATACTTCTAAAGCATTTTGAGCTACATGGGAGTAAACTCTGTATAAGAACCAAGTGCTTATAGTACCATTTTGTATGCCAGAGACTGAAATAGGAAATAAAGCAACAGTAAAGGAGATTCAGGCATTTTTTCCTAATATTTTCCCTGTCCTTATTCTTATGTCATCCTTCTCTTCTCCTTCCTCATTTGCCTTCTTTTTGTTTCTTGGTGCATTGTGTAATAGGACTTTTTTAAAAAAAGATGGGATGATCTCTCTTTTTGCTACTTTCTTTGACCCATGGAGGGAAGACTCCATATATATCCACTATGAGAAGGGTTTTAACCAGATGTTCTGTGGCTGAATTATCAGATGCCCTGCAAAAAATAAATAAATCTATAATTAAAATTCCCTCCATATGTGAATTCAACAATCAGGGCACTTCTCACCTCAAAGCTTTTCTTAAATACTGTGGTTTACTGTGTCCTTCCCACTGATGGTGAGGTTTTTCTGAAAACTTACTTAATATCAAATTCATCACCATCTTTCTGGGCAAGGAAACAAACTTTTCAAACAGAAATCACATCAATATCCAAGGTTCTGATTCTAAAAAGGGCTGAGCAGCCATAACTCCCACTGGATCCTGTGTGGTGCTGAGTGGCTGGCAGGAGGTACTCAGCAGCTTAAAGGACTGAGCCTTAACTATGTTTTATTGCAGGCCTGTTTCCTATGAGGAATATTTCTTCTTGGCACTCACCGCTGGTTAGCTGGGTAAATGTTCAGCAGACAGAAAATGAACCAGTTGTGATTTGCTGCTCTCAGGTTTTCTCATTATACTTAAGTTTTCCCTCTTTTTGTCACAGGAATTTGTTTACATTGTTCATGTCGATACTGGCATTACATCCAGATTTTTTTTAGAAGGGGAATATGTCCCTTCGCCTATCTGATTTCACTTGATTCCCTTTTAACTTCTTTATATAAACCAGAATTAAATACGCCCTGACATGGAGAGAAATTTGTTCACTTATTTTAGCTGCATTTCCTGAGTGAACAATATGTTACTCCTAACTATCTCTGACAATTGAAATAATCCAAGGAGCAAACACAAATAAAGTCATTCATGCTAGATACGCTGCCTCGTTTACACATAATGGGCCTGCTCCCACTAAACGCAAAGCTAAAACTCGCCCTCACCGCAGTGGGAGTAGGATGGACCCCAGTGTCATGACAGATCGATGTGTGTCCTTCATAACATAAGTAAGAGATTTCCTGGAAATTTGCAAGACTGATCCGAAGCCCAATTAGAAGTTTTTTCCATGGTCTTCATAGCATGTTAAATAAGGCCTTTTAATGGTGGGTCTGTGTTCCTGGTGGTATAAAGTCCCTTGAGGACAACAACCATACATTCAGCTTCATTAGAAAGCTGGTGCTAACTGGTAAGTCTACACAGCTGCTGGAAGCATGCGTCCCAGTCTGAGTGGGGAAATTGCTAGCTCTGCTTAAGCTAGTGTGCTAAAATTAGCAGTTTAGATGCTGCATTCAAGGGTAGCATCTTGAGTACAAGTCTGAATGTGGATGGCTAACTCTGGAGGCAATCACAGCCCTGCTTTTTGGGCATGGAAGCTCCAGCCGGTCTAGCACAGCTCTGTGAACCCAGTTGGGAGGCATGCCCCCACCACCAGTGTATTTAAGTGGGCAGCACCAGCCAGAGATTCTGGGAGAGGCACTAAATAAAATACTCTCTAAATAAAACTGCTGCTTTTTTTAAAAAAGCTATTCTGTTCTGGCAGAGTTTCTTGGGGAAGGTGACACTGCAAATACAGGCTACCTCCCCTAAGGTGGATGAATCCCTTATTCATGCAAATGGATAAATATAGAGTTTTTGTGAAACTCTTGCCTTTCTCCTATGTTTTCTTTTGTTACAGCAAGTAGATTTTTTTATATAAAATATTTATGCAAATTATGATTTATTATTCAGTAATCAACCCTTGTTGGATACATTATGGCATAATCAGTTGTATGCTAAAAAGCATTTAATTTCATGCCTAATTAACATATTATAAATTGAAGAGACAAAATTAAATTATTATGGACAGTTTGCAAATGTAGTACATACAGTATACTTCAATAATTACATGAATATTGAATGTAATGGGATGTGTTACTTCTACTCTCTTGTGCTTAGTGTTTGGTGATAGAGTGGAATGAATGGGCTCTATGGGACTTGTCCTGTCCTGCCCTTGAGAGCATCAGCTTCCCATTTACATCAATGGAAGCTGTGCATGCAAACACAAGGTAGTATGCAACCCGACGTGTGTAGATTAGATCAGCTCCATGTATGCATCTGGAATTTTGAAAAAAAAAGTCCACCTTTTGAGTCACAATTTCCTGTAGCTTGATTATTTTGGCAAATAATTGCACAGTTTGGGCCCAATCCTGCTCTTTCTGTAGTCAGTGGCAAAACTTCCATTAACTTCAGTGGAAGCAGGACCAGATGCCAAAAAATGAATGTGTGTAGCCTCTGGAGTTTTACTTTGAAACAATTTCACAACCAGATTGCAGCCCTGTGAATTTCACTAACAGTTCTGCAGCAAAGTACTGTTGTCACTTGTAGTTATTTTTACAAAATTCTGCTTTGTCTGCAAAGAGAAGAATGATTACTTGAGCAACTGCAAAGGCAAAGATCTTAGTATGCAACTGTTTCCTCGTGAGACACAATTGTGTGGAAGTGTTACTTTCGTTAAACTCGGATAACTGTACATTGCTCAAGATGAAGAGTTTTTAGAATGGTAGAAATTTCAGTTTTACCTAATTAAATACAGTTTTTAATTTGAATTATGTCCTATGCACAGATTCTTGGGTCAAAATGCCTCTTGTGAAGCTGAATTGAGTAAACTGGCTGCCCAACTAAACTATGACTTTTAGCTGAATAGTTAAGTTCATTTAGTTTACTGACAAATAATATGTTGTAGAAGCCCATTGAAGAATAAATCATTTAATGACTGAGATTATATGAACAATTGTATTGAACTTCTCCTCCCTCCCCCAAAGTAAAATTCCCTTCAATTGATAACAGGACAGTTTTGTAAACCACTTACGGCTGTGATAAAATCCTACTTGACTGGCCCCCAAGCAGATGTGACAAGTTGAATTTATTTCCTCTCTTACCAGGAAGCTTTGCAGGAAACTCTTAACATATGGTGCTTTTCACTTCCATCTAAAGCTATAAATGTTATTGGGAAAGGATGTTCCCAGGAGCAGCACGTTTCTGCCATTTCTGCCAAATGGACTCCAAATGATCCTTCTGTGGTTCTGAATTCCCAGAGTTCTTAGGAGCTGGCAGCCAAGAATCTCTGATCTAAACACAGCTCACTAATTTAATTATTTTATTGCTGATTTGTAGAAGGCTCTTGCAGAACAGTGACTAGGCATCTGTATTATATCTACTATTCAGGAAGTGCAAGTTGTAAGAATGTAAATATTTTGTTTCTTAACTGCTTTTAGTTTGAAAACTTGGAAGTCATTTAACACAAAAATCAGACACACCAATCTGAAACCAGAGGAATGTGAAATGGAGATAAATCACATTAACTAGTATTTCCCTATTTTGAAGATCCTGTATTTTCAATAGAAATTGAATAGTTTTTGTCTGTTTGATAACTATATTGACACCATAGCATTTTACAACCTTTGCCACTAGAATGAATAGAGAGAGAAATTATACCTAGTACAAATCCTTTAAACACTTGTGTCTGGTTTATAATATTGTAAGAAGTTCTGAACACACCCCAGAGGGAACATGTCTGTTTCCATGTGGTTCCAGGATATTTTATTTTAATAAGTCAAAGAGCTGAATGTGATGTTTTGTTTATTAGTAGTTTTGCTACTGGCTAGAAAATATGGGAGTGAAATTAAAAATAGTGACACTTTCTCAAGTAATTTGAGCTTCCATCTCCTTGGCTCACTTTACAGAATTGTTCGAATTGTCATATAGTTTGATGAATAGAACTGGAAGAGAGGGTCAAATTTCAGGCAGGACTAGTTTGCTGTGACACCAAGACTTGAAGTTATGGTTTCATGCTTCTGCAAACTTAGGCAAGCACACACATTAAACGTGGGCCATGTTTTCAAGCTTTTGTTTTCAAGACCTTTGTGGGGGGGAAGCAGAAGCTAGAATTCTGATATAATCACATGTGTCCAGGAGACAAGACTCTTGGCACAGGTCTATAATAGAGCCTCTGTCTTAATTAGATCCTGAGAGTGCCAGAAACTGAAAAAGTTATGAAAAAGAAACAAACAAAAAATCCCTACCACAACTAAAACAGCATTAAGGTCTGGAAGGATACTATTAACACATTACTGCCTCATTCTACTATCCTTATTCAGACAAAACTTCAAAGGGCTCGTCTACACTGGCCCCTTTTCCGGAAGGGGCATGTTAATTTCACCTATCGTAGTTGGGAAATCCGCGGGGGATTTAAATATCCCCCGCGGCATTTAAATAAAAATGTCCGCCACTTTTTTCCGGCTTTTAAAAAGAGCGGACTTCAGAGGTACTTCAAAGTAGGAATAAGAGCCTCCGGAAAAGGGCACTTTTTCCGGAGGATCGGGGCCAGTGTAGACGCTCTTTTCCGGCTTTTTTAAAAGCCGGAAAAAAGCGGCGGACATTTTTATTTAAATGCCACGGGGGATATTTAAATCCCCCGCGGATTTCCCTACTATGATAGGTGAAATTAACATGCCCCTTCCGGAAAAGGGGCCAGTGTAGACGTAGCCATACATCTGACTAAGTCAACTAGTGATGAAGTATATACCACTAGCAAATTATGACACTGAATTCTGTGCTGTGGCAGCTCTAGAGTGGTGAGGGAGGGAGGAAAAGAGCTGGGATACATGCCTACTCCAAATTATAGCTCAGCCTGGGATAGTCACAAGTTCGAGTTTCCATTTCAGTTTAACTTGCTCATATTGTGACTTGTAATAATTTGGGTTTCTGTTTATGCTGTAAATTTATTATTTGATATAGCTGCAATGTCAGAATTTTGTGCATGAGATATCAACAGTCTCCAGCACCTATTTGAAGTAAAGTTTATTATAGTTAATAATGATTATTATTATTTATTTCAATTAATACGTATATTTACTGGGATGTTTTACATATGTTTAGAATATATGGTATAATCAACAGTATTCTTTAACACTTTTAGTGCCCTAAATACATTTAGCTAAGTATTTGATTTAGACTCATTGAGTCATTCAGATATTGTATGTTAAATAAACACCAACTGAAGAATGTAAATCAATGTATTCAATCAAGTTCATTTTTTATATACATCTGTGCAATGCCACTGACCTCATTGATGGAGTTATATAGGTACACTGAAATGGACTACTCTTGGCCCACTATTTAACATATCATTTTACATATTGTAGCTGTTAAACCTCAGTATAAATATTTAAATAATCACTTGCTATTTAATTAACATGCAATGGCTGTCTTAGTAAATCTAAATTAAATCCCCATGTGAGCCACTTAATCCAGAGGGTGAATTAACATTCTCTATAGAGAAGTGGTATTATAATATGCTTTCACTACTGCATTGAAGAAAAAAAAATCAATTGTGAAATTTAAGTTGGGTTCAATATAAAATTCATCAGCATTATGGCATTTCCAGAATGCGTGTAAATTCCGATTCTTCTGTTGTTTTTATAGCTATTCTCAGCAAGAGAGTAATCATAGGGGAACAGGTAATATCTAGGGCAGGCAGTAAGTGGCTCATGGGCTGAATGCAGTATACCAGGGTTAGCGGCTGGCAGTGTGCCACATGTTTTATTTACCTGCACATCTGCAGATCCAGCCACTCGCACCTCCTGTTGGCCAGAGATTGCCATTCATGCCCAATGGGAGCTGTGAAAAGCAGTGTTCTGGTCCATGCTGCTTCCCACAGCTCCCATTGTCTGGGAACAGTAAAGCATGGCCAATGGGAGATGCAAACAGCTGTACCTGCAGACATGAAGGCAAATAAAGCATGTGGTGGCCTGCCAAGGTCTAAACCTGATCAACCTCATCCAGTCCACGGGTCACTTATTGCCCACAATCTAGGGTAACCAGATGACCCAATATTAGAAGCTATGTCTTACATAGGCAACTATTATCCCCAGGGGCAGATGAGGATTTTGCAGGGTCCAGGGCAGCACAATTTTGCGGGGCCCCCTCTTTGACTTGGCACATGTGCGGTGGCGCCACTGCGCATGCGCGGGGCTTCTTGAAGCGTGGGGCCTGGGGCAGTCGCCCCACTCGCCCTGCCCTGCATCCGCCCCTGATTATCCCCCTCTCCTGTACAAGAAAGTGTCCCTATTTCTCATACTTATCTGGTTCAAATTGCAGTGGAAGAGGCCTAGGTTGAATATTAGGAAAAACTATTTCACTAGGAGAGTGGTAAAGTACTGCAATGGGCAGGGCTGGCCTTAGGCCGATTCGACCCATTTGGTCGACCAATTTGGTCAAATCAGGCCCCGCACCTAAGGGGGCCCCGCGCCGCTGAACCCAGAAGTACCGGCCAGTGTTACAATTCTGAGCCGGGAGCCCAGCTCCCCCACTATGTGAAGCTGGGCCTCTCCCCCGGCTCTGCCTGGAACAGGCCCCGGCCTCCCCTGCTGCCCCCCCCCCCCCGTGCATCCCCACACCCGGCCCCAGACCCAGGCCATCCAATGTGCGGCTTTGTGTGGCTCCCCCTCACCGCCTACTGCTGCCCAAAACAAGGAGAAGGGGCTTGTGGGGAGGTGAAGGGGAAGAAACAGGAAGACACCAAAAGACAAATGCCAGGGGGTCAAGTGCAGATAATGAGGGAAAGGGCAGGAGGGGAGGTGTCAGTGGGAGGGAGGACAGGGTGATGCTGGGAGAGGAGAAGAGAGGGGAACTGTATTGGGGGCTAGAGGGAGAGGGGGAGGTGCTAGGAGAAGGCTTGAAAGAAGGAGTGGGCATGAGAAAGGTGGGGATGGAGGAAGTCATGTGTGAGGGCACAGGGGCAGGAGGAGAACAGGGAAGAGAGTGGTGAGGGGGTGGGCCTCAGGGAAAAAGGGGGCAGTAAGGGAAGGGGGAGGCACCAGGAGGGTGTAGGGCTAAAGGAAGCTGCAGGTGTCAGGGAATTCTGGGGGTGAAACAGAAGGGCAGACACCTGCAGGGAAGGGACCAGCACCAGAGGAGAGAGGGAGGGTAGGTGTGTAGTTGGAGGTTTTGGAAGAGGGGATGATGAAGTGTAGCTCACTTGATCAGAGTGGGGCTCCTGAAGAAGTGGGCACAGTGGGGAGAGAAGGGCTTGTGGAGGGGGGCAGGTTGCAGGAGGGCTGAGGGCAGTGAGAAGGGCAGGAGTCAGGACAGTAGAAGAGGATGAGGAGTTGGGGGGCAGCAGGCACCAGGGGAGATGATGGAGGAAGGAGAGGAGACATGGCAGCAAAGAGAACAGGTAAAAGTTTTAAAACATTTATTAATAACTTGGTATGCTGCTCACAGCCAGTTTGTTTGCGCCCCGCGGTGTAGTTTGGGTTTATGTGGGGATCAACACATGGCCAGTGAGTGGGAGCCAATACAAAAAAGTAGTCAGTGTAATGATCTTCTGTTGATATGTGTTTTGGAGTTAAATTCTTGGACTGTCATTGTTCATGAAAAGTGCTGTCACATGGGTAGAAATCAGGTAAATATTGCATTTTATTAATATCAGCAGAACTGACTTAAATGGGGCTTGTGTGTTGTGTAGTCTTGCCTTAATCTTTGTATTCATGCTTGTCAGTGTGAGAGACGCTCTGTATATATTTGCTTGCATATTCAACCACACTTATGTTGAGGCCCTCAGCATGTTCTGTAAGTATCAGTGTGGCCCCTGGGGCTTCCAATGTTGAGTTGCCCTAGCTCATCCCTGACAGGTGTCTGTCTAACCTGGTCTTAAAAATCTCCAGTGATGGAGATTCCACAATCTCCCTAGGCAATTTATTCTGGTGTTTAACTACCCTAACAGGCAGGAAGTTTTTCCTAATGTCCAGCCTAAACCTCCCTTGCTGCAATTTAAGCCCATTGCTTCTCATCCTAACCTCAGTTTTTCTTCCTCTTCCTTATGATAGTTTTTTAGATACTTGAAAGCTGCTCTCATGTCCCTTTTCGGTCTTCTCTTTTCCAAGGTAAACAAGGCCAATTTCTTCAGCCTTGCCTCATATCTCATGTTCTATAGAACTTTCATCATTTGTGTTCATCTTCTCTGGACTATCTCCAGTTTCTTCACGTTTCCTGAAATGTGGCGCCCAGAACTGGACATGATACTCCAGCTGGGCCCTAATGTAGACGGCTCATTCCCTGCATAGGGAACGTGAGACTGGGTGGATTAATTTCCAATCCTCTTGTTTATTCTTTTCCTAAGCCAGGAGGGCACAGTAGTTCTGATGGGGGCCCTGCAGGAAGGCAGCCCGCACTGCCCCCTGCCTGAAACCTTGTGCAGGCATTAAACAGCTGTCCAGCCCATCCTAGCGGTGACTGCATTTCAGTGTGCCTGAAGCAACACTGCACCGGCAATGGACAGGAGAATGGCTCCCGGGCATGGCTTGCTCGTGACTGCTTCAGTCCCATTGATGGTCCTCAGCCTCTTTCCTTCCACTCCCCTGCTTTGCAATGGGACTGTAGACTCTGGGGGAGAGGGGTGGAGGCAGGCAGAGGTGTCTCCCTGCAGCAGATATAGACACGTCTCTGTATTAATCATTCTCTCATTGAAGTTTTTAGCTTTGTAATGCATCTTTTTACATGGAAACTTTGTATTACGTCTTGGTAGAATAGTCCCTAGGACAAGTGAGGCAGAGACTGTCCCTGTGGGGTGAATGAGGTGGGAATGGATAAGGCGGAAGGTGAGCACCTCTGGGCAGTTGCAAAAGTTGGAGAGGGGATGGAAGCCAGATCTAAGATCAATGAGCCCTGGGAAGTGGGCCCATTGACAGGAGACTGGACCTTTAGATGCCTTGGGGTCTGCAGCAAGGGCCTGCTTTCGGAAGCCTCCTCTTTGGAGGTGAATGTGGCAGCACTGAGTCGCCACCAAAAAGCAGATACCACAGACACTAACTGCAGATTCATGGGACAGCTCTCACAGATCTTGCATATGCATAAGATGATAGATCTGCAGGAGGGGGGGCAGTGGCGTAGTGAGGGGGCCGAAGGGGTCAGTTGCCCTTGGGATAAAAATAATATAAAATTTAGTTAAAAACAGATCTCATGTTTTTAAAAGGAATACCATATCTCCTGCCTTTTGTCTATTTTTGTCTCTTTAGGCCCCCAGTTAAAATTTTCAAAAGCACTTGAGTGACTAAAGTCATTTTTGAAAATTGGACTTGGAAATCTAAGCTCAGATTTTCAAAGGTAATTAAGCTCCTAAGGAGACAGTTGCCAACTCGGATCTTCAAAGATACCTATCTGATCTTTACACACCTTTGAAAATCTGGTCATAAGTGTCCTAGTCAGTTCTGAAAGTGAGATGTAGGAGCCCACTCCTAATTCCTTCAGGCTTTTTTTGTTTGTTTTGTTTTGTTTTGTTTTTAATTTGAACATTTATCTACACTAATTCCTCTCCTTTCTCTTTCACTATCCAATAAATGCAGGGATCAAAATTATAGGTGCTTTGTGAATATGCTGACTTGAGAGTGGAAAGATTTCATATTGTTGTGTATGATTCCTAGTAACCCATCTCTAATATGAAAAACTAGGTTGATACCTGTTCATATCAGGAGCTGTTGAATTCAGTTCACCATTTGCAGTATCTCATTAAGATGTTTAGTGGAGAAGATATTGTGGTTTTTTTATTTATACTGGTAGCAAAGCATGGGCTCACAAGAATTCCTCCATTGTTTTACCATGAGTCTCAAAACATTTTTAAAAAGTTCTCTGTACTTCTGGGCCTTACAGTTAAGGAGGAAAGCTTAAAACATGAACCCTAAATACTCAAGAAACAAAAGGCCAATAAAAATCCAACATGTTTTATTTTAAAAAAATCTTATGATTTGTAGACCATTCTCATAACTTTGTGTAGGCATTCCTTGTGATTTTGGGGTTGGCAATACTGCTCTTTGATTGGTGAATTTAGAGGGGTCTCTCCTTTCAGTTTCTCTTTCCACCTTCCTTCTTTGTCACAGGTCATCAGAGAATCATAGAGACAATGGAGAGTAGGGTGAGTCCATGACTATGGTTAATGACTGGTCAGGGTGACTGACTATTATCAGCCAGTGGTCTGAATGAGCTATCTACTGCCATCTGTTAATCAACTGTAGGAAAAGGCTTCAGGAGCAGACCTTATTTATATAGACAACCTACTTTGCCACAGAGATCAATAGACACACTTGATGTGTCAAGGTGAACAATTTTGGCTCTTTTGGGTTGAAATTCACTTAAGACTTGTAGCTGGGAGAATGAAATGTTGTAATCCATATTGTATGATTAAAAGGTTAAAGACCTGAACTTAATATGACCTGGCTTAGGGTCTACCATAACTTGAACACTAAGCAGAGGATAGTGAGTCACATCTAACTGAAAGTCACAGAAGATGGAAACAGGCTTTATTTCTGGTGGTGTAGAGTCCATTTGGGAGTCCTCAATTATATCTGACACTTTACATCCAGTGTTTAAAGGCAGAGCTGACTAGAATCAATTGAGAGTCCTTGTCTTGTCTCAGTGATCGCTTGAGCAAAAATCATTGATAAAATCTTGTGTAGACTGACCTTGGACTCAACATGCAGGCAGTGTGTTGAAGGGCAGTGCAAAGGAGGCAATGGTGGTGAGGTACCATATTACCTAGTGAAATCATTATTGCTGAAATCACTAAGGTCTGGAATTTGACCACAGAACTGACACTTTATTTACAAAGACTCCATTTTTGCTATTTAAAAAGTAAATCAATGTAACAGAAAACTGCAGTGCTCTCTGGTAACTTTTTAAAAATCAAACTTTAAACTTTATTGAAAAGATTGGATAGTTTGCAATTGAAAATATTTGACCTACACTTAAGGCAACTGATTTAATTTTTTGTAAAATTTTGCATAATAAAGGATGGCATTTTTTTTGAAAATGTTCAATTATATAGATATACATTTTGATCAGATCTACATCTGATGTGATATTTGTGTGTGGTTGTGGTTTGTTGTGTGTGTATTTTTTTTTAACAAAAAATCCTGAGTGTGGGGGAGGCCACCAAAACAGTTTGAATTGGGCCCCGCACTTCCTAAAGCCGGCTCTGGCAATGGGTTACCTAGGCAGGTGGTAGAATCTCCATCCCTAGAAGTTTTTAAGTCCTAGCTTGACAAAGCCCTGGCTGGGATGATTTAGTTAGGGTCAGTTGTGCTTTGGGCAGGGGTTTGGACTCAATAATCTCCTGAGGTCTCTGATTCTATGGTTACCTAGTTCTATCTGCCCTGCCCCAACTTCCAAGATAGGGTGACAAGAGTGTCATCATCTGCTCCTTTGTTTCTCTGAAGCTCTTCCCAGGATGGGGAGGATGCAGAGGAAGAGGCAGATCATCTCTGAAGAGGTTGTCTTACCCCTACTTTCTGCTGGTCAACAATCAGATCAATAGAAAGGAAATTGCTGCATTCACCACAATGTATGACTATAATAGTTTTTATTTTGCCATTTTCCTCTTGAATAATCTAGATGGTTATATGTCTTAATTTTTCATTAGTTAGTTTTTGTTTAAATTTGGGGATTTAAAAAAATGAAGAATGAAGGCAAACATTTAATGTAGTGCCCTTGATGGCTATTATTATTTCATGCACTGTTTATTCGTGATGTCATTGTAGCTCAGGGCTAGAGAGGTATAACCATTTTGCCTTAAGCATTGTTTTTTCCCTATGGCATGATATTGAACATAATGAGCAATACATATTCTGGATTGGAAGTGTTGTGACTGTCATTAAATTTAACAACAAAATATGCTTGTGTTCACTTTCATGACAAACTCTTCTAGATCAGATTCTCCCTTCTCTTTCACTCAGGTAAATCAAGAATAACGCCACAGAAGTCAATGGAGCTACCTGACTTAAAACCAGTGTAAATGAAAAGACTCAGATCCTTACTATTCAGTGCTGCAATGGGGGAGTCGACACAGAAAGGACTTTTTGCATAGTTATGAAATTAGTCACTGAGCTGTAATTGTGCTAAACAAAAACAATAAGGGGTCCTGTGGCTCCTTAAGATTAAACATTTTATTATTATTATTTATTAAACTTTCGTGAGTTGCAACTCACTTCATCAGCTGCATTCATCTCATCTCTTCATGCATTAGGTAGGGCTGCCAACAAGGGGGAGGGGAGACAAAGAGGGAGCAGCCCTAGGCCTTAGGGATTTTAAAAAGGCCCAGGGCCCTTGGCTGCCAACACTGCTATCACCACAATGGCCAGAGCTCCTGGCTCTTCTACATCCCTGCTGGAGTTCCTGGCCATGTGATCTGTGCAGTTCAGGGGGGAGGCTAGCCCCCAGCCCTCTCCAAAGCCCCATCCCTTCTATGTACGGACGGACACACACACACGCACACACGTACATGCACTCACACTCCTTTTTAAGGGGCATGTCATTTCTGTCCTCAGCCCTGGGCTTAGGTTTCCACAGCAAACATTTGCATTCACAAATTTAAGACTAATTTTTCATAAATATATTCCAGTATTTGTTTTAAATTCACAAGCATACCTCCCAGTGAACTTGTTTGTGATACTATTAAAAAGAAAGCACATACAAAGGAAGATTGAGCGTAATCATTTAGAAATATGAATTTATATTTGCAGAAACATTTTTGCATTATTTCCTCACTTCTAATTCGGGCACTTCACTAAGAACTGGACTGGACCATTAATGTATTTATAACTTTTATAAGTTTTTCGACAGCCGTCAAATGATAATGACTTTTGGTCATTATCAGCATGAGCTGAATTCACGCTGGTTTTCATCAAATGAAACTTTCTATGTCACATTACCATTCCCTTGAGCCATCCAGTCCCTCAGACATCAGCATCACTTTAATTCTCTCTATGAGACAGTATAATGTCAGCACTGTGCCTGCTTCACACAGAAAATGTGAATTTTTTTTTGTACTTTTCAACACAGATGTTCCACCAATGCTCATCTAGAGGGAGGCTAAATCTACATTTAAAAGCAAGGACACCATAGATGTTAGTTTTAAAATAACATACAACATGGCTCAGAAAAATAAATGAATACTATTGTGTCACAAATATCCTAAATTAGCCCCAGGAGATAAGAATAACCAAATAAAAGTGAAAGTTAACTCACCTTTTAATTAAAGTGGTGGGTCCTTTGAGACTGGAAACATTCATTTGTGTAATTCACATTTATACAATCATTATAGAAGGTATTTGCTAACCATCTCTTTTGAATACTGTCTTGTAGATGAGAGAAACTTCTTTTTTCCCCTCATAAATTAGACATTAAAATTCCAGGAAACGGCTTATTATCATGAACACATTTCACCTACAGAAATGGTGGAGACAGACCTTTTAAAAGAAACATTTAGAATGAAATATTTTCTTCTAAAGGTCAGTCTTAAATCTTTTTATTCTTTTCTCATCATCAAAACGTCATCTTTTTCTCTCTTTTTAAACTCAACTGTGCCCCATAAACATTCGGGGGGGGGGGGGGAGAGAGAGAGAGAGTAAAAGATCTATTTTCAGATGTAGTGGTCCTGTGTGTGTGTGTGTGTGTGTGTGTGTGTGTGTGTGTGTGTAAAAAAGATCTATTTTTAGATGTAGTGGTCCAATGTAGTATATATTCTCTGTCTTCCAGGAAAATTGTGAAGATTTCCTCAATGTGTATGTCTTTCTAACATTTGTGTTCTTATGAAGTTCAGTAGATGTTTGCCAAAGAAGGGTATGTTGTAAAATTATGCAGTTGGAAGGGAAACTCAGAAGATTCACATTCTAGCAACCAGTTCACTAACTTGTCCAGCAATGTGCAGCAGTATAAAAAGAGTGCAAAGTAGATGTAAAATGCTATACTAGAGAACATTAAGGTATATACTACATTTATATTTATCTGAGGCATGAAGGAGGTAAAATATCTGAGTGGAAATAAGAAACTGGTTTGAAACCTAAGGACTCTGTGATGGTTTACTGCACTGGACCCCCAAATGTTTGTTCGAAAGAGCTGTTGAACAACTGTGTGGAGATTTGTCAGCTCAAGGTGCAGATTTACTGAAGTTGCTGAGAAAGGTATCCCCCAGAGACTGGTTCATTAGAGATCCAGGAAGTGATGAGACTGGAGTGGGAGAACATTGGACTCCATAGATTATGGAAAGGAGCCCTGAAATAATATGAAACAATATTTTCAAGGATGTCAACAGTGCAGTGCTCACTACTAGATAGTCAGCACCAAAGTTCATTTGTGGGTGTTAACTGTAAATAATAAATTCCAAGTTTGTCTGGAGTGGAGCTGTGGTGAATGGTGACTGCAGTGATGGTCAGAAAAAGCCCCCAGACCTATCAGGAGACTCTGTTCCTGGGAATGGGCTTCTTGTAACAAGGGAGCAGAGGGAGAGGGACACTGTGGTAATATTTCCATGTGGGAAGCTTGGTGGTAGCAATCAAAGTCTGAGGAAGAAAACCCAGATCGTGACAGCTGCCATTCTGATGTGGTATCTTTTTTTTTTTTAACTCTCCTTGAACTTGGACACATGACTACACAAGCTGAAATGGGCCACTGATGATTTCCTGAAGTGACAAAGAAGTCAGTTAAGGCAGACTGAGTGAAGACTTTGCCAAGGATAGAACCATCCCCCCAGCCAGTTGGGCTCAAGTGGCGTATGTTTGAACTGTGAGTATCTGTAACAATGTTTCCATCTGAACCTGAAGCATTTACTCTTATGAGTAGTCCCTCTGAAATGAATCGTCCTCCTCACAAGAGTAAGGGCAGTAGGACAGGGCCCTTTGTTTATTATGTGCATATATACACAAGTAAAACATTGTGAATTTTATTGATTTATATAGCAAGAGATTAAGGAGAAAGTTTGGAAAAACTCAGTTCTTAATTAGTTCCCTCGTTATCCAGCATAAGTGCTAAACTTGTCGCAACTTTTTGTAGACACTGCTCTGCAATGCAGTCAGTGTTTATAATTAAATTAATTTTGTCTTCCCTCTCTACATGGGACTTTGCAGAGGAAAAAATTTGTTTGACAAATTTGCTCTTGTTTCAAGTAGATTTTGTCTCAACTTGCATAGAAGAAACCAACAAAGAAGATAAAACAAAACACATTTCCGTTTCATATTGTGCTTGTGACTACAGACACTTTACAAAGAGCTGAACTTCATGAAAAGCCTACCAAGGAACAACTTCACACACACAAACTGGTTTGAGGTAGCAAGCCACACTGTAACTGTCCATGAAGAAAAACCTGCAGGAAAAGAGAAAAAACATAGGAAACTCTTTGCAGCACTAAGCTCACTGAGGTTTTTTTGGATGCTCCCTTCAGAGGAAGAGGTTTAGGGAACACAGAGGAAGCAGGAGGTTAGGACACTGAAACCAGTGGAGCTTGGAGAGCTGTGTGGGATGCTGATCCTAGAGCCACTACATTCCTTCCCAATATAGAATCTGAGCTAATATCTGATCAGCTATGCAGGAAAACGTGATGCAATAAAGTTGCTTCACAGCGTTCGGGCTCAAACGTCAACCCCAAACTCAGGTTCTGGGAGGAGAGAGTATACCCCAGAATATCTGCATCTCTCCTCCCATGCACCTCTGGGCAGTCACATTAAATCTTCTAGCTAAAATAGTAAATCTGGCCTCTATGCTTCTTTCTAATGTAAGACAAATATTTGGTGAATGATTCCAACCACTTTTCCAATACTCATATATTTTTGTATATCATTGTTAAAAACTGAATTAAAAACTCATCACTGCTTATGAAAATATCTTCTTTATCATACATTTTGAAATGTTGACTTTGAGTTGTAAACCTTGTTAATGTTTATCACAACATTTGTACTATTATAAGTATACATTCAGTGGTGTGTTAGGATAATGTATAGGACTATCAAAGCACTTAATAATATTTGCAGAAAGTAATAACTGAAGGAAGAAATCTCAGAGAATTCAGTTATGGAAAATAATGTCCATTGTTTCTCATTGAATGTAAGCTGGGCAGAAAAGGATGTCTGCTAAAGAACATGAAGGAAACTCAGCATATTTCAAACACTAGGGGTGAAATCCTCACTGTCAATGAACAAGAGAACAACTTAGACTCTAAAGAAAAGCTGATACTGAGAAGATCAGAGCGGGAGATTAAACGTCCTGAAAAACTCATGGAGACTTGCTAACCTGCCTGGAGAAGAGGTGTTTGAGGAAAGTGAGTGGTAAAGACTCACTTGAGAGTAGTGTGGCGGTAACCTCTCCTCTCTTATTTGTTCTACTTTCCTCTTAGCTATGGGAATTTACAATCAAACCTACTTGCATCTCTGTCTCTAAAGTCATCTCTGGTTTCATGGGAGCCCTGTTCTGGAAAATGCATCAGCAGTGAATGTGAATTTAGTGGGTATGTGAGTCACCCAGTGCAGCTTTATCATCATTCTTTGAATCCTTAAGGTACAGGCATTTAGCAGTTTGTTAAATAACACTACCAGGGGCTTGTGATCTGTTTCAGCTTCCACTCTTTGTCTATAAATATATGAATTGAATCTCTCACTGGCAAGTGATATTTCTAAGCTTTTTCTTGATCTGGGTGTATCTGGTTTCTGCCTCATTCAATCATTTGGATACATATGCCACTGGTTGCCAACAATCCTCAGGCTTCTGTAAAATCACTGCACTTAACCCAGGCAGTAGAGTATCTGCTGAGCTTTTAATAGATCCTCGTAGCATACAGAACCTCAGTATTGGTTCTTATATCACTTGTTTTAAACCTTTCCATGATTCTGCCTGTTCTGAACTCTAATGCCATCATCTGGGGCACCTACACTGCAGGAGGCTGATGGGAGTGTATACAAATCATGATGCGCCACACCCATGATGGAATTAGAGTTCAGAACAGGTGGAATCTTGAAAAGGTGGAAATTGAGCTACATCAGTTCTGTAGCTTATAGCAAAATAGCTTATTTTGAAATTGGGAGCATCTATACAATACTTATTTCAAAATAGAGCCCTCTTCCTCTCACTTGCCTTACTCCTCATACAATGAGGGTTACAGAAGTCCGGGTAAGAAGTCCCCCAGGTTGACAGTATTACAACATTATTTCAAAATAACTGCCTGCTGTGTAGATGCAGACTGTTATTTTGAAATAATGCTAGTTATTCTAAAATATGTAGCTGTGTAGATGTACCCTGACTGTATTCAACTCCACGTATATCTTCTTAACTCTCTCTATTGGGGTACGTCTACACTACAGCGATAATTCGAACTAACTTAGTTCGAATTAGTTAATTCGAACTAAGCTAATTCGAACTAACGCAGCTAGAACTAAAAACTAGTTCGAATTAGCGTTTTGCTAATTCAAACTAGCATGTCCACATTAAGTGGACCCTGAAGCGGGGTTAAGGATGGCCAGAAGCAGTGCCGGCAGGGCATCAGAGGAGGACTTAAAGCGTGGAGATGCTGTCTCAGGCTAGCTGAGGGCTGCGCTTAAAGGGACCCGACCCCCACCCCAGACAGACAGTTGTCAGGGGTGCCCTGCTTGCAAACCAGTCCTGGCTTGGAGTGCCCGGAGTGCCCACACTGGGCACATCACAGCACTCGGCCATCAGACCGGCTGCACTTGCCACAGGCTGCCATCTGGGGAGAGGGGGCAATTGGGGGGCTGCAGGAGAGCTTCTACCCCCAGAAGCCCACAGAGCCAGCCCAGTCCTCCCCATCTGAGGCTTGTACCCCATTTCTCCCTCCCCCCCACCCCAGTTATGTAAAATAAAGAGAGGTTTTTTTGCCAAAACAGGTGTCTTTATTTGACATTAGGAAGGGAGGTTAGGGAGGGGAAGGGGGAAGGGTAGAAGAAGGCCCCAGTGGGGCATGCAGGGAGAGTTCAGTCCTCCTCCTCCTCCACCTGGAAGCTCTCCCCCAGGGCTTCCCGGATGGCGGCGGTGCAGGGCTGAGCGTACTGGCCAGCCATGCAGTCAGCCTCAGCCTCAGCCATCCAGGCTGGCAGGAAAGCCTCCCCATTCCTCTCGCACAAATTGTGCAGCGCACAACATGCTGCCACCACGGGAGGGATGTGCTTGGCGAGGTCGAGGCGGGTGAGGAGGCACCTAAATCGGGCTTTCAGTCGCCCGAAGGCCCCCTCAATGATGATGTGGGCCCTGGTCAGCCTCGCATTGAAGGCCTGGTGGGAGGGGTTGAGGTGCCCCGTGTAGGGCTTCATGAGCCAGGGCTGTAGGGGATAGGCTGCATCCCCCAACAGACAGACGGGCATGTCCACGTCCCCGACCCTGATATGGCGGTCGGGGAAGAAGGTCCCGGAGTGCAGCCTCTGGCACACGGAGGAGTTCCGGTACACCCTGGTGTCGTGTGCCTTGCCGGACCAGCCCACATTAATGTCCGTGAACTGTCCCCGGTGGTCACACATGGCCTGCAGGAGGACGGAGAAGTACCCCTTGTGGTTCACGTACTGGGAGACCTGGTGCTCCGGGGCACAGGTGGGGATGTGCGTCTCATCGATGCCCCCCCCCCCCACAGTTGGGAAAGCTGAGGGTGCCGAGCCCCCGGATGACAGCATCTGCGTTGGTGAGGCGGACCACCCTGCGGAGCAGCACCCGGTTGATGGCCTTGACCACCTGCGGAGAGACACAGCAAAGCACGAATCAGTGGGGCTCCCGGGTGGCTGGGAGTGCTCGTGCCCTGGCAGTGCCCCGCACCCCACTCCCAGGAACAACCCCTCTGGGCGGCGTGTAGTACGGCCAGGAGTGACTGGCCCCTCCGGTGCGGGGCACTTTCGCCTCCTCCACCCTCATCCCCCCCGTTTTCTCTGGGGCGGCCCATCCCCTCCTTGCAGCCCTCCTCACCCCCGGCCCAGTGGCCGGCGAGTGCCATACCTGCATGAGCACCGCTCCGACGGTGGATCTCCCCACGCCGAACTGGTTCCCGACGGATTGGTAGCTGTCCGGCGTGGAGAGCTTCCAGAGGGCGATGGCCACACGCTTCTGGAGGGGGATGGCGGGCCTCATGCGAGTGTCCCTTCTGCGCAGAGCAGGGGCGAGCCACTCGCAGAGCTCCAGGAAGGTGTCCCTCTTCATCCTGAAGTTCTGGGTCCACTGTTGGTCTCCCCAGCGCTCCAGGACGATGCGGTCCCACCAGTCGCTGCTGGTGTCCAGACGCCAGATGAGGCGGGGCACGCCGGTCCCCGGGCGCCACCGCAGCTCCGCCATGGCCCCCAGAGTGGCCAGGCAGAGAGGCAGGGGGCTGATGTGCACCAGGTGGAACCATGCAGCTTCCAGCCATTGCTGGCAGGCTTGCAGGGCAAGTCCATAAACTGCACCAGAAAGTGCAGGGTGAGCTCTGGCTCCATGTTGCCACCTGCGGCGGCGTCCCCGAAGGGAAGCACCGACACAGACGGGCGCAGAGAAAAACACTTTGCTGTTCCTCGGCGAGGTAGGCAAGCAAGCAGAAATGCTGAGAACCGGCTATCCGGGGGGTCCCTTTAAGCACAAGCCTCAGATAGCCTCAGACAGCAGCCACACAAAGCAACTACTGACCTAATGCCCTGCCAGAACCGGTTCAGCTGCCCTTAAATGCGCCCCTGCGTCCAATCAGTGTGGACGCGCTAGTTCGAATTAGCAAAATGCTAATTCGAACTAGTTTTTAAGTCGAGATGCGCTAGTTCGAATTAGCTTAGTTTGAATTAACTAATTCGAACTAAGTTAGTTCAAATTAGCGCTGTAGTGTAGACATACCCGAAGGGAGTTGTGACCTGGGGTAGGGGGTGCAGAAGGTTTGGATGGTGATCTGAGGAAGGGAGTTGGGGTGCCAGAGACAGGTGCAGGCTAGGAAGAGTTTACCTAAGGTAACTCCTGGCCAGCTGCACCCCCAAGGCAGGCTGGTCTCCCTGTTTGTTGCAGTCCCAGCCCGCTTGAAATACAGGCTGCTCCCTCCATGTGGCCCTCAACTAAAGAAGCTTGTGCTGCCCCAGTCTCTCAGACCAATCTCTCAGCTCCGATTGGCTGGCTGTATCGGAACTGAGTATTGGGCTGCGGGCAGGGAGATTGCACAAAGCCTACCCCTCCTTGCAGAGCAAAAAGCCGCTGGCTGTGTTTTAAACCATGGCAGCTGCGTTCCTGAGGGTCCCAGCAGGGTGGTCTACGGGTTGGTTGACTTGGAGGGCCAGATCTGGCCCCTGGGCCATATTTTTCCCAGCCCTGGCTTAGAATGTGATGACTTCCTAGCAGCTTACTAGAACTTGTAGAGAAGGAGGCTAGCAAGAGGCCTTCCTCATCCAGGTCTCCACTCAGAAAGCTACTGACTGGTGGAGATGTTCAGCCCCAGCAATTGGCTCTCATGCTATGTAAGTCACAATGAAGCATACGAAGTTGTCTGAGCAATAAAGTGGATCCATGGCTGGTTGCTATTTTGGATCTTGACTTGCCTGATTCCTGAGCCATGTCTTCCTGAGTATTCTAGGTTAAGATAGAATCTAAAATGAGACACAGTCAGGGTAACAATTATAATTGCCCCTAAAACATGGGGGAAGTGTGAGATGATTTGCAGGGTGAACATGGGCTGTCAATGAACAACAGGGGACATCTTCTGTAGTTATTGTAACTACATGCTTCTCCATTTATGTGCTGTCTTTACTGTTAGCTTTGTTTGGATATATCAGTTTAACTTCTTATCTGAGACTTGTTGAATAGTTAACGATGTAACTATAATTATCAGTAATTGTTTATCAATTAGATATTACTTATTAGCAAATAATTAATTGACTATTAAAATCAGACAACTGAAATAGAGACAAATATTATAACTCCTATTTTTTTTTTTTTTTTTTTTGCAGTAGAAGAATGGCATTATAAATGAAAGTTGAAGCAAGAAAACTTTCCTCTCAGGATTATAGAAATGTTACGGTAGGTGAAATTTTGCTCTTGAACTACCTCACAATACAGTAAGTACAGTAAGGAATGATTGCACTTTCATTTGTATATATTATAATAAAGTTAGCCTTGATGAACTGATATGGAATTATCATCAATACGTTTTGCCTGTCTGAAGATGCAGACAATTCTGGTGTTTTTTGTTTTTTTTTAAATCCTTGACTACATTATCAAACGCATACATTTACTTAAATCTTAATTTGTTATTCTGACTTGTTGGCTATTACTTTTCCAGTTGCAAGCAATAATGACACAGCAAGGATATTCCATTTGAGAAAATATTTAAATAAAGTTTCTTCTTCCACAAATGAGATGCAGCATATTTACATTTTTATTTGATGAAGCCTGTTCCTGCTATCTTTGTTCTTAATTTGGTCTCAAAAGAATTAGTAGTAAGAGGAAAAATAGTCTGTAAATATGTATGAAATCAAATTTAGAGGGTAAGCTGAAAGGTATTGACTGCCAGCAGTGCTGAACAGCAGGAGGCAAAATTTCCTCCATAGTTTTCTTCTTGGCTGGAAACACATTGCCTTCCATCTAGATTATTTAATCCTCAAAATGCACATCAAAGCTTCTCATCAGGTGGTGTATGTCTTTATAGGCAGTTGAATGTCAAAGATCTAGCTTAAAGATTTTTGAAAAATGTAAAACATAATAGATCCCAGATAATAACACAGCAGTGAAGCTCCTGTACTATTCGTTCCAGCAAAGTGCTAGCATCACAGATTGTGGCTAATCTTTGTGGCAAAAAGAAGAGCAAATATGCTACAAGAGAATTTGCGACATCCATCCAATTGATAGAAATAAAATGATCGAATCATGTTACTGGACTAATATTAGCTTGTTAACGATTCCTTTCTCTCTTTACACTTGTGGCTTGCAAGAACAATTGGGTATGAGTTATCTCACTCCTACTGCCCAATTAAGCAGTGGAAAAACATATGCAAAAATATGTATGAGGCATTTTCCTTTTGTACATTCTTAACAGGATGCAGGCTTCAGCACTATGGCTGTCTTTCCCAGAACTAATTTAATTCAGTCTTTGGCAAGGAGTGCTTGCTTGTAATGATTACCTCAGTTCTCTTGAATGATTATCTCATTGTTAGGGAGCAGTTTAAAAATCTTTTTAACAATTTTGTTTTGCAGTTTTCAACTTGAATTGTGCAGTGGAGCTGGATGCATTAAATACCAGCCCACTGCAAGAAGACACATAAATGGAAACTAAAGAAGTGCTCTAGCTAAAGAAGCAATAATTTTGTGTTATTCCTGCACCAGGAACAGGGAGAGATAGCATACCAGCTTGAGAAATAAAAAGGGTGCAGATATAAAGGAGTGAAAAATATTAAGAGATCTTTTCACTGTGCAAAGGAATATATCTTCATTTACCATTTTGTTAGTATGTTCTCCATTTTTTTCAGTTAAGCACCAGTGATAAAATGTCTTAAAGGTAGCTCACCTCTGACATCCAAGTAAGGCAGATGTGTTGAGTATCCAGAAATGTTATTTTGTACTTATTTAAGACAGCCTAGGTTTTAAAACTCTCCATAGATTTACTCCATCCTTTGCCTTCCTAACACTATTTTTCTTTTCCCATACAACAACTCTTCCCTTCAAGCAATGTTATTGCTTTTGGTGTAAAAGCCATCTCTTTGGCTTCTGTCATCCGGAGCTGCTGTTTTGGATGTCTCCACCTCATCATCACTCTCTCTCCTTCCAGATCTCATTGTCATCTCATACAAGTTCAAATCGCATGCATGCTTAAGGTTACTATGTCAGCTTTGCACGTATTTTGTTCATTCATTACTGTCTTTTAAATTTCCTGTGAATTTTGTTTCTGCATAACCTTCCCACTTCTAGTAAAGCAACTATAACTGCCCTTCATCTCATTACAACACCTCTCAATTTGGATAATTGTATTTCAGTGACTATATGGGATGTCAATTATATTTCTGATAGAGCATACTTCTCTATTTTTGTAAAAAAAATTGATGTTAGCCTTTTTGAAAAGCAGTCCTCAAACTGTGTGTCAGGACCCCAAAGTGGGTTTTAGCTTGTATTAATGGGATTGCCAGGCCTGTTGTTAGACTTGTTGGGCTCTGGGGCTAAAGTCAAAGCCTATGGTTGAAGCCAAAACCTAAGGGATTCAGACCTAGGCAATGAGGTTCACATTACAGGCCTCTTACCTGGGGCTAATGCCCTTGGGCTTCAGCTTTGGCCCCACCCTTCCACTAATGGCAATGGGTCCTTGGCATTGATCTGCCCTCTATGGCTTATGTAGCAATTTTTGTGTCAGAATGAAGTTTGAGAATCCCTGTTATAGAGAATTCCTGAACACATCCCCCATCTTTAGAGTTCTCTCATTCATGTTTTCTCTCTCTGCCTTGCATCTTATAGTATCCAAGGCTGGAGTTTTTAAGATCTATTTAGTGCTTGGTATATTCTGACAATTTGTGTACAAGGCACTGAACTATCTGCATCTGTGTACTGTGAGAGACTCGAACTCAGGGCAGCCACTGTGACAGTAGCTGTTCTTTTCTGGAATGTTCTCTTTTCCATTCTGTTGGACTTTGATACTAAGAATTATCCTATTTCAGTTGCTTGGAGAGATAAGACTTTGTCAAGATATGTAACACGTACAGATAAGAGTGAAAAATTGAAATGAGAGGTTTCAGAGGGAGCTTAAGCCTGATTGTATGTTGAGGCTCAGTAGTTAAGGCAGCTTTTTGTGATATAATGAAATGTGTGCCCAGCAGACTGGAAGTAATACCAGGTGTTGCAGTAGACCAACCTAAGTAGATGCCCAAGTGCCAAAATAATACTTGTCAGCTCTCCCCTGACTCATTAGCTATCAGTATTAAGGACAATATGACTTTGCTACTGTTTCTGTTTTGCTTATGACATGGCAGGCCAATGAAATCAAAGCTCAGTGTGCCTAGAGAGTATAGAACTGCCAGACTTTATCTCCTATATACTGCCTTTAATGATAGTTGTATATGTGTGAGTCAGTCCATGGGAATTTCATGTGGCAATTCATGGCAATGTGTGGCCTTTAGTTCCTAAAATAAAGCTTTTTTCCGGTGTGAGACAGAGGAGCCTCAACTCCCATTAACTCACTAGTTGTGGGGGCTCAGCAATACTCAGCGCTCAGCCACATGCTGAATCAGACCAATTACACATCTGATACTCTGTTGTCAAAGTAAAGCAGTGAATTCATACGGTCAGCTTCAGGACCCAATGAACAAAACACATACAAAATAGTAATCCATCTTTCCAACCCCCCCCCCCCCCCCCCCCGTTAGGGTATGTCTACACTGCATTCCTCTTTCGAGAGAGGAATGAAGATGCAATCAAGCGAAATTGCAAATGAAGTGTGGATTTGAATTTCCCGCGCTTCATTTGCATAATCGCGTCCAGGCGCTAATTTGAAATATCCTGTTTTGAAAAAAGAAACCCTGTCTAGACACGGTTATTTTGAAAGAAAAACCTTCTTTCTAAATTACCCTTACTCCTTTTAAAATGAGGTTTAAGTTTAATTTTGAAAGAAGGGTTTTCTTTCAAAATAACCGATTCTAGACAGTGTTTCTTTTTTTGAAATAGGGTATTTATAGATAGCGCCCAGACGCGATTATGCAAATTAAGCACAGGAAATTCAAATCCGTGCTTCATTTGCAATTTCGTTCATCTGCATTTGCATTCCTCTCTCGAAAGAGGAATGCAGTGTAGACATACGCTTATTTACAGTAAAGGAAAATATACCATATGTTCTTTATTTCTAGGCATCACAGGGGGCATTACGACCGTAGTTAAAGGAGTGCTCTCATTGTACCCAAGCACTGGAGAACATATGGCAGTTTTCACCCTTAACTATGAATTTTCTTGCTTTTATTCCCACACTCAATATTCTTTTTAATATTTATATCGGTATCAACATCTTTCTTCTATTTCTTATATTTCATGTGTTTTGTTTGCTTGTTTTTATATTATGGACATATGATTACTATATTTTTGAACATTTTGTGAAATTCAACAAAGTTTTCTAATAACATAATAGACTGGCTATTAGTATTTTAGGGTAACTTTTAGTTTATAAATTAAAACTTACTTCTAAGATTAAAATATGCATTTTAAGCACTGAAAAAAAATGCTTGCACTGAAAAATGTTAGTTTATTGGGTGCTTATAAATGGGCCTGTCATGTAGAATGACTATTTTGTTAAATGAAATTGCTCCGTAGTCTTAAATGTATTTGTTTTAAAGACAAAGTGTCTGCTTCGAATTAGAGAATAATGATTTGCAAACTATATTTTAAAAGTATTTTAATTGTACTTCTTTATTGATTTTTAAGATGTAATAATTGTACAGATCACTGTTTAAAATTATAATACATTCGCAATCTCTATATTAAAAGTCAAGCATTATACTAGGCAAACTACTGCACACTTAAAGTATTTTCTATAAAGTCCTCATATTTACAGGTTTCCTCTACATTAGTTTAAAATGCTTGTTTTGTTGTCATACAAATGTATATTATAGTCCTACTGTAATTGGGATTAGAATATTTTTAAAACCTTGATTTATATTTTAAGGATGTTTAGCTGAAAACCAAACAGATTAGTTTTAAGTTTCATAACCCCCCAAATGTGCACTCTGCTTATGTTTTGTGTTTTAGCTGAGAGCAAATCTTTGTAAATCCCTGAGAATGTGTATTGGTATTCCAAGGAGTGACCTGACCTTAAATCCAATATTAATTTAACACTACTTTTTTTTCTTTTTCATCTGAAAAAATGTGGCTCTACTGCTAAAGCAGCTGAATGAGGATGACTATAGTGCTGAACAAACCTTTCATCTGACAAAAAAAACCCAGACCTTTAACTTTCTATTTTGTGTTGGTAAAGGTTAACCAAAATGTTTATTTCTTTAAAAATGATATATAAAGCTTATGGACAACAGAGCAACTGTTTGGCACACTGAATACATCTTGTAGCCCTCCACCTTGCATCTAAAGAAAATATAATGGCAGACAAGTTGTCACAGCCCTCAAGACCATCACAACTGTTGTGTGAAGCAGTTGGTGGTGGACATGCTGTTCTAGAGGTGGTGCTGTCTGGCCGTAGATGTATATGTTAAATTAGCTTTTGCTCAGAATCTAGAGCACTGCTCTCTCATCTTTGTATCTGGAGCTGATGCTCATTTTTTGAAGGGCAATGCTTTTTCAATATATTTTGGTTAATTAACTCCTCATCAGACCTTCCCATGGCTGTAATGCTGATTAAACACACAGGCTACGTCTAGACTGGCAAGTTTAAAAACTTGCCAGCTGTCGACACTGGCTGCTTGATTTTGCGCAAAAGCACTGACATTCTACTGTCCAAAATCAGTGCTTCTTGCCCAAATGCTTTGATGTTCCCATTCGGGCAAAAGCCCTTTTCCGGAAATGCTTTTGCGTGAAAGGGCCAGTGTAGACAGCTGAAAACTGTTTTGCGCAAAAAAGCCCCGATGGCGAAAATGGCGATCGGGGCTTTCTTGAGCAAAACCGCGTCTAGATTGGCACGGGCGCTTTTCCGCAAAAAGTGCTTTTGCGGAAAAGCGTCCGTGCCAATCTAGACTCTCTTTTCTGCAAATGCTTTTGACGGAAAAACTTTTCCGTTAAAAGCATTTGTGGAAAATCATGCCAGTCTAGACGTAGCCACAGAGAAATATGCCCAGGCCATTTTGAAGAAGAGAGGTTACTTACTGTCATATATGATTCTGCAAAAGTGTTGGTGGAAGCCATGCCCACTGTTCCCTCTGTCTCCACATTCTCTTCTCTGATGGACATGGGTTTAGCAGAACTGGGGCAGCTGGGGACTATACACGGATAACCTCAACTCTGAATGTACAGTGCCATAGGAGGCACACATGCCAGTTGGGACTGCATTATTTTTCCAGATTTCCAAAGCTCAGCTGTGCCAAGATGTGCATCCCACAAGTGTGAGTATGCAGTAGGAATGCTCTCCAAGGACCTCTATTCTTTCCAGGGGTGGATGAGAGTTTTGCGGGGCCCAGAGCAGCATAATTTTGTGGGGCCCCTCTTTGGAGAAAAAATAGAAAAAAGGTGTCCCCCCTGTACCCACTCCTCCCGTAGCCCCACTCTGATCATGTGAGCTACCTCTCCTCATCCCCTCTCCTAGCACCTCCCTCTACACACCTGCCCTGCCTCTCTCCTCTGGTGCTGGTCCCTCCCCTGCAGGTGTCTGCCTTTCTGCTTTACCCCCAGAATCCCCTGGCACCTGTACCTTTCCTTACCCCTGCACCCTCCTGGTGCCTCCACCTTCCCTCATTACCCCTGTGCCCTTTGCCCTCTTTTTCCCTGATGCCCATCCCCTCACCATCCTGTGCCCCCATTCCCCTCATACCCCTGTGCCCTCACACATGCCTTGCTCCATCCCCACCTTCCTCATGCCTACCCCTCCTTTCAAGCCTTCTCCCAGAACTTCCCCTCCCACCTTTAGCTCCCAATGCCCTTACCCTCTCCTCTCCCAGCATCACCCTGTCCCCCTCCCACTGACACCTCCCCTCCTGCCCATTTCCTCATTGTCTCCACTTGGCCCCCTGACATTTGTCTCTCCTCCACGCTGTCCCTTGATGCCTTCCCCTTTCTTCTCCTGACCTGCCCCCTCCCCTCAGCACAAGCCCCTTCCTCTGCCATTCACCTTCTGCCTTTCCAGTTTGCAGGGCGGCTGCGACCCCGGCCCAGGCTCCAGACCATGTGCCGAACCAAGCGGTGCAACTCTGGGCCGTGTGGTTTTAAAGTCCCGGGCCGTGATGTCAAGCCACGCCCAGCCATCTCCTCTCTCAGTTGTTGCGCGGTGTTTCAGCACGCAGCACATGCGCTTCCTCGGCCCCACATGACCCAAACTGGCCAGCACTGAGGAATTTAAAGTGCGGGGCTGCGGCACACCGTCACAATACCCCTCCGCCTCCAGGAGCCATCAACTGGCCCTTCGGCGTATGGCCCACCGGGAAATTCCTGGTATCCCACCGGGCCAGTCTGCCCCTGTCACTGGAGTGGGGCCTACTGAAGCGCGGGGCCCGGGGCAGCCACCACGCTCGCCCTGCCCTATATCTGCTGCTGATACCTGGTAAGGAATCTTTTCTTTTCAACCCTCCAAGATCACTCAAACCCTTTGATCACATGAACTAGTTAATCATCATGGCTGTCTTTAATTGCTTTTCCTGTTTGGCTTCTTGCCTCTCTGCCCCAGCCACACTTCTGCTTCATATCTGTCAGATGCACTTTGCATTGCCCCGCTAGTTGTCTGCATAGTTGTGTGTTCAACTTGCGCCAAAAAGTCTCCTTACTGGGTCTTCTTGCATGCCATTCATTCCTCTCCAATTGTTTCAATCACCTACATTTCTTTTGGCTTCCTCTGCTCTAATGATCCATCTTCTGCCTCTGTGCAATTAATCCTGTTCTACCACCTATTCTACCTCACACAAACATTGATGATTTCATCCTAATGGACTATTATTTCACTGCCAAAAAGACTTGAGGAAAAAATGGTTAAAATAAAACTGCTTTGACTCTGTTCCTTTTTCAATTGCCTTTAAAGACATAAGTTCAGGCCCCCAGAGCCTGCTAACCAAGGAGGAGATGGTGACATAACTGACACATGAAGTAGCACAGAAGGAGGTATGCTTCTTTCAAGTGAAACACATGGTGCCTGAACTCAGGTTTTGGTAAGTAATAATAATAATAAAAAGCCTTTCCATTTCCCCTTAAAATACAATTTTATAGCCAGATTGCTGCTGCCAGTGGTGTGCAGTCAACTGTTGCAAACCATGCAAGCAGAGACACAGAATGGGTAGAAAATTTCCACCCTGATTCTCACCTCCTCCAGGCTACACACATGCTGGTTTTCTGTGGCTGGAGCATGAGGGCATTCATAGTCTGGTACCCAGCGATAAATTTGTACGTGGTTTGTACATTTACACAATGCAGATTAAGTTCAGGGCATCTTCAGGCAACATGATTGCTGCTCATGTGGGATATAGAGACAAGAACAAGACATAAAATGTTGATTTCAAACCATTACACCATTCCTATTTCCTCTACCCCTCATGTACCTCAGTCTGAAGAATTCAGATCCAGCATTTCAGCACATTAAAGTGGACCAGCCACAAAATCCAGAACCAGCTTCAGATTCCATCAACCACAGTGTGTGTTGGTCTGGTTGCGTCTATGCACTCTATTGTCCAAATATAGCCCTAAATTTAGTTTTATTATATGCATGTGGCCACGCCCCAGATATTCCCAAGGCACATCCTATGGGATGGAGTCTGAGAATAGTGAGAGCTGAAAAGGGAAACAGGGACCTAAATGATTAATCAGGTGAATCAAAAAGCCATCTGCTGCCCCAGAACTGGTTTTGAACCAGTCTCTTTTCAAATGAATTTGGTTATTGTAGCACTTCAGTGAGTGTCAAGCCCATGAGAAGAACACACTGTCTGACTCTAATTGTTAACCTTACATTACAAAAAGCTTTGTCATAAAACCACCAAGCTGTTTGGTTCAAAGGGCACTCTTTGCTCATGAGATTGCACAAGTTGTAATGAGCACAAAAACTTAATTACTTGCTTCTATCAATTGAAAGGGATCTTCCAGGGCAGACTTAAGTCATATTGATGAAAAGTACAGGAAATCTCACAGAGAATCCGCTAACAGTATACATGTGTTTGCAGACACCCAGAAGAATTCTTTCCCTCTCTCAGGTTTATAATTTCATACTTTGCTGAAGCAATGAATGTATCATACATATTGATATGGAAGAGCGAGCAGAATGGAATAAGGGAGAAATGCTTTTTAAAAAAGTCTGGTTCACAATTACTTTGCTAAAATAATTTTCTGCTAAAAACTCTGATCTAAATCAATGGCTTACCTGCCATAGGTAGAAAGTTACTTAATTAAATTTGTTTTATTGTAGAAGGCTGAATTTGCAGCTGCCTGACTGCAATTCAGAGCAGAAATCTTCTGTTCAGGTTCTACGTTTCTGAATATGATCTCTTAGTCCTAAAAGTGATCTTTGTTTAGAAGAAGCTTTTTTAAAAAATCATACTTGGTAGGTTAAAACAGAATAAACAGATACCATTTAGGTCATGAGTTCCCAAACTGGGGGGTGGGGAAGCATGAAGAAATTCCAGGAGGGGAGGGGGTTGCAAGGTGACCCAGCCTCCCCCTCCCAACAAGTTTTGCTGCCCTGTTCAGTTTTTTTTTGCTCAACAAGTTTTGCTGCTATTTGGGGAGGGGGGAGCGTGAGGGTTTTTCAAAAATCAAAAAGGGGGGCATGATGCCAAAAAGTTTGGGAACCATTGGTTTAAGCATTTTATTTATTTATTTATTTATTTATTTATTGCAAAATGTAATTACAAATTTTAAAGTATAAAATCTTAAAACAACAGTGAATAGGAAAGGAGGTTACTGCTAGATGATAAATTGATGTTGATTTCACCGGGGGTAAAGTAACCCCTGAGTCCTGGTTTTTTATGATTGCATCCTATGTGAACAGCTTTTTGCAACAGTTCTATATATTCTGAAGGCAGAAACAGGATGTCAGGGCCTTGTCATCTTTGGTCAGTGGAGTAGTTTGTCAGGAGAGTTTTCAACTATAAAAGCATCAGTAACTGATCAGAATATTTGTTGTTTCTTTTTGACAAGAGGCAAGTGTCTGTCAAGAGAAAAACAGGGGTTTTCCTTGACTTCCCCTAGGAACATGTAACCATAGTGGCTAGCCCAAAGCTCTCCAAACTGTGTGCAAAATAAATATTGTTTTTATAGATTCTTGCTATTTTCAACACATAGCAACATTATTTAGTCTATTTACTACTACATGTGCAACAAATGAGCAACTTTCATTAACGAAGCACACATTATGCTTCAAGGCTTGAACAGTATTCTCACTGTGTATGGAAACAAAATTATAAAATAAAAATATAAAAATGGCATTTCAGATGTGGACACTGGCTTAAAAAATAGCTAAATACAAATATATTGCTAACATTGGTGGTGGTGGTGGAGAAACAGCACCCAGATACATCATATCTGTGCTTATAAACAAACAATTCAGTTGCTTAAGGGTTATAGAAATTTAAATGCAAATAGCACTTTGTAATGATACCCTGGAGACTGACATTGTAGTCAATTTCTTGAGGATGCATCATTGTAAACTTAGTTTTGCTACTGGTTTCCTTAGAAACTGGAACAAGGTATTGTTCAGGACATAAAGTAATATCCTGTTTCAGTGACTGAGGATCCTGAACTAAAAAATAATTGATTTTGCATGAGGAATTGAATTATTATGTACTCTCTCTATTTCTGGGTGATATCATGGGCAAAACATATCAACTTAGAAATGGCTTCTAGTCTGCCATCTTACTTCTAATGAGCTTACTGCAAGAATACTATCATTGCTGAAAAACTTGGCTTTTAAAACTTTAAAGGTGTAAATTAACAAAATCGTGTTACAAAGCATGCAGAATTCCCAAAGTTCAGTTTACTAATAATACTATATCTATGGAAGTGTTGCCACATATTTTACCATTTAACAACAAAGGAATCTTAATGTATACCTCAGCCATGGATTGAGGAACTTTGTGGGTATGGTTGCAATTTAAAAACCATATAGTTGTATTTGGCAGTCATAAAACTGAAGATTGGATTAACAACTTTTGAAAAATGTAGGTTGCTGTGACCATTGGGAAGATATTAAGGGATATTTGCAGTTCTAACTCAGGAAAACTAAAGCATCTATTCCTAGAAGAAGCATTTAGTAGAAGAATATAGCAGAGATGTTACAAAAGCGAGTGTTTGTGCTGAACCTGAGTGTACTCATATGGGTTTTCAGATGTGTAACTGCTCATGTTATGCACTTAAAAACCCCATTTGAATGCCCCAATGTGTGATCTATGTGCCCATATTCAGAACTGGTGTTCCACAGTTGGTTGACATATTGGGTTGGTAGATATGTTAGTAGTACCCATGGGCTGCTTGTATTGTAGTGGCTGATCTGTCTTTAATACTGAATCACCAATGAGTTTCATATGGGCAGGGGGGAAGTGATTGTGCACTATGAACCTTTCAGTAATGTTTCTCACATTTATAACTGCACATTTAAAATTAACTATGAAGTGAAAACATTTCTGTTTGTTAGAATTTAATTTTAAAAATTCAGAATCAGGACTAATATTCCTTTTAAATGAATGTGAAATAATTTTGCCATTATTACTACAGAAACGTTTTGTTTACTGATGATAAAAGTCCCCCCTGGGTGACATTAATACACAGCCAAAACAATGGACTGATCCATCCTTTCACACCTGGCAACTGTACTTTGTTCTGAGTTCACAATGCCTTAAATAGGTATGAAACATTCTTAAAGTACTCCTTTTCCACAGGTATTTCTCCTTTGGCAGTGACCTAAGTACTTTTTATGTGCAAAGCCTGATTTTACATTGAGGTAAGACCCACTAAAATTTTGTTGCATAGTCTCTGGAAATTTCTGGCAACGTGGCAGTAATTTTGCTGCAGCTAAAGATAAATGAATTGCTCAGGAAAGGGTACTATTAAACTAAGTTTAAAAGTGATAACAAAGTACTTTAGCACCTGTGTTATTTTTTCTGGATTATGAGATAAACAAATTAACTGGCCATTTCAGTGAAAACAATCAGCAGAGAAACAGATCACAGTGATGACACTAAAGTGTTGTTAATTTTGAAAAATAAGTCATTGAGCTGACTGGCAGCTTTCACCCCTCAAAGCTATGGTCAGAAAAGACAGAACCACATCAGTTGGAGCATTTCTATTGATATAGTCTGTTTCTCATGGCTATAATTAATCCACCACCTCAAAAGGAGGTAGCTAAGCTGACAGCACTGTCTTCACAAGAGTTAGGTCGGCTTAATTACATCTCTGAGGTGTGGTTTTTTCACACTTCCGAGTGATGTAGTTGAGTTGACCTAATTTTTTTTTTTTTAAGTATATAACTAGCCTTACTTTTGATTCATGGTTTCAAGGTTATCTTTGCCATCATATGGCACTTAGTGTTTTTTTAATGGACATTTAGATTCTGAAGTGTTGCTGCAAATTCTGTAGCTGCATAATTCTGGAACATAAGGTTTTAGATGGAGGTTGAGAAGGATAAGGTGGTAGTGGGACTGGGTGACAGGGGGCTGGAAGAGCTAACGAGCTCCGGGGAGCAGGAGGAGGCCTTCATTATGTCATTGCTGATCAAAGCTACTACCTTCTCCTTCCCAGCTTCTGGATGCTGGATCTTTCTTCCTGATCCAGGAAGAGGTGCAGTGGGACAGGAGGAGAAGAGACAGCTTGGCTAGCTGTTTAGTAAGTCTCATAGTAGCTCCAGTGGTTGGAATGAGTTAACTGTAGGGCAAACCTTTCTGCCTCCCCGCAGTCCTGCTGGATGTGTGACATTACAACAGGGCTTTGGGAATGAGACATAGCAGGCCTCTGGTGTGTGTGTGTCATGTAAGATGCATGGCGCTTGGCAGGCCGTTGTGAGGTTGATCACATACTGTATGTGCCGGGAAATGTATACTTCATTATCCATTATGGTTTCTGTCTTTGTTTAAAATATACTGACTCTGTAAGTAGTTGCAGTATTGCCTGCCCCATGAGTTCAAAAATCCTGAGTCAGGCCTGAAAAGCTAAAGAGCATGTTTTAAAATCACAGGTTTTTTCCATCTGTTTTCTGATATTTTATTTCCTCAGGCTATTCCCAATGAGTCTGCAACAAGCATGGTATGGCTAATCTAGCATATTTACTATGAGTAACAAGATTTTGACTCCTGCTGCAGTTGCTTTGACAATAACATGAAGATCTCTTGCCTTTATGCAAATGCAGACAGTGGCATGAGGTGGGAGGGGACAGTGGGGCTCAGCCTTACTTCCCAACCCCCCATGAAAAGGAGAGAGACAGTAGAGGAATTACCATTTTTACTTCCCCATTCTGAATAAGAAGGGATTTGCCCCTGTTGATCTCTGTATGCATAGAGAAGGCTGGCCTACTGATAATGGCATCTCATCAGATCATGGAGGAGAGCAGGTCCCCTTGTCAGTCCCCCAAAGAAAGATGGGGAAGTAAGTCAGCTAATCACCCCAGAAGCTTGGGAAGTCATGGGTGGAATCAAGACCATGAAGTCTGCCAAAAAGTCTCTGAGGATGAGTGGGAGAAGAAGCAGTTTGGGACAGTGAGGAGCTTGTGTGAGGAGGGCGTCAGAAGCTCTCAGGGTGTGGAAAGCAAATGGCTGTACATGCCAGGAGCAGGAAGGGCTCAGAACATCAGCTTCTGTTTAGGGAACAGGGAGTAGTGTGAAAAATGGCTGGGTGATGGGTACCTGCTGGGGATGGGGAGGGGTGAATATTGAGAGGGAAGGAAGGAAAAGGATGGAGAACAGAAGCATCGGGTAGCTGAAGGAGGTGGGAGTTGGGGAGGAGGTTATCAGATGCCTGCCAGGGCTAGGAGTACAGAATGAAGTTAGAGGGAGGGAGGGCAAGGCAGGGGCCAAGTAACTGGTAGGAATGGGTGAGGAGGGAAAGGGCCAGACTGGGAAGCAGGAGCTGTAGGTAGCCAGAAATAGGGAGGGTTAGAACCAGTGATTGGGGACGAGCTGGATCTCAAGTACCTTCCAGAACTGAGGTGCTGCCAAGGCTGAGACAGTGGAAGAGGCAGGACTTGTGATAACTTGGAGTCTGGTGGTTTAAATGTACACTGAGGAGGGGAGGCATCTGGGAAGCAGATACTTAAAAGGGCCATGGAGGGGTGAGCAAATGCCTGCTGGAAATGGGAGGGAAAAGGGCTGGATTAAGAAAGGGGCTTTAGGGACTGTAGTCTAAGGCCCCAGGCTACGGGAGGCCTCTTTAACCTGGGGACTTGGTCTGCAGCCCCTAAAGCCCTCGTGTTCCTTGCCAGACCTGCCTGATGTGGGGGGGAGGCAGCTCTACATGCTTTCATTCTTCCCGTCCCCCTCCCCCCTTTCACCCACCATTGGAGCTGTTTGCTGTGGGTGCTGGGGAAGTTCTGTGCCTGCACTGCCCTCCCCGGAAGTCCCTCTGAAACTGCTACCATTGGCTAGGAATCGCAGTAAATGGGAGCTGCAGGGGCAGTGCCTGCAGGTAAGTGCAGGGCAGTGTGGACCCCCCCCCCAAGCCATGCCCCAATCCCAAGCTCCCTCCTGCACTCTAAGTACCTAATTCCATCTTAGTCCCAATACCTGAATCCTGAGCTGACTCCTGCACCCTAATTTCCTCCTAGATCCCCCACCCCACCCTCCTGTCCTCATCCCACTCCTGCTTTTCAACCTTTTGGCCCCATCTCAGAGCTCGCGTCCCTAGTTGGAGGCCTCACCCCCTCCTGCACCTATCTTCCTACCTCAACCCACAGTCCCCTCCCACACACTGAACCCCTCATTTTTGGCCCCACCCTGGTACCTAGGGAGCCCCACAAAATTTGAAATCCTTGGCCCCCCAGGAAAGTTAACCCATCCCTGGGGAGGGAGGTGAGTGCAGACACGTTTCACAGTCCATGTGAGGGCAAAAGTATCTCAGGGTATGTCTACACTACAAAGTTAATTCGAACTAACAGCCGTTAGTTCAAATTAACTTTAATAGGCTCTGTGTATGCAAACCGCTAGTTCGAACTTAATTCGAACTAGCGGAGCGCTTAATTCGAACTAGGTAAACCTCATTCTACGAGGACTAACGCCTAGTTCGAATTAAGTAGTTCAAGTTAAGGGCTGTGTAGCCACTTAATTCGAACTAGTGGGAGGCTAGCCCTTCCCAGCTTGCCCTTGTGGCCACTCTGGGCACAACCAGGGAAACTCTTCTGCCCCCCTCCCGGCCCCAGAGCCCTTAAAGGGCCACGGTCTGGCTACGGTGCCCGTGCCAGGTGCAAGCCTGTCAGCCCCCAGCCAGCAGACCCTGCACCTGGCACGGCACGAGCCAGCCACCCGCTGCCACCCAACCCTCCGCCTCTTCCCAGGACCAGGCTGGCGGCTCCCAGGAGACTGCCCGGGTCCGCAAGAGGCGGGCGCCCGTCTGGTCTAGTGTGGAGATCGTGGATCTCATCCAGGTTTGGGGGGAGGCCTCCAACGTCCACGACCTCTGCACTAGGCACAGGAAAGTGGTCGTCTAGGGCAGGATAGCTGACAGCCTGGCCACCAAAGGCCAAATGCAAACCCAGGAGCAGGTTTGCATGAAAGGTGGTCCAGTGAGACCCCTGACCCTGAGCCCTGAGCTTAGAACATAAGATTATAAGAATGGCCCTACTGGTCAGACCAAAGGTCCATCTAGCCCAGTATCCTGTCTGCCGACAGCAGCCAACACTAGGGACCCTGGAGGGGATGGACCGAAGACAATAACCAAGCCATTTGTCTTGTGCCATCCATCTCCAGTCCTCTACAAACAGAGGCCAGGAACACCATTTCTACCCCCGGCTAATACCACTCCATGGACCCAACCTCTATGTCTTTCTCTAACTTCTCTTTAAACTCTGTTATAGTTCTAGCCTTCACAGCCTCCTGTGGCAAGGAGTTCCACAGGTTGATTATTTGCTTTGTGAAGAAGAACTTTCTTTTATTACTTTGAAGCCTGCTACCCATTAATTTCATTTGGTGTCCTCTAGTCCTTATATATGGGAACTAATGAAGAACTTTTCTTTATGCACCCTCTCCACACCACTCATGCTTTTATAGACCTCTATCATATCCCCCCTCAGTCTCCTCTTTTCTAAACTGAAAAGTCCCAGTCTCTTTAGCCTCTCTTCATATGGGACCTGTTCCAAACCCCTGATCATTTTAGTTGCCCTTTTCTGAACCCTTTCCAAGGCCAAAATATCTTTTCTGGGGTGAGGAGATCACATCTGTACACAGTACTGAAGATATGGCGTACCATAGTTTGATACTTCCCCTCCTCCTTCTTCCCCTGGCTTCCCCCTTCCAGCTCCCTCCTCCCAGGTTTCCCTCTCCCCTCTCCCACCCTCCTTCCGGTTTACATCCCTCCCTTCTCCAGGTTTACATGCCCCCCACTCCATTGCCACCCTTGCCCTTTCCTGTTACAGTCTCCCTACCCCACACGGACTGTCTCCCCAGAGGGACTTACCTCCATCAACACTGCACCAACAGTAGATCTCCCCATGCCAAACTGGTGTCCTTATAAACGGTAGCTGTCAGGGTGGCCAGCTTCCAGAGGGCAATAGCCAGCCTTTTCTCCAGGGGGATGGCAGGGCGCAGGTGGGTGTCCTGTCATTTCAGGGCAGGGGCAAGCCAGGTACACAGCTCCTGGAAGATGGACTTCTGCATACGGAAGTTTTAGAGCCAATCCTGATCATCTCACCGCTCCATGACGAGCCAGTCCCACCAATCTGAACTTGTCTCCAGCCTCCAAAATCGTCTCTCATGGAAGAAGATCGGTGGCAAGAACAGTGTTGTTACAGCCCAAGTGAGAGGCTGAAGGCTGGGTTCAGAATCCAGACCTGGCATGAACATCATGAAGGTTACATGAAGTTTTAGAAGAACTTGAAGCACTACTGTGTGGGTCCATCGCCTGCCTACGGGCAGCTCCGCTCCACGGCAAAAAAAAACCCCAATTCAAAGCACAAAAACCAACCAGGAAAAAAAAATGCTGTGGTGTCCCAGAAAGCAGGGCACTCCAAGCAAGCTTTGCAGAAGCTTTTCTTTCCCTCTAGGAGGTAGGCAAGCCAGCTCAGGAGCAGAGGAATGGCTGTTCAGGGGGATCCCTCAAAGCACGCGTTTCTGCAAAGAGCATGCTGCAGGACCCTGAAGTAAAGGCTGCCCCCATGCCCTGACACAAGTGCTTCCAGGTGTCCTTTTTCCGACAGAGCATCCAGGCAGTCTGGATGCTCTTTTCTGAAAAAGCGGAGCAATTTTTCAATCCGCTTAGTGCAATCTAGACACTCTTTTTCAAAAGAGGCTTTTTTGAAATTATTTCCAAAAAGCCTCTTTAAAAAAAGGCGTGTAGTCTAGATGTACTCAAAAATTAGGCCTTGAAGTGTTTCTAATTGTGCACCCATGAACCAAGTTGCCCAAAAGCACTAGTCATTTTGGAAAATCTTGGCCACTGTTTTTAAAATAATCATTGTTACCAGAAACTTCTTTAAATATATTATAACTCAAAACTCTGCTTCACTGTTTATTTTTTCTCTTGCATTGTTTTGTTAATCTATTTGGAAAAAATCCCTTCATACAATTTGCCGGGATACAATTTTTACCACTATCTTCACTAGCAAAGACAAATTATTTCTTACATTATTAATTATTTGGTGCATTCAAAGTGCTTGAATTTGTTAAAAAATTAACAATGTTCTCAATTTTTTTAAATTATCAAACTATGTGAAGCATTTCTGGTTTTACAATTGTTCATACTGCAGATATGAAGCAGTTACTGTTTGTTGATCAAATATGATTTCTTATGCTTCATGTAAATCTTTTCTCTAATGTGTTTTTGTAGGAAATCAATATTACACTGGTGTAAAATAAAGAAAAAATATACTTCTCTATTCATTCCACAAAATAGGCTCTAGAAGAGATTTTTTCCCCAACATTTTATAATATATTAAAGCGTATTATTGTTTATATGAATATACTTCTGTCAGTTTATAATTCTGTATCTCCATCCCCTCCCTCCTGTAAAATGTCATGTTCATAAAAAAAATCCCTCTATTTAAACTCAAATGTTCCTTACACCTGGGATTTTGTTGTCCAACGATTTTCTCAAGAGGATACTACAGGATAAAATCAGTATGCTGCCAATGGAGTATTATACATTCATGCACTTTTCAAGTTCTAATGGTATGGCAAAGAAAAGTTAGAGTATTCATGAATTTAAATATTTTTCATATAAACTATGTAAATGTAATGATTAACAATCAGCTATATTCACTATTCAAGATATGCAATGTAGCATTTTTCTAATTATACTCACCAGTGTGGGAGGAGGTGACCACAGAGGAAGATTAAACTATTTGTATTTATTCAATGTTGCTTTAAACCATTAACTAGAAAATTCAGTTCTGTTGTACTAAATGCAAGAATCCACAATGACTGAAAAATTTGATAGAACAGCAGCTGTAGTATCCTCAGCCAATGCTGGCTTGAGATGGCAGACTGGACTAATTCTTCATCATCAGTCATTTCAGCTGCCTCTCTCTCTCATAATTTCATTGTGGATGGGAATATTTAAACACAATAATGAAAATGACTGCTTCGTATCAGGGCCTTATCTATGCGCAACTCTAGAAGAAGCCACCTGGCAGGCAGGCTCTCCTTTTATGTATTTTTATTAAAATAAAAAGATTGCAAAATATGTGAATTTAATGGCTTTAAAGAGGTACTGCTACGTTCTACCCAAACCCATACATGGCCCTCCTCGCTGTAAGACTTGAGCACCCACTAAAGTGTCTTTTCCCTTTGCAACTTCTCCATTATTTATGGTGACCAAGATATTGGTGTGAAATAGAAGTGTTATTTATGTATAGTCAATCATTTACTTCTGCCAGATCCATTTCAGAGATATTCTGCATTCGTAATAACATAGTCATGTTCAGAAAACTGAGATGTAATGTCAAACTTAAGCATAGCTCATGGATTCAGATAGAACAAAAAACAGGACTATGTAGCACTTTAAAGACTAACAAGATGGTTTATTAGGTGATGAGCTTTTGTAGGCCAGACCCACTTCCTCAGATCAAATTGTGGAAGAAAATAGGCATGACCATATATACCAAAGGGATACAATTAAAAAAAAAAAAGTGAACACATATAAAAAGGACAAATCAAATTTCAGAACAGAGGGGAGATGGGGGGGATGGAAGGTAAATGTCTGTGAGCTAATGATATTAGAGGTGATAATTAGGGAAGCTATCTTCGTAATGGGTAAGATAATTAGTGTCTTTGTTAAGACCCCGGTGTAAAGTGTCAAATTTAAGCATGAATGACAGTTCAGAGGTTTCTCTTTCAAGTCTTTGAAGCAGTATGCAGGTAATCAAGTCGTTGAGACAATGCCTTTTCTGGTTGAAATGGCAAGAAACTGTTTTTTCTTTGTGATACTGTCTAATATCCGTTTTGTGTGCATTGATTCTTTGGCGAAGTGTCTGAGATGTTTGTCCAATGTACATAGCAGACGGACACTGTCGGCACATGAGACATAAATTATATTTCTGGATGAGCAGGAATATGTGTTTTTGATCTTATAACTGAATTGGTTAGGTCCAATAATGGTATCAGCAGAGTAAATATGTGGACAACGCTGGCAACAGGGTTATTGCAAGGAAAAGTTCCAGGGTTGGTATTAGTGTAGTATGTCTGTGGTTGTTGGTAAGAATTATCCTGAGATTAGGTGATTGTCTGTAGGAGAGTATGGGTCTGTCTCCCAGAGCGTCTTGGAGTGTAGTATCCTGTTCTAGCATAGTTTGTAGTTTATTGATAATGTGTTGGACGGGTTTAAGTTGGGGGCTATAGGTGATGACAAGTGGTGTTCTATTGTTGGTTTTCTTGGGTCTGTCTTGAAGTAGATGGTTTCTGGGTATTTGTCTGGCTCTTTCAATTTGTTTTTTTATTTCTCCAGGTGGGTAACTGAGGTTATAAATGCTTGGTAGAGATCCTGAAGTTTCTGGTATCTGTCAGTGGGATTAGAGCAGATGTGGTTGTATCGAAGAGCTTGGCTATAGACGATGGATCGTATGGTGTGTTCTGGATGGGAGCTGGAGGCATGAAAGTAACTGTATGAGTCAGTGGGTTTTCTGTAGAGAGTGGTGTCTAATTTACCATTGGTGATTTGTACTGTGGTATGCAGGAGATGGATCTCTCGTGTAGAATAGTCCAGGCTGAGATTGATGGTGGGGTGTAGGTTGTTAAAATCTCTATGGAATGTCTCCAGTGTTTCTTGGCCGTTTCTTATCCAGATCATAAAGATGTCATCAATGACGGGATCTGAGGAAACGTTGTTCTAAGTCAGCCATAAAGATGTTAGTGTACTGTGGGAACATGTGGGTACCCATGGCTTTGCCACTGATCTGGAGGTATAAGTTGTCCTCAAATTGAAAATAATTGTGGGTGAGAACAAAGTTACATAGGTCTGCTGCCAGATTGGCAGTGCTGTCCACTGGGATAGTGTTTCTATTGCTTGTAATCTGTCTTCATGTGGGATGTTGGTGTATAGAGCTTCTATATCCATGGTAGCAAGGATGGTGTTATCAGGGAGGTTATCGATGTTTTGTAATTTTCTCAGGAAGTCAGTAGTATCTCGGAGATAGCTGGGAGTGTTGGTTGCGTAGGATTCAGATAGGATAAAGATGATTCCAGCTGAAGGTGGAAAGGAAGACTGGTGGTGTTAATGTGTGACTAAGGATTTGGGCCTAACTCTATACTGCAACCCCACCACTGTATTTCAGAAAAATCTTTACTCAGAGGCTTAGTTGCTACAGTCAGACTCTGCCACCTTCACTCATATTTAGCACATCTTACTCTGAACGTGCCCTGATTGGTTTCTGGAATCACAAATTCACTAATTTTGTTCCTAGCCCTCAGCTGATGTCAATGATACTCAGGGAAGGAGAAATTAATAAGAAAATCAAAATCCTAATAATACTTAGTAGTTACAGAAAACAAAAATGCAATGGGACCATGAAGATTCCTGAAAGACCAACTCTTACACTCACATGTAACCCCAGTTTGGATTGTGCTTTCTTTGGGACATGGACTGTGTCTATACTTATTTTGAGAGTTACCTGGAACATTCCTCTTTTTGAACATTATCATTTCCTTGTACTAACCTGTTTATTTATCTGTTGCCACTTATCTTATACTTAGATTGTAAGCTCCTTTGTGTTCTCTTTGCTCAATGCCTAACACTATGGAATTCGAGTCCATGACTTGGGCTCCTATGCACTGTGGTAATACTACTACAACTACTACTTATCAATAATAATAGATATTCCATAAGTAATATGTGCTCTACAAGGCCAATCATCATTATTTTATTTTACAGAGGCGGGAACTCAGGCTCAGAGAAGTCAAGGGCTTTGCTCATTGTCACAAAGGGAGTCTGAGTTAAAGAACACAACTAATGTTTCTAAGGTCTTAACTCAAAATAAGCTACACAAATTGAGCTCACAAAATGAGTATATCTTATTTTGAAAAAGCTTATTTAAAAACTGGGAGCATCTACATAGCACTTATTTTGAAATAGAGCACTCTTCCTCCAACTTCCCTGACTCTTCGTACAATGAGGGTTACAGGAGTCAAACTAAGAAGTCCTCCAGCTTGACAGTATTTTGACATTATTTTGAAATAACTGCCTGCGGTACAGACACAGACTAAGTTAATATGAAATAACACTAGTTATTTTGAAACAATGTTGCTGTGTAGACGTACCCTGGGAGGCCTCCCACAGAGTCCCAGGAAGCACTCTGGGGAGTTATGTCTGAGGTAGCTCATCCACATTAACGGAGCTTGCCTCAAACTCATGTTGATGTTTCCCCATAGTGAGGACATACTAGTTTGTTAAATTGGGTTCTTAAGTCAAGTTTAGTAATTTCAAAATAATTTCCTAGTGTAGACATGGCCCCAGTGAAATATCTCACAGGCATAAAGGTGACCTACAACAGCTTTTTTTTCTCCTGCTCTCCCATCTCCTCTCACCTCACAGTTTTGTCCTATGCAACGTCCAGTTCATCTGGATTTGAGGAACTAGCTCTTTAGGCCCAAACTTTTTCTCTTGATCTCTCCTTATCCATAATGAAACCTGTCTGCACTTCCCTGATAGCCACAGTTGGGAACTGGGCCTGGGGTCAGGAGCTGGAGTTGGAGCTAAGGGCAGAGGTCAGGGCTGCAGCTAGGGGCTGCATGCAGAAGTGGGGCCAGGAACCAGAGCTGTGGCTGGCACCGGGGCTGTAGTTGGGGCTGTAGTGGAATGGCTGGCACAGTGGAGTTGGGTGACACTCCTTCCTTGGCCCCCATATGGGCTGACCTGGAGCCCATTGCCTCCCCTGAAAAATCCTCCATGCCCCTCCATGGGGTGCTCGGGAGACCGCTGCTTTAAGCTCTCAGTACAGACCATCTGTGTCAACTTCTGTGGTGATTGTGGACCTTCTATAACAATCTTTAGAATCTGAAAGAAACTCTTCCATAGGTTATAAATGTTTAAAGAGAAGTCATGGCCATCTCAACCTGGGATCAAATGTATGATGCTGAACCCCATATTATTCATAGTGATATGATGATTATGGTATAATACAATGCATTTTGTACAAGATCAGCCATGTCACTGGAAAAGTTATGAATTGCTGAATATGATTATCCTATTTATATGCACATCTCATTTTTCTACCTAAAGTTGTGAATATTGACTATGCATCTGTATTTCATATGTGCTTACTCTTGGTGACAATCACAGCTAGCCTTTCTGGTACAGCAACGAAGAAGCCTGGCAATACTGATGGCTCATCAGCAAAGACAATGGACCTTCCCATGAATGGTCCAGACAGCCTGTAAGTATTGATTGCTAGTCCTCAGCAAGGTACCTGAAACAAAGCCATATGACTCTCTGGACTCCATGTTGCGATGTCAGGGTTTTCCACACATTGAGTTTAGGACAAAGGGTTCCTGTCACAGGCTAAAGCAATATAAGGCAGGGAGTAACATCATCTGTTGTTCTTCACTCCCCACACAAGAAGGCTGTGTCTATATTGGCAAGATTTTTCGCAAATACTCTTTAACGCAAGAGTTTTTGCGTTAGAGTATTTGAATAAGAGAGAGTCTACATTGGCATGTGCCTTTGAGCAAAAGATGTGCTTCTGCACAAGAGCATCCATGCCAGTGTAGATGCCCTCTTGTGCAAGAAAGCTCCGATGGCCATTTTAAACATCAGGCTTACGCAAGAAATTGTTGTTGCCTGTCTACACTGGTCTCTTACACAAGAACAGTTGTGCAAGAGGGCTTATCCCTGAGCGGGAGCGTCAGAGTATTTGCGCAAGAAGCACTGATTTTATACATTAGAATGTCAGTGTTCTTGCACAAGTACTCATGGCCAGTGTAGACAGGTGGCAAGATTTTGCGCAAAAGCAATTGCTTTTGCACAAAATCTTGCCAATGTAGACGTAGCCAGAAGACTTCTGGAAACACATGAGGAACAAAGACTGAGCAGGGGGAAGTGCTGGACCCAGGTGAAAGGGATTTCTAGCCTGTGCATGAAAAGCTGAGGATTCCAAGCTGCAAAGCAAGCGTAGCTTGTGCCTTAAGAATCTGCAGCCTTCTTGCATCATCTATCAGGGTGAGAATTTAGTAATTCATATGCTACCTTTCTATCTAAGGGTATGTCTACACCTTAATAACAATAACCGCCATTATTTCGAAATAACTTTACTAGCGTCTACCTATGCCAACCGCTTATTTTGAAATTAAATCGAAATAGCAGAGGGCTTATTTCAAAATTGGTAAACTTTATTCCATGAGGAATAACGCCAATTTCGAAATTGCTATTTTGAAATAAGTGCTGTGTATTTTGAAATAGGGGGCCTCCAGCCCTTCCCAGGGTGCCCTGCTACTCTCCCTCCCCCTCTCCCCAGAGCCCTTAAAGGGGTAGAGTTTGGCCACAGTGCCTGTACCAGCTCCATGCCTGCCAGCGCAACAAACAGTCAGTCCTGCCCCTGACCCAGTGGCCCCAATATGAGCTAGCAAGCCACCGGCAGCCAGCCCTTCACCACTCCCCAGGAGCAGTCTGCCTGCTCCCAGCAGCCTGCCAGGGGCCGGAAAAGGAGGGCACCTTCCTGGTCCAGTGCGGAGATCATGCACCTCATTTAAGTTTGGGGGGAATCCTCCAATGTCCATGATCTCCACACTAGATGGAGGAATGGGACTGTCTATGGCAGGATAGCTGCCAGCATCCAGCAAAGGCCACATCTGCACCCAGGAGCAGGTACGGTTGAAAATAAAAGAGCTTCAGCAGGCATATGCCAGGCCACAGGGGGCAGCTCCCAACCAGGGGCACACACCAAGCTGCCCCTATTTCAACTCCCTGGACCTCGTCCTGGAGGGTGGAACAGTCCATGCCCCCCAGGTGGTTATCAAACCTGGGGCAGAGGACCCTGACCAGGGCATCGAGGAGGAGGAGGAGGAGGAGGAGGAGAGCCAGGAGCCACAACAGACCAGACAGAGCATGCTGGGCAGCCAGGACCCCCAAGCCACCTCAGCAGATCTGTCACCGGTGTCATCTGAAGCCAGGGAGGCAACAACAGGTGAGTGCCATCACTGTCCCCTTATTTGGGGGAGTAGCAGCATGGAACCAGGGACTGCGCATGTGGGCCTTGCTGTCCGTGGATCATGCAGAAACCTGTGCATGTGCGAGCATGTGCCATGCCACCCCTGGGCATGTGGCCCCAGCTGGCTGCCACAGGGGCCTTACCCTGTTAGCCATTCTCATGTGTGAAGAGGCATGACATTCTCCTGACTCCGGGGGGGGGGGGGGACAGCAAGATGCCCTCCCTCCACAAGGCCATTCTACACAGAGGCAGGGGACATCTCCCCCCGACCCCCACACTATACACACCACAGGGGTATGGGTGAGGTCTCGGGGCAGCTCCCACTCCCGGGGATAACAAGACATTCTGAACATGGCCTCTGTGCAAGCACATCGGCTTTGATGGTGCAGGGAATGGTCATCCTCACCTTGCAGAGGGAGGCTGGGCTGGGCTGGGCTGGGCTGGGCTGGGCTTCAGCTACTGTGTCCCCAGGGAGAACTGACCACTTCTCTTGTTTCTCCACAGCCACACCAGCTGCGCATGCAGGGTGCACGACACCAGCTGGGACATATGCAGTGGAGGGGTACCAACAGCAGCACCTGGGGGCACTGCGAGCCCTGCACCTCACCCTCCAGCACTGGGTGCAAGAAGAATTGCATCTCCAGTGGCATCAGCTTGCTCAGGGCCATACCATCTGCCACCACCTGCAGACCCTGGTGCAGAGCGTGCTGCTTCCTGCCACTCCAGCTCCTGCTGCCTCCCCAGCTACTGCTTCTCCTCCCACTCTTTTTCTGCTTGCTGCTGCTTCCTGCTTCTCCCTCCACACCCTCCATCCCTCCCACCCTCCCTATCCCCCTGGGGACGCTGAGGCCCCCGCACCTGCTGTGCTGGGAGACAGTTGGCCCAGCAATACCCCCAACCCTGAGCCCTGAGTTTCCCCTCCTCTTTGTTCCCCTCACTTCCCCCTTCCAGCTCCCTTCTCCCAGGTTTCCTCCTCCACTTTACCACCCTCTCTCCTCCATTCTCCCACCTCCTTTCTCCAGTCTCACCAGAATTTCATTCCTCCCCCCAGTTTTGTTAAATAAAGAGAGTTTTTGCTCATGAAAATACGTGCATTTTATTTGACATCAGTAAGGGAGCTTAGGGAGGGGTAAGTAGAAGGACATGAGGGAGAAATGAGGCACAAGCCCCCAGTGGTGCACACCAGGGAGACTGTCAGTGCTCCTCAGAGTAGAAGCTCTCCTGCAGGGCCTCTTGGATATCGACAGCCCTGAGATGGACCTCCTGGATGGCAGCCTGTAGAAAGTGCAGCCAAGCTTGCAGCAACACATCCAAGAGAAGCACCAGAATGCCCAGAGGCAGCTCCGGCTCCATGTTGCAGAGTGCTGTGGTGTCCCAAATGAGGGCAACCAGAGCATGCAGAAAAAAAATGTTTTGCTCTCCCTCATGGAGGTAGGCAAGGAAGCAGGGAAACCTGAGAACTAGCTGTCCGGGGCATGGGGAGGGTCCCTTTAAGCACTGGTCTCAGATAGCCTCAGGTAGCAGCCACACAAAGTAACTGCTGACCAGATGCCCTGCGAAACGGGTTCCGGCCGGCCTTAAATACGATTCACGTCCACACTGAGTGCATACTGCTATTTTGAAATAGCCAAATGCTATTTTGAAATGCATTTTGTGTGTAGACGTGTTATTTTGAAATATCTTACCGCTGTAGTGTAGACGTACCCTAAGTTTCTTAGACTTAGGTTGCATTTCTTTATTTAGTAGGTGATCTGCTTTAATCTGTTTGCTATCACTTATAATAATTTAACATCTATCTTTTTGTAATATAAACTTATGTTTTAATCCAAACCAGAAAGTTTGGAGTAAAGTGCTTGGGAATCTAAACCCAAAGCACTGTTGCATATCCTCTCCACATTGAGAGAGGGGCAAAGATGTTGATGGTTATTTTGTCTTTAGCCTGTCTTCATGTAACTGCAGCTGGGTGTATACCTACCTGTGTGGATGCTGGAAGAAGCTCAGAATTTGGAGTGGGTCTGCAGCTTGTCACAGCAGCATACTGGTGAGTCTGAGGGCTCAGTGGTAGCTCAGACACCACACGGGGATGAACCTGTCACAGACTGATTTAGCCAAAATGAAATAGGAGGATGCTTTCAAGTTGGAAAGTCACAGACCATTGTTAACTTTGGTGCCTGTCATCCACCCAGTTCAGAACAGAGCCTTTTATAAAAATCTTATTTTAAGGTTTCTGTGTATTTCTTAGAATGTTGATGAGGGGATTATTTAACCATACAAGCCTGGTTTTTGCTGATATCGTATATGGCTTCTTCTCAGTTGTATAGAAGTGCCTCCCTCTTGCATCCATTATATGTGTTTCTGTGAACCCAGGGACAGTTTTCTGTACTTACTCACAGAAAGCTTACTGTGCTTCAAGTCAAGTTCTTCTTCGAGTGATTTGCATATTTACTTCACACTGCAGATGGACATGCACCCAATGCACTCGAAGCAGAAGCATTTATCAGCAGTACTACTAAGTGGCACCTGCACCTCTGCTCTCCTCACACTCACACATATCTGCTTTGGCAAGCCAGCACCTTAGACCTTTTCAGTGTATATAGTTATATCGGCTGCATTTAGTAGTCATTTAGTTCTGTGGTTACCTGCAGAACGTTAGTATGACAAAAATCTCCAGATTTTAAGTAGTGTGCCACATGTAGGGCTGTCACAGACAAGCACAAGAACTGCTTGATTTGTTTCGGCATGGGCCTCGTGGGAGACAAATACGAAGAGGGCCTCTAAGGGCTCTTATTTGTATCTCCTTCTCCACCAGATTGAAAAAGAGGGAATTTCATTTAAAATTCACCTCATAAAAGAGATGATGCATCCTGTGTTGGAGCTGAGCCCCCAACCGTGTGGCAGGGGACTCAATCAAAAAGTGCTCCTCCGGCTGCGTCTGACTCAAAGCACAAGACTGGTGAGAAATGTTACGCTTTGTCTTCCCTGTCAGCCTCGTCAAAGTGCTCCAGGCATTCTGATGCAGACAAAAGCCAGAAGTTTTCTGGTAAGTCTTCCAGTATCGGTTTGAGGCTTCACAAATGAAAATGCTCACTGGTCCTGTCTGAGGCAGCAACACGGATTCCTTTGGGACTGTCAAGACCACTTTCTTCACCTCTGCAGGATCCTTTGATGCTGTTAGCACTGATACGTTTACCTGAGGTGCCGCAGGCCTTCTTGTTGGCAAGGGATCTGATTTGCCTTTCACTGTCGGTCTCTCTTTTGCCCTTTTGCTGTAACCGCCATTTAGTGTCCTCAGCTCCACCAATGCACCTGGCATCAGCAACACATCCAGCACTGGGGGTGAAAAAAAACCCACCACAGGGCTCTTAGTGCCATCAGCTCTTTCTCAGATTAATTTGTCTCTTCAACCTCTTATGCTGGTATCAATCACACCCTAAATAACACAGTATTTATAAGTACATATAATAAAACAAAAACAGAGTTATTTTAGAAAGAATAAAACCAAATGTTTGCAATACAAAAAAAATCATAGCATGCAAACCTGGGTCTATACTTTATTAATAGTTATCTTTTCTGTATAATAAAGTATGTTTCCTCCCCACCATTCAGTCTACCACAGAACTGGCTAGTTTCACAAGAACCAGGATCCAAACATTCATGAAAACACCCTTGTTCCATCAACGTGTTTCTCTTCACAAAAATGTGCTGGAGTCCTGAGCTATTCATTGGACCTGTGAGATGTTCTTAGACAACACTGTTGACATGTTTTATTTAAAGAAGCAGGGAAGTGTGAGATCATCTCAACTATGCAAGGAGGCTAGGGAATCTACGCATATGTGACAATGTCTCTGGAATGTCCTTCCACCTTATGAAACACATGAGAAACACAATTGTGGATGCCAGAATTCCTTGGTAGGGAGAGATTGTAAATGGCCAGTGAGAAAGGACAGTCTCCTTTAGATTTTCCACTGCTGGATGTACCTAGCCATTGACTTGTTCACAACCAACCTGAAGAACAAGTGCAAGAGGTTTTTGCTCTAGATCATGCTGAAGCTTAAACACTATTACAGATGCCTTCTTCCTCCGTTGGTTCAGTCATCTTCTATATGCACTCCCTTCAGATCTTCTCATTCCAAAGGAACTCAAGATAGTGAAAAGACATGGCACAACATGAATTCTTATTGCACCAGTGTGTCAAGACAGTATTAACCTATATCAGCTCTTTGGCTGGCCTCCAATAGCTTTTCTACCTAGTCTAGGATCTCTTGTCATGGAATCAAGGCAAGTGTGTATATCCAAACTTCCAGTCTCTCCACCTCATGGCATGCATGGTATGTAGTTGAATTCTTATGAGATATTTTGTCTCCAGCGGTTAAGAAGATTGAATACAGCCAAAAATTCAGTAAAAGTCATAGAGATTTTTCAATTTCGATGCAAACTCATCATTTATCACCCAAGCAGAAAGAGGTCACACGTGTGCTGGAATATCTGTTGCACCTCAGGCAACAGATGAGCTATGTGAGAGTCTACAATGCTTCCATTTCTGTGCTGCATGGGTGGGTCTAAACTACCTGGCTCCGTCAATGTAGCTTGTTGACCGCTCCCTTATGCCTCATGAAACAAGGTTTACAGGAGTGGTTGACAAAGGCTTCCCCTGTCGATTGATCCGTGTCTAGACTGCCGCGCTGTGCCAGATCAGCTGATTGTTGGCACAGCACGAGGGCCATTTTTATTTTAATGAAGCAGGGATTATTTAAATCCCCGCTTCATTGACTGTGTCGGGTAAACTAGTTTACATGGCTCCGTTGATGGAGCCATGTAGTCTAGACACACCGTATCTGTACAAGGCCACGATTCCAGGAAGGTAGCAGGCACTAGTCACCTGTACTGGGAAGCTGCTTGCTCTTCTTCCCATTCCCTTCACTATGTGGGAGTGAGGGGAAAGGACACAACTTGCATCACTTATTTCTCTCCTTCCCCTCCTCACCAGCTAAGAGTGAGGGGAATGCATGCAAGCTATGTACTTTCCCCTACCTCTGCTACCATCTTGGTAAAGTCTCTCCTGTGCTGAGAATAACCACTTGCTGCACCAAGTTATTTGTCAACTTTTCTAAGCAGCATTCCAAAAGCTGGCATCTGCAAGGCATTGTTATGGTTCCCTGTGCATACTTTCCCCACTGATTACACCATCTTTCATAGCATTGGAGACAATGCCAACTTTGGCAAGTTGGTGTTACAGTCTCTGTTCTGATGATCCAAAATCTCTCTTCTTGAAGGGAACTGCTGATGAATTGCCTACAATGGAAGGTATATGCATATAATCATTCACCAGTACTGTAACTTTTCTTTGAGATCTGTTGTGCACTTATACATTCCACAGCCTTCCTATCTTCTCTGCCAAGATAGATGTTACATTCAGTGGGGTGAAGGAACACAGAGACATGTCCCTATTATGCCCTCTCCGAAGAATACCAGGAAAGTAGGTGCTGTGCAGTGGTACTGCTGGCAAAAGTGTCCAACTTAAGGGTTCCTGGCACGCACGTTCTAACTCAAATAGATTGGGTGTACATAAAGCTGCACGGCAATGTATACAAGCACAACTCATCTTGCAAAATAACAGTTTATGGCCAGGTAAGTTATCATTTTTTACATCAAGCTGGTGACACTGTTTATACTTTGTTATATGGATAGATCATTACTACAAAGACTGCCCTGAAAATGTTACTGAGTGTTTAAATGGATCCAACTTTAATGAGCCTCCAGCAGATAATCTTCAACAATGTCCCTATTGAAAAATAAAATAATTATATATTTACAGGTTTGGAGGGAATAGTTCATGGGTGGCTGATGACCTGACATCTTGCATTTCTCTTTAGCTGTTTCCCTCTATGCTAAAAAAATAAAGGATTCGAAGGAAAGAAACAGTAACTTGGTCTTTAATATTTGATAGTGTGATTGGTATATCTCATTGTATAAATACAGAAAATAGGTTCTCTGGGGATATATTTAACTGAAGATAATGGGATGGTGCGAATAGCTGCTGAAAGAAGAATGAGAGAGAGAGAGTTAATTGTGAGAACTCCTCGGATGATGTCATTTCCAGAGAAGGGGGAGTTTATTAAGTATAAGATTAATTGGGATTCGCTAAGGGTACATCTACACGGCACACTTATTTTGAAATAAGCTATTTTGGATTTTTTTTTCCAAAATAGTTTATTTCAAAATACCATGTGCATACTACAGAGAAACCTCAAAATAAGTCTGAGGAAGGCTTCCTTAATATGGATGTGCTACCTTGAATTAGAGACCAAGGAAGCACTGGGGAGTGATTACTTTGAATGGCCCTGGGGAAGAGCTATTTCGAAATACCAGCAGTGAAGCATCTACACTCCTGCTATTCCGAAACAGCTATTTTGGAATGTGTTATCCTCATGAAATGAGGTTTACAGATTTCTAAATAAGCTGTTCAATATTTAAAAATTATTTTGAAATAATGGAATTGCTGTGTAGATGCTCGCATTGTTATTTCAAAATAACTGTGCTGTGTAGATACACATACTGATTTGATGAAGGTAGATTGAACCAAAAAACCGGTGTCTTCACTTTCTAAAGAGGATTATTTTAGAAAAGGAATGTAAAGTGTCCTTCGGTCTTGGTGATTTTTAATATTGGGTGTAAAAGTGAGTCACAGTGGAGCCAGCATTTTCATATAACTTTGTTTATGATCATGATGTTAAATACAAACTGTTGGTTTTTGTTTTGTTTTTTGTTTTGTTTGGGCTATGATTTGGCTATGTCTACACTGCAGGCTTCTTGCACAAGAACTTGCAGAGCATCTACACTGCATGGCTACGTCTACACTGGCCCCAAATTCCGGAAAAGGCATGCAAAGCAGGTAAGTCAGAATAAGGACTGAAAGTAGGAATAAGAGATCCTCTGGGAAAGGGCTTTATTCTGGAGGATCGCGCCAGTCTAGACGCTTTTTTCCAGCTTTTCCCCAAGCCGGAAAAAAAGCGGCAGACATGTTTATTTAAATCCGCGGGGGATATTTAAATCCCCCATGGATTTCCCTATTCTGACTTACCTGCTTTGCATGCCTTTTCCGGAATTTGGGGCCAGTGTAGACGTAGCCCATGCGTATTTTTGATAAGGAAATTTACAGTACAGCGTCGGAAAACAGGGCTTCTTCCAGAAGAGTTATTCCTCTCCCCACAAGGAATAAGTCCTCTTGCGCAAGAGCTCTTCCACAAGAAGTCGGTATACACAGGCAACATGAATTTCTTGCGCAAGAAAACCCTATGGCTAAAATGGCCATCAGAGCTTTCTTGCGCTAGAGAGCGTCCACACTGACATGGACGCTCTTGTGCAAAAGTACATCTCTTGCACAAAAGCACATGGCAGTGTGGATGCACTCTTGTAGAAGACCTTTTACACAAGATCTCTTGCGTAAAACAGTTCTTGAGCAAGAAGCCTGCAGTGTAGATGTAGCCGAAGAGTATAGGTCCAATCCTCCCTCCTCTGGAGCAGAACTTGGTTTTGGTTTTGAATGTTAAAACAAGCAAAGCAGTGAAATATATCAGAGCCTTACTGCTAGCCCTGGTTTAACACAGGGCTTGTAGCTCACATCACAAGCTCCTAAACAACTGTAGTCTTAAGAGTTGTGAATCCTGAATTTTCTCATAAAACACAGAACCCAGATGATGGAGTTGCGTGTTTTCTGACATGGTTACATACATTTAAATTAGGAAATAGTTATTGCTAACTTATGCAACAGGTATATATTTTATCAGAGAATTTGACTGAAGAATCAGTATGCAGGAATTTTGTTCTATTTAAACTTATAGTTATGGGTTTTTTTCTCATTATCTCTGTAATGTTTTACTCTTTTTCTGAGATTATATTTTTATATTAAGGGTCTTAATGAATATCTTCTTGTAGGAACAGGAGGAAAGACCCTCAAGTGTGCCTTACATGTCTCCTGTCTTATCTCTGGTCTCTTTTTGTGACTCATTCTCAATATTGCATTTCTATATCGTCAACCCCAATCTTCCTTTCTTTGTAGAAATTCATAATACTTTGTTGTGCAAGTCTGCCTTCTAGCACCTGTGCACCATGTAGCCCGTTGTGACTGCTACTGAAACTAGATTTTAACTATGCCATATTGCTAGTCCATGCTGCACGTCTTGGCTATGTCCTAAACCGTAGCCTTCTTCTGCAAAAGCTTATGCAAATGAAGCACAGAGTGGAATATCTCTGTGCTTCATTTGCATAATTAATTAGTAGCCACTTTTGCGCAAAAAGGATCTGTGTAGACAGCTCCTTTTTGCTCAAGAGTCATGCTTCCTCATTTTTTCAGGAAGAACGGCTCTTGCGCAAGGGGAGGTTGTGCAAAAAGGAGCCGTCTACATAGCTCCTTTTTGCGCAAAAGCATCTTATGCAAAAATGGCTGCTAATTAATCATGCAAATGAAGCGCAGTGATAGTCCACTCCGCGCTTCATTTGCATAAGCTTTTGTGGAAGAAGGCTACAGAGTAGATGTAGCAAGTCCTCTATGGTCTTTTAGAGTAACTTGTATTCATAATTCAGTCTGTTAAGAATGTTGCTTGTATATGCAAACACATCATTGCTATCCTGAAATATATCCCAACTTTCTCAAACTCTCTCATAGCTAGTGACTAAAAATATTGGGGCCCGAGTCTTAAAGTGGTTTTCATGGACTCATTGTCAATCTTTCAATTTCCCTGGTCTCAATTTCTCTTTTTAGTACTATGCCCTCTTTCCTGCATCATATTTTATCTCAATCCCCATTCCACACTGTTCTCAGCTGCTAGTCAATCTTTAACTTCCATTCCTCCAGCTATCTGGAAAAGCCTACTCTCTTTCACATCCCAGATTTTCCCTCCTATTTAAAATGAAAATTCCATCACATCTCTTTTACACTTTTTCCATGATTAAGTCAACTGTGTGCCTTAATTTACTGTCCCCATATATTCTGTAATGACAAGTTAATTAACGATTTAGAAACCACTAACTTAGTTAGATTCAAACATCAGGTTCCAAACATAATTAAAATATGGACGCCATCTTATTTTTCTCAAAACCAGTTCGCCCCATTCTTAATAAGTTTTCAATACAGGATTGTTTTGAACAAGACAGAAAAATATTTTAACGAAAACATTTTTAAGCCTACATTCTGGCTTCATATCTTACATGCAGCATTTTCTAAAGCTTATGCCCTGTCTCCAAGCTTTTAGATTTGAATTGTGTACACTTTTTGCTTGGAATGTTACTGGAAAGGGAAAGCATCTTTACTGACACCTTTATTCCCATGTAACTAAAATTTGCATAAGTGCCATTCCCTGAAAGGCTAACATGAAAGGGTTGGGTTTCAGTGATGTGAGCCAGGAATTGCAGAAATTGTGCACTTTATGTTGAGTGTGTAGTGCACACTCCATGTTGAAAATGTATCCCTAATGTAGCTGACAACAAATATGCTTTCCCTGTTTAAGTTGCAAACACACCAGCAGCAAGGTCACTTGCTCCATTTGAAGGGAGGGGTAAAAACACTACGTTAAATATGGATAAAGTGTCAATCAAAGCTGGTTTTACAGTATATATTGCTTTTTATTTTTAAACACAACTAGATGTGGTAGTTTGGCAGCAGTGCTTTTACACAGACAGTGCCTTCAAATTCTTTTCATAGCAAGAGTGGTAATCCTGCCAGGTAAAAAAAAAAAATGTTATTGAAAACCTTTCTCCCCTTATAGGCCCATTTTGACAGGAAATCTTTGAGAGGCAGCAGCAATGAAGTGCCCAGAGATTTCAACTGTCTTCTCTTGCTTTAGGAAATGCTGAGCACAGGCTCCCCTATTAAGCAAAATACACAAAGTACCAAATCCCCTTAACAATCATCTTTGGTCTACTCTTAGGTTGACAGCTTTCTGTGTCCTAGTCTGTCAAATAGGGCCTATATCTGAGATTCATATTACTGGGACCAGTGTGAAAGTTTTTGACAGTACTTTGAGGGGGGGAAATCATATTGTCAGTGTTTACAAGTTATCTGGTGCAATCCATTTTGCATGGCTAATCAAAATAAAATTTTGCATGCCAAAAAACGTTAACTTGCAGAGCTTTTTCTTTTTGCTCCATGATCCTGACATAAAGTTCCAGTTTGAAAGCATTGTCTGTCATTCTGCATAATTGGCTGAAATTTAGCAATTATTAGCTGCTGCGTTATAATATCCAATAGTAGTTTTTTTGTTTTTTGACAGGTGCCAAATGTAAATTTTAAATAATCTTTCAGGAATCAAAATGACAGCTTGCAGTAATTCTGCAGGTGTCTAAACAGATGTACTTCAAAAATAATTAGACAAAATGTGTACAGATTGCAGGAAATATGAAAAAATTGACATCAAATTTTTATAAGTAGACATTCTTTGTGTATGTGTTTGTTGGGGGTTTTGTTACTTTAAAACTTTTAGTTATTAAGCAACTTTCATATACTCGCAAGATGATGAATGCGTATCAAATTTAGAAAAATTTTACCCTGCTTTCTATGATTTTCTTTTTAAAAAGAGCTAAGAGTGTAGGTATCTCAGGCAAGTATGGTCTGTGCAGCTCTAGAGATTCACATAAGCATTCTAACATCCAAACAAGAAATACAGTAAATACAAATATGTAACAAGAAGACAAAAGTCTAGATTCTGCCCTCGCACTATGATACATTGTTATGCCTCCACTAACTTTGCTGGAGTTATTCCTGATATACAGTGATGGAAATGAGAACTAAATCAGATGCAGAATATGGACATTTATTTTAAATTAGGTGTACATGTTTCTGTGTGAGAGGGGAGGAAAGCAAGAAAAGGAGGTTTGCAAAGTCTTTTGGCCTGAATTGGGAATATTCTGTTTTCTATGGTTTTGTGCAAAATCATTCTATTTCCACACTAACCTTCGACATTATATGCCACCAGTCATCTAATCTAATATTTTAGTTCACTCCTCAGCATAGAATGGCATAGATGACGGAAAACTGGAAAGTGAGTTAACAGAACCAGAGATCAAGAATGTTAAATCATGAACCGCCTCCCTCCCCCAACCCCAGCCAGATGTCTGACTAAATTTCTTGATCTCTTTTTCCCACTGCAACTTTATATCTAACAGCTCTTTAAAACAGAAATCATAATGAGTTTTTGTTCATTTAAACACGCTTTATTATTAATTTACTGAGTATTTTATGTTGGCACATGAAGCACATCCTGCTTGCCTGACTCATACTCTTGACATCAGTATAACTATTGATTCGAGCAGCAACTTTTCTTAAATCTCTTTATTTAGGAATTTTTAACAAGTTTACAATCCTTGCCATGTAAATACCAGAACTAAAATCATCATTACAACAGTTAGTGTTTGTTTAAAGAGACATTGATCATATTTGTGTACAATCAGATCTTTTTATTTAACAGAGTATTGCCATACTGTAGTGCAAGGAGCATTACCATACCTAAATTGCTTCTAATGATATAGAATGAAATTTCTGCATACACATTTCACAAATCAGGTATGTCTATCAAATGTTAGTATTCAGAAAAAATAGAAAGGTATGTTGCGGGTTTTTTTCAGATGAATGTACTTTGTCTGAGTACTCAATAAAAATAACCAAATAGCTAAGAATCTATTTGGCTTCCGTCTATTTGAATGCATCATCTTCTAAAGACTCAGACCTAGATCCACAAAAAGAGTTGTAGACTCATTATCGAGCAATCTAGCATTTAGGCACCTTGTTGCCTAGTGGAATACTGAGTTGGGCACCCCAGGCAGTTCCCTGTACATTTCTATCCCTGTACATAGAGAGAGAGATGCCTGAGAATAGGAGTCACAAAAGCCAGCAAACTTAGTGGGAAGTTGCATGAGCTGGCCAGAAAATGCCAAAGAGGGGAGTGTGACTGAAGCCTTGCCCATCAAAAGTACCTCCCTCTGCCTGGGATTCACAGCTGTGCACCATTCTCCTTGTAACTCACTGAGCAGTCAGTAGTAGCTTCCCCTCATAGCCCAGTGGTTAGCAAATTCAGTGCAAAGTTGGGAAATCTAGGTTTAAAACCCTACTGTCCTTGACATGGAGCAGAGCCTGGAACACAAGTCTGGAACCTGGGACTGCTGCGTCCCAGCTGAGCACCCTAACTATTTGGCTGTTGAACCAAGTTCTGGCTCCCTCAGCAGGCAAGTCCTGTTTGTTTTCTCATGGATAACACACAGTTTATAAATAGGTGAATGTAAGTAATCTTAACAGAGCCCTATTTGGCTTAATAGGTTTTAAATCAGTCACTCATATAGGCCATTTAAGGAGCTGACTTGAGATAGGCAAATCAATCAATATCAAGAAATTAAGTCCCACAACTTCTCTCTGGTCACCAAAGGTAAGTTCTGTATCTCCTCTCAAAGTCTAAATAATTTGCTATTTAACAAGAAAAAGCTGTTAGACTCTTAAATTGCAATAGCATTTCAATAGCCTATTAAATTCATTACAAGACCATTTAAATCTAATTCCTTGGCAGTGTTTTACATCTTATCAACTCAAGTTGAAGATCTGGTGATGTCATTTGAACTGGAAGTTTGTTCTTTCTTCGTGGTTTTCTGTGACTGTTTTTCCTAGGGTTATGTCTACACTACACAGTTTTGTTGATATAAGGCAGCTTATAAGGCTGCATTGCTAACATTACCCCAGGGCTGACGACAGATTTCACCAGACTCTAGGGTGGGGAACCTAAGGCTTGTATGGATCTGGCCCCTGAGGCTCAGGGCTCCCCCACAGCATTGGGGAGGCCACACTGGTGCTCCAGCCCCCCCCCCCCCCACACTGTTCCTTCTGTGGGGCTGCAATAGACACAAAATCTACTAGCTTACGCTCAGCTGATTTTTCTGTGGGTCAGCGGCCCCTGACACAAAAAAGGTTCCCCACCCCTGCTCTGGGTAATGTGTGTGTGAGGGGAAGGGAGAGTTAGGTTCTGCCTGCCCGGAAGGGGTAGGGTTTCAGGCAGGAGGGGCTTGACTGAGGGCTAGCCTCCCCTAGGAGCCCTCAGCAGTGCCCAGACCATGGAGTGCAGGGGTCTGGTGACAATTTAAAGGGCCTGGGGCCCTGAATGCAGCTGCTGCTCCAGTAGTAGCCAGGAGCCCTGGGCCCTTTTAAACCACCCGACCCTCAGGGAACGTCTAGTTTTGTGCGCCAGCACCCACTGTCGTTGGTCTTGCATTACCCTAAGTGGCCTCCTGGAGGAATTCCACTATGCTGTCCGTGATTGCTCTGGTCACCAGTTTGAACTCTACTGCCCTGCAGCCCAGTACACAGGTAAACCCACCTCCCCTGCTAATGCCCTAAGAAGGTTTGAACTTTCCCTTCCTGTTTGCTCAGTGCAGAGAACTCACATAACAGCCTAGCTCAGCAAACTCACTCCTACCTAGAATGTGTGGGAGGTGCTGGATCTCCTGGGTCTATGCATGCACAGCTCCAATCCAGCTGCAGCATCTTGCTCAGGGCATGGAGGGGAAAGGCTACAATAGGAACACACAGTAGTGCCATGTAAAACTCAAAGAACTGCAGTAGGAATAGCAAGAGGCACAGGAGGTAAATAGTTGCCTGTGGGCTGGGGTTAGGGTGATGGTGGATAGCTCTCTCCTCCCCCAACTCCCCACTGAGCTCTTATAGCCTTGTGTTCATAATTCACAGCACAATACTGAAGAGCAGTGCATGGCCCTGGCTTTCTGACAGATGGCTGGTTTACAGATTAGGTCAATTGAAAAGCAGCTGGAAGTGTAAAAGGATGCCCATGGAAGGATGGTACTGAGAAATTTGAATTGTATGATACTTAATCTGCCCCCATGTGGCAATGCTAACTCTTTACTGAACACCTTGTGGCCAGTTTTCGATAGCTACCCATGATACACTGTTCTCTATGTCACTGCATGAGCTGCTACTGTGGATTAACTCCTCTGACACCAGGGCTACGTCTACACTGGCCCCATAAAATGGAATAGTCATGCAAAGCAGGTAAGTCAGAATAGGGAAATCTGCGGGGGATTTAAATATCCCCCGCAGATTTAAATAAACATGTCCGCCGCTTTTTTTCTGGCTTGGGGAAAAGCCGGAAAAAAGCGTCTAGATTGGTGCGATCCTCCGGAATAAAGCCCTTTTCCGGAGAATCTCTTATTCCTACTTGAAAGCGTCTAGACGCTTTTTCCCGGGTTTTCCCCAAGCTGGGAAAAAAGCGGCGGACATGTTTATTTAAATCTGCGGGGGATATTTAAATCCCCTGCAGATTTCCCAATTCTGACTTACCTGCTTTGCATGACTATTCCGTTTTATGGGGCCAGTGTAGACGTAGCCAAGGAGTATAGTGTGGACATGCAACAGCAGTTTAATTTCAGCAGTGACTGTAGGCTGATGTAATTTAAATTGACTTAATTTTGTAGAGTAGCCATAGCCTTATTTTTCTTGTTTGTAGAGACAGACTCATCAGAAGTTAAACCTAGTGATGAGCTCTGTGAACATTAGAATGGCCAAAGCATTGCCACATGGGGGCAGATTTAGCATCACACAATTCAAATTTCTCAGTCCCATCATTCCATGGGCATCCTTTTACATTTCCAGCTGTTTTTCAATTGGCCTAATCTGTAAACCAGCAGTCTGTCCATCTAGCCCAGTATCCTGTCTGCTGACAGTGGCCAATGCCAGATGCCCCAGAGGGAGGGAACACAACAGGTAATCATCACACAATCCCTTTCCTGTCATCCATTTCCAGAAGCTAGGGACACCATTACTACCCATCCTTGCTAAGAGTCATTGATGGATTTAATCTCCATGATTCGATCTAGTTCTTTTTTGAAACCTGTTAAAGTTCTAGTCTTCACAACATCCTCTAACAAAGAGTTCCATAGGTTGACTGTGCGCTGTGTGAAGAAAAACTTCCTTTTGTTTGTTTTAAACCTGGTGCCTATTAATTTTATTTGGTAATCCCTAGTTTTTATATTATGGGATTAAGTAAGTAACTTTTCTTTATTCACTTTTTCCACACCAGTCATGATTTTATAGACCTCTATCATGTCTCCCCTTAGTCTCCTCTTCTTAGTCACCTCTGATGAAGGTAAGGAGAGGAGAAGAGAGTGCTGCTTTTATTACATCAAAGAACTTTTAGAACCTCTTTTTTCTGTAACTTCAGAAAAGAGGAAAATATACCTCTGCTGTATTCAAAATTAGTGGTTGTCATCATGGCTCAACACCTTTCTGGACTGTCTTAGCAAAAATTTCAATTCATTAATACATTTTCCCACAGGGCCTGACAGAATTGCTGGGCCCCTGGACCAATGTGTGTGTGTGGGGGGGGGGGCGGGGGGGGAGTGAGGCAGGGGGCTCTGCACTCTTCCCCCAGCCCTTCAGAGCCACCCAGAGTGCTGTTCATCACTTTGCCCCCAAATGCAGGCATGCATTTGTCTATTTAATGAATGTGCTACATACTTGTAATTGGCTTTTATTCTTGCAGTGGAAAATTCTTAGAGCATCCTTAAGGCTAGGTTTTTAACTTTTTCTCTCATTCAGTCCATTATCTGAGAAATCACTTTAGCTTCATCAGGTTTTAATAGGAGTGAAAATTCTGCTTCAAAGAACTTAATATAAAAGTTTTTAGTTCTCAAATAAGTCTGTTTAAACATAATTAACTCTTAAAGAGGGTCTTTATGTTCAAATGTAAGAAGACTTTGTCTCTCTTAGTCTGTGGAGGCAAAGTTGTTAAACACTATTAGATATTTAATTCCCTCAGAAATATAAATAGTCTATACTCAAATGTATATTATAGTCGTAATAAATTACTGTAATCCTTTTATCAAATGACCTTACTATTTTTGTGCATATTTCGTATTACTATTCACCTAACAAAGGTATCAGAAAATTATTATACAAGTCTTGCATTTAGATACAAAATATATGCAAACAAACATCACAAAAGAAAGTTATTTAAGGCATAAACAAAGGTTTACACTATAATTAGGAATAAAAGTAACCAACATTATTTTTATAAACATTTTCTAAACATAATGTTTTTCTTAGTTTGAAAATTAAAAAGTGTAGAGAACTAATGGAAAAAATTACTTTTGATAAGAAATATCTTTAGTACCTTTTGAGCAGTAAGTTTAAATTAGAGGGGGTTTTTTGATGAATAGAGGAGGGTAAAAGAAATCCCACTTTTAAAGCTTAGTTTAATGGCTTCTGCTAAAGCTCCATGCTAGCATCCTTTTTGCTCCTGAAAAAAAGAGCAGTTTTAGGTCCTTGTAAAGTTAGGGCTTTTTCTGAGACAAAGTTTGTTTTTTCAAGGTGAGTTCATATCTATGCCAACTAGTATCTTATATAAGTGATGCATACTGTTCTTTGATAAAAACTCTCGTGGTTTGTCTGCCTGTTGCCAAAATGGTCTTTTGAATTTTGACCTGCCACTTGCAATACATTGGCAACTTACAACTAAGTCTTCTACTAAATATTTTACACCAAAAAGAAAAACTAATGCTTATTTATGTTTTTTCAAAACATAGCATTAGAGAAAATAGCACAGAAAGTTAAAACAAGATAGAAATTATAAAAGCTGACCTTTGTCTCTGTAAATATGTTATCTCCCCTGGCATTTGACCTGTCCCTGGGTAACAGAAAGTAAAAATTTCCTGGAATTTCTTTAATGCCTAACACCCTAGCCACACCGCTTCACCAAGGCTCTTCTCATTACATTCCCCCTCTCAGTGGCTCTCTCTCCATACCCTCACTCACTTTCATTGGACTATGGCAAGGAGCTGGGGTGCAGGCGGGGGTGAGGGCTCTAACTGGGAGTGCAGTCTCTGGGGTGAGGCCAGAAATGAGGGCTTCAACGTGCAGGTGGGGACTTTGGGCTGGGGCATGGAGTTGCGTTATGGGAGGAGGTGAGGACTCTCTGGCAATGCAGGCTCTTAGGTGAGGCTAAAGGAACTTGGGGGACTCTGGTCTGGGGGTGAGGCTGAGAGATTTGGAATGTGGTAGGAGGCTGTGATTGAGACGGGGGGTTGGAGTATGGGAGGGGTGAGGACTCTGGGCTGGAGAAGCTGGCTCTGTGGTGGGTCTGAGTATGAGGAGTCTGGGATGCAGGAGGCAACTCCAGGGTGGGGGTGGGGCTGAGGGATTTGGTGGGGGGGGCTATAGTTGAGGCAGAGGATTGTGGTATAGGAGGGGGTGTAGATGAGGATGAGGTGTTCATGGTGGGGGGGGGAGCTCTGAGCTGGAGCATGATGTTAGAGTTCAGGGGGCTGAAGGCTCTGGAATGGTGATGGAGGGGAGGGATTTGGAGTCCAGGAGGTGGCTCTGTGTTTGCAGCCAACAGTGAAATGCTTGGCACAGCTGTCCTGGTAAGCAAAGGCTTAGCCCCAGTGGCTCCTGATCAACAGCACAAGGCTGAGGCAAGCTCCCTGTCTGCCCTGGCTCTGCGCTGTTCCCTGGAAGCAGCCAGCTGGCCTGGCACCTCAGCAGCGGTTTGGGGGTGGTCAGGAGGCTCCATGTTCTGCTGTTGCCCACAGGCATGGTCTCCTCTCATTAACTGGGAAACAGCTAACGTGAATGTGGAGCCGGTGATCAGGGCTTGGGCAGCATGTGGAGCCCCAATACCCTCCCACCTAGGAGATGCACCTACTGGCCATTTTCAAGGCATAGTGCAGTGCCAGGGCAGGTGGGGATTAGCCTGCCTTTGTCCTGCAGCACTGCTGACCAGACTTTTTTTTACCAGCCCAGTTGGTGGTGCTGACTGGAGCCACCAGGGTCCCTCTCTGACAGGGTGTTCTAGTTGAAAACCAGATACCTGGTCACCCTAATTGTTGAAGATGAAGGAAATGCTGGAGTCAGTGTAGGCTGAGGTGTCATCAGTGCAGAAGCAGTAGAAGACAGGATAACCCAAGAGGATAATTCATATGTTTAAGATATCAATACAGACAGCTTGTCTGATGCTTTGGATGACAGGGCAGGCTTCACAGGCAGTCTGTTTGTGAAGTTCAGTGTTGCCTGTCTTAATTTTTTAGGAGGAGGTGATGTTTGCTGTAGGTAATGAGAACCAAAGAAAAAGAATTAAGAGTTATAATTTAAAGACTGCTAGTCTGAAATTTTAATTTGCTATTGGGAAAGCAATTGACAATGCCAAATTAACAGTGTTCTTTTTAAAATTCTACCAGAAACCTATAAAGTTTTCTTGTTAGAGACAGACAAAAGCCTAAATGAGTGATTTAGAGGAAACGATGCCAGTATTCCTATGCAGAAAATTACATATTTTCATATGATTTGTCAACATTTCAGAAAGGAAAATAATGAGAACTCATAATACCCATTAACTTCAACTGGAATTGTTGATGTTCATCAGCTCTAAAACAAAAATCAGATCCACAATGTGCAAATGGAATGGGGTCTGAGGAAGGACTGGCAACCTCCACTCCAGTCTTATCCCTGCTTTCCCAGGTTCTGTTACCCTCATGCAACTCCTTGGTCCTTTTCCTTTTCTTTTAAAGTCCCCAGTACTTTTGCTCCCTTAGGGTAAAATTCTGAACCTGTTGACTTTAGTGGGAGTTTTGCCATTGGCTTCAATAAGAGCAGGATTTCACTTTTTTCTTCCTTTCCCCCTTCATAAGTCCCTCTTGTCTTCTGCCTCCATTAGAGTGATTTCCCTTTTGGTTCCTGTGCCACATCTTCCCCTTCCCCCTTGGACCTTGTCTCCTTCCGGTATACGTTTTGTGGCTGATTTGGTTACATGTTATCAGAGTAGCATGAGTTGTAGAACTATTGGTAAAGTTATAGTGACTGTTTCATTAATAGTCTCCTGGTTTTGCAATGTAATAGTTCATACATGGAAAACTGAGTCAGTCTGAAACTTGTTGTGTACACTGTGGGATTGTTCTTAACTGTTAAATGTGTCCAAAACTATCAGATAACATAAAATGTCAGGTAGACATTTAATCTATTGCAATATTAAACTTTTACTTGTGGCATAAAAAGAAGAGTGACAAGATTTCTCATTCTCATGGGACAGTTTCCAGATGGGATCCATCACCCGAAGGAGCATACCAATAGTCAAAAAATACTCATTATCTACATTTTAGTCAGGGGGTAGAACATCATCCAATGCAAAAAAAAAAAAGTGCTTTTCATAGTATTGCTTTTAGTATCACATTGTGGAGAAGAACAAACTACAGTTTCTGAATTTGGCTGCTTAATGGAAGTTTATTTAATTCAAAATACTGGTATCTCAGGAAACTCTTCCCAGAAATCTCCAACTTTTTCTACAAAAAGTTATGAGGATTTTTATTTGATGTAAAAATGGGTACACAATTGTGGAAGTTGAGTTGTTCGTGTAAAAAAAAAAAAGGGTCTTTTCCAATATGGTACAGTAATGTAAAAGAAGGAAAATAGTAAAGAAGTATTAATAGCCTCACTGAGCCAAGACTCAGCAAAACCATGGTCTTTGGCTTGGCAGACACCACAAATAAGGTTTTAATGGTGATGAGTATGAAATGAAACTCTGGAATGCTGGAATTTTGGTTGATCAACCATGTAACGGCAGGAAAAAAATTCTGTTAGGGTATGTCTACACTGCCACCTTAGTTCAAACTAGGGTGGCTAATGTAGTCATTCGAACTTGAAAATGAAGCCCGGGATTTAAATATCCTGGACTTCGTTTGCATGTTCCCGGGCACTGCCATTTTTAAATGCCCTGTAGTTCGAACTACCTAGCCCGTGCCACATGTAGTCGCGGGCCAGTAGTTCGAATTAAAGCTCCTCATTGCAGGAGGAGTAATGGTAGTTCAAATTAGGCGCTTTAATTTGAACTACCTAGCCCGTGCCACGTGTTGCCGTGGGCAGGTAGTTCGAACTACGGGGCATTTAAAAATGGCGGTGCCCGGGAACATGCAAACAAAGCCAGGGATATTTAAATCCCGGGCTTCATTTGCAAGTTCGAATGACTACATTAGCCACCCTAGTTCGAACTAGGGTGGCTAGTGTAGACATACCCTCACTCTCAGCACTTTATGCATAGGATGACTATTTATGACATCTTCTGATTCTCCAACCATCTTCATACCAGATCTCAATGCCATCCTAAGGTAGTGATAAACAACACTATAAAGTGATAAATATTTTTTTCAGGCAGTTTCAAGTTTCATACTCTTCTTAGCTTTTTTTCTCTGACAGATTCTTCCTTGACAGGTGTGATCCTTGGGCCATATGTGATGGGAAGAGTAGACCAAGATGTTGATAGTTCAGATAGTTGTAGTTTTAGGTAAGAACAATCTGTTGATTCTTATTGCCATATACAAAAACAGGAAATAAATTAAAACAAAATTCCTGATATCATTATCCCTTACAGATGCCTTGGCTCCCTCCCTGGTGGAGAAGCTATTGGAAGCTTGCCATGTTAATTAGATTTATCTCCCTCTTCCCCCCCATCACCATCCCCCCAAAAAACAACCCTGCAATCTGCCATTCAGACAAACATTCATCAAATCTATTGAGGGGCCCGACAGTCATTTTATAGAAATTATGTAATGACAGAAGTATGCATAGTCTAAGATGTGTGAAACTACTACTAGTAATTTTAAATGAAGATTGGCAGTCTGTGATATAAATGCCAAAAATAGGAGAAGGCAGGAATAGGTTTTTGATTTTAGATGATTTTATAGTCAGAGAAATTACTGGAGTCATGACTAATATAGATTATCCCATGGAGAAATAGGACTGAAGTCAGTATAAAAATCACATTATCACATGCACATGTGTGTACATTCACACACACACACACACACACACACACACACACACACACACACACACAGATAATACAAGATAAGTATGGCCTACATGTCAACATTGAGGAAATTCTGAGGCAACATACATTCACTGAGTTATGTCTTAAGTTTTCCATGTCCTATTGTAAAGAAGTTGATTTTCATTTCAGAATAACATCTCATGAAACAGTATGAGTGAAGGATACAGTTTTTAATTTTTCTCAAATGTAAACAATCATCTGGTATTTGCTTGTTTGTTTTTTATTTCCTTTCAAAAATATTTGCATGTTGAATTTTATAGAGACTATACTGTGTGTGAGTTCAAACAAATTAAAATTCATAGTTAAAAATACAATATCAGATCTCAGTGTGACACTACCCAGGGTACAATCTGGACTGTCAAACAGCTGTGTCCCCTCAATTCTCCAACCTGGGGTGTTTTCTTTACTGCTTCATTGTGAAAGCAATAACTCCTGGTCTGTTCTGACACAGCCTCCAATATGTAAATTACTCCCAGCTATATTATGTGAGTGTTATGGCTAGTCACTCTTGAATTACACTGCATAGCAACACCGGCAAATTCTCAGACTCCTCTTTCCCCTTCTCCCCCTCAGAAATGTGCATGTTGTACTGCCTAACCCTCTTCTGGACAACATTTGATTAACAGAAAATAAGCACAAATATTGTTATCACAAATGGAGTTTTCCAAACACTTTAAGCAGACTGGTTTAGATCAAATGATAAAACATGTTTATTAACTCACAGATAGACTTTAAGTGATTACAGGTAATGAGACACAAGCATCAGTATTGGGTACAAGGAAATAAAAGGTAAAACCAGCTAAGACCTAACTTAATAAAGTGTGGGAATTCAAAAAAATTCTCTTCCCCCACATATTGCAGCAGTCTGACTGTTTCTTTGTTCCTCAGGTGTTGAGCCTGCCATGGATGTCTATTCCCCATTCTTATACCTTTTCTTCTTCTTTGTGAATCATCTCCACCTGGGTTTTATGAGACTGGAAGTTTGTGGGAACAGGGACCTCAAACTCTTTCTTTCCCAAGAACTAAATTTCTCTCACACACACTTTTTCCTGCCAAAGAATGGACACAATCAGGTAATAGTTAATTTGATTTCATTGACTCCTGGCTGAGACATCAGTTTGACTGTTGTCTCCAAGGAGCTGTTTTGTAACTGCTTCCCAGATTTGAAATATGTCCCACTAACATTGTACAGTAGAATGTTGTAATTTCACATATCTGGTTCCCACACCTATTTTACAAGGACACTGCAGGGAGACTAGGACAGCAGCATAGTCTCCATCTGACCCACAAAGGAAGGGCTCCCTCAGACCCCTTGGCGAGCAGGGCCAGAATCACCAGACCCACCCACAGAAAGCAGGAAGGCAGGGCCAGAAGTATAAGAACTAGGGCTTAGAGCTCAGTTGGAGCCCAGCCTCAGAGCTGGCCAGATGCTCTGCCAAGCTCCAGAGGAGGAACGCCCAACTGCTCTGCCCGCAAAGAGTATGTCTAGACTATATGGCATCGTTGACAGAGCCATGTAAACTAGTTTACCCGGCATAGGCAAAGAAGTGGGGATTTAAATAATCTCCACTTAATTAAAAGAAAAATGGCCGCCACACTGTGCTGACGATCAGATGATCCGGCACAGCGCGGCAGTCTAGACACGGATCAGTTGGCTGGGGAAGCCTTTGCCGACCGATCCTGTAAACCTCATTTCACGAGGCATAAGGGATTGGTCAGCAAAGGCTTCCCCTGCTGACAGATCTGACTAGACTGCCGTGCTGTGCTGGATCAGCTGATCATCGGCATAGTGTGGCGGCCATTTTTATTTTAATGAAGCGGGGATTATTTAAATCCCCACTTCTTTGCCTATGCCGGGTAAATTACACGGCTCCATCGACGGAGCCATGTAGTCTAGACATGCCCAAAGAGAAGACTCAGTTGGGCTGCCAAGACCACTGCCAGGCTCCAAACATTGGCTGGAACCTCCGCTGGGCCCTGAAGACTGTGCTGGGCCACCTGGACCCCTGCCTGATCCTGACCCAGAGCCCATGGACACACTGCCATCACGTTCATCCCTGGTAGACCCTGCTGAACAGAAATGGAGCCAGGTAGGCCCCCAAGGGGAACCAGGAAGCAGCCCAGGGGTAGCCAACCTCTGGCCAGCTGAGGAGATGGTGGTCAACTAGGCATTGTGTTGCAACCAGGATCCCCACTGACCCTGTGACCTGGTTGGTGTGTTGCAGCCAGGATCCCCGCTGACCGAGTGGCAGCCCGCACTGCTGCTGTTAGGACCCTGGACTGGGATGCAGTGGAGTGGGTGGGCTTGCATCCCCCTTGCCACCTCTCACCTTGGGTGGTAGGTTTCCTCTGGTAGGGGTAAACCCCCCTGCACTCGTTGGCTCTCCACTAGCGAGGAGAACTGACCCCCACTCAGCCTGTAGACAGGCCTGAGCTTTAAACTCTTCAACTATTTGTACTGTTTGTTTGCTGCCCTGCCCTGACCAAGGGCTGCACCTTATAAACTGCTGTGCAGCCTGCAGCCAGGCCAGAACTCCAACTGCAGTACTGTTTGTACTTGTTGCCCCGCCTTGATCAAGAACTGGGGCTTGTAAACTATTGGCTCCACCTGCAGTGCCCAGAGACCTCAAACTGCTTGGAATGCTGTTTGTAAATCGTTTGTTGCCCCGCCCTGACCATGGGTGTGGCTCTATAACCTCTTGCTCGGCCTGCAGTCGGGACCGAGCCCCGGCCTCTTTATATTGCCAGTCTGTTGTTCCACCCCGACCAAGAGCTTGGACCTTATTAACTGCTGGTCAGCCTCTCAGCGAGGCTTGAGCCCTTGCCTATTTGTCTCCCCACCCTGAGCAAGGGCCAGGCCTTTGATCTATCACCCAGCCTGAAGAAGATTTAGACAAAGTTGACTAAACTCACAAATCAGGTATCGAATATGACGCACATACATTCGCAACTAATCCTGTGGATAATGGGACAATGATTACAGAATATTCTGGATCAACAAATCCAGAATCTATTTGACCAATGTAAAACAACAAGAAAAACCCCAATAATCCAAAGTGGAGAGCCCTACACCAAAAACATCTCTTCTAGTTTTCATATTTTCACATGTAGGAATGTTTAGCATGAGCACATTGGCTTCATTCTACCATCACAAGGGTACCGAGGAGAAAAAGATTATTTCTTACTTAATTAGGACCCATACTATGTAAGTATCAATAATTATACCTCTATCTATGTGTGAGAACCAACAGGAAACTAGTGTATTCTTTGACACTTAGGTATGTGCATTAGGCTGTTAGTATGCCTGATAGACAACCTTGATAAGCTAAAAAGTTGCATTATTCTACACCAGGTGTAGTTTCTTAATTACTTTTAAGGATAGCCCCATTCTAAATAAGATAGATGTAATGCTGGCTGTTTGGGAAAACACTATAAAACAGATTACAGGGCAGGATGTCTACCCATTTTTAGAAGGTTTTTGCCCCCTTAGGGGAGAAAAATGGTTCAAAAAGAGTTACACCTGGATTCCTGATTGCTCCTGGAATTCCACTACATAGAGAGAAATGTGGAGCTCAGTAAGATAATCTTGAGACCAAAAATGAAGTAAGGTCCACAACTGAGTGAAATGATTGTAAAACTATTAATTAAAAATGTAAAACTCATTTCTGGGCAGTGATGTTACTAGGGATTTCAGGAGCAGAAAGGAGTCTATGTATGTCCCATAATTCTGAACTTCACAGATGAGAAGTAAGCAAATGTTCCTCAAAGACACATAGAAACATCCTTCAGGCCATGCCCTCCTGATCGTTTTTACAGTTGTCCAATACTCCGTTTCCTCTGGAATGAGCCAGCACAGATATTGCACCAGCAGACTGGATGAAAAAGAGTTGTAGGACGTAGTGTCATCCACATACTGATCTGCAGTACTGCCCAAATAGTCTCTCATACAGCATAAAGAGAAAGGGAGCTGAACAGAGCCTTGCAAAGCCAATCACGTGAAAGAGCACTAAAGACAGAGAAGAAATTTTCCAATATTAACCTTTGGGATCTCGCATGAAACTACTCTACTGCCTGAAATTCAGGAGTGAAGTGGAGTGTTCACTGTGAAACCCCAGTGTCAATGGCATCAACGTCTGAGATCTGAAAGAATTTTTATATCTTTGCTCATTGTTAAGCAGAGGTCATCAATTAAACCACACTTAACATTTACAGTCAAATGCTCTATCATCAATGATAAAGGACCTCCAAGCACTACAGAATCAACGTCTCCAAAACGTTTCTCAAAATGAAATTAGAGGTACTGTGATGGCAATTTTGACAGTCAAAGAGTTTTTGAGCAGGTACATAAATGACCATGACTTTGATGGCTGAACAGTCTGCTTTCCATTAGGTAAACACTAAAAGTTTTTCCTTGATTTTTAGATGCCATGGTCCAAGTTTGCAGATAGCAGCATGAAGTTCCCTCAGTACATAGTAAAGCTTGATGTTTGAGATCGAATGGGAATCACCTAGGCTACGTCTATATTGTGCATTCTTGCGCAAGATATGCAAATGATTCTTGCGCAAGATTTGCATACCTAATGAGCCACCATTTTGTGCAAGGGGCTTTTGTGCAAGAAGGAGCAGTTTATACTGCTCCTTCTTGCTCAAAACCTCCCTCTTGCACAAGAGCCATTCTGCCACTTATTTTCAGGCAGAATGGCTCTTGCACAAAAACCTCTTGTACAAAAATGGCAGCTTTTATTCACCACCACACCTCATTTACATATTTTCTTGCACAAGAATGCGCAATGTAGACGTAGCCCTCGAGACTATGCAGCAGTTTTCCGTTCAGGCAAAAATCTGCCCCAGTGGAAGAGGCTGATCTATTACAAAGCCATATAATCTTTAACCATGAATAAAATGGAATGCCTTAGAGCAGGGGTCTCCAAACTACGGCCCGCGGGCCAGATGCGGCCCGCGAGGCCCTCTCATCCGGCCCGTGGAGACCTTTTTGTCTGGCCCCGCCTTCTTCCGCGTGCCGGTGTGACGAGGCGACCCCCGCCCGTCCTTGGGGCGCTGCCGAACGGGCCCTTCTTGCCGCGGGGGGGGACCCTGTCAGGGGTGTGCGGCGTGTACTCACGCCGCGCCGGGGCAGGAGAAGCGGGCCGCTCCGCTGACAAGCGGCCGCGCGGCGGCAAACAGCACAGGGGGCGGGGGTTAGCACGGGCGGCATTCCCCCGCCCAGACTGACAGGGCAGCCGGCCAATCAGGGGGCAGGATGGGCGGTGGTGGTAACGCCCGCCCGGCGACGTGCGGGGGAACGTGAACCCCGGCGGGAACTTTAAAAAGGTGACCCCTTCCGCCCGGGGGGGGGAAGGAGTGAGCGGTGGCAAGCAGGAGGGGAGGACAGCGTGCAGAGGAAGGGGAGAGCAGGGGGAAAAGCCCCCCCCCCTTCCGGGAGAAACGGATTCGCAGGCGAATATTCTGAAGAGGAAACATTAAAAGCAACAATCTCTCTACCATAAGTGGATATATTTGCACACTATATTCAGGTAAGTTTAACTTAAGAAATCATAAGAATTTTTAAAAATTGTTTCGGGTCAAGTTCAAAATAGGACTGGTGGGTTTTTACCAGTTTTTGCCCAAGGAAGACTTTCCTAATGTCAAAACTTTTGCATCAAGGTACCTTTCAATCTTTGGAACAACATACCTGTGTGAACAAACATTTTCAAGAATGAAATATGTGAAGAACAATTTGAGAACAAACTTGTCCGATGATAATCTCAGGTCACTGTTGATGTTAGGGACAACAAATCTAAAGCCAGAAATGTCTGCTATTTTGGCATCCAGGAAACAATTTCACCATTCACACTAATACAGGTGTTCATGTGTAGTGTATCAATGTGTTATTAAATAATAACTGAATAAAATAATATTAAATAAATAATTAAAAACAACATCCATGTTTTGATTGTTTTTTATTTGGACCTCAAGTGTGTAGTCGGCCCCCGAACTGCTGTTTGATAGTTAATGCGGCCCTCGGGCTGAAAAGTTTGGAGACCCCTGCCTTAGAGGAAAAAAATGCTTAAGTGTTCCTGTGTGAGGCTGTGTCTAGACTGCAGGCTTCTTTCAGAAGAAGCTTTTCCGGATGAGATCTTCCAGAAAAGCTTTTTTCCCAAAAGTGTCCACACTGCAAAAGCGCAGCAAAAAAGATCTGCTTTTTCAAAAGATAGTGTGGATGCTATCTTGTATTTCAGCTGTGATTACTGTGGATGGAGTGGCCAACAAGGCACTTGTGCTTTTTTCCTCTTCTTTCAAAAGAACTCCCTATTCCCCTTCCACACACGCCTTTTTCTGAAAGAGCTCTTTCGGAAAAAGGCTTCTTCCTCGTAGAATGAGAATTACCAATGCCGGAAAAACCCCTCTGTTCTTTGGATTTTCTTTTGGAAGAACGCAACTGCAGTGTGGACATAATTGAAGTTTTTGGGAAAACAGCCATTTTTCTGAAAAAATCTCTGTAATGTAGTGTCATGGGGAGACTCACCATCACAGTGCCTCTAGCCGGCTGCTCTGGGAATTAGCTTGTTTGGCTCATTGGGCATCTCCCCTCTAGCAGGTTTCTCCCTGTGTTTCTCTTTGACCACGGTATCTTTTTCTGGACACTGTCCCCAATTTCTCTTCGCACCCTTCCGGAGGGGTGTTGTTTACTCCTCTGCATACTCCAGGTTTTTCCCATCCCCAGGGGCCCACAGTTCTTCTCCCAGGGAACACCCACTTTCCCTGTACCCAGCCTCAGTGACCCACGGCCAGTCTTTATCTAGCCCCTGCCTCAGGGGTAATTGCAGTCTGGAATAGCCACTCATCACTGGCAAAGGGGTGTGGACCTGCTGCCCCTACCTACCCTGGCTGCCTCTCTACAGCCCTAGTAGCCTTGGGCCTTGCTTCAGGCCCTGCAGCCTGAAAGCTTGCTTGGCCAGAACTTCCACAGCTCTGCCTTCCTTCCCCAGCACTGCTGTATCTCCAGGAATCCTACTGTGTTTGCGCGTGCGCGTGCGTGTGCGTGTGCGCGTGCGCGTGCTCGCTCTCGCTCTCGCTCTCGCTCTCTCTCTCCAAAGCAGCAGTCAGTTCTTTATATAGCCCCCAGCTGGGTCCTCATTAGCAGAGCTGCCTCAGCTGGGGCTTCACTCTCAGTCCTCACTCAGGCCTGGGGATTTTGCCCTTAAAGGGCCAGTACAGGACAAATGCCTGGTCACATGTAGACATATCCAGAGATGTCTTCACTATATTACTTTCTTTGGGTACGTCTACACAGCAAAAATAACATAGTGTGTGACTACACTACAAGCCTTTATTTTGAAATAATCTTGAGCTGGAAGACTTCTTACTCTGACTCATGGTAACCCTCATTTCACGAGGAGTAAGGGAAGTTGTAGGAAGAGTGTTCTTCCTACGACTTCCTGCTGTGTAAACAGCGCCAAAAGCTGAATGAAGCTATTTTGATTTAAGCTACACAATTGACATAGCAGAAGTTGTGTAGCTTAATTCGACTTTAGCCCTGCTATGTAGACGTACCCTTTGTGTCCTATCCTATTCTGATCCTCATAGAATCATAGAATAGAATCATAGAATCATAGGACTAGAAGGGACCTTGAGAGGTCATCGAGTCCAGCCCCCTGCCCTCAAGGCAGGACCTCATGTCTCTTTTTAATGTTGTTCTCCCTAAAAATCAAGCTCCCACACTTTCCTCTTTTTGAAAATCTACTCACACTCCTCTTTCCTTGCTTTATTTTCCATCATTGACTTCCTGTGTTATTGTCTACCTTTTTGCATTGCCCTTGTTTGATTAAATATCAGAATTTCCAAGATTTGATTGCAATGCAATATGATTTATGTTATATCAGTCTTTATCTTTAACCCATCTTCCCTTTTTCTAATTTGACTTTTCTTAATATGTATCTCCAGTTTAAACTCTTTGGAGCAGAGCTTTTTTTAAAAAAAAAATCTCTAAAGAACCATGCAAAATTATGGTACTATGTAAATATTTAGTAGCAGGGAGTAACAGCAGCAGCTGAGCACCTAGTATATTCTACTGACTTGAGACTTCACAAATTCTAGCATGCAGCTCATATGGAAAAAATTATCTTTAGGAACTGGTGGAGTTACATAAAGGATGAATTTATCCCATTGTGTATGACTTTGAAAATATGGATTATGGTGTCTAGGGCAAAGATTGATGTGAAAATTTCAGTTTGATAAATGAAACTTCAAGTATAAATAGAATCTCATATGTCTATCTTCTTTTCCTTTTGCACTATCAATTTTAAAATAGCTTCAATGGTTTTTTTTAAATTTATAAAGATATATGCGCTACAGTTTTGACTTAAATGACACTGTGTAGGCCAGAGTACATTTTTATGACCAAATATAAACACCTTAAAATAGGTGTTTGTAATGGGAGGATTAAGAGATCTTTAGCTACTGGATAGAGTCTCAAATGCCCTGTAAGTAAAACACTAGCTTTTGGTTTTGACCACAGAGAATGATGCAGTGAGCATTTCTACTAAATCACACACCAGGGGCTCCAAAACGCAGAGTAGAAAGCACAGAAATCTCTGGCTGGTCTCCATGTTAGGTGTAAATGGGTCAGGAAGCAATCCATTAGTAAAGTTGCTGCCTACGGCAACTAGTGTAATGTATGGAGTTGTTTAGTATAAATCTCTTCTAGTGTAGATAAAATTTCTCAAGGACCACAGATAGATAGCACTGTGTTACCGAATTAAGAGCATTGTCTGCATCTGAGAAAGCTATCAAAGCCTTTAGATTTCTTTGAATATAATGGATAATATATAGTTACAAACACTGAAAGTTGAGAGTGAAGGTTTTACCAAGTATAAATTTTGTTTGGACAGGTTTATTACAAGAAAAAGAATATGGTCAAAGGGCAGAAGTGGAACATCAGTGAGATTGTTTTGTATACATGCATCTATGAAATAGATTAGATTGACAAGATCTATATGAACTGTTTTATATGTAAAGTTTTAATGACAGAAAATGAAAATTGGCTTATTGCCAGAATTGTTTATTTGCACAAGAATTTAAAAAATGTAAATCAGCTATAGTTATGTAGAAAAAGTCTCCTAGAGAAACTGAAACTTGTGTACCACACAGTAAGAGGCAGCATCATGTCCCAAGCAGTTGGTATCTCTGCCACCAGCTCAGTACAGCAGAGTCCACATTCACCATGAAGAGCATATGCAGAGTGAGGGAGAATATAAGGCTGTTAGGAACAACTGCTGAGAATGAAAAGGAGAAAGGTTCAGTGGAGACAGAGACTGAGAGATGAAATTCAGACCCATATCCGAGGTTTACCAAATTCAACAATATGAAGATCTGGATTCCATTTTGGGCCACTAGGACCGACAGTCTGATGATGGTGATCTCAGTGAAAACCGGCAAAAATTGACAAATTGTAAAGGAATCAGGATTTGCTTCTTCATTAGCATTCTTCATTCTGATTTCTCAAGCCCCTTATCCCCTTCCCTGGACATCTTATAACCACTGTAGTCTTGTCCTTCTAAGCATGCATGCCCCCCTCACCACTGTGGTACTGCAGTGCTTTGCTGCCTTTCTTCCAGAGAGGAGGGTGGAACAAGAATTTCCTTCGTTTGACTGATGTTGTGCTTGGCAGAAGATGCTGTGGAGTGACAAGGTCTGTAGTTTGTAATAGAAATGAATGAGGAGATGAAATCAGTTGAGAAATCATCTGTCACATATCCATTAGACCATCAGGTACTGTATGTTTTGCCTGCCTATGAAAATGATAGGCAACTTTAACTAATTTTGTCTTATTGCTAACTTCTGTTACCAATATGACTAATTTTGTCAACTATGTGGGTGGGAGAGAGGATAGCTGTCTCGCGACAGCGCATAAAGTGGCAGCTGTCAGCGGGACTTGTTGCAGTTCTATATGGATGGGATTGACTGTCTCTTTTCTCCCATTGTCATGTATGCAGTGGCAGTTCAGATGCCTTGCTGTACACCGGTGGGGAAGGCAGTGTTTTCCTATGTCTGTCAGCTGTTCATTCTCTCATTTGCCCTGTTTGTCTGGGCCCCCCCTTTCACTTTTATTTTAAGCAGCTCTGATGCCATTGCCTATAATTAAGTTTGCCAAATCATTTCTGACATAAGAACCTGGTTTTTATTGCTTTGCCAGACTTAACTGTTTGGGTTGAAATGTTCCATGCCTATTGCCTACTTCAGGCTGTTTTTTTTTTTTTTTTTTGAAAGTTACAAGAAAACAGTTCTGTCATTTCAGAGGTTGAGGTGAGGAATAAACCAATTTTTTTACCTGACTGTTCCAAAAAAGTCTTGAGAATTTCATTTAAAAACTCTAGTGTCTCCATTATTTGGCATAGGCACTTGACGGAGTGCGGGAGAAGGGGCAATACAGCCTTTTGCTATCCCTATCCTCTTAAGATTTGGCTGCTGAAATAATATCTGTGGGTACATACTCATTGGAAACTTTTTATAGTTTGGCAGCTAAATCTCTAAGGAGACAATCTGCAAAGAGAATTCTCCAAAATCTCATGGCATGTGCATGTTGGCTGCACTCTGAGCACACTCCAGCACATGACTACAAGATCTGAGAAGGATTTTTCATTCAATTGCTCCTCTGGTTTTGCCAGAGATGCATATGTGTCTCATTTTGGCATGTGGCACTAGAATTCAGAGCAGATGGAAGAGATAAACAGGAGCCAAGAGGAGTTGTAGGAAGAGGAAGGAAAGGTATCTAGATGCAAGAGATGAAGGTAGGAACAGAGGATGTGGAAGGCAAGGGCACAAAACGGATTACAGCCATCAGAGCAATGGTTCTTCCTTGAGAGACGTCCCTGGGAGTGCCACCCTCCCCTCGGTTCCTTCTTACTGTCCCTGGTTTAAGATGGTGCTCAGCAGTGCTCTTCACTCAGGCTGTGTCTACACTGGGCCACTTATTCCGGAAAATCAGACGCTTTTCCGGAATAAGCTGCGAGCTGTCTACACTGACTCTTGAATTTCCGGAAAAGCAACGATGCTCTACTGTATAAAATCAGCCGCTATTCCGGAAAAACTATTCTGCTCCCGCTCGGGCATAAGTCCTTATTCCGGAACACTGTTCCGGAAAAGGGCCAGTGTAGACAGCCCAGTAGTCTTTTCCGGAAAAAAGCCCCGATCGCGAAAATGGCGATCGGGGCTCTTTTCTGGAAAAGCGCGTCTACATTGGCCACAGACGCTTTTCCGGAAAAAGGGCTTTTCCGGAAAAGCAGCCTGCCAATGTAGATGCTCCTTTTCCGGAAATGCTTATAATGAAAACTATTCTGTTTTAAGCAGTTCCGGAAATTTATGCCAGTGTAGACACAGCCTCAGTGTTGTTCTTTGTAGATAAGTAGCTTGTTTTTCAGTGCATTCTAGTTCTCCTTTTCTTCATTGTTCATCCAAGTTTATCTCCTCCCTGCTCCCCCCAAAAAACCTGTTATCCAAGTTCTTTTCCCTTGCTCGAGCCATACCCTAACTAGACAAAGAAATGCCTGCATCCCCAGGTTTTAAATGCTACTTTGCCTGTAATGATGCAATGACAGTCTCTGACGAACACTCCAAATGCATTAAATGCTTAGGCAAAAATCACGTGCAGGAGAATTACCACCACTGTGCTAAGTGTAAGATGCATATGTGCAGGGACAGAGAACTCTGTCTTAAAATGCTAAGGCTTGAAAATGCCCAACATTCTGCCTCTAATCCAGGCACCCACTGGCTGTGTGACAGGGTGTTGGGCTCCCGGGCGGCAGAGCCCTCCGACCCCCGCACTGCTGGGATGGAGTGGAGGAGCTCTGTGTGTGGGAAATGGCACCCCTGCGGTGTTGCGGGAGTTGCTCGTGCGTCGCAGCTGGTGTATGCATGGAAGTGCCCGGCGCCCACTGGTGGGTCGGGCCGACAGTGCCTACACGGGTGTCCGGGGGAGCAGGGCGCCAACTTTCAAAGAGGGGGGAGATGCCTGATAGGATAGGAGGGAGTCCCAGGCGGCTGGAGCGAGGGAAGGTGCGTCTCTCCTGGTCCCCATGGAGCCTGGTCATCCAGGGAAGAGCCAGCTACATCCAACCAGGTCTTGAAGTGGCAGAGGTCATTGGGCCGAACCTGCGACCGAGAAGCGACCGGAGGGTAGGAAGTGGCCCAGCAAATATGATTACAACAGTGACCACAGTCATCATGAGACCAGCTTCCTGGTTTAACATAGTCCAGCATTTCCCAGGGAGATACAGTCCACAGTGAAGGAACTCCCCTTTGAGGGCAAAAGGCTCTACTTAATAAAAACCGAGGTCCTCCATTCCATGGTTTCCATGCAAACCAGCCACCCCAACAAATTTGAGACCTGGGTCGAGGAACAGAAAACATCTTCCCGTGCTCCAGAGCCGCTATCCTCTGGAAACACATTTAAACACTTTCTTCTGCTGTTTTGTACAGCACGGCAGTCCATAATTACTGACAAATTGATTCTATAACCATTTATACTGAATACCCTATTCCTTTTATCTCCGTTCCTCCTCCTCACTCTCCTACCTCGTCCCTCTTTAGGGATAACTCTCATGAGGATATCCTACAACGTGAAATTGAGTATCTCCTCAGTCTGGGCACTATACAATTGGTCCCACAGGGGTAGGAGAGGATGTGATTTTATTCACACTACTTCCTTATGCAAAAGAAGAATGGTGGATGGCAACCCATTTTTGACCTTAGAGCCCTTAACAAATGTATAAAGAAGCAGTAATTCAAGATGGTAAAGCTAAGCGCTATTATCCCTGCTTTGGAGCTCAGTGACTGGTTGTCATCTCAACTTGCAGGACACCTATTTTCAAGTGCATATTCATCCTGCTCAAAGGCATTTTTTCCTCTTTGTCTTAGATACACGCCACTTCAAATATGCTGTCCTTCCATTTGGGCTTTCTACAGTACCGAGAGTTTTCTCTAAAATCCTTGCCATCGTCACTGCCCACCTAAGGAAAAATGACAATGTCGAGTTTCCTTATCTCGACAACTGTCTGATCAAGTCAGATCAGAAACGCAGTCCCACAATGACATCATGTAGTCATGATTTGCTTCCAGTCATCTAGGTCTATTAGCAAACAAAGGCAGTACTCATACTGGTACAGACTATCCGATTCATAGGGGCTTAACTCTACTCAACGGTGGCGATATCTTCCTTGCCCATCAAAAGCTTTGAGAAGGTCAGGGAACTGGCCCACAAGCTATGCGTGATCACAGCACATGACTACCTTCAGCTGCTTGGCCATATGGCAGCATGCAACCCAGTGGTCTCCTATGAATGACTATTTATGAGATGCCTACACGGTTGGCTCAGTATGGTCTACAGACCACACTGCCATTTCATCATCAGGTCTCTCTCCATCCCAAACATGGTGGTAAATTCACTACTCTGGTAAACAAGGCACACAACTTGTGCACAGGAATTCCATTCCAACGACTAGAGGCCTCTACTGCCATTACAACAGATGCCTCCCTAACAGGCAGGGGGTGCACATGAGATGCCTAACAACACAGGGCCTCTGGACATCAGACAAAAAGTCACTCCACATAAATGTACTAGAACTGAGGGCCATATTACTAGCCTGCCTACTCTTCCTTCCACAAATAGCACACAAATACTTCAAAATATACACCGACAATGTCGCCGGTATACTCTATATAATCAGACAAGGGGGTGCCAGTTCCCATGCCCTCTGTACAGAGGCTATTACACTATAGTTGTGGTGTCTTTCCCACAACTTCACTTGTTGAAGCACTTGTTATCTACCAGGTGCACTGAACACCACAGCTAATGCACTAAGTAGGTCACTGCCCCAACAACAGGAATGGCTTATCATGATATTCTAGAATTAATCTTCTCACATTGAGATTTCCCTCTAATAGACCTTTTCACAACTAGTTCCAACAAGAAATGCCCCCATACTGCTCCAGGGCAGGCATAGGAAAAAGGCTTCCTCTGAGACACCCTCGCTATAAATTGGGACTGCGGACTCTAGTATGCCTTTCCTCCCATTCCCCTCCTCCTCCACATGATACTCAAGATACTACTAGCCTCATCTTGGCCCATAAAACCTTGGTTTCCTTTCCTCAGCAGAATGGCACTCTATTGACCATTCTCCTTACCATGCAACCCCAGGCTTGTATACCAACCAGGTGCTCAACCCCAACATTCATGGTTCACCAGACTTTACCTGAAGGTTTGGTACTTAGATGGCTCTCAGGCATAGAGCTATAATGCTTGGACCAAATACGCAATGTACTTTCACATAGCCAAGCTGCCCCTCAACATGCAAAACCTACTCCAATAAATGGAAAATTTTCATTCAGTAGGCCAACTTTCATAAGATTTTCCCAGAGACTGCTCCACTTCCTATTAAACTCAACTAAGTCCTGCATTTAAAACAATCAAACCTTTCTAAAAGCTGTTAGAGTTCCCCTAGCTACAATAACTACCTTCCATGTAAAAATGGACGATAACACAATTTTTGTGCACCCAATGATGAAGTGGTTCCTCAAAGACATCCAATTGATATACCCTGACTTAACTTCCCCAAGAGAACCATGGGATCTTCACATCATTCTCACAGTCCTTACCAAAACCCCTGTGGAGCCAATGGCCACCTGCACACTTCTTCATCTTTCCATGAAGACTGCATTCCTGGTTGTGATCACATCTGCTAGATGAGTCGAGGAAATAGCAGCCTTGATGGCAGATTCTCCATACACATCTTTTAAAGGTAAAGTTCTGCTACGTACCCTTCTAAAATTCCTTCCCAAGATCCACTCTTCCTTCCACATAAACCAGACCATCCATTTACCTGTTTTTTCCCCCTAAGCCGCATGCTAATTCCTTTGAGGCAACGATGCATACACTAGGTGTCCATAGAATTCTTTCATTTTACATCCACAGAACAAGATCTTTTCAGGATTCACCCAAGCGCTCATATCCATTGCTGAATACCATAAAGACAAAAGGTATCTTCCAAAAGACTATCACACTGGATTTCAGACATAGCCTTATGCTAGCAGCACAATCACATTTTAGTCTACCTACCTCCATTCAGCCCATTCCCACCAGAGCCATGGGCATTTCCATAGCTTTCCTCCACAAGATCCCTCTTGAGGACATATCTGCTGCAGAACATGGGCCTCTGACCAAACCTTCGCAAAGCACTCTGCACTTTCTCGTGGATCTCTTTCATCAATGAAGGTTGCCAACGTGGTCTTGTGCACTGCTTACCAGCTAGCTCCAAAGTCCCTACCTCCTTAGGACATATTTCTTTGTGGTCACTTGCTGTGGAGTCTTCTACTTTGGAGACTCTTTTCATTGCACAGGTCGGGTTTCTGGATAGAGAAGGAACTGAGGGTAGGGTGGTCGCATGTTCAGGTGCACCATGTGGTGCTTGTGCACCTTTTTGCCATTCATGCATAGCCCCCTATGCTTTGAAGAGTGCGGTCTGCAATGCTGGGAGCACACCCCAAGGGACACCTGCTGTGGAGCACCCCCATCTCAAAGAATGCCAGTTACTGCTAAAGGTGAGTAACCATCTCAAACTTTTTTGCTTATGACCCACCCCATTCAACACAGACCTTTCCACAGACTACCAGCCAATCACCCATGATGATAAAATGGATGCAGGAGGGGATGGGGATATTGGGTCTGGTTTGTAGGTATAGTGCAGGATCAAGCTCAGGGTGGGGGTCTTGGTGGGAAGTGGGTCTGGGCATGAGTGGGATGGGGGGGCACATAGCTGGTTCCATGCCTCTCACTACTCCCAGATACCACCCCCACTGCTCCTATTGGCTATGATTCCAGCCAGTGAGGAAAGCTTCCAGGCAAGTGGTTTCCTACATTACTGTTCCCTTAGCTGTGGGGAGGGAGAATGAAAGTGCACAGAGCAACTTCCTTCCTCTGCAAGGCAGATCTGGCCCATGAGGCTTGCCCCCTCCCCACAGCTGGAAGCTTCTGCAGATGCTCCAACTGGGGCACTGGACTGGGGAGAAAGCAAAGGCTCCCTGCTGAGGGAAAGGGGAAGCTCTGAGCCGTTGCCCACCTGCAAGATGGTCACGGACTACTAGTGGTCCAGAGCCATAATTTGAGGGCCACTGCATTATAGCATACTCCTGTTCAGAATCTTGAATTGAACCCAAGATTCCTGTATCTCAGAAGGTCTTTGCTATCAACAAATCATTGGGAAATTCAGAGGCTCAGTGCATATCTTCTCTCTCCAGTCATGGTTCACATACAGGATAACTGCCTACCACTGCTACTCTATAATTCAAGTGATAGAGATCTGTGGATTGAAAAGTTCAAACCCTACTGGTGGTGTCATTATGGTTTCATTTGGCAGAATTTCTTCTTTCTTATACAAAAATAACTTAAGGAATTTCATTTAAAAAACTATATTAAAAGCGGGCAAAGGTTGCAGTGTCAAATAATCAAAAGTTGGGAAATGCTAGAATTAATTTAATAATCATAGAACCTTAATCCAGCCCTCTTGTATGGACTGCAATATGAAACAGTCTAAGCAGTGTTGTGTACTGAATGAAGATATTATGTGTAGGACTCTTGTCTTGTTTGTTTGCAAAAGTTGTAAACGTGTTTAAAAAATTGCAGGTATAGGGACTGGTGGTTCTAAGCCCAACCAAAACTCCAGCTCCACTCCTGAACTAAATGGAAGGAATCATATGGCCCAAACCACAAGTGAGCGTGTGGGACAATGAAGGAGAAAATGGGAACAGGAGTAATGTCATAGAAAATTGCTCTCATCCTTTGGAGCACATGAGAGGGGATGTGCTAAATTGGTTCAAAACGTGTACGGATTATAGTTGCCTGCAGATTGTAGGTCCAAATCTGCCCAACACTGGAGGGGCTATTGAACACAGACCACAAGTAAACACTGGGGACAACAAATGAAAAAAACAGGAACAGATGTCAAAGTCATGGGGTGAAAATGAGGAACCCAGGGTATGTCTACACTACAAAGTTAATTCAAACTAACGGACATTAGTTCGAATTAACTTTGATAGGCGCTACACTAGCGCTCCGCTCGTTCGAACTTAATTCGAACTAGCGGAGCGCTTAGTTCGAACTTTGTAAACCTCATTCTACGAGGACTAAGCCTAGTTCAAACTTTCTAGTTCGAATTAAGGGGTGTGTAGCCCCTTAATTCAAACTAGTGGGAGGCTAGCCCTCCCCAGCTTTCCCTGGTGGCCACTCCGGCCAACACCAGTGAAACTCTATTTCCCCCCTCCCGGCCCCAGACCCCTTAAAGGGGCACGGGCTGGCTACGGTGCCCGTGCCAGGTGCAAGCCTACCAGCACCCAGCTAGCAGACCCTGCACCTGGCATGGATTGAGCCACCCACCCGATGCCCCCCAGCCCTCCCCCTCTTCCCGGGACCAGGCTGGTGGCTCCCAGGAGCTTGCCCAGGACCGCAAGAGGCGGGCACCCGCCTGATCTAGTGCGGACATCGTGGACCTCGTCCACGACCTCCGCACTAGGCACAGGAAAGTGGCCGTCTAGGGCAGGAGAGCTGCCAGCCTGGCCACCCAGGAGCAAGTTTGCATGAAAATCAAGGTGGTCGACTGAGACCCCAGACCCTGAGCCCTGAGCTTACAATGGCTGTACTGGGTCAGACCAAAGGTCCATCTAGCCCAGTAGCCTGTCTGCCGACAGCAGCCAACCCTAGGGACCCTGGAGGGGATGAACCGAAGACAGTGACCAAGCCATTTGTCTCGTGCCATCCCTCTCCAGCCTTCCACAAACTTTGGGCAGGGACACCACTCCTACCCCCTGGCTAATACCACTCCATGGACCCAACCTCCATGAATTGATCTCACTTCTCTTTAAACTCTGTTCTAGTTGTAGCCTTCACAGCCTCCTGCAGCAAGGAGTTCCACAGGTTGACTATTTCCTTTCTGTTATTAGTTTGAAGCCTGTTACCCATTCCTTTCCTTTGGTGTCCTCTAGTCCTTCTATTTTGGGAACTAATGAAGAACTTTTCTGTATGCACCCTCTCCACCCCACTCATGCTTTTATAGACCTCTATCATATCCCCCCCTCCATCTCCTCCTTTCTAAGCTGAAAAGTCCTAGTCTCTTTAGCCTCTCTTCATATGGGACCTGTTCCAAACCCCTCATCATTGTAGTTGCCCTCCCCTCTCCCACCTCCTTTTCCCAGTCTCCCCCAGTTTTGTTCAATAAAGAGAGATTCTATTTTTGAACACAATTGTCCCTTATTTTGTACATCAGGAAGGGGGGCTAGGGAAGGGTAAGTGGAAGGAGGTGAGGGAGGAATGGGGTACGAGCCCCAGATGGGGAGGACTGGGCTGGCTCTGTGGGCTTCTGGGGGTGGAAGCTCTCCTGCAGGCCCCCAATTGCCTCCTCTCCCCAGATGGCAGCCTGTGGCAAGTGCAGCCGGTCTGATGGCCGAGTGCTGTGATGTGCCCAGTGTGGGCACTCAGGGCACTCCAAGCCAGGACTGCTTTGCAAGCGGGGCACCCCTGAGAACTGTCTATCTGGGGTGGGGGTCGGGTCCCTTTAAGCACAGCCCTCGGCTAGCCTGAGACAGCAGCTCCACGCTCTAAGTCCTCATATGATGCCCTGCCGGCACTGCTTCCGGCCATCCTTAACCCTGGTTCAGGGTCCACTTAATGTGGACATGCTAGTTCGAATTAGCAAAACGCTAATTCGAACTAGTTTTTTAGTCTGGTTCCGTTAGTTCGAATTAGCTTAGTTAGAATTAACTAATTCGAACTAAGTTAGTTCGAATTAGCGCTGTAGTGTAGACATACCCCCAGAGGGGGATACCATGTAGAGAACTGGCCAGAGATGTAACAGTAGTACAGATCAGAAACAGTCTCCACACTTACAGAGCACCTTCCTATCCAGTTTCTTGTTTCTGTTGTAATGGATGGCTGTCTTAGCCAGCACCAGGAGAAGGCAGATGAGGACATCTTGCAGCTTTGTGGGGCCTTGGATGGGGTGTAAGAAAATGAGAAGGTGCAGGACCTGATTAAGGAGGTTTGGAGAAGCTGGTTGGAAAGTGAGTAGTGAATATAGCAGGAGACTGCTGCTGGAAGAGAAGGAGTGGTCTTGTAGTTAAGGCTTATACACACTGCACTCGGATTAAGATTGTCCAGGTAACCTTAATTCTAGCACTTCCTGTTTTTTGCAAACTTAGTATTCTCTCACTGTAGGTTTTTTGGATATAATATACACCAGATTGGAGATGGCTTCAGCAAATCTCCAGTTCCAAATGCCAGGAGTTTGGGGCATATTCAAAATTCAGTGCTAGATCCTGCATTTTACAAAGTACCTTCTTGCTTACAATAAACCTAAGAAAACCTAACCTAACAATTTGAGGGCGTTCAAAATCCAGATCTGGTTCCATTTTTTTACCTTTGCTGCATTTCTTAGCAAAAAGTAGTTGTTTCTTCATTAATACTTGGTCTCTATTTTTGCCTCGGCATTTACTTCTATATTTTCCAATGTTACTTACTAGAGAGTAGAGGATGGATTTGTTCTCCTATGTTCTGTGGTACACAGTGTTAGCAGAGTCCTCTACAGTGAAAACTTCTGTGTCCCATCCTGCTTGCATTCCCTAAGGAAGTGCAAAAGTTATGTCTCTCCTCTCCTGTGGCCCTTTTCCAGGAGAAATTCCCCGTTGACTTTCATGGCAAATCCGGGGAGGCATCTCTAATATCACTGATTTCATCACTGAACATGGGCATGTGTGACTGGAACCAGAACCCCCACTTTTCCATGTCTTTCAGTGCTTATTAGTGGTTCTTTAAAGTATTTAATGGTGTATTGGGTCTAATCCAAAATACATTGTCAGTGGAAAGACTTTTTATTGATTTCAGTGGGCTTTGGATTAAACCCATTGAGAATAAGTAGATATTCATAGTTGCTACAATATACTGCAGACTAAATACATTTATAGTTATACTGAATCTTTTGAAAAAAAATTCAATGGGCGTTTTGCCTTAGTAAGGACCATAATATCAAAACTTTTAATACACTAGTCATTATCCATCTTGTCTGCTTAAAAAACATCATGTTATCTAACTTGTCCACTTCCCCCCCACAGGCTCAATACAACTAAAAGCATTTGTAGCCTGAAATCGATTGTTATAGAAAGACATGTCTTCTAAATATACCTTTTGAATACTTCAAAGTTAAACTCTTAAAAACTGCAACAATAGACATTCTTTTTCATGATTCTGGTATTCTGAGTAAGAAATCTATTTTTGCTCGTAAATGCGGCTGCTATACTTGCCCTGCTTTTTAAGATTTGTTCTTCTCATGAGACGGTTTGCATGCTGTAAACTCAAAAAGATATACAATTAAAACTTGTTAAAGATAATTAAACTGAAGTGAAGAGGAAAAAAGCCCTGCTTCACTGCTTTGTTCATAATAATAGGTTCTGAACTATAATTAAATTCTTCCTTCCAATAATTGTATACATACAAAGGAATTTTTCCAGATAGCAAAACAATACAGTGATTAAAAATGATTAAGAAGTTGATTCCAAAAGCAAAGATGAGCCAGAGAGGGATGGAAGGGTTTTAGACATCTCTAAATATGCTGTACCAGCTGGGTACCAGATGGTGTTTGGCTACCTGCACCTACCAACTGAAATACCATAGAAGCAATTGTATATTTGCCAGAATTGGGTTCCCCTCCCTCATCTAAAAATGGCCCTCATGGGAATGACTTGGCAACATAAAAAAAAAAATTCCTGTCAGTGAGATCTATTAGATTGTGGCGTAATCTCCCAGAGGTAGAAATGGAAGCCAAATTGCTTGGCACATTAAAAACAAGAATGGACAAAACACTAGGAAATGTACTATAGGGAATTATCCTACATTGGCTGGAGGAGGAATTAGAAGACCTTATTGGTCTTATACATATCTAATTTCTGTAATTTTATCATTGCAATAACATTATTGCTTTATGTGGTATTACTTGTGAAGAATGAACTGTCTGTATTCACCTATTGTGGTTGATTGTGATGGGAGGGAAGAAAGGACTTGAGGGTACTGCTGGCTGACATGTCTCTAATAAGAATATGTAGCAGGCAATCTACATATATATAGTTTATTTTGTAATTGTTTTTATTTAAAAGGTACTTTATACAGGCACAAATATATATACTTTCCCGCAACATTTTGTCAGCATATCTTGTAAAAATAGTAAGCATTACCAGCATTATACTAGATTTGCAAACACAATCTGATTTTTTCAGATAATGAAAAAAACACTTGTAATTTGTTCCATTATCTGTGATCAAAAGATAATTAAAAAGAAAGAAAAGATCATTAAAGAAATTGGTTAAACTTTAAACTCCCTTTTCTTTTGACTGAGAGGTGCAAGCCAGAAATGGGAAGCATATCACTGTATGTAACAGTTTGCTGGCAAGACATCTTCTGTAAACTGTTATAAGCATGATTATATTAATTCTGTCCAAAATGAAAGGTTAGAGAATTCAGTAGAAGCAGTGTGCTATGGGATACAAAAAGTAAGTGATCTGCTTGAAATGAAGGTTTCAGCCTGTACTAACAAGATTGTAACTCGTTAGCCAGCTAAGACTCCCTGAATCAATACACCCAAAGAAACAGTAGCAGAAAAGAGTTATTTTTTCCTTTGCTGGTGTTATTACTTATTTATTCATTAAAATGACTAAAAAGCATTGGAGATCTAAAACCTCCAGTGTCATTTGAAAGTACCATTTTCAATCTGAGTTCCAGTTGTAGCCCTTTTTGTCTTTTGAACTAAATGCAGCTGAGGCTAAAGCTGCCCTCAGCAGAGAGAAAACAGTTGTCTCAGAAACTAGGCTTTAATTCCATTTCAAACTAGTTTCTTTCTTAAATTCTCTGATCTCTCTGCCCTGAGAGTTGTATCCATGGATGTGGCGTAGTGAAAAGAAGCCACAGCCCTCTCCACAGACTCGCCTAAGTTTTGAAACCTTTCAAGTGCAGTACACCCATGGGAGCGCCTCTCAGTACAGACAAACCTGGGGTTTGAAAACTAAGCTTTAAGTCAACTTATAGTCAGGAATTAATTTATGCTGTCAGACAGGAAGCAAGGAGAATTAGTCTAGTTCTTTAGTAGAGAGACTAAACACTCTTTAAAATGTCATCAGCACCATCCTCATTCAGTTCAAAGGCAGCAATGCTGAAATTAAAATAAACAGTTTAATCTAGGCCTGGAAATTTCAATGTCTAAAGAATCACAGGACACCTGAGAGTTCATTTTTAAAATAAAATTGTTTTTAAAATCTTAGTAGCATGGAATAATTTTTATTTAATTTAATTTTTAAATGGATTTTAAATCATCATTTTCTAAGTGCAGCAATCCACAATGAAGTTGGCAGGTGATATGAGCTGTTGACACATGCTGATGTTAAAACACCTGTTTTCAAACTCTATGACCAAAAGCAGTGTAAAATGATGGAGGAAATAATAAAGAGTTAATTTTAAGAATTTAGTTTCATTGCATAATTTTTGTACTTTCCATTGCAAAAATAAACCTGCTGATAATATCAATGAACTACTACCTCATTATAATCTGACTCTGGGGGAAATGACAGTTTATTTTGCTGGATATATATTGTCTCAAAAGCGGTGACCAAATTTTGTTAGGACCTTACACAACAACTGTGACTTAAGGAATAAACACTGAGGCTACGTCTAGACTGGCATGTTTTTCCGCAAATGCTTTTAACAGAAAATTTTTCTGTTAAAAGCATTTGTGGAAAAGAGCGTCTAGATTGGCAAGGATGCTTTTCCGCAAAAAAGCCTCGATCACCACTTTAGCCATCAGGGCATTTTTGCGCAAAACAGAACTGTGCTGTCTACACTGGCCCTCTTGCACAAATGATTTGCACAAGAGGGCTTTTGCCCAAATGGGAGCAGCATAGTATTTCCGCAAGAAGCACTGATTTCTTACAATAGGAAGTCAACGTTCCTGTGGAAATTCAAGCAGCCAGTGTAGACAGCTGGCAAGTTTTTCCACAAAAGCAGCTGATTTTGTGGAAAAACTTGCCAGTCTAGACACAGCCTGAGAGAGCCATCCTACTTCCTGTTAGTTATGCCTTGCACTGCTCCATAGCACAGAGGTATACCTGGCCAGATGAGGAATCTCCTTTCATAGGAGAATGCCTTGGTAACCTGGAGCTGGCAGAGCCAGCTGTACATTAACACTCCGCCATACCCCCTACTACTGTTTTCCGAGTCAGGATGGAAGAAAGGGGGATAAGCGAAAGAGCTGTAATGTTTCCCTGGGGCCATGGGAAACAACACACTATTTAGAGCAGTCCGGAAACTACTGTGATTGAAGCAGTCGCCAAAGACTGGCCAGCCCTAAAATTGAGAAGCTACAAAAATGGCATATTGGATCATTTGCCAACATATTCTATGGGATTCTATATTATATGCTATATAAGCACAAATATCAGAGCGCGTAGGCATGAAACCTGGCTGGTTTAGAATCATAGAATCCTAGGGCTGGAAGATACCTCAGGAGGCCATCAAGTCCAGCCCCCTGCCCAAAGCAGGACACATCCCAATTAAATCAACTCAGCCAAGGTTTTGTTAATCTGAGACTTAAAAACCTCTAGGGATGGAGATTCCACCACCTCCCTAGATAATCCATTCCAGTATTTCACCACCCTCCTAGTGAAATAGTTTTTCCTAATATCCAACCTAGACCTCCCCCACTGTAACTTGAGACCATTGCTCCTTGTTCTGCCATCTATCACTACTGAGAACAGCCTCTCTCCATCCTTTTTGGAACCTCCCTTCAGGAAGTTAAAAGCTGTTATCAAATCCCCCCTCACTCTTCTCTACTAGACTAAAGAAACCCAAATCCCTCAGTGTCTCCTCATAGGTCATGTGCTCCAGCCCCCTAATCATTTTGGTTGCCATCCGCTGGGCCCTCTCCAATGTATCCGCATCCTTTCTATAGTTGGGGGAGGGCAGCTGAATAAAGGGGAATAATCACTTCTCAAATCTGTTGGCAATGCTCCTCCTAATGCAACCTAATATTCCATTTGCCTTCTTGGCTACAAGGGCACACTGTTGACTCATATCCAGCTTCTCATCCCCAGGTCCTCTTCTGCCAAACTGCTACTTAGACATTAATTCCCCTGTCTGTAACAGTACTTGGGATTCTTCCTTCCCAAGTGCAGGAGTCTACTCTTGTCCTTGTCGAACCTCATCAGATTTCTTTTGGCCCAATCCTCTACTCTGTCTAGGTCACTCTGACCCTATCCCTGCCCTCCAATGTATCTACCTCTTCCCCTAGCTCAGTATCATCTGTAAACTTGCTGAGGGTGCAATCCATCCCCTCATCCAAGTCTTTAATAAAGATGTTGAACAAAATTGGTCCTAGAACCGATATTTGGGGCACTCCACTACAAACTAACTGCCAACCTGACATTGAGCTGTTGATCACTACCCGTTGGACCCAACAGTCTAGCCAGCATTCTATCCATCTTATAGTCCATTTATCCAATTCATACTTCCTTAACTTGCTGGCAAGAATTATGTGGGAGACCATATCAAAAACTTTGCTAAAGTCAAGGTATATTACATCCACCGACTTTCCCATATCCACAGAACCAGTTACCTCGTCATAGAAGCTAATCAGATTGGTCATGACTTGCCCTTTGTGAATCCATGTTGACTATTCTTGATCACTTCCCCTCATCCAAGTGCTTCAAAATGGATTCCTTAAGGATCCCCTCCATAATTTTTCCAGGGACTGAGGTAAGGCTGACTGGTCTATAGTTCTCTGGATTGTCCTTCTATCCTTTTTTAAAGATGGGCACTACATTTGCCTTTTTCCAATCATCTGGGATATCCTGGTATCTCCACGAGTTTTCAAAGATAATTGCCAAAGGCTCTGCAATGACATTTGCCAACTCCCTCAGTACTCTTGGATGCATTAAATCTGGATCCATGGATTTGTGTACGTTTAGCTTTTCTAAATAGTTCTTAACCTGTTCTTTCTCTACTGAGGGCTGCCCACCTGATTCCCGTACTGCATTGCCTAGTGCAGTATTCTGGGAGCTGACCTTGTCTGTGAAGATGGGGGCAAAGAAAGCCTTCAGCTTTTCCCGCATCATCTGTCACTAGGTTATCTCCCTCATCCAGTAAGAACCCCAAACCCTCTCTGATCACCCTCTTATTGCTAACACGCCTGTAGAAACCTTTCTTGTTACCTTTCATATTCCTTGCTAGCTGAAATTCCAATTGTGCTTTTGCCTTCCTGATACCTCCCTGCATTCTCAAGCAATATATTTATACTCCTCCCATGTCATCTTGTAAGCTTCCTTTTTGTGTTTAAGTTCATCAAAGATTTCCCTGATAAACCAGTCTGGTCACCTAATATATTTGCTCTTCTTACTGTGCATGAGGACAGTTTCTTCCTGTTCCTTTCATAACGTTTCTTTAAAATACTGCCAGCTCTCCTGGACTCCTTTCCCCTTAATGTTAGCATCCTAGGGAATCCTGCCCATCAGTTCTCTGAGGGAGTCAAAGTCTGCTTTTCTGAAGTCCAGAGTGAGTATTTTGCTGCTCTTCTTTCTTCCTTTTTCAGGATCCTGAAATCTACCATCTCATGATCACTGCTTCCCAGGTTTCTACCCACATCTACTTTCCCTACTAGTTCCTCCCTGTTTGTGAACTCAGTAGGTTGCATGGCAAAATATGTGTGCACCATGGCACTTGGGTGTGTTTGTTTTCTCCTTCAAAGTAGGATTGGTCACTCTGTATAGGGATAAAATAGATGACTGGTATTTTCTCTCTCCCCATTTCATTCTTGAGAATGAATATTGACTTTCTGTTCCCTTATCCCTCCTACTTGGTTGTAACTGTAATGGAGAATACGTACTTTATTTTTCTGCCACAGCACGAATGTTTGGAGAATGTTGAAGAGTTAAAAGGCCTGAACCTCATCCATGGGACTCAATGCCCACATTCATCTCTGGTGTAACTCCACTGGCTTCAATGATGTCTGAATTTGTCTCTTGACCTTAGTAAGGCTACATCAGGATAAGTTTGTCATTGAGGGTATGTCTACGCTACAGCACTAATTTGAACTAACTTAATTTGAATTAGTTAATTCGAACTACTGCATCTAGACCTAAAAACTAGTTTGAATTAGCATTTTGCTAATTCGAACTAGCATGTCCACATTGAGTGGATCCTGAACCGAGGTTAAGGATGGCTGGAAGCAGTGCCGGCAGGGCACCAGATTAGGACTTAGAGCGTGGAGCTGCGGTCTCAGGCTAGCCGAGGACTGTGGTTAAAGAGACCTGACCCCCACCCCGGACAGACAGTTCTCAGGGTTCCCCGCTCGCTTGTCTAACTCGATGAAGGACAGCAAAGCAGTCCTGGCTTGGAGTGCCCTGAATGCCCACATCCGGCACATCACAGCACTCGGCCATCAGCCCGGCTGCACTTGCTGCAGGCTGCCATCCGGGAGGGGGGAGGTGAATCGGGGGGGCTGTAAGAGAGCTTCCACCCCGAGGAACCCGCAGAGCCACTCCAGTCCTCCCCATCAGGGGCTCGTACCCCATTCCTCCCTCACCTCCTTCCACTTACCCCTCCCTACGCCCCCTTCCTGATGTACAAATAAAGGACACGTGTGTTCAAAAACAGAAACTCTCTTTATTGAACAAAACTGGGGGAGACTGGGAAAAGGAGGTGGGAGAGGGGAAGAGAGAGGGTGGGAGAGGGGAGGGCAACTAAAATGATCAGGGCTTTGGAACAGGTCCCATATGAAGAGAGGCTAAAGAGACTGGGACTTCTCAGCTTAGAAAAGAGGAGACTGAGGGGGGATATGATAGAGGTCTATAAAAGCACGAGTGGTGTGGAGAGGGTGCATAAAGAAAAGTTCTTCATTAGTTCCCATAATAAAAGGACTAGAGGACAGCAAATGAAATGAAAGGGTAGCAGGCTTCAAACTAATAACAGAAAGTTCTTCTTCACAAAGCAAATAGTAAACCTGTGGAGCTCCTTGCTGCAGGAGGCTGTGATGGCTAGAACTATAACAGAGTTTAAAGAAAAGTTAGATAAATTCATGGAGGCTGGGTCCATGGAGTGGTATTAGCCAGGGGATAGAAATGGTGTCCCTGCCTCTGTTTTGGAAGGCTGGAGATGGATGGCACAAGACAAATGGCTTGGTCATTGATTTCGGTCCATCCTCTCCGGGGTAGCTGGTGTTGGCCTCTGTCGGCAGACAGGCTACTGGGCTAGATGGACCTTTGGTCTGACCCAGTACGGCCGTTCTAAGCTCAGGGTTGGGGTCTTACTGGACCACCTTGATTTTCATGCAAACCTGCTCCTGGGTGGACAGGCTGGCAGGTATCCTGCCCTAGATGGCCACTTTCCTGTGCCTAGTGTGGAGGTCGTGGACGTTGGAGGCTTCCCCCCAAACCTCGATGAGGTCCACGATCTCTGCACTAGACCAGGCTGGCGCCCGCCTCTTGCAGCCCCGAACAGGCTCCTGGGAGCCACCAGCCTGGTCCCGGGAAGAGGTGGAGGGCTGGGTGGCAGCAGGTGGCTGGTTCGTGCCGTACCAGGTGCAGGGTCTGCTGGCTGGGTGCTGGCAGGCTTGCACCTGGCACGGGCACCGTAGCCAGACCGTGCCCCTTTAAGGGCTCCGGGGCCAGAAGGGGGGCAGAAGAGTTTCCCTGGTGGTTCCCAGAGTGGCCACCAGGGAAAGCTGGGGAGGGCTAGCTTCCCACTAGTTCGAATTAAGTGGCTACACAGCCCTTAATTCGAACTACTTAATTCGAACTAGGCGTTAGTCCTCGTAGAATGAGGTTTACCTAGTTCGAATTAAGCGCTCCGCTAGTTCGAATTAAGTTTGAACTAGCGGTTTGTATGTGTAGCACCTATCAAAGTTAATTCGAACTAATGTCTGTTAGTTTGAATTAACTTTGTAGTGTAGACATACCCTTACTCTTCTTTTTTTACAAATTCTGCAAACATGTAAGGTACTGGCCATTTTGAATCTACAGGGCCCATATATCCATCCAACTTTTCTGCCTGAAGGGCTGCATTTGAAAAAAAACCCTACTTCCCATTTCCTGAGCTGAATTTTACTTGTGGGTATCTGCTTATGCCATTTTAAAGAGAGAGCAGCCTTGTTACAATTTGGTTTCATTATTATTTTTGCATGTACTAAGAGTTTCGATATGCCTATTTTAGAAATCTAAATAAATAATTAGCTCTGAAATATTTACTTTGAATTAATTTGATTGGAATAATCTCACTATAAATTACAACTCTGCATGTTCATCATCTTGCTCTCCAACCCCTAAATGTATATGGATTAGTGGTCAATGTGCACACTGTTTTTATTTAATACAGTAGCAATGATCTTCATTAAACTTTTTATTTCTATAATTAACAGACATAATGTTTATGAAATAGTAGAGATAATCCTGAATGCATGAAATGGAGCTGATACATTTCGCTGAGCAGCTTTCCTCTTTGGCACTTGTGTGCAGCATACTTCCTTTCGGAACAAAGTCCCAAATCGCAATGATGTCCCAAATCACAGGATTAATGTGTCTATGAACAGACCTCTTATGCCTTCAGAATGAAGTACTCCTTGCTAATTTCTCTTCAAGACACCAGCTTAATTGCATTTTAAACAAATGGGCTGCTTTGCTGGCCAACTTTTAAATGAGATAACAGCAATGTTCACTCTCCAGCAGTGATGAGTGCCTTGCAGTAGATTCAAAACTCTGTTCAATAACAGGTTTAATCTCACACCAGCAGATTTACTGCAGAATAAACTGCCACTGAGCTCATAATTAGTAAAAAAAAAAAAAAAAAAATCCAACCTACTAAATATTTTCAAAAGCAGCAGGCTATGTTAGTGGAAATTTTCAGTCCTATTCTTTGTGTGTTTTATTGATTTTATGTATGATATTGGGAATTCATGCTATGATTTAAGATAATGGTCTGTATCGATCACTTAAGCAGTTGTTTAGCTACGCAGTAACAAAATGATGCTCCCATTCACAGAATGTGAACCAGACAGCGGGGAGACCACAGTGCATTCCTCTTTAATGTTTATTTCTATTTTCCAAAAGCATATTCGCTGCTGGAAAACAACACAAGCAAACATTTGTGCTTTAGAAACAATCTTCTCATCATTCTCTTTGTTGCAGCTATTAGTGGCCAATTGTGATTCAGTGAAACCCAGATCAGCAGATGTTCTAAAGTATATTCTCTGTAGCATGAAAACAAATATTAATGAGAACTGGAACTAGAGGAAACAAAATGGTCAACACATTTTCTAATGTCTGAGGTCATGACTTTCAGAGTTTTCTAATGTTTAGTGACAATATTATTATATAGTATCTGGCTGTGTTTTATTCAGTTTTTATGAGTCCATATATGATCTCACATAAGTTAACAGATAGAAACCATGGTATCAATATAAAATGTGCATGTGTTATGTATATGGTATTTGTGTCCAGTTAGAAAAAAATTATGCAATTAATCTGCTTATTCATAAAAGTACAGTAATACTTAAACCATCGCTGGTTTGCAGATAGATTGTTCTCTTCCTGGCTATGTCTACAACATATCCATCATGTAAGAAAGTTAGTAGGACAAAATGACTATAGTGTCTTCACTTTAAAATAGTTTATTTTCATAAGATATAGTAATATCATCAGCATTGTATAGTATGTGTTATATATATAAGTAAGGTTCAGAATATCAAATGGAAAAGTGTGACAAGCACAAAGCTCTCATATGACAGTACATCACAGGAGCCATAAAATCACTATACACCTGCTTAACGTTGCCTGTTTAAAGCAATTATTCTGAAAAGCAAAGTTTGTGGCCACAGGTTCAAGTCCCCTTCACTATCGCCCAGTTAAAGTGTTGAGGCAGCAATTTACTCCTTGGAGAAGCAACTCCACAGTGTCAGTATCTTTCAATTTTAGCAAAATCCCACAAAGGCCTGCTCTTTAATCTATTTACATTCACAATGGTGCCATGATTTGAGGAGTGTCATGGACCAAGAGAAAAAGTGCTACTCTGATTAAAAAGCCTGCATTTATTTTAAAAGGGACCTGAGTGTCTCCAAAGTATGTCATCTATTTAGGGAGTGTGTTCAGGTGCTACTAGCACATGTAAAAAAGCAAATACAAACCGAAGAGCCATTTGTGAAGATTTTAGACTTAGATGTCTTGCTTTGCTTCAGCATTCCTTGCATTTTTTAGCCTGCAGTTGAATTATAAGTGCAAGAATAAGTACTTATGTTGGCAAAGATACATAACTGTGACCCATTCATGCTGACTCCATGTGAAGGTGTTTTCTGTCTCTTGGCTATAAACAAGGACATTAGCCAGTCAAGTGGAGGTGGAGAATCTTTGTCTGGGAGGCCTATGGTAGTGCAGGAAGTTTTCAGGGCAGGTATCATCTAGAACATCACTTCTGCTTTCCAGGGTGCATCAGTCTCCAGCAGGAATAGTTGTTGTCAGAATGCTATGTAGTGCTGGTAGATCAAGGATACCAAGAGACAACTCAATAGCTCACCCGAAGGTCAGAGACATAGCTAACAAGAATTGTAGACAGAGGGTGGAGAAAAAATTTCACATCCCAAGAGGGGGCTGCATATAGTCTTCATTCAGGGCCAAGAGGAAGTGTTCTGTTTAGATCAAGTAGTGAAGTGTGCTATTTTTAAATATTCACAAGCAGCAACACTGACAAAGTTAAAATGGCCTTTTTTTGCCATTTCTGCAAATATTTGTTCTCATCTTTGGTCCCTCTCATAGGAATGCCTCCTCCAATGATGATTATGGCTCTTCCATGATAGTCCAAATTCCTGACACTTCTGGGCATAACATACACTGTTCATGATACAAACTTGGATTTTCTCTACACTCTTCTGAAAATAGCCGCTTCTGTGAGGGTACGTCTACACAGCAGGGCTAAAGTCAGAATAAGCTATGCAACTTCAGCTATATCAATTTTGACTTCAGCTACACAATAACTTAATTTTGGCGTTTGGCGCTGTCTACACACCAGGAAGTTGAAGAAAGAACTCTCTGCCTTCGACTTCCCTTACTCCTCCTGAAATGAGGGTTACCAGAAGTTGGAGTAAGAAGTCCTCCACATCAACATTATTTTGAAATAAAGGCTTGTAGTGTAGATGCACTCATGGGCTGCGTCTAGACTGGCAAGATTTTGCGCAAAATCTTGCTGCCTTTCTACACTGGCCAGTATAAACGCTCTCTTGCGCAAATACTTTTAAGGGAAAATCTTTTCTGTTAAAAGTATTTGCGCAAGATCATGCCAGTCTAGACGCAGCCTTAGTAATTTATACCAATATATCAATAGGTCTTGTGAATAAAAAACAGGACTATGTAGTCTATAAAGTGCTACATAGTCCTGTTTTTTGTTTCAGCTACACCAGACTAACACGGCTACATTTCTATCACTATTCTTGTGAATAAGTTATTGGACAGAGTTTCCAGGTCTGGCTTCATTTCATTGCTCTGCTATAGCTGTCTCATCTAATCTTAACCTTTCTGTGCTTGAGTTCCTCCATCTGTATAAAGGACACAATTTCTGGGCTAGTTGTGAGGATGGGTTTATTACTGTTTCAGTGACATTCAATTACCATAGTGGTCGAGCCCACATAAGTATCTAGATCAGCAGGGTATAATATGCTCCTTTCTGTAATGGTTGCATGTGTTGACCTTTAATAACAGGTATAGCTTATACCATTTGGAGGTATTCAGATCCTCACTCCCTTCAGATGGGAATAATATTCCATTCCAAAGATGACCCATACTCATGGGTCATTCTAGCAACATGCCATTAAGACCAACCTGATCCTTTCTTTGTATAGAATCAAGTTTAACTATGCTTTGTTTTTATTTAATTCCAACGTGGTGCTAGACACTTCAGAGCCATATATGAATACAAGAACCTCATCTTGAAGGACTTTGGAAGCTAAAAAGACAACATACAAACTCAGGAAGGAAATCTGAAGGGACTGAAATCAGTTGATTGTGTAGTGCAATGCATGTTTATAAGTGGCATCATTTTTCTTCCTACATTAAAAATATTAATTTGTATATTTGTTTAGCACTTGGCTAAGATGGGTACTATGAGAAAGGATCATTTGGAAGAAGTGAGATTTAAAGGTAAGAACTTAAAGAGAGTGTAAATATGTTAGATAGCTCAGGGAGAAGTTTTCAGGAATATGGAAAAGCAAAGAAAAAAATTGAGACAGACATGGGACAGTGTAGCAAGGTAGTCTGCCCCTTTTAGGGCCTTCAGAAATAAGGAACAGAAAGCCCTGACTTCAGGAGAAGCAGAGCAGACAGGTGTTGGGAACAAGTTAATCTAGCTCATTAGTGGCCATGATTCCCAGCTTTAAGATATACATACGGGCCCAACTCTGTAAAGAGAGGGGAGGAGTGTCAGGAGAGACAAACACTTCCCTAAGCAGTGGTGGAGGAATTGTTTCACTAGCCCTCTTGCTTTATGGTCCTCCTGAGGCTAAGAAAGAGTCATGACCCTTGAGCTATAAGGAATGAAAGAGAGGACTCTTCATTATCAGTCCTGGGAACGACTATCACCTCTGTTCCTTTCTTCTGTTTTTTGCATTTGTGTAAGTGAAGAATAAAAAAACCTTGTCTTGAAGGCTAAAATAGATTTGGATGTTGCTGGCTGCTTTGTCTCCCGAGCTGGTGGAAGATCCATCTGGCAATTTGTCCTGAGAATCTGATCCTGAGGACCAATTAGAAACCAGTTACCACCAATAAGGAAAGGTTGAATGTATTTAGATAGTGGGTAAGATAAATGACATTTTATTTTGAACAGGTATAGATAGGAAAAGTTATAGTTGAATCCAGGAAGCCAAAGAATAAGAGAAATAAACAAGGGCATAGATGGGTTTCCATAATGGGAATAGGGAAGTACAGATGTATTCTGGAGATGTAGAGCTGAAAGATTGTCATGGGTGGCAAATAATGTAAAAAGAAGGTGAGAGTGAAGGCTAAAAGGTTATGAGACTGACAGGAAAATAGTTTAGATATCAACAGTGATAGAGGGAAGGAAAAGAGATGAATATTCTTCACATGACTTACATTGGTGTTTTATATAGTACAATACAAACTTCAGTATATAATAGGTACCTCCCATTATAAACCATACTACTATACAACATAAAATCTGTAGGCTTTTCTTGAACAAAGTCAGCTGCAGGATAGGGATTGTTTTCTGGGAGTTCTGGATATCTTTCACTAGACCATTCTCTTCATTTTCTTCCTGTATTGAACTTCTAGACATATTGGCTTGTTTGAATTTCTGGAGAATGAGAATCACAAAATTCAGTCTCATTCAGCTTATTAATTTTTTGGCTTTAGCCTCAATGTAAATTATCATCCTGAGTTTCTTTTCATCCATCTGAAATTTTTACCTTGCAAACTGCAACTGATTAAATTACTATGTCATGAATATCTGTCCTCATTCACTCAAAACAAATCTGCATCATTAATATTTGCTTCTCCATCACAGCACAAATGTAAATATATTGTGTAAAAGACATTGGATACAAAGAATACTTTAAGCTAAAAATATCAATTTATTATTTAGACAAAGGTTATACAGGTTATCAAAGAAGTCTTCAAATTGTTTACTTTAAAATAGGCAAATGGCCTTATTTCAGCCTGAGGGGGAAACCATGGTAAATGTTTTATGGTGACAGAATGTGGTTTTGTGCAGCACAAGTGGATCATGCTGAGCTTTTTATGATATTTATGAGCCTTCCCTTATTCTCTTGCACAATTTCAAGAGAGATTGAAAAGAGGTGGAAAGCTGCATGGTTTAGTTTGAATTAGTCCTGCATGTTTTCTGAGGCAGCACCTCCTAGAATGCTACTGATGTTTGTGAGAAACTGTTTGGCTTTGGCTGGACTATTTTGATTCTGAAAGACTTTTGGTTTATTTTTCCATGCTTTCTACTCCAGTCTCAGGCTTGCTTGGAAAATCCTAAATGGGTTCTTGGTATGGGACATTACTAATGGTAATGGAAGAGAGCCAGCTTCCTTCATGCAGAAATTATTATATTGGGTGGCTACGGAACCTGAACAACAAACCTACTGTTCCTATATTACTATTTTTCAGTTTCTCCAATGCACCCAGTAAAAAGAATATTTAGAAGAAGATAAGGTGTTTTTGACAACACCAAAAAAAGTGTTGATAGCTATAGGAAAAACATTTGTGGTTACAGTAGGGAAATTAAAAGGTTGCAGTGGAATGAGTGACTCGAGCTTCGTAATAAAATACAAAGTCTTTTCACGTCTAGGTCACTGGTTCATAATAGGCTCAAGATGATAATGACTGAAAGCCATTACCATTTCAAAAGTGTTTTGTGAAATATGGTGGTGATATCAGTCTAGTCATGGCAAAGAGAACAAGGCCTGAAAAGTCATGGAAACGAACATTCACTCTGAATGGTCCTCCTAGAAGGGAGCTGGGAAGGACTTTAGGGTGCGTTAAAGTCTGAACTTCTGATTCTCCTTTCATAGCTGATATCTGACTAGGAACATTTATTCTGGCAAGGGGGTACCTTCCTCAAACACTAAATTCACTTTTTCAGGTTTAGAGAGGAAAAAATGGCTTTAACATTAAGAAAAAAGATGTAACATGATTTAACTCTCCATCACTTGGGTCAGAGGTTATGCTACAATTGTCATAGGGAAGGACATTCTCTACTGTGAAATTGAGAACAATAGATCTATGGTCTAGAAAATGTCTTGCATTTTTAGGCTGCCTTTCTAAATTTTGCAAATTTAGTAGCCAATATACACCAACAATTTGTTAGAACTAATTCTGCCCCTAAACTAAAAAGCTGTCTTACAAATGAGGCTTATGAAAAGCTAAAAAAATTGTCATTCACACATTTAATTAAAAATACACAAAGAAAGCTTATGAATATAAAGAGCAACTGAATCCAATAAATGGTATACCCCCTTTTCACCGGCTGCTCATAATGCAGCTATTTAACTATAGCAGTTACAAATGCTAGCTTTGCAAGCCAACTGCACTATAGTAATACCATGTGCTGCTGCTTAAAAAGAAAAACACTTTTTGCATTTCACTGCATTCCCTTCTTGTTCTGAACTGCTTTTTTCCGTGTCCTTCCAGAATGTTGGGCTGGCTTCCCAATATTGCCTAACCTCATCACCTTTCCAGAGAGAACACAGCACTATAGAAATGTAAGGCTCGAAGAGAAATCTCAAAAGGTCAACTAGTCCAATCCACTGCTAGACCAATTCTCTGATTTGTCAATGTCTTGTCCTCCAGAGTGTTTTCAGATTGGTGTCACCTACACATTTTGTAGGCATATTCTCCATTATCCAAGTCATCAATGAAACTATTGACAAATACTGAGTACAAGATTGATTTCTGTGGGGCCCTACTAGATATGTCCTTCCAGTCTGACAGAAAACCATTGATAACCAAATTTGTTTTTTCAACCTGTGTTGCTATGCCCATCAACAGGGTTGACAAAGGGGGCAGTGGGCCCAGAGATATAAAATGGCCTGGGGCTCCTGGCCACCACTGGAGCAGAGTGGCCAGTGCTGCAGGCTCTTTAAATTGCCACTGGAGTTCTGTGTGGCATGTTCCAAGCTATTTTGAAGGTTGGGAGGGCTGGCGTGGTATGCACCATTGGCCCTCTAATGTATGGTGCACCCACAGGAATACAGGACCAGAGAGATCTCCGTTATTAAGCCAATTTCTCCACTGTATGCTGTCTTGCTCCTGTAACCCTTCTGTCATTTTCCATTTCTATCCCCAACTTCCACACCTTGATCAAGGTCACTTTAAAAAAATATCTATTAGTGGGCATTTGTCACCTACTCCTTCAAACCTAGTTTAAAGTGCTCCTCATGAAGTTGGTAAGTTGGTGTCTGAAGATGCACCAAAGCATTCTCTAGCTGGCAGACAAAGTGGGGGACTGGGAATCAGGAATTAATAATTTCCAATACCAAGTCTGGTGGTGTTCTCATGTGTAGCCCTCAGTAAATCTCACTTTTGTTACATCTGTAAAATGGGATTAATATATAATAGGGGTGTTTTGAGAGTAAATTAATATTTGCAAAATGTTTTGAAGATGTAGGGTTCAAAACATAATATTTTTCACTGTATGAAACACTGAATTTTCCATTTATTCCATGCTCCCACTTAATGCTTCCCCTCCACAACCAAAATATGGATAGTTTTCCCACATTACCACTTCCTGTTTATTTCAGTGGCTGTACTCCTGAATCGTCTTTGCCTGCTGTTCCATTATTTTCTGCTCCTCTTACCCCCTGGTAATGATGAATTTTCTCCCAAAACTCAGAGGCTTCCCCTCAACACTCCTAACTATTGCTTTCTCTCTCCAAGTGAGCAGAATCACTGGATGTTCTTAGCTCCTACTAGCAACTTCCCCATCCTAGCCATTGAGAATGAATATCATCAATGCCAGCTAATCAGGTAATGTTCAGTCTGTTCATTCCTAATGACTTTCTTTTATTTTTTATTAAATTACGCAGGAGATTGTAAAGCACATTTGTGCAGCTTTAACTGAGGGACAATACTGCAGCAGGGTCCACAAACATCACTGTAATGTAGCTTGTGTCCATGTTTGACTTGTCAATCTCTTACATCAAGGGTTTACAACTCAACTATGAAAATTCCTTTGCTGTGGAATTTGGTGGGAAACATCTAAGCTACTCAAGCTTTTTTGCCCTTCTCTCAACTTTCTTTTGCAGAAAAATCATGTTAAGCTGTTTTGTTCTATATTTCACAAAAGATGGGACACCTTGGATTTCCTAGCTTTTAAAAAAATCTTAGATTTGTCTAATGTCAACTTTGTTTCTTATAATAAAAATGTTTCTAGCACAAGTTGGATTGATGACATTAGCTTTTGGATTTTATGGAAAAGCTTTTAAAAAATTTAAGAGGCAGTGCAAATGGGCAGGAACTCATCTTTACCCAAAATTTTATAAAGATTGTTAGTAGGTGAAATGATTGAGCGTGCAAGCCTCTGCAGATGAAAAGCTCCCTAAGTATGCATTGATGAGGATAACCAGAGTTGTTACTGTTTGTTGTGTCAATGATTTGCAAATAATGGGTCTCTGGGAGATTTTTAAATTGCAGCTTTCACTCCAGGCCATGGAGCTTTTTAGGATGAGCTGAGTTGCTGTGAGGTTTGGCACTCTTAAATGCACCTTAGGCAGAGGCTCTTATACTTCCTCTGAGATTATAACAGCTGGCCATTACAATTAATCAAGTGATCTATTTTTCTGTATTTCTTCTTTTTTTCTTTAATATTAATGCAATTTTCATCAAGGAAAGTAAGGATACTCATCCTATAACTTTTCACTTGATAAATCACACCATCATATGAAGGGGTGCATAAATCACAAATGCAGTTTCATGCATTTGATTTGCCTTTGAAGCAAACATCAGAGGCAAGACTAAAAGATTTATAGAATCATCGAATTTAAAGAAACCTTAACAGGTCATCAAGTCCAGTCCCCTGGACCAAGTGCCGTTTAGATCATCCCTCATCAGTATTCATCTAACTTGTTCTTAAAAATCGCCTATGATGGAGATTCCACCACTACCCTGGCAATTTATTCCAGTGTTTGACCATCATGGCACTTGGGCTTTTAAAAGTCCAACCTAAACTTCTCTTGCTGCAATTTAATCCCATTGCTTCTTGCTCTAATCAGAGATTAAAGGAGAATATTTCTCCCTCCTGCTTGTAACAACTGTTTAGGTACTTGAAAGCTGTTATGTTCTCTCCCAGTCTCCTCTTTTCCAGATTAAACAAACCAAACTCTTCAATCTCACCTCGTTTTCTAGACCTTTAATAATTTTTGTTGCTCTTCTCTAGATCTTCTCTATTTTCTCCACATCCTTCCTGAAATGTGATGCCCACAACTGGATACAATACTCCAGTTCAGGCCTAATCATCATAGAGCAGAATTACTTTTCGTGTCTTGCATACAACACTCCTGTTAGTTAATCCCAGAATTATGGTTTTTGGTTTTGTTTTTTTGCAACAGTATTATACTGTTGCCCATATAGAGCTTGTGGTCCACTATCTAATAGATCCCTTTCTGCAGTACTTTTTCCTAGGTAGTAATTGCCCATTTTGTATGTGCATAATGGATTGTTCCTCCCTAAATGGAGTACTTTGCATTTCTCCTTATTTAATTTCATTCTGTTTATCTCAAACCATTTCTCCAGTTTGTCAAGATTATTTTGAATTATAACCCTGTCCTTGCAATCCCTTCCAGCTTGGTATCATCCATAAACTTGAGAAGTGTACTCTCTATGCCATTATCTAAATCATTGAGGAAGACATTGAACAGAATCAGACCCCAAACTGATCTTTTATGTCCTTCCAGAGTGGCCGAATCATTGATACCCACTCTGGGAATGGTAATCCAATCAGTTATGTACTGGCCATATAGTAGCTCCATCTAGGTTGTATGTCACTAGATTTGTTAAGGAGAAGGTCAGGCAAGACTGTATCAAATGCTTTACTAAAGTCTAGATATACAAAATTGACTGCTTCCCCTTTATCCACAAGGATTGTCATCCTGTCAAAGAAAGCTATAAGGTTGGTTTGACATGATTTGTTCTTTACAAATCCATGCTGACTGTTAGTTATCACTTTATTATCTTCTAGACATTTGCAAACTGGTGCCTTAATTATTTGCTCCATTAACTTCCCTGGTACCGAAGCTAAGCTGACTGGTCTGTAATTCCCTGGGTTGTCCTTATTTCCCTTTTTAATAGATGGGCACTATATTTCCCCTTTTCAGTCTTCTGAAAACTTTCCTGTATTTCATGACTTTTCAAAGATAATAGCTAATGGCTCAGATATCTCCTCAGTCAGTTCCTTGTTGTTCCAGTGTGTGTTTCATCAGGCCCTGGTGACTTGAGGACATCTAACTTGTGCAAGTAATTTTAACTTGTTCTTCCCTTGTTTTAGCTTCTAAACCTCCCTCATTTTCATTGGCATTGATTATATTAGGCATACGACCACTATCAACTTTCTTGGTGAAAACTGAACCAAAGAAGTCATTAAGTACCTCTCCCATTTCCACATTCCTTGTATTTCTCACCTTTTACGTAGACAGCCAAGATGCTGGTTTGATTTTACCCTCCAATTCTATCTTGTTTCACCTTTATCCTTGCTATTTTAGTTCATGTGCCCCCCAATTTCTGACCATTTTACTAGATCACCATGGTTTTGCTCAAAGTATACAGTTAGACAAAAACTTGAGTTTCTGGGTTTTGATTACACAATTTTAAACACAATTATCTGAAGCCAATGTCATTCCTGCGATTTGTAGTAGAAATGTTTCATGTGCAGATCACCATGTTTAGAACACACTCAGGGCCCATAGCAGTGATTTATTGGTGTATTCTAACAACGCCTCCATAAAGCTGTATGCTACTGCAATTCAAGCATAACCGTATGCACACTTGAACCAACATAACCCTGAAATGAGATGATACGGAAGAAGTGAAAGAAGACAAGCTACTACACAGCAGCATCCAAACGTTGATCACAGGGTCCTGAAACAGTCTAACTCAGGGGTGCTTGGTTCTGCTGTGAAGGCAGGGGACTGGACTCAATGACCTCAAAGTCCCTTCCAATTCTAGTGTTCTACGATTTTAGGGGTGGCAGCATCACATAAGTCAAAAAAGCTGGTTCCAGAAGCAGGAAGAGAGCCAGCTGGTAAAGCACTAGAGAAAGAAGGACCCTGAAATTCAATCAAATATCATCTCACCTCAATAAAGAAGTGTGAGTCAACTGGCAGTTTGAAAAGGTCAGAGGTTAGGGGTCACCACTGGCCACAAGGCATAACCTAATTTTAAATGAGTAGCATCAACTTAGAAATAGCTTGAAAGATGCCTTGTTCTAAGCAGAGAGAAATGTTGAATAACCACCCATAGAAAAGAGTGATCTACTACAGGTTGGACCTCCCCGGTCTGGTACATATGGGACCTGACCATTCCTGAACCTGGGAATTTGCTGGATCAGGGAAGGTTCCCTGCCACAGCCCCTTAGCTGCTGACTCTCAGCGCTGCCAGCACTGGGGAGATCCCCCCCCCCACTACCTTCAGCCCTGGCCTTCTGGGTTGCAGGCTGCACTGCCTGATGATCTGCCTGGTGGGCTCCTGCAGCTCATCCTGCAGGCTGCCACAGGCTACAGCCTTATACTGCTGTGGGTTGCCAGGGCCTAGCTTTGGCCCTGGTCAGGCTGCTGAGGGCTTAGGCTCCTGTCCTGCAGCATCCTGCAGGCTCTGACACTGCCTCTGCAGGCTACCTGGGACTCTGGCCTCAGCCCCGTACTACCAAGGGCTGTCGCCAGCCTGGTCCTGCACTGCCAGGGGCTGCCCTGGATCCAGTTCCAGTGCTGCAGGCTGCCAGGTTTTGCTGCCGACTTCATTTCCACTGCTCCAGGCTGCTGGGGGCTGCTGCCAGCTCCTGCCCCTGTCCCATTCCGCTGATTCAGCCCAGCCCCACTCCTAGGTTGCCTTCCTGCCACTAGGTTACTGGGGCTCTCTCATTCTAGCATATCCATTGTGCTGCAGGATCATGGATGTTGCCAGACAAGAGAGTTCCAATTTTGGGAGGTGCAATCTGTAGTATAGAAGAGGTTATTTCCTTACAAAGCAAATTATCCCCATCAACAAGGGGAGGCCTTGGAAATAGACACAGTGGAAACTGGAAGAAAGAATACTATCTTACAATGAAGCAATCACAGTGAAAAAGAACTTTCTTGATGTATATGTGATAGTATTGGTAATTCAGAGGAGGTGCACTAGGGCCAAGCAGGCTCCGTGACAATGACAAAGTCAGGTTCATGTGGAATTATGAAGAATTAGAGCCTGATTCAACTCCCATGAAAGTCAAAGGAAAGATTTCCATTGACATCAGTAGGACACAGATTAGACATGGAGTTAAAAAAAAATCACACCTGTTTGCCCAAATTTTGATAAGTGACTTTTCCTGGTCACTCTGAAGATTAGCTGTTTGCAGATCTGATATCTCTTTTCCACCTCTTGCCACACTCTGCCTTCTCTTAGCTTTCAGTGATGAAAGATGCTCTATGTTCATGGTTTAGTCCTCCAGCCAAGTTACATATCTTCCCCTTCTGGGATATAAAAATTTCTATTTACAAACCGACCCATATAGTCTTCCCATTCACTACCCAATTCATACCACTTCCCCAGTCGCTGCTAGGGGAAACCCAGAGCTATTCTCCAATCTAGAGTCTAGTTCTTTTCTTCAGAAGAGAAAGTGTGTTCCATTCAGGACCTTACAGCCTTTACCCTGAGTCTCTCCTACTTTTTCCTCTGTTTGCAAGCCCCAAATCTCCCTCCTCCCTGGGAGTAACTGTAGATTACTTTGACATTGTAACTTCCAAGCATACCTCCATTTTCCCAGACAGTGACAGCAAACTACTTCCCTGCATTACTCTCTGCCAACTTCCTGTCTTTGTAAATGCACCACAAGTCCTTCCTTCTCATCTGGGCTCCCTTGTTCAGTCAGAGGATTATTTAAGTCACCTGATTTCCTTCAGCTGTGACTTGGCTGGTTAATTGGTCCTTGCTGAGCCTTCATTAACCCCTTCAGGGCAGATAGTATTTTAACAGTTTGCTTTGACCTGCTTGGCAACTTTACCGTGAATTAACATATGTTTGAGCTATACGAATGTATTCAACAATTTTAGTAAACATTTGTGGAAGGAAAAACTGGCATTTTTGCCTATGTGCAATGATTAGGCAAACTCATGACTACAAAGGATGTAATGATGGTTTTTTGTGCAGAACAGATACTTCCCTGGGAGTAATTAAGTATCGCTTTATATATTTAACTATTTTATTATTAATGTCTTTAGGGACACTTAACAAGTAGAGCATGTGTACCTAAAAGTCCATAGCAAGGGAAATGTATGAAAGGGGCCATACCATGTTGTAGCTAGGTTGGCAGTGACAGGATTGTGCTTACTAAGATAAAAGTGGCAGTAGTTAGAGCCATTAGGAGCTTTTTGTAAAGGTTACCAAGTCCCTCTTCCCAGAAATACCTTTTATTATGCACTTCACAATCAATTCAATAGGAAATGTATGGGTCTTATGACCCATACAACTATCTACACTTTTTCCACTCTCTTGTTACTACCATTCTTATGGGTCAGTTTTCTCTTCAGTACAAGCACATATTGTAGCTTCCATAAACATTAATGGAATGGTGAATGGATCCTTTCATTCAGAGCAAGGGACCAGTTCAGTTGGTCTTAGCTTGAGGAAGACTGAAACCAAGCATTTAAGAAGGGTTTTAAGGGAGAATATTGTTCCTCTACATAAGAACATATGAACGGTTATACTGGGTTAGACCAAAGGTCCATCTGCCTGACAGTGGCCAGTGCCAGATGCTCCAGAGCCAGTGAACAGAACAGGTAATCAAGTGATCCCTCTCCTATCATCCACTTCCAGACAAACAGAGGCTAAGACACCATTCCAACCCATTCTGGCTAATAAATATCGATGGACCTATCCTCAATGAATTTATCTAGCTCTTTTTGAACACTGTTAAAGTCCTGGTCTTTGTAACATCCTCTGGCAGGGCATTCCAGAGGTTGACTGAGCTGTGTGAAGAAAAACTTCCTTTTGTTTGTTTTAAACCTGCTACCTATTAACTTCATTTGGTGACCCCTAGTTCCCATAACATCTGAACAAGTAAATAACTTTTCCTTATTCAATTTCTCCATACCTGTCATGATTTTATAGACTTCTGTCATATCCCCCCTTAGGCTACATCTATACTACAAGCCTCTTGAAGAAGACCAAATGGAAATGGAGTGCACATTTGCATTTCCTCTTCCTTTCCCTTCTGCGCAAGAGGTTTTTGCACAAAAAAGCGCTGTGTAGACAGCACCTTTTTGCACACACACCCCCCCCTCCACTTTTGTGCAAGATCTGTTCTTCCTCAAAGTGAGGAAGAACAGCTCTTGCACAAAAGGGGGGTTTTGCGCAAAAAGGTGCCGTCTACACAGCGCTTTTTTGCGCAAAAACCTCTTGCGCAGAAGGGAAAGGAAGAGGAAATGCAAATGAGAGTGCGACCAATGCAAATAAGTGCTTCATTTACATTTGCTCTTCCACAAGAGACTTGTAGTATAAATGTAGCCATAGTCTCCCCTTTTCTAAACTAAAAAGTCTCAGTCTAATAGACCATTATGATCAAAAGTTTGGTAGGTTGGTAGGGCTGTATGATGAACGTCAACTATCAAGCAAGTGACTCCAAGAAACCCTCTTTCAAGTCTCTTTCCTCACAAGTCAAGAGAGTTTGTGGGTGACTTAGTGGGCAGGGACCCCATCTCCACTGGAGCAACATTTACCTTGCCCATGGGACCTGATCCATCAGGCACAGTAAGAGCAAGCTTAATGCTAGAAAGCCTCCATTATAGCCTCCAGTCTAATGGGTAGGGTACTCACCTGTGATATGGGAGACTGGCTGAGTTGTCCCTCTTACCCATGAGGCAAAGGGATCTAAACAGGTTTTTCCTATCTATCAGGTATGGGCTATGGAGTGATTTGAACTCTTTCTTAGTCCCAATGAATATTTAATTATATAGACAAAGTGGAGCAGCTTCATTAGGTGAGACTGAGAGCTCCACATCAAAATATCCCATAGTCCAGACTGGGCTTTGCAGGCAAGATAGAGGTTGTCCTTCTGATCTTCAACTGGTTTGAGGATTGTAGTGGGGCTTAGGTAGGAGGTAAGTGGTTACCTGAGACATCAGTGTGGGCACCCAGTGGTAGAAATGTAATTCTCTTATGGATTGTTACAGATGAAATTTAGTTATTTAGGTACATCTACACAGCAGCGTTATTTCAGAATAACTGATGTTATTCTGAACTAACAAAAAGTGTGTATACACTACAAGCCTTTGTTTTGAAATAATGTTGAGCTGGAGGAATTCTTACTCTGACTCACAGTAATCCTCATTTTACAAGGCATAAGGGAAGTCGAAGGAAGTTCTTCCTTCAACTTCCTGCTGTGTAGACAGAATCTAAAACAGAGTTAAACTATTTCATCTCGAGCTACACAACTGACGTAGCTGAAGTTGCATAGCTTAATTCGACTTTAGCCCTTCTGTGTAGTCGTACCCTGAGTGAAGTTAGTGGCTAGCTGTGTGAGGGTTTTGTGAATCACAGTGGTGCATAAATCACTTTGTGGCTCTGGGCACTAAAGTCTGGGGAGTTACTGTCAGGGACCATAGTCTGTGGGCTGACATGCTAGGGCACAAAATGGGGAAAGACTCATCATAACCTCCCCACATATATACGTGCACAGGGTCTGACCCAAAACTGGAGGAGAAAAATGTGTAAGCTCTTAAGTTTTGAGCTTTCAAACTTAGATATTGTATTTCAGTAGCTGACATATTCCTTTGTTTAGAAGCTGCATTCATTTAATAGCCACCTCTTTACCATGCAAGATACAGGGGGAAGTAATTAAATTTTAATAGGAGCCCTCATTTTGAAGTCCTCCCCCCTCAATTTAAAGCCACAGGGAAATAATTAAATTTACTAGACGTCACAGATTCTAAACAAAGATATACTGTACCCTAGTTAATTATTTGTGGTTGTGAGGTTTCTTTGGCGAACCTTGTTGTTACTCCTTACTTCTCTTGCTTTTAAGTCCCAGGGGGAAGGCAAGTAACAGAAAAGCCCTGAGTAAAATGGAGTCTCAGAGGGTGCTAAAACTGGAGGTAAAACTTCTCTTCACTCAGTCTTAAAGTTTGTAAAAGGAAAGCCTCACTTACTTCAGAGCAGAAGTATAAATTTCTCTACTATATTTGTAAGTCCTTATTCATGTGTGGCTTGAGCCTAATTGTCACCTGTTGGTAGTAGGTGAAGTAGGCCTTTGAGCCTTATGTAGCTGAATTCAGTGGCAAAAATGTATATTAATGCAGCGTTAAGGTTCCTTGGTGATACTAGGTCCTCTTACAGAACATTGATTCAAGCAAAACTCACATTTCTGAAAACTGGGAAATGCAAATTTGTAAGGCTGCCGCACTTACAAAACATGCCCTCATAACACAGAGTCCTTTACTCTGGCAAGCCCATTGTTGTCAAAATGTATAAGCTCTTCATCTCCTTTTACAACCCATTCACTTATACTCATAGGGTTCTATCGAATGCTAGTAAAGAACAAAAAGGAAGAAATAAAACTTCCCCATGTTTATATTGCTGTTTCTCCCATACCAAATAACCTGACTCACATCCTGTATCTGGAGTGAAGGACAATTGGGTTACAAAGGAATGGTGTTCCTGCTCACAGTTCATGGTGGTTGGAGGGTGAAGTATGTGGCACAGCCAGACAAAGACATTACAGATGGAATTTTTGTGCCAAATACTAATAGTTTTCTGTTGGATAGAAATATCTGCTGACCTTCGTCCAATAGGTGTAGCCGTTCTCCAAAATATGCTTGTAATGTTTCTGTGCTGTGTTGTACACAAGTTCTGTCAGCCATGAATCCTCCAATTTCCTGATTAATGTTTCATCAACTCTATGAATAGCTTCTATGCAGATGTTGGGTTCCACCAGCAATGCTCGGGGCTGCAGATTGGGGCAGTGCAAAGTAGGTGGGTGCACTGGCAGGTCTGGAGGATGCAGAGAGATGGAATGCACTGACAGAGCTGTGAGGTCTCCTGCCCGCTTCACTGAGCTCCTGACCTCTCTCACCTCCCCTACTATACATCCTTATGTATTACTGTCCCCTCAGGGCTGCCTCAAACCATTCCTCCCACAGATCTTTTAAACCCCTCCCCTTGCAAGAATCTCTCATGTCTTATTTTTCCCCTCCAAATATTTTGATCACATTGCCCCCATAATGAAATTTCCACCCATGTCTCTTAAACTTCCAGCCATTTACTCAAAAAACTCCTTGGACAGAGGGGTGGGGAGCAGGTTGTAATTAACTTGTCCTTGGATGTGTTAATTGAAGGCTGAGTTTGCAGCCACCAAGAAATCTGTGATTGAGCCAGACAATCTGTTTAACAGTGCAAGGCAGCAGAAGGCAACTGGTGTTTGGGGATGCTATAACTCAGGAACCCTTGGGGCAAGTGATACACAATGTGGATCACTAACACTGTCATGCCCCATAATGAAGGGCAAATTTCAAAGCAATCTGTATAACTATTTGAAAGTTAAAACAATTTTAATCATAGACTTTGTCACAGAAAATTGTAACAATGGGAAGCCTGTTTCTCTGTTTTGGCACATGAGCGGTGTAAAAATGTACATCTACTTAAATACGGCACTCAGTTTGGGTCCCCTAAAGATTTAGCAGTGTCATGTATAAAGTGTTTGTAGATCCTAGGGGCATTGCATGGGGGAACATGCGGGGGCATGTGGCCCTCCAAACGTTATGTGTGGGAGTAGCAAGAGTCCAGCATCCAGTGTGACCAGAGCCTCCGGGCAGCCCAGGAAACTAATGGGGGATATGGGGAGGGGGAAAAGAGGATGACACAGTGCTAGTATGCTCTGCTCCCCCTACCGCTAGTCACGTTGCTTGGGGGAGGGGGGAACTCTGCTCCCCATCGTTCTCCGGCAGGAGCCAGGAGAATTGAGCAGGCTGGGACTGGGTCACTCCACTTCCCCTTGCTGCTGCCAGTGTTTGCAGGAGTAGGGGGGGGCTGACCAGAGGATGTGTTGCTTGGGGGAGAGGGCTTGGAGGAGGAAGCGCAGGTGGGAAGGGAGTGGAGAAGGGATGTGTTGGGGCAGGGGTAGGAAGATGCAGTTCAGTGGCTGGGGGATGCAGAGGGTGTGTTTCTGGTCCTCTGGTGGGCTAGGGGCATAGAAATAGGAAGTAAGAGTGTGGGTGGTGCTGTAGCACCCCCAAGTTTTCACACAGCTTCTCAGAGCCAAGAGGTTGGCCCCACACTTGGAAGCTGGCACCATGGCTGACTCTCATTCCCCAGCCCCTGGTCCTGGCCTCCAGATGGCCCCCGCTGGGTCTCACCAGGCTACCTGGGTCCCTCTGGCCCCACTGGCTTCACCACTAACCACTGGCAGAACTGACCCTGCCAGCCCTAGGGCTCTTGGACATCAGTCCTGGAGGTTCCGCTGCCAGCCCAGGGCTCTGTTACTGACCTTGTCTCAGGGCTCAGTGGTTGCCTCTAGCTGTGGCTGCAGCCTGGGGCTAGGGCTGCCAACTCTCCTGGATTGGATGCCATTACCATGAATGGTATCTGGTTGGTCTGACCTGGGAGTTGGCATCTGTTGAAGGGGCATGAAATAGGTGTAAGGGAGGGGGCATATCTCAGCACCCTCACCCTATGAGTCGTTTCAGTGCCACTGGCTAGGGATGGCACAGGAAGAAGTCCCATAGGGTATGTCTACACTACCACCCTAGTTTGAAATAGGGTGGTAATGTAGGCAACCGGAGTTGCAAATGAAGCCCGGGATTTGAATTTCTTGGGCTTCATTTGCATAAAGCCGGGCGCCGCCATTTTTAAATGTCCGCTAGTGCGGACTTCATGCCGCGCAGCTACACGCGGCACGGACTTGGTAGTTCGGACTAGGCTTCCTATTCCGAACTACCGTTACTCCTCGTGAAACTCCTAGTCCGAACTACCAGGTCCGTGCCGCGTGTAGCCGCACTAGCGGACATTTAAAAATGGTGGCGCCCGGCTTTATGCAAATGAAGCCCGGGAAATTCAAATCCCAGGCTTCATTTGCAACTCCGGTTGCCTACATTACCACCCTAGTTCGAATTAGGTGGTAGTGTAGACATATCCTCTGACTCATGGCATCCCTACAGCACAGCCAGAGCCTGGGGAGGAAGGGCATGTGAGGGATACACTGTGAACTTCCCTTACACTCCACAGACACTGTTTGTGATGTAAACACAAACAGTGGCATGGGAATGTGTTTTCCTTTAACCATTCCCATATTCCTTATGTTTCAATGGGCTTCAGTTCAGTAAATATTTGTTTGAATCATATGCAATGATAGGTGGTTTGGGGAAATGTCCAGAGTGGAGACTCTAACCCCTATGCTACGTGAGCAGAGAAGAGTGAAAGGGGAGTCAATGAGGCCAGTTAGGCCTCAGGATAAAGAGAGTAGGAACGAGGATGATGATCTTTTTGCTAGCTAGTTCCACTGGGGCAGTGTATATGCCAGAAAAGTCCCCCACAATAGTGGTACCATTCCCTCTGCTTACATATGCACTATCATCAATATAACTTGACAGACTGAGACCATTTTTACGTCATCACATCAATAGTGTGATTTCAAGCTCTGAGAAAAATATTTACCCCTAGAAACTTCCATAATGGCTTTTTTTTCAGGGCTTATATATCTAGAACCCCTGGGTCAATTTGTTGCAAAAGTTAATCAGTAGTCCTATCCCAAACTATCTGGAGGCACATCAATTTAAAAAAAAAATTCCAATTAAGCATGTCAGTTTTAGGGGACTTGGATACACCCTCAAAGCAATGTCTGCTTTTCAAGGCACCCTAAACAACAAGCTAACCAGTTGTTGTAAGCGTACCCATTCTTCTATTTAAATCTAGTGCTTGCAGGCACTGAACTCCCTAAAGCAGGCATGTCCAAAGTCCGGCCCGCGGGCCAATTGCGGCCCGTGTTCCGGTTTAATACGGCCCCACAGGTAATTTGGCAATATCTATCTTTTATGGCCCCCAACGAATCCATATGTATTGAGATGAATACATTGTAAAATCTCAGTTAATGTCAGTTGGTCTAAATCAGTTATAAATATATTTGGACACAACATGTATACTTGGTGTTATGTTCCTGTTCATATTTTTTGAACTTAAAAGTTGACAGACAACCTTTATTACCAATAATATGTAATGTACTTTACAATTTTCCTGACATATATTTCAGCTTCTTGGATTTTTTTTTTCATCTGGCCTTCAGATATGAAAGGCAGAGTGATTTAACACCTGTTTAGATTTGTCATCCATGTGACGAAATGAAAAGTATGCTGTTTGCAATAAACTTTGCATAAAATAGTTAATTTGCATTTAATTGTAATGGTTCAAAGAATGTCAGGCAAAATGGTCGGCCCTCACGCATGTTCACTTCATCAAATCTGGCCCTCTTTGAAAAAAGTTTGGACACTCCTGCCCTAAAGGTTTCCCCTTTCCATTCTTCTCTTATAGAGAGTTGTGTTTGACTTCAGTTTATGGCTTTCCACACTATGAAGCAGCAGCATCAGAACCACAGCTCCTCCAGAGAGGTAATGGTGGAATTACTGTGGTATGAAGGTAGCTTGGAGGGAGGGAGAGCTGAGATAGCAGTGTGTGTTTGTGCATTTCACTGTATGAAAAGTTGGAGGGAGGAATGCATGTAGAGGTGAGGAATGAACCCAACTGTAGTCCCATAAAACTAAGGATGGCACAAGGCATCCACTCCGGCATGTAATGAACATACTTCCAGAAGAAAAGACAGTAAACTTGTGAGCTTTTTGCCAGAGGAGTAAATAATACAGCTATGAATTAAACCTTTGTACAACCAGCCCACTGATATATTGATGGCTGTCTTTTTCATTTTGTCAGTAATATGTGACTCTGTCCCTGCTGTAGTTTGCTGGGACTCAGCTGGATTAGATTACCAATGAATTACAGTTCACTTCAATGCAATTAGATCTAATGAGGTGCACATGGAGACTACTGGGGCCACCTTGTAACCACATGAGATGGTCTCTGTTATTTGGCATTTTATTCAATTGGTTTGACTTTTGCTTTTTGGTAACTCACATTCACAAAGAGTAGTTAATTTAGTTACCTGAATGTACCTGATTTGGAAAGTCTTTATAAAAGAAAATCATAGATAGGTGGTTTGAAGTGACTAAGTCACTAATATAGTTAAATTCTAGTGTGAGAACTTTATACTCCCCTTTAACATGGTGTAACTTAAAAGAAAATCCAAAGCCTTAAATCTGTGTATCAGGGTCTATGTAAGGGCTAAGGGTTCAGTTTCACAAGAAACAGAATTTCATTGTATCAGATTACACTGTAATAATGAAAATCAAGCAGAGACTCAAGTAAAATTCCTGAGGATAAGCAGACTTCCTACAAGCTAGTTAACTCTGTCTAGCTGCATTTAATGATTTTTGTACAATGATGTAAGGAAATGTTTGTGCTAACTATGGGCCAGATTCTTCAAAGAATCCTATTGAAGAAAAGGACTGAGGCCAGTCATTCCTGTGATTTGTAGTAGAAATGATTTATGTGCAGACCACCATGTTTAAAAATAATTACACCTAGAACACACTCAGGGTCCATAATGGTGATTTACTGGTGTATTTTAACAAGACACCTCCATAAAAGTGAATGCTATAGCAATTCAAGCACATCTGTGGGCACACTTGAACCCTTGTCACCCTGAAATGCGATGATACAGAGGCAGTGAAAGAAGACAAGCTACCACACAGCAGCATCCAAATTTTGATCACAGGGTCCTGTAACACACTCACTTAGGAGTGGAAGCATCACATAAGTCAAAGCTAGGTCCCAGAAGCAGGAAGAGAGACAGCTGGTTAAGCACTAGAGAAGAAAGGACCCTGAAGACCAATCAAAATATCATCTCAGCTGAACAAAAAAGTATGGGTCAACTGGCAGTTTGAAAATGTCAGAGGCTGGGGATCACCACTGACCACAAGGCATAACCTAATTTGAAATGAGTAGCATCAACTTAGAAATAGCTTGAAAGATGCTTTTTCTAAGCAGAGAGTAATGTTGAATAACTCACTACAGGTTGGACCTCCCTGGTCTCGGTCCCTTGGAACTTGACCATTCCTGAGCCAGGGAATTTGCTGGCTTAGGGAAGGTTCCCTACCACAGCCCCCTAGCCAATGACTTTCTCAGGGCTGCAAGGTTGAAATTTACAGGCTTGAAACTGTAAATTCGTAAGCCAAGAAGAACTGACCTTGTTTCCCAGAGATTTCAGTGGGAATTGCTGTTCTTCAGAGGAGTTGAATACAGGACTGCAATTGTGGCAAGTTGGGGGGGTCATCACTCCTCAACTTATAAGTTTGTTGACATAATCAAGTATTGTATTGTCTTGCCTTCTAGTCACAGAGGGAATTGAAATAGAAATTAACACTGCTGTATAGTTCAGAATTTTGTACAAGTCTATATTTGTATTACACAGAAAAGTCTATATTTGTATTACGCAGAACCACTGTCCTGAAGACAAAAATCAGGATCTTTCAGTTGACCTCTGACTTGTTTCCATGTACTAAGTCCCAGCGCTAGCCTACTTAAGTCTGGCTGAAGAAGAGGAGAACAGAGCCCCAAACTAACCTACATGAGGTGGAGAGGCATGACTGCCAGATTCAACTGTTTGGTTTCCTTTGCATCAGGAGTCAAGGGAAGACCAAGGTTTGAGGAACTAGAGACTTACTCCACACTGAACAGTGATCTGTCTAACTTGCAGTGGGACATCACAACTGTGAGTATGGTCTATAATACACTTGTTTAGATAGGGAAGGGTTGCAGCATGAACTAAGCCTGGCTCTGGGTGTGCACCGACAGGTAAAGGCTCTCACAGAGTTGAAAATGTGTCAGCACATTCAGGCATCCAAGAAGTTGTTACATTTGCAACATTTGATTGCTCATTGTAAATATATTTTGTTAAGTTAGCTTTGTAGAGCTCAGCCAATGGAACTGTGTGCATAAGCCTGTTTCCCTTAACAAGTATGAGTGACTGGTTTGCTCTGTGGAGCTTGAACGTTTCTCTCTTTCACCAACAGAAGTTGTCTAATAAAAGTCAGGTAAGCATTTAGATTAGCTATGATGTCTGTGAAAAGCAGGTTGGGGGAGAGGGTATTTTTATTTTATTGAAAGGAGAGCTTTGTTTCACTAATACGGAGATTGAGTATAAGGATCTGAGTTTAGACTCGGTCGCGCAAACTTTACTGTCTGAATGTAGAACAAACCCAGCTGCAGCAATTGCACCAACACTGCCTATGTCCTAATATGACCATGAAGCCCAGAATCCTGATACCTGACTTCTAATGTCCTTTAGAGTTAATTAAATGTATTCCTTTTAATTTGGATAAAACCAATGGAGTATATATTTTACTACCTCTCACAAAGGTGATGAATATGGTTGTGTATTGGGAGTAGGGAAGTATTGCTCTGTTTCTTCTTGATTTCCTTGCTCCAAGATAGACTTTGAAAAGCAACAGCAGGTATAACTGAGTAGCTCTTTCCTTTCAGCTGTAAATCCATTGACACCCAGCATGTTCATGCCACCCTCTGAAAACTCTTTGATCTAGGCTATGCCACTGGCTGAATACTGTGCCCAGCTGGTCCTTGTGTCCCTCATCCTGCAGATATTGACATGTGCTAACTTTAAGGATGTGAGCAGCCTCACTGATTATACAGATAAATCTATATATTACAGATTTACTTTTAACATTTTTAGAGTATTAATCTACACTAAGCTCTGTTTAACCCTTCTAATCATGTTTCAATGATTCTATGTGCAAGCTTCATAGTTAAAACTGTCTGAGAACAACTACTATAATAGATCAAACATATCTCATCAGTCATTTTCCTGATATGGTATGATACTCACGAGTATTAATGATTCATTTTATGTGTCTAATTGTAATCCTTGAAAATGGTTGACACGTAAGAGTTGTTTTTTCAGAAGGCTATGTGCCTTGTGAGAGGAGATGAGACAAATGTACAACTTAACAGGAATTTGGATATGAATTCCTGGCTATGAATCACCATAAAGAACAATGTCTTCTTCCTAACTTGCTGTAAGAAACATATAAACTTCCTTCTGTTGATTGTATTTAATTTTTAAGATGGCAAAAGGTCCTTTTGTACTTTAAGGACATGTGACATCATAAATAATAATGAATTATTATCAGTGCCTTGGAATCAGACAAGGAAACAGCTAAGTTTCCTGGCCATTATATGAAATGAACAAGCTTTTTGTATTAAGTGCCAAACTGGACAGAGTTCAGATGTTAGCTACATTTATTTAAATGCATAAAATCCTGGTTCTTGTCACTAATGTGTGTGTTTGTTAATCCTTTTTCATTTTCCAAGCAAAATGGCTCTGGCCCTAGATACTCATAAACTGACATGGGTGGGGTATGGGAAGAAAGACTTTGTATTTCACTGTTAAAATTGAGGATTATATGGCAACTTAATTGCTTTAGGTATGGAGTATGTTGGCTTATTTTCCCACTGTATGTATTTGTATTTTTGTGACATTACAGTAGTGGCATGCAAAATGAAATAATTACTTTGACTATTGGAATGTATTATAACATACTGGTCTGTACACACTTTGAATCCATTGTTTATGAATGAGAACATCAATAATTACACTATATAGGCTAAAATTTTTTAGCCTAAGAGATATATTCCCTTAGCTTCAGGACATAAGCTAACCACTTTGAGATGAGCTAGGAAGAAACCATTCCTGTGAATTGGCTGTTTCATAAGTGTTCATTATTCAGGTTCTTGAACTGTCATCCAAAGCATCTGGTGCTGGCAACTGAAAGCCACAAAATACTGGACAAGATGGAGCACTGGTCTGATCAGGTATGGCTTTCTGTTGTTGTTCTTATTGTGTGGGTCTATTGTTTTATATGAAATACATTCCACATGTGTTAGTAGAAACCAGTTAGACTGATTATATGTTTGCCTATTAAAGGACAATACACAAATAAATGTACGGTGTAGTGGTTTGCATCTGAATTTATCTGAAGAAGTAGAGTCAGGAGAGGAGAGACTGTGGCGACCAGGGTCGGGAAAAAGGGAGGGGAGGAATGTCAAGGCCATCTGTTTCCTGTAGTACAAAACTCATGTAGGCATTGAGTGAATAGAATTTTAATCTATTTGGTAATGTAAATGTCTGTGTTTCAAAAATCTAAATTACTTCAATATTGAAGTTTTCACTGCAGGGGTTTTCTGCACTTTTGTTGTGTATATCTTAGTGCTAAGTTTTACTGTGTAGTGCTTCAGAATCAGATCTGGCAAAGCATTTAAGCACACAATAATCTCTTTGGCCTAGGTTCCCTGCTGATGTTCAAGACTTCTGGGAATTCACCACCCTGGGGCAAAGCTTAGCTGGGACAAGGCTGAAAAATTCAGCTCCTATACAAAACTGCATCCCATGTATGATCACTTAGCGACCATAGCCAATTATCATAATTTACAGCATGCCCTAGGTTGATGTAAAGTACATCATGGCTGGATCATCTTGGCCCTCTCCTCCCCAGCCCACTCAGTCTAGAGAGAATCTGGTCCATCAGGTTTAATGAAACTACTCATGTGCTTAAAGTTAAGTTTGTGCTTAAATGTCTTTCTGAATTGGAGCACCCAATGAATAAACAGTATAAAAGGCTCTCATTTAAAATTTATCAGAGAATGGCTGACTCTGTTTTTGATCAAACATTGGGTGCCTTCTGACCTACTGGATTCCAGAAGCTTTTAGATATTGCAAAAGTATTTTGCTTCTTGTGTACCAAGGTGCAGTCCAATGAATGGACAGCTTGAATTACTAGTCAGGGTCAGTTTTGGAGGCCTGAACAAAAGGAATGTGTGTGAGTTGTAGCATTAGCTGAGAGTAACTTACCCGAGGTCTCCAAACCAGTTATATCAGATAGGCTACGTCTACACTGGCCCCAAATTCCGGAAAAGGGATGCAAAGCAGGTAAGTCAGCTTAGGGAAATCCGTGGGGGATTTAAATATCCCCCGCGGATTTAAATAAACATGTCCGCCGCTTTTTTTCCGGCTTGGGGCAAAGCCGGAAAAAAGCATCTAGCCTGGCGTGATCCTCCGGAATAAAGCCTGAAGGTAGGAATAAGAGATCCTCCGGAAAAGGGCTTTATTCCAGAGGATCGCGCCAGTCTAGACGCTTTTTTCCGGCTTTTCCCCAAGCCGGAAAAAAAGCGGCGGACATGTTTATTTAAATCTGCGGGGGATATTTAAATCCCCTGCGGATTTCCCTATGCTGACTTACCTGCTTTGCATCCCTTTTCCGGAATTTGGGGCCAGTGTAGACGTAGCCACTTGCTTTGTGTACTTTCTTAATCTAAATTATGAAATAATCATTCCTAATTTGAACTAGTATAATTAACATATATCTTAGATTGCAATATAGCCAGTGTGCGGGACAGCACCGAGAACATGTTTTCATTAGCAGCAAGTCAAACTATAGCCCTCTTCTGTGTTAGCTATAGTTTCCCTGTGCAAAGTTGTCAAATCCCAGGAAACAAAGTATTTTGCAACTGAGATCAAGGACAGAGTGACAATCATAAAGTCACCAAAGCAGAGGCAGAAGTGATTCCATCCAAAGGGGGAGGGATAGCTCAGTGGTTTGCTCAAAGTGGTTTGAGCATTAGCCTGCTAAACCCAGGGTTGTGAGTTCAATCGCTGTGGAGACCATTAAGGGATTTGGGGCAAAAATTTGTCAGGGATGGTACTTGGTCCTGCTGTGAAGGCAGGGGACTGGACTTGATGACCTTTCAAGGTCCCTTCCAGTTCTAGGAGATAGGCAATCTCCATTAATTTAAATTTGAAAAACAGTTTAATGAATGAAATATTTAAATAAGCAATTGAGGAAATAAATGGATTGTTAGCTTGTTCCTGTTGTCAGCGGTTTGGTCTGGGGATCAACTATGTTCAGAAAAACTTAATTCACATCAAAATCAGAGGAGGAAATGTTCGCATGATGAAAGTTACCATATCTACACTCTGCTCAACTGACTTTGCTCATCTGAGGAAGTGGGTTTTTCCCACAAAAGCTCATGATACTATCTATCTGTCTGTCTGTCTGTTAGGTGCACTTACACAGCACCCTAAACTCAAAATAAGATACACAATTTCTGCTATGCAAATTACTTATCTTATTTTGATTGAATTTCAAAATAGGCTATTTCGAAGTTTGGCGCATCTACACAGTACCAAATTTCAAAATTTGATATTTTGAGACATCCCGTAACCCTTATGGAACAAGGGTTACCAGGATGCTGAAATAGCACACCCATTATTTAGAAAAATATTTTGAAATAATGGGTGGCTTGTGTAGATACAAGATAGCTATTTTGGGATACCTCTGGTATCCCAAAATAGCCATGAAGTGTAGTCTACCCTTAGACTCTTAGGTGCTACAGAACTATTCATTGTTTTTTCATATCTACTCTGGTGACATTCACAGATCTTGGGAACAAATCCTGCTTCCTGCTTACCTTAGTCATGCAAGCAGTTCCACTGAAGCAATAGTCTTTTTAGCACGGTAAAGTGAGCAAGATCTGCCCTTCTCTTTTGTCCTCCAGAAAACTTTATTGTATGGAATTGAGCTATAAAAAATTCAGATCTGATAAGCTGTTGACAGAGCTAATTTTTTATATCTCAGTACATCCTGGACATGTATGCAAGGTTGCTGGTGTAACATTAAAAGATAGAAAACATTTCTCTCAGGGAAGGCACTATTAACTGCATGGTATCATGAAAATATACGGGGTTGGGGAGGATTATACATTTATCACTAATTAACTAGGTATAATCTTAAAAGAAAAGAAGTCATCAGAAGTATTAAGTACTTGCCAGGTTAGTTTTTTAGTTGGAAAGCAAGCTCAGGACTTGATGACTTTTTAGCATTCCTTCCTGCCCTACATTTCTATGATTTTTTTTGTATGATGATATGTCTAAGATTAGAATTTGAATGATCCTAAACCAGATTTTTTTTTAGTAAGTTTGTGTTGTAATGTATATTGTGATTCTTTTTGCACAATGTAATGTAGCATAATACATGGTGTTAAAGATATTACTTAATTCTGAATGAATGATTTGATTATTTGTTTTATATTTGAATCTCAGAGCAAGGGTTCATAGTATGGGGAAAAAAATTGATTCTACAACTACGTTTGATATAAAAGAAAATCCTTTCTGTCCTACTTAAACACAGCAGTTCTGAGGAAATGTCCGTAATTAAAGAAATGGCAATGCATGTTTATCCTTGTAATACCACCTGTAATCTGGTTCCAGTTACAGTAAATGAGAGGTTTTTCAGTATTAATGAGATACAGTAATGACAGAAATATGGTAATAGTATCATAAGATGACATTGCATCCTTTTTCAACTTTTTCACATTCATATTTCTTACCTACAGATCTAAGGTCTGTTTTAACCTTTGAACTAATTTTTGATGTTAAGATGAAACTTTGAAAGATGCAAATCTCTACAGTAACATTCAATTAGACTAATTTACTTACTTTATATTAAATTTAACTTGTTCCACTGTTTTAGCCCTGGAATGAAATGATCTCCTTCATAGATGTGATCTAAATCTGAATAATTAAATAATATGGATACTGAATGGAAACATTTGCCAGAATTACAATTGTTTTGATGATATTCATTCCGATTATTTGTTTTGTGTCTGGAACTAATAGTAACAAAATAATGCTTCAGGAATATGTGCAAAACAACCATTTTTTGGCTTTAAACCCAATTAAAACCAAAAGCATAATAACACATTACAGTAGGAATTTGACATGTGGTTTTCCTTCAGGAGATATTTAGTTTTCAGTTTTCAACAAGTCCCTTAGAAGCTTTAGGGTTCTTAGGATGCCTAGAGTCAATTTTGAGCAATTTTCCAACTTACCATGGGGAATCTTAATTCAAATTCAAATTCAAATTCAAAAAAAACCCCTAAAAGAGGTAGTGCTTTGGGATACTTAAGCTCCTCAAAGGACTAACAGTATGTATGAGCCCCCAGATGGAGAAAAGCAAAATCTAAATAAAATGTGTCAATCTCCAAACATGGTAAAATGTAAAACTAGATCTTTTTTCTTCCTAGAAGTAAATAAGAAGTTAAATTTATCATTATATTTTCACTGTATCAGAGAAGATTACAGAATCTTCAATTTGTTTGAAAACAGTGAGTAGCACTGTGGAACCTTAGAGAGTAACAAAAAAATGTATATAGTATCATTAGATGATGAGCTGGCATCATCTCATTGCCAACGCATCTGATGAAGTAGTTTTCACCCATGAAAGTTCATGATACTATATATAAGTTATAATATATATATATATATATATAATTTTTGTTAGTCACTAAGGTGCCACACAACTATTCATTGTTTTTAAAATTACAAACTGACATGGCTACCCCTGTGAGACAATCTGTTTGAGTAACTTCGCCCTTCCATCAAATGTATCTGATCTGAGGACTAAAGTGTGAGATGCAGTTATTCTCCACTGCAGGTAGAGACTCCCTGGTCTGGCATCCTCAGATCCCGACCAGTCCCAAAGGAGAGAATTTGCCAGCCTAGGGGAGGACCCCTGCTACTGGCCCCCCAGCCCACCAACCCTCCCCACCTCCTTCTGCTGGGCTGCCACAACCCACCCTTCTTGCAAGGCTGCCATGCTGCTGCAGCCCTAGCTGACGTGTCCTCAGCCCCGCTACCAGGGCTGCCATCTCCACGTCCTCATCCCTGCTATGGGGCTGCTGCATCTGCTACATCCCAAGCTCTGGCCCTGCTATGGGACTGCTGCATGACCAGACCCAGCTGTGCTAATGTGGCTCTGGTGCCAGTCCCAGCTCCAGACCTGCTGCCACTGGGCTCCCAGCCGGGACTCCCTGATCCAGGAACATCTGTGGTCCTGCCGGACCAAAGAGTGCTGGTTTGGGGAAACCAACCTGTATCACAAATGAATCATTAGTTGCAAATTTGGTTCTTAACTGAGTAAAAGTTCTCTAAAATTGGCCCTTACAGCTTCTTTCCCCTCTTTTTATTCATACATATTTACCAGATAACTTGGGCAATTTGTAGTGTGCAGGTTCTATATGAATTTACTTTTACCATTTATTGTTTGAATGTCTATGCCCATGTGGTATGGCTGCTCCCTGGTTGAATGACTGGCACCTTTAAAATTGCAGAAGAAAAGATTTATTCTCATAAAAGTACATTATTCTTGGACAGATTGATTTTTTAAAAATGTATAACATTCCGAATTTCTGAACACTTCCACAAATACCAGTCAGCTAGCTGCAGTATACTAAAAAGTCAAGCTCAATGATATTATCTGGAAAATTATTTGTTGATCTTATTTTTGTTAATAAATGGTCAGCTGAATATTCAACCTATTTGGAATGTTCACTGTTTCTCTGTATTCTCCAAGCAATAGACAAATATTAAAAACAGAGTCTCTTCTTTAGATTCTTCCAAAAGAGGATTAAAGTTTCAAAGGTTGTGTTAACCATGCAAACACAGTTAAATTTCTGAATGAACCTTAATGTTTAGAAAGAAGTTTGAAAATAGCATACTTCAGCATGAGTTATATGAAAAGTCTCCTATTGAAGGGTTCATAAAGCTTCACTTCCATCTGATCACCCATGCCACATTCAACAATAAAGGGCAGAGTTTACTACAATGAAGGTACGTCTATATTGTAACACTATTTCAAAATAACTAGCGCTATTCTGAAATCACTTAGTCCATGTTTACACAGCAGGCAGTTATTTCAAAATAGTGTCAAAATACTGTCAAACTGGAGGACTTCTTATCCAACTCCTGTAACCCTCATTGTATGAGGAGTAAGGGAAGTCGGAGGAAGAGTGCTGTGAAGACACTCCCTCTTTCAAAATAAGCTACACAATTGATGTAACTCTGGGTATGTCTACACAGCAAAGTTATTTCAAAATAACAGCCGTTATTTCGAAATAACTGTACTACTGTCTAGCCAACCACTATTTTGAAATTAATTTGAAATAGCGGAGGGCTTATTTTGAAATTGGTAAACCTCATTCCACGAGGAATAGCGCCTATTGCTAAACTGCTATTTCGAAATAAGCACTGTGTAGATGTGGAATAGGGGCTATTTTGAAATAGGGGACCTCCAGCCCTTCCCATGATGCCCTGCTGGCCCCAACCAGGAAAACTCCTCTCCTCCCCCCTCCCTGGAGCCTTTAAAGGGGTAGAGTCTGGCCACAGTGTCTGTGCCAGCTCCAGGCCTGCCAGCCCAGAGCCAGTATTCACTGCCTCCGACCCAGTGGCCCCATCAGGAGCCAGGCAGCCAGTGCCAGCCAGCCTTCCACCACTCCCCGGGCCCAGTCCCCAGCTCCCAGAGCACCTTCTTGGTCCAGTGCAGAGATCATGGATCTTATGGAGGTTTGGGAGGGTGCCTCCAACGTCCATGATCTCCGCATTAGATGGAGGAATGTGGCCAGCTACAGCAGGATGGCTGCCAGCCTGGCCACCAAAGGCCACATCCGAACTCAGGAGCAGGTTTGGATGAAAATTAAGGAGCTGCAGCAGGCCTATGCCAGGGCCACAGGGGGCAGCTCTCAAACAGGGGCAGACCCAGAGAGCTGCCCCTATTTTGATACCCTGGACCACATCCTGGGGAGCAAGACTGTCTGTGCCCGCAAGGTGGTCATCGATCCTGGGGCAGAGGGCCCTGACCAGGGCACAGAGGAGGAGCAGGGCCAGGAGCTGCAGGAGCCCGGAGGGAGCATGCTGCACAGCCAGGACCCCCGAGCCGTCCCAGCGGACCTGTCGCCGGTGTCATCTGGGGAGGCAACAACATGTGAGTACTATCACTGTCCCCTTATGGGGGGGGAGGAGGGAGACCAGGGACCATGCGCATGGGCCTTGCTGACCACGGATCATGCAGCAGCCTGTTCACATGCAAGCACATGCTGTGCCACCCCAGGGCACGTGGCCTCAGCTGGCTGCTACACAGGGGCCTTGGCCTGTTAGCCACACATGGGTGTGAAGAGACATGACATGCTCCTGACCCCGGGGTGGGACACTGCAGGACATCCTCCCTCCACAAACCCCCTCTACACACAGGCAGGGGAAATCTCTCCCCCCACCTCACCCACACTATACACAGCACAGGGGCATGGGTGCGGTCTCGGGGCAGCTCCCAGTCCTGGGGATAGCAGGACATCCCGAACATGGCCTCTGTGCAAGCACATCAGATCTGATGATGCGGAGTCCTGTCATCCTCACCTTGCAGAGTGGGGCTGGGCTTCACCCCCCTGTGTTCCCAGGGAGAACTGACCACTTCTCTTGTTTCTCCACAGCTGTGCATGGAGGGCTCACCACATCACCCGAGACATCCTCCCGCACCCAAGGACTCTGCAGGCCCACCTGTGCAGTGGAGGAGTACCAGCTAGAGCACCTGGGGCCACTACTAGCCCAGTACCTCGCCTTCGACCACTGGGTTCAGGAAGACCTGCAGCTCCAGCGAGAGCAGCTTGCTCAGGGCCGTGCCATCTGCCAGCACCTGCAGACCCTGGTGCAAAGCTTGCTGCCTCCTGCTTCTCCAGTCCCTGATGCCTCCCCAGTTACCACTCCTCCTCCCACTCCTTCTCCCCCTCCCATTTCTTCCTCCATATCCTGCCCTCCTGCCCCAGGGAAGCTAAGGCCCCCACACCCACAGTGCTGGGAGAAAGTTGGGTCGGTGAGTCACCCACCCTGAGCTTCTCCTCCCCTTGCCTCCCCCCTGCCAGCTCCCTCCTCCCAGGTTTTCCCACTCACCTCTTTCACCCTCCCTCCTCCCCTTTCCCACCTTCTTTCCCCAGTCTCATGTCAGTTTCATTCCCTCCCACCCCTGTTTTGTTCAATAAAGAGACTTTGTTGTAATGAACACGTGTCTTTTATTGTACAGCAGGAAAGGGGATTAGGGAGGGGTAAATGGAAGGATGTGAGGGAAGAATGAGGCACAAGCCCCCAGTGGGGCACACCAGGGAGACTGTTACTGCCTGCAGAATGTGCTGCCAGGCTCGCAGCAACACACCCAGGAGAAGCTCCAGAATGCCCAGGGGCAGCTCTGGCTCCATGCTACAGAATACTGTGGTGTCCTGAGTGAGGACAACCAGAGCATGCAGAGGAAAAAATTGCTTTGCTGTCCCTCAGCGAGGTAGGCAAGCAAGCAGGGAAACCTGAGAACTGGCTGTCCGGGGGGGTCCCTTGAAACACAAGCCTCAGACAGTCTCAGGCAGCAGCCACACAAGCTAACTCCTGACCTGATGCCCTGCCAGAACTGGTTCCGGCCGGCCTTAAATGTGATTCAACGTACAATCAGTGTGGACACGCTATTTCAAAATAGCAGAATATTATTTTGAAATACATTTTGTGTCTAGACGCATTATTTCAAAATAAGATATTTTGAAATAACTATTTTGAAATAAGATATTTCGAAATAATGTGGTAGTATAGCCATACCCTCAGTTTGCATAGCTTATTTCAAGTTAAGCTCTGCAGTATAGATGCACCCTGAGAGATGAAGTAGTTAATACAGGGTGCATCTACACTGCAGGGCGTAACTCGAAATAAATTATGCACATTTAACTGCATCAATTGCATAACTTATTTCGAAAGAGGAAGTGGCTACACAGCACTCCTCTTCAGACTTCCCTTACTCCTTTGACAATGAGGGTTACAGCATTTAGAGTAAGAAATCCTCCAGCTCGACAGTATTTTGACACTATTTTGAAATAACTTCCTGCTGTCTAGACATGGACTAAGTTATTTTGGAATAACGCAATTTATTGTTAATAATGTTGCTGTGTAGACATACCCTAAGATACTCTTAATAGGTTAGTTTCTTTTTAAAAAGGTTATATTCTAATCCACTGTGTGGTGGAATGCATCCTTATATCTTAGATTCTAATTAAAGGCCTTTGAAACATTAATATTATTGAATAAAAGTGAATAATCAGTTCATATTGAATAGTCCCTTGTAAACATTAAAAATGCAGTAAGGCATAGTCTTAAAATAAGACTAATTCACTTATGAATATTTCTGCTACCGCTGACTGAAAACATCTGTAGCCTCATACCTTGCCTTCTTTTTCTTCTTTATATCTCCTAGATATAATGTAACCCTTTTACCAGAGTGTTTCATCTGTTGAAATGGAAATTGTAATGAAGATAGATGTATAGATTTTGACTTCCTTGCTGTGAAGGGGAGAAATAAAAATAAGCTGGATTATGGGAAAAAGCTGGCAGTTGGGTAGCTGAAGTATCTGCACTGATTTTATAACCTTGTGCCATAAGCCTCCGTTGTTATTAACAGTATCAAAATAGTAAGTATGACACTGTATAGATAGTAAACTTGCAACGATCAAATAATGTTACAATGAATATTGTTGGGAAGACAATGCAATATGAATGCAAAATGCAATGCAATTTTTGAATGCAAAATGTCGCAGTCGTGCTTTCTTAGCAATTACTGTATCCTGACAAATGATAGGGATTTTTATGGTTAGAATATACAGAAGTATTTCTTAAAGTTTTAAAATCCCTTATCTAAAATGTAATGAGTATTTGGTGTTTGCTGAGGTGTTGCCAGGAGTTACATGTACCATTCTATAGAGAATAGACTGAATTTATGGAACCATCCAGATAAAAAAGCAGCTTTCTCTACTAATATATAACAACAATTGTGGGGTTTTTTAAAGGCCAGCCATGAGTCAATGTCTAAGGATGGCAGAAGATATTGCTTCCAGCAAGTGCTAACAGGGAAAATGATAACGCTTGTAGTAGCTCATCACTACAGCATAGCACAACAAGGTCAAAACATTTGTCCCATTTTACTTTCCACATCATCTTCTCTTTGACACACTGCCCTAAATATATAGACCTGCTGTCACAATCCCAGTAGATGAAGTTGTTGATGTCAAATATTACCAACCCTTTCAGAGCAAAACTACTATGCTGGCAACCTTGCCTGAGAGCCAGATGAACCAACATCAAGCAGTTGCTTTATTGCCTCTTCCCAATGATAAGTATATAATTTCCGAAATAGACAGGATAGTTGTCTTTGCTGCTTCACTTTTTTTCCAGTGAGGGTGAAGATATGGTTGAATGGAGTGGGAGTCCTATCTCTACACGTTATTTTCTATGTAATTGTGTTGTAGTCATGTTGCTCCAGGATGTTTTATGATTTATTACACTCTATTACCCACAACCTCCCTATCATTGGAGAAATGTTAACTGGCCACTTCAACTTGAATGGTCCTTTTGAAATATGCTAAATCATCTATTCCATGCTTGTGTTTAGCTGTGACACTCTGAGTACCTTTCTCAGACCCACAGAAGTGTTCTATATAAGCGCCAAACTTTGTGTCTCTTCCCAAGAAAAATTAATCCAAAAATTATCTTACCCACCTTGTTTGTTGTTTTCTATATCTCTTTAGAAAAGTTACTTTGCATCCCTGTATTTCCATTCTCCATCTTATTAGATAGGGAGAATGATGAATATCCACTTTTTGGGGAAGTGTTTTGAAAATATTAATAAATAATACACTGTAGATGCTCAGGATTATGTATCTGTGAAAAATTTACTTGCATTTTTAAATCTTTTGAAGGATTTCCCTCTAGCAACAGTTAATGCTGGATTTTTCCACAGTAGTATTTGATGCCAGATAATGTGAGTTTTCTTATCTCTCTGCTTCCTTTCTGGTGATCTCATGACTGCTTTCTCTGTAGTGTTGGTACAGATATCTGTTAACATTTTCTTTCTAGTAGACAGAAGGATACCACTGGGTGGCCATTTTCACCTTTCAATGCTTTCAAATTTTCTAGTCTCATAGATCAGGCTGTCTTCTTTTCTAATTCATAATCTGGCTTTGACTGCTATAGAAATACACACCTCCTTATCTTGATTAACAATGCACTCTGACATCTCAGGAAGTGAACAAAATATTGCATGGAAAAGAACTTTGTGAATTACAGTAAACACTAAAATAATTAGTCTTCACCGAGCCACAACATTTCAGTTAGGTAATATAAAGTAAAAAAAAAAAAAAAAGACGTCTGCACCATCGAGTCAGGATGAAAAGAACTGACTTGTATAATCACCTAAGCTAGGTCTTTGTGAGATTCAAATATTTATTTGAACATTTATGTAGTTAAATAGCAGTAACCTTAAGAAGTTACATTTTTTGCTCAAGTTGCTTGATAGTTCATAACCATTTTCTGTAGAAGAGGCCAGTGTTGCCAACTGTTGTGATTTGCGTAGTTACAAGTCTCAAATGTATTTGATGTTTTACATAATGCCCCAGTTCCTGGATACAAGTGACTGGGTCATAATCTCATTTGTAGCCTGCGTGTTTGCAGAGAAAAAGCTTGCAACATAACACGTGTGTACTATAAAAGCTTAAGATCCAGAAGGCAAATAAAATGAGATTTTTTAAAAACCAAATTGTTGATTTTATTTTTAGGAGGCCTGACTCAGTTGTCCATCTTGGGAGAAAAGAATCCACAGATTGTTTTTGCTTTTCTAAGAAGGATTTGTCTGTTTTTTCTTAACTTGTTTGTACAGGGCAGACACAACTGATCCCTGATTCTTGAGACTTCTAGACACTGACATTAAAATGAATTTGTAATAATAACTATTTACAAATATATTATTAAAATCACTCACTAAAACACATAATATAATGCATATGCATTTTTCATTGGTGAGATGTTGAGCAAGAGAATGGCCTGCAGAGCTGTCATGCTGTGTGCAGTTCATTCATTTAAGCTACATGAATAACTAGTGGAAGGTGCTCAGAGATTATGCCAATGGTGGTGTAAGAACCTTTGTAGAACAAAATAATTAGGCAAGTGCATAGTGAATGCATGATAATATCAAATTAATAGTTAATGCATTTTTATTTGTTTTCCTTTTTCAGCTGCCATTTGCAATAATTGTTCAGTATTTGTTTCTATTTATGTTGTTTTAGAAAGAGCAAAAATACAGACTAGCTTCACATTTCAGGACATGTACATACACAAAATATTCCTATGTCAAAGGCAAAGAGAAAATAGCTTCCTTCAATTAAGCATCCACTCTCTGTCCCTCGTGCCAGAGCCTGAGAACAGAGATGGACCTTGCCTTGTGTTCTTTTGTTTAAGAAGTGATGTGTTATTCTTAAAAAGAATGTTATATGTCTCTTGTCTTATTAAATCTTCTGTTAAAGCTGTATTATCTGTCATGTGAGCAGAGTTGAAGGGAAAACATCCAGGCTTTACTGATGACTGTGTTCCTGTTTGATTTGTTGTTGTCTTTTTTTAAAACCCAACTAAACTTTTCCCAGACATAAAGATTTCACACTATTTGCTTAATTAAAAAACAAGAACTGACAACTGCTTAATTTTGGAATAATTTACTAATATGAGGCATGAGACTTATGCTTTACACTGCTGTAGGTTTATTGATATAGGTAGAGCTGCTCTAACTTCATGCTGGAATAACTGAAAAGTGAGTCAGGTCAACACTTAATAAGAGGAAACTTTTTGTAGTTGCAATTATTTTAGTAGTCCTTACAAATAATGTATTTTCTGGTAGAATGAATACCTGTAACTGACTGAACTACTCTAGCTTAAGAATAGTACTGCAGCTTAAGAATACATTTATATAAATACAGCTAAGCCACCACTTCTGGGCTGCGTCTAGACTGGCATGATTTTGCGGAAATGCTTTTAACGGAAAAGTTTTTCCGTTACAAGTATTTCCGCAAAAGAATGTCTAGATTGGCACGGATACTTTTGTGCAAAAAGTGCATTTATGCAAAAGCATCCATTCCCAGTATAGACGCGCTTTTGCGCAAGAATGCTCCGATGGCCATTTTAGCCATCGGGCTTTCTTGCACAAAAAAGTAAGGTGCCTGTGTACACTGGCCCTCTTGCGCAAGTATTCTTGCGCAAGAGGGCTTATCCCAGAGCGGGAGCGTAAAAGTATTTGCGCAAGAAGCATTGAAATCTTACATTAGAACGTCAGTGCTCTTGTGCAAATACAAGCGGCCAGTGTAGATAGCTGGCAAGTTTTTGCGCAAAAGTGTCTGCTTTTGCACAAAATTTTGCCAGTCTAGACTCACCCCTGGTGTATAAGGTCAATCACCCAGGAGAGAGACATAATAGACTGCCAGACTAAAAGCTCTAGGTTATTAGTACTTCTGCACAGATTAATTGTACCTCCACTAGAATTGCTCATATCCAGTAATCATTCAACAAATTTAACATTTTTTTCTGTTCATTAATTATCCCTGAGTTGTTTTAAATTTGTATGCATTTCTTTATTACTTGGCAACATTCTGTAAGAACTCTAAACAACCATATTTTAGTCTATAGGTAATTATAGCATTAATCACTTAGGGTATGTCTACACTACAAAGTTAGTTCGAACTAACGGACGTTAGTTCGAACTAACTTTCATAGGCGCTACACTAGTGCTCCGTTAGTTCGAACTTAATTCGAACTAACAGAGCGCTTAGTTCGAACTAGGTAATCCTCATTCCACGAGGATTAAGCCTAGTTTGAACTTACTAGTTCGAATTAAGGGCTGTGTAGACCCTTAATTCGAACTAGTGGGAGGCTAGCCCTTCCCAGCTTGCCCTGGTGGCCACTCTGGCCAACACCAGGCAAACTTGTCTGCCCCCCTCCCGGCCCCCGAGCCCTTAAAGGGCCACGGGCTGGCTACACAGTTTGTGCCAGTTGCAAGGCTGCCAGCACCCGTGCCAGCACACACTGCACCTGACACCCATGAGCCAGCCACCCGATGCCACCCAGCCCTCCCCCTCTTCCCGGGACCAGCCTGGCGGCTCTCAGGAGCCTGCCCGGGGCCGCAAGAGGCGGGCGCCTGCGTGGTCTAGTGCGGAGATCGTGGACCTCATCGAGGTTTGGGGGGAAGCCTCCAATGTCCACGATCTCCGCATTAGCCACAGGAACGCGGCTGTCTATGGCCGCATGGCTGACAGCCTGGCTGCCAGGGGCCACCAGCGCAGCCGGGAGCAGGTGCGCTGCAAAATAAAGGACCTGCGGCAGTCCTACTCCCGGGCCTGCCTGCCAGGGGCTGACCCGGAGGCCTGCCCCCACTTCCACGCCCTGGACCGCATCCTGGGGCCTCATGCCGTCCCTGCCCCTCGGGACATGATAGACCCCGGGGAAGAGGAACCTCTGCAAGAGACCGAGGAGGAGGAGGAGGGCTCCGAGAGCCAGGAGCCTGCCGGCAGCCCACCCAGGACCCCCGAGGCACCCCACAGAGCCGCTCGCCTGTGTCGTCCGAGGCCGGGGAGGCGTCCACCTGTGAGTACCATCGTGCTCCCCTTATGTGTACGGGGGGCTGGGGCGAGAGGGAGCCCCGGGACCGTGCGCCTGGGCCTTGCCCACCACGGAGCAGCAGCTGGGAATCCTGCAGGGGCCCTGGCCTTGCAGAGGGGAGCTGGGTTTCACACACCTGGGCCCCTGGAGTAATTGATCGCTGTTCTTGTTGCACCACAGCCGCAACACCTGGGGCTGCAGGGTGCACCACCCTGCCTGCAGCAGCTGCCCGCGCCCGGGCCAGCAGGAGAGCCAGGAACCAAGAGGAGTACCAGAGGCGGCACCTCCAGTTCCTGGAGCAAGAGATCCGTCTCCAGGAGCACTGGGTCCAGGAGGACCTGAGGCTGTGCCGGAGGAGTTTGGAGGCCCTGGAGGAGCAGGGCTGTGCCCTGCGAGGCCACCTCCAGATCCTGCTGGACCGCTTCCCAATTCCTCTTGCTCCTGCTCCCCCTGCTCCCCCTCTTGCTCCCCCTGCTCCCCCAGCTTCCCCTCCTGCTCCCGCTCCTGCTTCCTCCACACCCCCTGTCCCTCCTGCCCCACCCTCCACAACCATTCACCACCAACGCCCCCGGACCCGCAGTGTGGCGAGACGGGAGAGGCAGCCGGACCCCCACCCCTGAGCTTTCCTTTCCCTTCCTCCCTTCCCTCCCCTTCCTGCTCCCTCGTCCCAGGTTTCCCCCTCCCCTCTCCCACCCTTCTTCCTCCCTCCCCCCACCCCAGTTATGTTAAATAAAAAGACATTTTTGTTTGAAAAACAGGTGTCTTTATTTGACAGTAGGTTGGAAGGGGAAAGGGGAAGGGGAGTTGGATGGAAGAAGGCCCCAATGGGGCATGCAAGGGAGAGGTCAGTCCTCCTCCTCCACCAGGAAGCTCTCCTGCAGGGCTTCCCGGATCCGGACGGCCCCCCGCTGGGCTTCCCGGACGGCGGCGGTGCGGGGCTGACCATAGTGTCCAGCCATGCGGTCAGCCTCAGCCATCCAGGCTGGCAGGAAAGCCTCCCCCTTTCGCTCACATAAATTGTGGAGCACACAACATGATGCCACCATGGGAGGGATGTTGTGCTCGGCCAGGTCCAGACGGGTGAGGAGGCATCGAAAGCAGGCTTTCAGTCGCCCGAAGGCCCCCTCCACCACAATGCGGGCCCTGGTCAGCCTGGCATTGAAGGCCTGGTGGGAGGGATTGAGGTGCCCCATGTAGGGCTTCATCAACCATGGCTGCAGTGGGTAGGCATCATCCCCCACCAGGCAGATGGGCATGTCCACGTCCCTGACCCTGATGTGGCGGTCGGGGAAGAAGGTCCCGTCCTGCAGCCGCTGGCACACGGAGGAGTTGCAGTACACCTGGGCGTCATGTGCTTTGCTGGACCAGCCCACATTAATGTCCGTGAACTGTCCCCGGTGGTCACACACGGCCTGCAGGATCACGGAGAAGTACCCCTTGCGGTTGACGTACCGGGACGCCTGGTGTTCCGGGGCACAGATAGGGATGTGCGTCCCGTCGATGGCCTCCCTGCAGTTGGGGAAGCCGAGGGCGCCGAATCCTCGGATGACGGTGTCCGGGTCGGCGAGACGGACCACCCTGCGGAGCAGCACCCGGTTGATGGCCTTGACCACCTGTGGAGAGAGACACAGCAAAGCGCCAATCAGTGGGGCGCCCGGGTGGCTGGGAGCATTCGTGCCCTGGCAGTGCCCCGCGCCCCACTCCCAGAAACAACCCCCTTGGCGGCGTGTAGTACGGCCGGGACAGACCAACCCCTCCGGTGCGGGGTGTTTTCGCCTCTTCCCGCCCCCCCCCCTTTGTCCCTGGGGCAGCCCATCCCCACCTTGCAGCCCCCCTCCTCTCCAGCGCAGTGGCCGATGAGTGCCATACCTGCATGAGCACGGCTCCGATGGTGGATCTCCCCACGCCGAACTGGTTCCCGACGGATTGGTAGCTGTCCGGCATGGAGAGCTTCCAGAGGGCGATAGCCCCGCTTCTGGACGGGGATGGCGGGTCTCATGCGAGTGTCCCTTCTGTGCAGGGAAGGGGCGAGCCACTCGCAGAGCTCCAGGAATGTGTCCCTCCTCATCCTGAAGTTCTGGGTCCACTGTCGGTCTTCCCAGCGCTCCAAGACGATGCGGTCCCACCAGTCGCTGCTGGTGTCCAGATGCCAGATGCGGCGGGGCACGCCGGTGCCGGGGCGCCGCCGCGGCTCCTCCACTGCCCCCAGGGTGGCCAGGTGGAGAGGCAGGGGGCTGACGTGCACCAGGTGATGCCAGGCAGCCTCGAGCCATTGGTGGCAGGCTTGCAGCAGCAAGTCCAGAAAGTGCACCAGAAGGTGCAGGGCGAGCTCTGGCTCCATGTTGCCACCTGCGGCGGCGTCCCCGAAGGGAAGCACCGACACAGACGGGCACAGAGACCAACGCTTTGCTGTCCCTCGGCGAGGTTGGCAAGCAAGCAGGAAAAGCTGAGAACCGGCTGTCCGGGGGGGTCCCTTTAAGCACGAGCCTCAGATAGCCTCAGACAGCAGCCACACAAAGCAACTACTGACCTGATGCTCTGCCAGAACCTGTTTCAGCTGCCCTTAAATGCGCCCCTGCGTCCAATCAGTGTGGATGCGCTAGTTCGAATTAGCAAAATGCTAATTCGAACTAGTTTTTAGTTCTAGATGCGTTAGTTCGAATTAGCTTAGTTCGAATTAACTAATTCGAACTAAGTTAGTTCGAATTAGCGCTGTAGTGTAGACGTACCCTTTGAGTGTGTCTACACTGCACAGCTATTTCGGGATACCAGAAGTATCCTGAAATAGCTACCCAGAATCTACACAAGCTGCCTGGTATTTTGAAATATTTTTTGAAATAAAGGGCATGCTATTTAGCCCGTCCCAGTAAACCTTGCTGCATAAGGGATAGGGGATGGCTCAAAATGCATGTTATTTTGAAATTTGGCACTGTGTAGATGTACCAAATTTCAAAATAGGCTAATTCAAAATAAGGTATGCAATTTGCATAATGCATATTTCGAGTTTAGGGTGCTGTGTAGATGCATCCTTAGACTGTTTTTGACTATTTGCTGTTTTTCACTTGTGGTATATAAGTGCTCAAGTCACATTGAATTGTTTTCTGTTCCTTAATTGGTTAACCTGAACTTTATAAACAGGAGGGATAAAAATAGAGACTCCAAGATATATCCCACAGTTTCAGCATGAAATACTTTGCAAACACAGTTACATATGCAGGGCTGGATTAACTCTTCTGGTGTCCAGAGCTAGAATATCTTGTGGGACCTACTGTGCTCTGGGATGGAGCCAAAAATGAGGAGTTCTGTGTGTGTGTGTGTGTGTGTGTGTGTGTGTGTGTGTGTGTGTGTGAGGGGGCTGCTGAGGTGTGAAGTGAGAGTGCAGGGTCTGGGCAGGAGGTAGAGTGCAGGAGCAGGGTGGGAATGTGGGTTCTGGGTAAGGAAAAGGGTACACGAGGGGGTTGGATGTGTAGGGACTGGGCAGGAGGCTGGGAGTGGGAGTATGTGGTTTGGGAGGGAGATAAGGTGTGGGAGCCAGGAAGAACTGCATTATGCAAGGGTTTTAGTGGTTTCCCCCCAGGGTTCTGGGCTAAGGGTTTCCCCTCTGTTACTCAGAGCCTTGGGCAACAGCCCCTAAAGCTCCTGTCATAATCCAGGCCTGCAAATATGTATGTATTAGACTCTTGCTTTCTGTGAACATTTCTGAAAACAAAATATCACATCAATACTTGTAATAAATAAATAAAGAGGACTGTGGTTCTCATGAAATAAAAAGTGTTGAAGGAAGGACTCTTCATGCTGTCATGTCCCATTGGCCTTCTGGCTCATTGGGAGTCTCTGCTCTGCTCCTGGAACTGCACTCCAATGAAATCTGTTCTAAATAGGGTGCTCTGTGATGAAATGTCTGAATATTTCTGTGTAGCATTCATCTACCTCTACGCATCGTCTTAAACTCCAACAAAGTCTAAAAGCATCTGTAAAGGAAATACTACAGGAAAAATAACACTGCTAATTAGGAAAGCACAAGTGCAGTACAGGCAGTCCCCGGGTTACGTACAAGATAGGGACTGTAGGTTTGTTCTTAAGTTGAATCTGTATGTAAGTCGGAACTGGCGTCCAGATTCAGCCGCTGCTGAAACTGATCAGTTTCTACAGCGGCTGAATCTGGACGCCAGTTCTGACTTACATACAGATTCAACTTAAGAACCCCAGGCATCCCCAAGTCAGCTGCTGCTGAAACTGATCAGCCGCTGATTCCAGGAAGCCCGGGGCAGAGGCTTCCTGTAGTCAGCCACTGGTCAGTTTCAGCAGCGGCTGACTTGGGGACGCCTGGGGCAGAGCAGCTGGGGTGCTGCTGGGTTGGTCCAGTAGCGCCACCGCTCCTCGGTGCTACTTGACCAACCCAGCAGCACCCAAGCTGCTCTGCCCCAGGCGTCCTGATTCAGCCGCTGCTGAATCTGACCAGCAGTGGCTGAATCAGGACGCCTGGGGCAGAACAGCTGGGGTGCTGCCCGGTTGGTCCAGTAGCGCCCAGAGCGGCGCTACGGGACCAACTGGCAGCACCCCAGCTGCTGTACCACAGGTGTCCGGAGCAAAGCCATGGAGCACAGGGGCAGCGGGACAGCCCAGAAGCGCTGTGGCTGTCCTGCTGCCCTCGGGCTCCGTGGCTTTGCTCTGCCCCCCGTCCCCCTGGTCTGCAGACCAGCGGGATTGGGGGGGGGGGGGGCAAAGCAGAGCCAAGCCGTGGAGGACGCGGCCAGCTGACAGCTGTCAGCTGACCGTGCGCTCCGCGGCTTGGCTCTGCTTTGCCCCCCCCGTCTCCCTAGTCTGCAGACCAGGGGGAGGGGGGAGCAAAGCAGAGCCAAGTCGCGGAGCGCGCTGCCAGCTGCCAGCCCAGACGCGTCTGGGCTGTCAGCTGACCGCGCGCTCCGCGGCTTGGCTCTGCTTCGCTCTGCTTTGCCCCCCCCTGTCCCCCTGGTCTGCAGACCAGAGGGATGGGGGGGGGGCAAAGCAGAGCCAAGCCGCGGAGCGCGTGATCAGCTGCCAGCCCAGATGCGTCTGGGCTGTCAGCTGGCCGGGCTCTCCGAGGCTTGGCTCTGCTTTGCCCCCCCCCCCCGTCCCCCTTGTCTGCAGACCAGGGGGACGGGGGGGGCGGGGGGGCCTCTGCAGACCAGGGGGACGGGGGGGGGGGGGGGCAAAGCAGAGCCAAGCCTCGGAGCGCGTGGGCAGTGGACAGCCCTGTCCGCTGCCCACGTGTTCCACCGCTTTGCTTCCTCTCCCTGGTCTGCTGGAGGCCAGGGAGAGGAACGGCCCCATTCGTAACTGCGGATCCGACGTAAGTCAGATCCGCGTAACTTGGGGACTGCCTGTAATATGAACTATCAACTGGAGTAAAAATACTTTTATTCTAATAACATTTTTAACTTTCCCCTGAAGTAAAATAAAATAAATTCACTACCTTGTGACCATGGCATAGCAAATTAGAGGCCACATCTATTAAAGCAGGGCACTGATATAATAACAGTATTTAAATGGCATCTGTTACCACATTATCATCTCTTCTACAGTATTTGCTACAATCAAATAACTAGAAAAGTCAGTATAGCTTAATCAAACACATAGTTAGTGAGGAAACTTGCAAGCACTGCTCCCACTCCCATTGGCTGCAATTCCTGGTAAATAGGAGTGGCAGAGATGGAGCCTACAGCTGAATGCTGCTAGTGGCAACACATGCAGCTCCAGCTGGGGGGTACAGCAGTGTACAAAGCAACTTCTCCCCTCACCAGGAAGGCAGAGCTGGAACGCTCAGGGGCTTTAGTGGCTGCATCCCAGAGATGCATCCTCCTCTTCCCCCCAGAGCCCTGGAATATAGCTCCTAAAGCCCCTGTCAGAATCCAGCCCTGCAGAGATGTATTCACTAGGCTTTTGCTCTCTGTGAATATTTCTGAAAACAAAATATCACTTGAAAAGATTAAGTGATGGAATGTCCATGTTGCACAGATGAATTACAGCATATATAGAATAAATGTGGCTATTCTAAATTTCTCAAAGATCACTTGGAGAAATGAGCATTCCTTTTTTTTTTTTTTTTTTTTTTTTAAAGATAGCATTGTATAAAAAAACAAATAGCATATGTTAAAAGAAAGCTGGCAAGTTTGGCTCACTTAACTGAATATGGCCTTGAAAAAGGTCATGGAGAATTGAAGAAATTATCAGTGGGCTGAACATTCTGAGCTGCCTACATATAGCATACCTCACCTTGTCAAAGTAAAGAGGATTTTTAAATCACATACTAGAAAAATAATCATGAAAGATTATTACAACTATCCAGACCATCACAGATGCCCCAAAAAATATTTCAGGATTTTCGACCTAAACTTCCAATCTATAGGAAACATTGTTAAACAAATAAGAATAGTGTGTGTATAATTTTTAATTGGAATGTTTATGGATGATTAATTAAAGTCTTAGAATCTCGTCTTTCTCTTATGTATACCTGTGTGAATGAGGAGTCAATTGACTGGACTTGGTGTAAAGCTGAAGTGAGACATGAAACAGGCCCTTAATGTCAATGCATTTTTAACATAATTACTCCATTCCGTGAAATCCAAAACCACATACCAGATTGTTAAATAGTGTTTGTTTGCTTGAAATTCTTACATGTTCATGTAACCATTGCTCTGAATTTCACAAGAAGTTACAAGATGGAGGAATGTGGAATTGTCTTGATGGAATTTGTAGAGATGGTGTGCGTAAGGTAATTTCTTTTATTGGGTTAACTTCTGTTGGTGAGAGATTATACTGAGTGCTGCTTCATGAATTTAGTAAATTATAATTAGGAATTTGGAAACATTCTTAGCTGAATCATTTCCCCCACCCTCCACTTCCCCACCCCCAGAGGTTAAGTTCTATGTTAAAATGTTATAAAAGAATTCAGTTTATTTGGTTTGAGATGTAGGTAATTCAGTTACATGAAAATCAAACTGCTGTAGGAATTTTAACTTTTTAAAAATCTCTCCTTTCTAGTCTTACAAGAATCAGGGACGCAAGCCAGTGAGGGACACAAGCAGAGCTTTTTGGTGATTTGCTTTGAATAAGAATTCAAAAAGTTTTAGTTCTGGAGGGCTGCCGATCCAGCCTGCTTGACACATCTAGTCCTTCCCAGGTCAAATCAAGTGTTAGCTGACACTTTTAAGATTCTGCATCTGTTCCCTCAAATGCCAGAAAGACTCCTATGGCTTCTTCTGTACCCTTTTCAAAAGGAACACCAGAGCCAATCACATTCTGCCTTTCCATCAAGGAGACTTCTCAGCCCCCTTTTGATCAGAATTCACCATTCCTTGGTGTTCACGCAGCCCCACTTAGTGTGGCATCACCAGGGTAGCCCCTTTCTCAACAACTCAGGTCCACTCTTCTACTAATTTTAAAAGAAATGGGCCAGATTATCAACTGTAGTAAATTGCATTTGAACTTCAGTGACACTAACTGAACTTTGCCCGTTTACACCAGCTGAGGACTTGGTCCAAATTGTGGGACATAGCTGTATATCTGTTTGGTCTCATAATGACTATTTTGAAATCTAGTGTGCCCCATTCTTCAATATGCACATTATGGTCTATTTGGTTCTGAACATCACTAAAAGTTTAATTGTAGGAAAAATATTATTTAAGAACTATAAATACCTGTCAAGCCCAAACTGGAGAAATAGCAGAAACTAGCTACTGCAAAATATAGACTAAATGTAATGTAGCAGCTACTGATGGAAACTTAAGTTGAAAATGACCAACATGTTCTTAAATGGCAGCAAAACTGAAGAATAAATTAAGAGACCAGAAGGCAAATATTGCATTATACAAATATAGATCCTGAACTCAGAGTAAGGCTCTATTTTGAACAGAACTGCTCAGAACATTGGAAAGAAAATGGAACAATGTTATTCAAGGACGAGGTCTGCAACTAGACAACAGTTGGGACTTTCAAAGTGCTAAGCTGTCGTTTTGGATGTCATAGGAGAGTGCAGCTGATGAGCTGAAAGATGAAAAACAGGTCACTTCTACAAAACCAGAAAGAAGTGGAAAATACAAAAGTCTTGGAGTCAGCATTCTACACAAGGCGATTAATAGATTTCAAGGTGAGAGGGACTGTTATGATCATCTACTCTGACCTTCTGTGTAGCCCAAATCACAGATGTTCCCAGAAATAATTACTTGAGCACGTCTTTTGGAGAAACAACTAATCTTTATTGAAAGCTTGTCAGGGAAAGAAAATCTACCACAATCCTTGGTAAATTGTTCCAAAAGTTAATTCTCCTTAATGTTAAAAATCTATGCCTTGTTTTCAGTCTCAGGTTTGTCTAACTTCATCTTCATGGGTACTAATATGGCATTGTAATGTTGAACAACTCCTTCTGAAAAAAAATCAAACACTCCCTCCCCTCCCAGTGTGTATTGAATAGCAATGATATTCTCAAATATATCCTAAGGAAGATGCTAAATTGTCTCTCACTAGGGATCTATTCTTCCCTTGGTATTTTTTAAGATTAATTTTTGCTTGACCCCTGTCAGGGCTAATGAGAAATATGCATAAATTAACTGATTACTTGATTTTTTTAGTATATTTTCATTTATTGCAGATAACGGAGTGAATAATGAATGGCAGATCATCAGGAAACTTATGTTATTGTGAACATTTAGTGATTGAATAATTTTGGTTATTTGGTTATTTTTCTCAATTACAGATAAAATTTTGGTTAGAATTTTTGGGGCACTACAGTGCCTGGGGTTGACGCATATGTTGATTTTTTTCATATTTCAATAAATGGTGAACGAAAGATGTGGTAAAGTGATAACTTTATAGTCAGAAAAAGGAACTTTCTAATTAATCACATATTTTACATACTCGATAACCTTTCTAATTTTTTAAAATGAGTTTCCCTTAAATTCTTTATCAATCAGATTCGGATGTTATGACTCAGTTACAGTATGGTAGTAAACTGTGATTTAATATTTAGTGAAACGTATATCATAGAGAAGGCAACGGTAGATTTAAACTAAAACTGTGTAGAAAGAATTGGCTTTCACTCTAAAGGATCCTTAAATAGCATATGCTTTCAACTTCATTTCAACAAATGAAGCTTCTTGATTGTTTTCCCCTTGTTTTTAATATTGTTTTTGGGCTGAACTCATATTCCAAATAATTTAACAGATCATAATGCTTTATATAAAAAGGAGCTAAATAAACTCTAGATAGGCTACTGCTTTTTTAAAATAATATGCCAAAGAATTTCCTTCTCTCTGTAAAAGTAAATATGGCTGTAAAAATTATGGTGCAACTGCTAAACATGACTACAGAGAGAATTTTGAGTGAAACAGACTTAACAAATTTTAGGAGGACAAATTGTATTGAAAAGGAGAAAACAGTCTCTCCAATGAGATAAAACTTTATGGTGTTTAATAAACCAGGATTATCCATAAGAATCTTTTGCTTTCCAATGACTGAAGTATTTTCTGACACAGCTAACTCCTTAAATTGTGAAGGTAATTATTGGAGAAGCTCACCTACTTATATACTCCTGGATTACCTGAAAAAGCATGAATTATCTTTCTTTCTGTGATAGTCCTTGTTAAGTTATTCTTTGGAACATGTATCATCATTCCATTCAGAAGGTATCTAGCTCACCACAAGTTGAGCAAGTGTTCTTCCGAACTCTTCTGGGATTGTACCTGGGGCAGTCTGCTATGGTTAGTACACATTTTTAAGGGAATCCAGGCAGAGGCTTTGTACTTATTTAATATTCAATGAAACTTTTTTTCTCTCTCTAAAAATTTTCTATGAGGGTCAGGAAATCTTAGGGACACACAATAGCAATGAGTGATCAGGAAGAGACTATAAAATGAAATAATTATTACAAAGTTAAGCAACAGATGGATAGTGGCACCACCTGATTCTCTGCTCTTGCCAGTTTTTATGGGCTAAGTAAGGATTGGTCTGGTTGAGTTTTTGGATGGGAGATTTTGGCAGCAAGAGATGGTTCAAAAAGCTTCCACAAGTTGAATTCTGTTCTGAGTTGATAATGGATCTGTGCTTTGGATCAGTATTCAGCCAAAGTCCTTTGCTGATTTTTTTAAAAAATAGTGATTTCTTTGAAAATAGTATAGCTAAGTATTATATAGTGAAAGAATCTTTCAGGCACTGGACAGCAAGCTGGATTTTTAAGACTGTATTTAAATCTGAATGTTTTAATTAAACTATAGAGAGACCATTTCAGAATCTGCCCAGATGTAGTGAAAAATGAAACTAAAAGAAAATATTGCATTCACAATGCTTGATAAATAATGGGTTACTGGAATTTTGAACTGGATGAAGAGAACTCATAGTTATATACCTGTCATAAGTCATTGCGTGATACTGTTATGTGACTGCCATTTGGGATCAGCTTTGCCTCTGAAGTTTTATAAAGAGGAAAAAAGTGTTAAAATCATTCATGGGCATAGAAGATATAACAGTCATTTCTGATTCTCTAAATTATAGAGATCTGCAAAGAATAGTGATAAAAGTAGCTGTATCCTGAGGAATTGATGGACAAAGGCAAAAAGGCAAGAGTCAGATTTAATAAAGACAAAATCAAGTTCAAAGTGTAGAAGTGATGTAGAATATCTTTGGGGTTGATAGTCTCAAAAGATGGGTGAAGAGAAAATTACAAGTAACAGCTAGAATTCCAAAGCCCCAGACCTAATATGAAAAAACAGATATGTGGCATAGTTAACTTCTTGTTAAGTACTATATGAACTTTACCACATTCAATACTATTGCATCATTGACAGAACAAATGATGTAGAGAGGATTTAGAATAGTAAACAAGAAGTAGCATGAAAAACACCAAAATAAGTGTTTTGTATCAAACCAATTTGATATTTGATGTGAAAGGCTAGTAAGGTTTCAAGCACACGCAATGGAATTTAAGAGCTTGAATCTTTTAAGAGAAATGTCCTAATAAGACTTAGTTAAGCTGGGTTTAGAAATACTATATGTAATTGGAAAATGATTGCCTAGGTGTTGTATTTTGTAGGGTTAGAGTAGCTTCCTTGGTCCCAGAAAATTATGAGGTAATATCTTTTACTGGACCAACATCTGTTGGTGAAACAGATAAGCTTTTGACCAGAACAAGTGCTCCATTTAGCTTGAGCTCTTGTCTCTTCAACAACAGAAGTGGGTTAATCAAATAGATTTATCTGACCCACCCTCTCTTTAATTGCTATATTCACCTGTAAATAATTGAATTACTATGCAGATGTTACAGACATGGAAATTAACTCTCTAGGAGTAATCTTGAGAAAATTTAATTTTGTTCATCACAAGGGTAGAAAACTGCTACAAAGGATGCCTTAGCAATGCTGGTTCTGATTCATAACCGGACTACTCCAGTTATACACTGATGTAATTTCTTGAAATCAGTGGAGTTATCCCACCTTTCAAAGTAGAGTCATTTCTTTTGCCTTTGACAGATATATTTCAAGAGCCACACCACATGTAAAACTTTGGGCTGGTGCAGAGAATCGGGGAGGCAGGTGGTGAGAGATATGGGTGGAGGGGGGCAGGATTTGAGTGCAAGAGTGTAAGTTATCACCTGATGGTGGAGTGTGAGAGGGGGATGTGAGGTGCAGGCTCTGGCTGTGAGACACACACCATGGGTGGCTTCCAACCAGTGGTGCATCAGATCTCAGGCCATGGCCCTATGTGCCACTCCTGGAAGCAGCTGGCTGCTGACATATCTCTGCATGTCAGTTGGCAGGAGAGGGACAGCAGATCTCTGTGCTGCCCACACCCGCTAGCATCATCCCCGCTGGCCAAAGGCATGCAGAGACATACCAGCATCCAGCTACTTCCAGGAATGGCACGGAGCCACAGCAGGCAGGCCTTCTGCCTAAGCCCTGCTACGCAGTTGGGCTTCTAGTGTTTTTTTTCAGAAATTCAGTTTTTACACAAAACAGCTGCCCTCAAGGGGGCAGTCAAAGAGCTGCATGCAGCTCCAGAGCTGCAGGTCACCAACCCCTGTATTAGTGCACTATGAAATATAATGTATGCTATAGATTACATGTCCACGACATACACCAAATACATAACACCAGGTAAAAACCGAAAGCATGCTAAAATGAAAATATCTGTCGGAGTTAAAAGTGGTATTTTTATGAAGAAGATGCTATCAGCTCTGAGCAGAATGAGAGAAATTGTAACCCAACATCAGACAGTAATGGGATATGACTGTTTTGAATTATGAAGCAGATGCTTTGCTATTTATTGATTAGAACTTGATCATAGGAACTGAATTAGGAAGATAAAAGTCATGCACAAATGATGCTAACATTTGAGTAAGGGAAGTCTATATTTTCTTGAAGCCTCAACTGAGTTTAAGGCGGCACCATCCAGATGTTCAGCATATGCAAGCTACAGAAACAAAAATCAAAAGGAACTTCTCCTGCCACAAAAGCCAATAAAAATCTTTGAAGTATTTGCAAAGCAGTGAGGGAGTGCAGGGCAACATCATAGTATGTGTCTCACAATGTACCCTCATTCTGATGGAAGGAGTGAATAATCAGTTAAAAAATAGGGCTGTCAATTAGCTAACTCAAGTGATTAATGCAAAACAAATTAACTAGATTAAAAATTAGAGTGCACACTTTATATTTCTAACAAATATTTGCACTGTAAAAAGATACAGTATTTTTAATTCATCACATACAAGTACTGTAGTGCAACCTTTTTATTGTTAAAGTGCAACCTCTGTGGAGAGTGCAGCTTACAAATGTAGGCCTCATTTACTAGAAGGACTTCTGCACTTTATTGGGAGTGTTTCAGATAGGAAGATCCTGTGTACTGCAATCTAACCTTATAGACTACAACTTTCATGGTGCCTTGGGGAAAGAGTGGAATGCTGCCTCTTCCAAGGAGAACAGGGAAAGCCAGTGGTAGGCTCAATTTTTTGGGGAAAGGAGCAATGTTTAATCCGGGGTGGAGTAAATGGTGGCAGTGTAAATGCTGGTTAGATAAGTTTCATTTATTATTCTACCCTATATGTAGTTGATTTTATTCAACTGCCTCCTGTGGATTTAAATTAGTAGTGTCATTTAACCCGTCTGCTTATATCCTATTTCTTTAGGTTCTTAAGTAACAGTGTGTGAACTCTGATTTTAGTATATTATTTACAATTGGTATTTTTGAATAAGACCTATGCCACAGACAATGATTATTATAATAGGTTCATTCTTGGAGTCTCCCAAGGCATGCCATTGAGTGTGCACAGGAGTCAGCCTGGTATAGGCACTGCCAATTTTAAATTCCTTTTGGAGCAAAGGGACTGCAGCACAGAAGGGGTTGAGGATTTTTACCCGACCTTGATCACCACTGGAATACTCAGAAACTCCTTTAATGTCAATCATGTGAGGTGCCCAGGAAAAACAAGTGAGTGTTGTCTGCTCCGGAGTAGTCCAGGAAGGAAATGCTGGTTAATGACAGAAGCAAACTATCTGTAGTATCCTGAGATTATGGGCAGTGTTTGGTTGAACCAGAATATCCAGAACTGGGTACATATCAGCATTTTTTAAGGTCTCTGCTGCCCCAGAATCTACCAGTGCCCACTATGGCAGAATTTAGTAGGGTGGACTTGGATCTTAGGGTTTGGGGAGTACTCGCCATGCCTGGGCTTGTCTCTGTGACAATTGGGTAGCATCTCAGGGTTTGTCCAGGCCTACTTTGTCGGGCTTCAGCATAGTTGTTTCCCAAGCTGCATTGTGCTGGAGCTCAGGATGGGCAGCTGGCAAGAGCATAGCTGTATTCTGTGCAATAGAAACACAGCCCATCACAATAATAGCCCTCTCTTTTTCTCAGGGATCACATGGCGGGGGGAGCTATCTAGCTGCATGGGATTGGAGACAGGTATCAAGGGGAGCTGGCCAGCTGGTAACACCCCCTCTTCTTTTCTGTTGTTCAGAGTCTTTTATCAATGCTCTGATAGTTGACAAAGGCATCTAGGTTGACTGGGGCCTCCAAACAGGCTTAACCTCCTCATATAGCACCCACCAGAACTGGGAGAGCTGGGCCACTTCGTTCTATTCAGGGCTGGAGACCAGATGTCAAAAGTGGCCAGTGTATTGAAAAAAATGGTTCTTGCCCCTTCTGGAGTTTGCACAGAGTTGCCTCTGCTGGCTTTTATATAGAAACAGGAAAGGTACTTGGGGAGAGGAAAATGGAGTAAAAGAAGATGCAGAGAAGGCATAGATCACATATACAGTGAGGGAGAGGGAAGAGGCTGAGAGGTTCAAATGTGGGATGACAAGACAGGCATGACTTCAGGATCAAGGAAATGATGTCTAATAAGCATGACCGGACTGAAAAGGAAAAGAAAAGAGACAGAACTGACATTTCAAATCACATGCATTGGATTTTAATATAGGTTGCACCTTTGAAAATCTGTACTTTCTGGTCTGGCAACTGGACCATGGATGCTCCTGGACCAGAATGCCCCAGAGCCTAATGGCAGGAGGGCCAGCAGCCTGGGCAGAGAAACTCCACAGCAGTCCAGGGGCCAGGGACTGAAGAACTCCAGAAGCCTGCAGCAGTGCTGAGCCAGAGGCTGGGGAACTGCAAGCACCCGTGGCAGCATGGAGCCGACAGCCATCAAAGCGTGGCAGTGCAGAATCGAGGGAGAAGACCAGTCACTTATGGCAGCCTATGGCAGTGCAGGGTTGGGGGCTGGTAAAGCTTGGATGCCCATGGCAGTACAGGGCTGAGGAAATCTGGCTGCAGGCAGCAGCACTGCAGGCAGAGACTCCTGGCACCAAAGGCAGTCTGGGGCCAAAGCCAGTAGCAGCAGAGAGGGGGCCTGAGGTGGGAGGCTGGCAGGTTCAGGGCCCATGACTGGGGCATCTCCCCTGGTCCAGCAACTTCTGTCATTCAGGTCAGGGAGGTCCAACCTGTAATAGTTTTACCATTCATCCCAGAATGACCAAAGTGTTTTGCAGACTGAACTAGTAAAACATATTATCTCTGTATTTCAGTATTTCTTATCTGAAATGTACAAGTACTGAAGGTAGGCAAAATAGATTAAGTTATGAAGATGCAATTGTGTGTTTATATAATTAATTCTGTGTAATTTAGTGCCACTGAAATGCAACCACTTGCAGTTTAGAGGATGGCAAAAAATCAGTGAACAATTTGATGTGAATGACAGGAGGGAAGTAGTGAAGAGCACTTGTAAATTTTTTCATTCTGACAAAATGCCTGGCATTTTTAATATTCATTCAAAGTAGAGCAGATACAGGTTGAACCTCTCTAATCGTAGAATACCAGAACTGGAAGAGATCTCAAGAGATCAAGTCTGGCCACCTGCCCTCACAGCAGGACCAAGCACCATCTAGATCATCCCTGAAAAATGTGTCTCCAACCTGCTCTTAAATATCTCCAGTGATGGAGATTCCACAATCTCCTTAAGCAATTTATTCCAGTGTTTAACCACCCTGACAGGAAGTTTTTCCTAATGTCTAACCTAAACCACTCTTGCTGCATTTTAAATCCATCCCTTCTTGTCTTATCAAAGGCCAAGGAGAACAATTTTTCTTCCTTCTCCTTGTAACACCCATTTAGATACTTTAAAACTGCTATGATGTCCCCTCTCACTCTTCTCATTTCTAAACTAAACAAGCCCAGCTCTTTCAGTCTTCCTTCATAGGGTATGTTTTCTAGACCTTCAATCATTTTTGTTGCTCTTCTCTGGACCCTCTCCAATTTCTCCACATCTTTCTTGAAATGTGATGTCCAGAACTGGACTCAATACTCTAGCTGAGGCCTAATCAGTGCAGAGTAAAGCAGAAGAATGACTTCTCATATCTTGCTCACAACACCACTGTTAATGAATCCCAGAATCATGTTTGCTTTTTTTGAAACAGTGTCACTCTGTTGACTCACATTTAGCTTGTGGTCTACTATGACCCCTAGATCCCTTTCTGCAGTACTCCTTCCTAGACAGTCACTTTCTATTCTGTTTGTGTGAAACTGATTGTTCTTTCCTAAGTGGCGTACTTTGCATTTGTCCTTATTAAACTTCATTCTATTTATGTCAGATCATTTCTCTAGTTTGTCCAGATCATTTTGAATTATGATCCTATCCTCTAAAGGACTTGCAACCCCTCCCAGCTTGGTATCCTCTTCAGACTTAATAATCGTACTCTCTATGCCATCATCTAAATCATTGATGCTTGCGAACAGGACAGTAGGTATGGATGGTGATAGGTCTGCAGTTGTTACTTGCACAGCATGTGCCATGTTTGTCTTCCTCCCAGAAGAAAGAATGGATTTCATCTGCACTAAGTGCAAGCTGGTCGCCATTTTGGAAGAAAAAATTAGATGACTGGAGGCCCAAGTGTTGAACCCACACTCGATCAGAGAGGATGAAGACTTCCTCGATAGAAGGCAGCATTTAATCCTGCAAGCACGGCAGGTGGAAAAGCCAGAGAGGGCAGTACAGGACCAGGGGTATGTCTACACTACCCTCCTAATTCGAACTAGGGGGGTAATGTAGGCATACCGCACTTGCAAATGATGCCCGGGATTTGAATTTCCTGGGCTTCATTTGAATGAAGCCATCCGGTGCCATTTTTAAATGCCGGCAGTTCGAACCCTGTGCCGCGTGTCTACACGTGACACGGAGTAGCTAGTTCGGATTAGGAACTATTCTCCTCATTCCACGAGGAGTACAGCTAGTTCGGATTAGGAAACCTAATCCGAACTAGCTACTCCATGCCGCGTGTAGCCGCGCAGCACGGGGTTCGAACTGCCGGCATTTAAAAATGGTGCCTGCCGGCTTCATGCAAGTGAAGCCCGGGAAATTCAAATCCCGGGCTTCAATTGCAAGTGCGGTATGCCTACATTACCCTCCTAGTTCGAATTAGGAGAGTAGTGTAGACATACCCAGGAAGAGAACTGGCAGCATGTAATTTCTAGAAGGGGGGAAAAAGCCAGCACAGGAATCCCCCTATGTTATAGAAGTAAGTAATCGCTTTCAGGCTCTCTCCACAGGCTATGTGGTGGTGAATGCTTTGGAAGGGACCTCACAAGGAAGAAACCGGAAGGGAACACCATCTACTGGAAGGCATGTAACGCGTAGTCCTAGGGATGGGGGTTCCATGACCACCACCCCCAAAAGAAGACGATGGGTGGTGGTGGCTGGGGACTCCCTCCTAAGAAGGACTGAGCCATCCATCTGCCATCCAGATCCAGAATCTCGAGAGGTGTGCTGCTTACTGGGAGCTTGAATTCAGGATGTGACTGAGAGTCTTACAAAACTGATCAAACCTTCGGATCTCTACCCCTTCCTGCTTCTCCATGTGTGAACTAACGATACAGCCAACAATAACTTTGAGTGGGTTATTGCAGATTACGTAGCACTGGGCAGAAGGATCAAAGAATTTGGAGCACAAGTGGTGTTCTCATCCATCTTCCCTGTTGAAGGGAAAGGACTGAGCAGGAATCATCAAATTGAGGAAGTAAATGCATGGTTGCATGGGTGGTCTCAGAGAGAGGGCTTTGGTTTCTTCGACCATGGGACTCTGTTCCAGGCACAAGGATTGTTAGGAAGAGATGGGATCCACCTAACAAAGAGAGGAAGGAGCATCTTTGTGGGCAGGCTTGCAAACCTAGTGAGGAGGGCTTTAAACTAGGTTTGTTGGGGGACAATGACCAAAAGCCTGAGGAGAGTGGGAAAGTCAGATACCAGGAAAAAATGCAAAGAGGAATGAGCAACAAAGGAGGACCACTGATTCAAATGGAGAAGGTTGGACGATCAACTGGTTAACTGAGGTGTTTGTATACCAATGTGAGAAGCCTGGGCAACAAACAGGAAGAATTGGAGGCCCTGGCCCAGTCCAAGAAATATGATTTCATTGGGATAACAGAGACTTGGTGGGATGACTTGCATGACTGGAGCTCTGTCATGGAAGAGTATAAACTGTTCAGGAAGAACAGGCAGGGGAGAAAAGGAAGAGGAGTTGCACTATATGTAAGAGAGCACTATGATTGCTCAGAACTCCAGTATATAGAGGGAGAAAAGTCTTTTGAGAGTCTATGGGTTAAGTTTAGAGGTGCAAACAACAGCAGTGTTGTTGTGGTCGGTGTCTACTGCAGGCCACCAAATCAGGTAGATGAGGCTTTCTTCGGACAACTGAGAGAAGCTTCCAGATCGCAGGCCCTGGTTCTTGTGGGGACTTTAATCACCCTGACATCTGTTGGGAGATCAATACGGAAGTACACAGGCAATCCAGAATGTTTTTGGAGAATGTTGAGGATAACTTCTTGGTACAAGTGCTGAAGGATCTGACCAGGGGTCATGTGCAGCTTGACCTTCTGCTCACAAACAGGGAGGAACTAATAGGGGAAGTAGAGGTGGGTGACAACCTCAAAAGCAGTGATCATGAGATAGTATATTTCAGGATCCTGACCATAGGAAGAAAAGAGACAGGCTGGAATTTGTCTGCATGTCGAGCCTATTTTTTAAACTGCTCCCCTTGCAGATCAGGTCTTGCCCCTCAGCTCTGTGCTGCTGCCTCTGATACAGAAGCAGCAGCATGGGATGGCAGAAGGCTTCCTGGGAGTGGTCACTCTGTCCCCAAAAGGTTCTTACCTTGGGCCCCATGTGGCAAAGTGGCTGTTTGTTTTGCTTGTGTCAAATACATACCTTGGACTTCAGAAAAGCAGACTTTGACTCCCTCAGAGACCTGATGGGCAGAATCCCCTGGGATGGTAACATGAAGGGGAAAGAAGCCCAGAAGAGCTGGCAGTATTTTAAAGAAGCCTTACTGAAGGCACAGAAAGAAACCATTCCAATGCGTAGCAAGAGAGGCAAACATGGTAGGAGACTGGATTGGCTTACAGGGGAAATCCTTGGTGAACTTAAGCACAAAAAGGGATCTTACAAAAAGTGGAAACTTGGACAAATAACCAGGGAGGGATATAAATGTATAGTTCGAGAATGCCGGGGGATATCGGGAAGGTGAAAGTGCAATTGGAATTGCGACTGGCAAAGGTTGTGAAGGATAACAAGAAAGGTTTCTACAGGCATGTTTGCAAGAAGAAGGTGATCAGAGAGGGTGTGGGGCCCCTACTGGATGAAGGAGGTAACCTAGTGACAGATGATGTGGGGAAAGCTAAAGTACTCAATGCTTTCTTTGCCTCTGTCTTCACGAACAAGATCTGCTCCCAGACTAATGTGCTAAGTGACGCAAGATGGGATAAAGATGGACAGCCCTTGGTGGGTAAAGAACTATTTAGAAAAGCTAAACGTACACAAATCTATGGATCTGGACTTAATGCATCCGAGGGTACTGAGGTAGTTGGCAAATGTCATTGAGGAGCCTTTGGCCATTATCTTTGAAAAGTTGTGGAGATTGGGAGAGATCCTGGATGATTGGAAAAAGGCAAATGTAGTGCCCATCTTCAAAAATGGGAAGAAGGACAATCCAGAGAACTATAGGCCAGTCAGTCTTTCCTCAGTCCCTGGAAAAATCATGGAAGGGATCCTTAAGGAATCCATTTTGAGGCACTTGGAAGAGGGGAAAGTGATCAAGAATAGTCAGCATGGATTCACAAAGGGCAAGTCGTGCCTGATCAATCTGATTAGCTTCTATGATGAGGTAACTGGCTCTGTAGACATGAGAAAATCAGTGGATGTGATATACCTCGCCTTTAGCAAGGCTTTTGATATGGTCTCCCACAATATTCTTGCCAGCAAGTTAAGGGAATGTGGTTTGGATAAATGGACGGTAAGGTGGATAGAAAGCTGGCTAGAAGATCAGGTCCAGAGGGTAGTGATCAACAGCTCGATGTCAGAATGGTGGTCGGTTTCTAGCGGAGTGCCCCAAGGTTCAGTTCTAGGACTGGTTTTGTTCAATATCTTTATTAATGACCTGGATGAGGGGATGGATTGCACCCTCAGCAAGTTTGCAGATGACACTAAGCTAGGGAGAGAGATACACTCGAGGGCAGAGATAGGGTCAAGAGTGACTTAGACAAATTGGAGGATTGGGCCACAAGAAATCTGATGGGGTTCAACAAAGACAAGTGCAGAGTCCTGCACTTGAGATGGAAGAATCCCAAGCATTGTTATGGGCTGGGGACCAACCAGCTAAGTAGTAGTTCTGCAGAAAAGGATCTGGGGATTACAGTGGGTGAGAAGCTGGATATGAGTCAATAATGTGCCCTTGTAGCCAAGAAGGCTAATGGCATATTATGTGGCATTAGGAGGAGCATTGCCAGCAGATCCAGAGATGTGATTATTCCCCTTTATTTGGCTCTTGTGAGGCCACATCTGGAGTATTGTGTCCATTTCTGGGCCCCCCACTACAAAAAGGGTGTGGACGCATGGGAAAGGGTCCAGCAGAGGGTAACCAAAATGATTAGGGGCTGGAGCATATGACCTACAAGGAGAGGCTGAGGGAGCTGAGTCTGTTTAGTCTGCAGAAACGAAGAGTGAGGGGGGATTTAACAGCAGCCTTCAACTTCCTGAAGGGAGGTTCCAATGAGGATGGAGAAAGGCTGTTCTCAGTAGTGACAGAGGGCAGAACAAGGAACAATGGTCTCAAGTTGTGGTGGGAGAGGTCTATGTTGGATATTAGGAAAAACTATTTCACTAGGAGACTGGTGAAGCACTGGAATGGGTTACCTAGGGAAGTAGTGGAGTCTCCATCCCTAGAGATTTTTGACAAAGCCCTGACTGGGTTGATTTAGTTGGGATTAGTCCTGACTAGAGCAGGGGGCTGGACTTGATGACCTTCTGAGATCTCTTCCAGCTCTATGGTTCTATGATTCTATGAAGATATTGAACAGACCCCTGTGGAACCCCACTTGTTATGCCCTTCCAGCATGTACTGAACTGTTGTTAACTACTCTCTGAGAATGATCTGTCACCCTCTGGACCTGACCAGTGCCGAAACAGAGAATTGGCCAAACCATGGGAGGTCACTATTTTTTAGCAGTATTACCAACACTTCCACTGTTTACTGGGCTCTTAGAAGACATTTAGGGTAAATTAGAGTTAATGATAGCACAGAACAGTGAGAGCCAGGACTAGTGGCTGTAAGCAAACTTTATGGGACTGTAGAAAATTTGGCTACACAAGTGGACATCTGGCTAACTGAAATCATGCCAGACCATGGATGGTGCCATAATAGAGAGGTTCAACCTGTGTTTTTAAGAGTGCATGTGAGAGACTGTCACAAAGAAAGCTAGACAGAATGCCCATGATTTATTTTGAAAATGTGCAGAATTGAACTAACCTAAGTAGAATACAAATATTCCTGCCTCAGTCTTGCAGATTGTGATTAACCTAGCAATGCCATCTACCTAGTCCAGGGGCTAAGAGCTATGCTGCTTTGGATGATTGCTTTCCCAACACATAGTTGGCTGGCAGGGCAGCAAAAGCAGATGGCAATGGTCAGGCAGTGAAGCTTGCATGCCTGTTTGCTGAATCTGGGCAGCAGCTGCCGTTCCCTCACCCCACTTCTCAGGTGGGTCATCAACTGAGCAGTGATTCAGAGTAGTTTGTGTAGTTCTTCATGATATGAGACTACTTTCCTTACAAGCTTTGATAAGCAGTGAGACATTTGACATGTCAACATTATTAATGGTTCTCACTGGCATCTCAGTTAGACCCCCTTTAAAATAAATGGCACAGTTCAAACCCCAAGGCTTTTGTCTCAGGCTTGCTGCAGACTGAGGCAGACAATGCAGCACTAGTTGCACTTGAGTCACATTTTTAAGGTTGTCTTTGCAACCCTAACAGCTAAAGAAAGTTACTTTTGTAAGAACTTTAAACAGGAGTTCAGAAGCCAGCCTGCTTCTCCTGCTGTAGTCTTTCCTTCTTCCCTCCCACTGAGGGAACATGCTACATTATGGGAAACGCTGCCCTAGCCCTTCCCACTTTCAGCCTTATTGTTCAGTGCTCAGGGTTCAGCTATCAAAATGACACATTTTAAATCTCAGTGCATTGATATAAACACAGATGTTGATGTTTGTGAATTGGCTCCAGGATTAATTTTTGCTGTTTCTATTAGTGGAGTATGTTTTCAGTGTAAAAAGGTCTTGATTCTCACCTCTGGACAAAGTAATGAATTCTCCCAGAAAGAAATATGCTGCCTTTGCAGAGCACTTTGTCTGTTTGCCTATATAAGAAGACTTCTGCTGCAAAACTCCCCTCCCCCCCGATATTAAAAACCTAATTGCTTAAAAAATTCTCAGAATCTCAGTTTATTAGCGACTATAATGTTGAGTGGAAATCAACTAACTTGAAACATACCATAGCTGTCAACTTAAACCAAAACAATGTCATCATAAATTCCGCATATGGTCCAGTAAATACAATAAACCTTCACTACAGAAATCGTATACATAAAACAGATCTCTAAATCTGAACTAATAAAAAAGGATTATAAAGGCAGCTCTCAGACAGACATCCCTCACTTTAATGAAACAAGTCTTAGCTGAAAAGTTAAAAGATTAAAGAACCCAACCAAATTTTTTTCTTAAGTCTGAGCATTACAACTACAACCACTTTCCAGATGCAGAAATGTTCAAGTACTTCCATGATGAGATCACAACTCAAACCATTTCTGTTTACTTGAGAGATACAATCTTGAGGTCTTATCTGTAGACCCTTCCTGTGGTAAAGTCCTTCCTGTGAGAAGTCCAATCAGCTTTATTGCGACTACTCATGTATACAGGAGCCCATGGCTCAAATGGGTTGTAAAATCAAGACCTTATTTCCTCTCTCTAATTTGTATCTCTGAATAACCTTAAATGCAATTGCCCATTTCTCCTTTTGCATGTGATAGCTAGTCAGGCTAATTAAATAAAGGTAAGTCTTCACAGTGAATGTCCTGTTAAAGTGAATCTTTTTCAGTTTTTCTTGTGGAACATAATGATTTAGTTAAGTGATTTTCTTATGTTAAGGCTTAAAAAATAGCCGTTGGTTCTTTTTTGTTTTTTAAATAGTGGTCAGGCTTCAATCTGTTACTCTGGATTTACATTGGTGTAACTCCCTTCATTTCAATGTAGTTACTTTGGATTTACACCTGTGTAACTGAGATAAAAACTTTTCCCTGGCTATGTGCTGGCAACAGACTATTGATTAGTAATACATGCTGAAAATTGTCCACAGGAATGTATATGAAACTTACAGTGAATAAGTGCCCTTCCTATTTCTATCACTCACTCCACAATACAGAACACCATTTGTACACCATGCTACCCAGATGATAATTAAGTAAACCTCGTGTTTAAAGAAAGTGAGCATTTGAAGGGAGCCCAGGTAGGTGCTGCATAAATCATGTATATGTGGTTTCACTTTGGTTTCACTTTGTAACAATGGAAGCTACTTCCCATCAAGTGGAAAATCTTCAGCTCTTGTAAATTGTGATTGATCCCCTTGAAATTGATGGTGCTATGACTGTTTACATCAAAGTCCATGCCTGTCAAGCCAGTTTCACCTAATACAGCTACTAGGAGTTCCTACCTTTTCAGTTTTGAGTAGACAATGGCACAATAAACTTAGAAATATTTTTATGACAGAAAAATTAATTACTTGCCCTATATATGACACTCCAGAAAGGAATAGGATCCCAATCACATTCTCTCTGAAATCTAATGGGAGTTTGATGTTTGCTTCACTGGGAGTGGAATCAAGCCATAAGGGTGGAGTCTTTCATCTCTTTACAGCTTCTGAGCCTGACAACCAGTGATCCCTGGGCTATCTGCAGCAGTCTTTCCACTAGCCTGCCAGGTGGGCAAGCTGATCAGAAATCAGGGAAGATGCCATTGCAAACTGAACAGACTCTGCAAAATAGGTCTATTTTTTAAAACTGTATTTTTATCTAAAATAGGCTTCAATTATTTAAATGACTAAATAGTTATTTGAATATTGGAACTAATATATTCTAAACTGAAAAAGTATGCAACAGTTTTACGTGTGACCAGACAGACTCCTTGATAAAATATGAGGATGTCTGAGTCATTTTTCCCATTAATCCAGTAGTAGTGAGCTCACAAAACCAGTCTCCATACAAAGGAGGAATTGCAAATTTCCATTTTCTTGAATTGCTCTTGGCCACTAAAATACTTCAACCCATTTCTTAATGGTAACTGAAAAACCAATGAATAGTACTGTAGCACCTGTAGCTGTTGTGGGCAGAACTCACTTCTTCAGATGAGACTGTCATCTGAAGATATGGGTTTTGCTCACGAAAGCTCATGATACACTAATATATATATATATATATATATATATATATATATATATATATATATATATATATATATATATAAAACGTGTGTGTCTGTGTGTGTGTGTGTGTGTGTTAGTTTCTAAGGCCATGTCCACACTAGGAGATTATTTCAAATCTACTAAATTGGACTTTGGGGAACCTGACTTTACAAATTCAAAGTTCTGTATCCTCACTACAGGGAAGAATTGAATGTAGTCCAAGGCACACTCCAATAATGTGGATGCGCTATCTCAGATTTAGAACCCAGGAAATGCTCTGGGGAACTGCAGGAGGTCTCCCTGAGGCCAGTTATTTCAAATTATTGGCACCAGAGTGTCCACACTAATGTTATTTCACACTTTCAAGTTTGGGAATAGTGTTATTCTTCATGAATAGCAGGACTAAAGAGTTTGAATTCTGTGACCCCTTATTCTGAATAAAAGGTTTGGTAGTGTGGACACAGCACTATTACTGCTCGTTTTTTAAGTTACAGACTAACACGGCTACCCCTCTGAGACTTTTAATGCTAACTGTTCCACCATCCCCAAAGTGCACATTTTGAAGAAGAACAAATAACAACACTTAGTTTTTGAGAGAACGCCACTGAGTATGGCATTCCAGAATACTTGCATTTTCTGAGCATGTATAGGAGATGTGTGGACGGTTGGCATATAGCTGTTTGCATTTCTGACTTTTACTGTGTTGCAAATCTAATCAAACAAACGTTCTTCTTTAAATGACTGTTCATGTCAGTTCCAATTAGTTGTGTGTGCTCCTCATGCATGGAAGCCAGAAACATTTTCCCTTAGAACCTGTAAGGTCAGTGCAGGTGCCCCCTGCTGATCTGCGGCCAACTCACTTCCTTCTTACTGCCTGTAATGGTTAGCCAGAACGTTGATTGACCCCTTGTTTTGGCAAGCCTTTTCTGTCCCATGGCTGGTTTTGCCTATAAATAGTAATAGTGTTAATTGCAGTACTTCAGTAGTTAGTGTAGTTAGCTGCATAAAGCATTTCATCTGGCGGTACTTCCCATTTCCTCTCTTCACCCCTATTCGTGTGGAACGCCTTAGTCCTGGGGGTCTAAACTCTGCACAGCATGTGACCAGTCTATGCCCAAGAGTGACACTCCTCATCCACTTCCTGCCTGACGTATCTGGGGGAAGGTCCACCCAAAGGACTGTTGTAAAATCTGCAGGAGATTTTGCCCCAGGACTCAGAAGAAGAGGGACTTCACCTAAAGATCCTTCTGATGGAAGCTGCCCAGTGTTCCCATTCAGACTGGAGTCAGCTAAGCCAACACCAAGCAGCTTGACATTGATATGTAGTTTTCCAGCACCATAAATGGTGGGTATAAGAGGCAAAGAGAGGCATTGCCTTCTCTGGATCCTAGTGTTCAACTCTACCCTCTTCTTATCCCTATTCTGACCATTTTTGTAGTCTCACACAGCAAGCTGTTATAGTCTGGTGAATCTTCCTTTGGAGTGGATCTATTAACTTAAAAGTAAAAAGCTTTCCATCTTCCCAGACATATTAGCATAACATTGAACCTGTGAAAGAGCCACTAAGTGGCAAGCAAGTATTTTAATAGGCATGTGTCATCTTGGAGGTGTATACTGTCAGTTTCTGAATTTATTGACAAAATCCATTGTGCATTACTGTAGTATGTCTACAGGACCTTAGTTTAAAATTTGCTTTAAACATTTCCTTAGTTTGTTACTGAACATTATAAAAATCACATCTCTAAAAAATCCTAGCAAGTTTTTTTTTCAGGTGTACAATCTGAGTATTCCGCTTTAGCCTTCAATGCTTAGATCTTCAGAAATACAGGTTTTTTTAAACAAATTATTCAAAAGACTGCCTTTATCTAAAATACACATTTTAATTTAAATCACTATAGTATAAAAACTTGCTTCCTTTCACCCACTCTGTTGAAGAGGAGAGCCCTTAAAAGGACAACATCCCTTTTCTTCCAGACAGCTGGACAAATTAGTTTCCCTTTTTTTACTTCTGACTATTTGATGAACTATTTTTAAGAGAATCTTCCATCAAAATCAGTTCTTTAGTAAGATATGAAATTCTTTGTCATGCCTACAATCTTTGGAAATATCATTAAAACATAAACATATGGTGTAATTTCATAAACATGTCTATTGTTATGGAGGTCTCACGAAATAATTAGTGTTCGCTTTCTCTAAAAGCAATGAACTTTGTGATAAACACACTAAATCGCTGTCACTGATGAATTCAAAATAATGTCTTTGTTTCAGTGCATTAAATATGTAGTAATCTGGAATGATTACTTTATGAGGGCTTAGGAGTACATTGAAAATATAAAATAATTTTAGAAATACTAGTTTAAAATGTAAAATAGAGAAGGGTTGCATCTTGTATTCCATAATATTTAATGTTCTATTCAGCAGGACAGTTGGCTTTATCGCAACGTTTTTGCAAATAAATCTCTGACAAATTTCAGGGTATACCTAAACATTTGACTGACATTTTTTATTCCCAAATGTAGTGCTCTTAATTCATAGCAAAAGGCACTGGACTTCCCAGTCCACTCTGTCTACTCCCCACCTCTCTTGCTTCAGATAACAAATTCTTTGGAGCAAGAAATGTATGCATTTTGTATTCTGTATGTTGCTAAACACACTACTGGCACATAATACCTTTGTTACAGGATGAGAACCACAAAATATAGCAGTGCAATGAGGACCTGCTGGATTGTGTTAATTTCTTATGGTACGTTTACATTGTAGCATTGGTCTTACAGCCTGGGTCAGCTCATGCTGTGAGGCTAAAATGTCCATGATAGACATGTGGGGGCTCTGAAATTCCTCGAGGGAGGTGAGTTTCAGTGCCAACACACCATCCTGAGCCCATATGTGTGACTGAGTGAGCCAGTAGGGCTGAGTGAGCTGACCCCAGAGCCAGCCAGAGTCATGCTGCAGTGTAGGCATTCTCTAATAGTAACACAAATAAAAAGCAAATAGTACAGGGAGGAGTACCACTCTGGTAGAGGACAAAATGAGAACAGTAGATGGTTCATTGATAATAATGTAACAAATCTCCACAGTAAATAGTTAAAACAGAAATATAAGAAACATTTTGATTTCTTTTCCTATAAAGGGGAATGCTAACCAAAGAGCATGTATTCAGACTGAAGATAAGGTAGATTAAGTTGGATTTCCAGCTGAGACAAGCTTAGAAGCAGCAAAAATCAAATCTGAAATTAATCAAATTTTGTGCATGTGTATGTGCATGTGTGTGCAAAATGTGTGCTTTACCTCCACAAAATCAACTTTTTTTAATGAAAAGAAAAAAAATGAAATTTTTTATTTGGAAATACTGTCTTGGAGCACTGTAGTTAAGGTATGTCATGTCTTTATTCTCCTCCACTTCCTGGGTTCCCCAACTGAACTGCCTCTCTCTTTGATGCACCATAGCAATTCAGCAAGAGAGGAATGGATCATTATAAGAAATTTAGTATGATCTAAAAGCCTGGTTTTCAGCTGACAGTTTTTTGGTTTTCAGTTTTCTTTTTCTCCCCCTCTCCCCCAAGTTGTTTGTGTGGGGGGGAGGGATGGGGGGAAAGAGGGGTAATCCACCCTCTGACCAGCTTTACATAAAACAACTCTGATTTATTCATCCACAGGAATATACCCTTTTGGCCCACAAGGTAGAGCTGTGAGGGTGCTGATGTGATAACTAAGCATACGTCTACACTGCACACTTATTTTGAAATAAGCTATTCCAGAAGAAATACACCAAAATAGCTTATTTCAAAATGTCTACACTATAGGGGTACGTCTACACTAGCCCCCTAGTTCGAACTAGGAGGCTAATTAGCCTCCCTTGTTCGAACTAGGGGGCTAGTGTAGACATACCCTAGGGAAGTCTCAAAATTAGTCTGAGGCAGGCTTCCCAAATGTGGATGTGCTACTTTGATTTAGAGCCCTGGGAGGCACTGGGAAGTAATTATTTTGAATAGCCCTGTGGACGAGTGTAATGTGTCCAAGACAGCAACATGGGCCCCCACTGACCCAGAAGAGGAAGCACCCTCGAAGACCCCTTCGTGGGTGGGTCCAGCCTCACCTAACGCCGCCCATATGAAGCCAGAGAAAGGAACTAGGACTATAAGAGCTGTGAGCTCGGTCAGAGCCCAGCAGCCAACCAGGGCAGATGCTTGGCTCCAGCTCCCTCAGCGAAGGGCTCAGCCATGCTGCCCCCAACCGGAGGACTGGATTGGGCCATTAGGACCCTGCCAACTCCTGATCCTTGGTCCAGGCTGCTGAGACCCTGGCCACGAGCTGAAGACACGCTGACCCTCACTGGGCCCAGATGACTGGTCTGGCCCTCCTGGGCCCCTGCCTGAGCCAGAACCCGTGGACACCCTGTCAGTCCCTCCATTGCCTGCGGACCCCCCAGGAGTAGTGTCGGAGCCTCGTAGGCCCCCAGGGGGAACTGGAAAGTGGCCCAGGGATAGCTGACCCCACGGCGTCTGAGGAGATTGAGGTCGGGTGGGCAGCATGTTGCGGCCTGGATGCCCGCCAACTCTTGACCTAGTTGGTGTGTAACCGCATGGATCTCCACTGATCCAGTGATGGCAATACTTCTACTATCAGGGCCTTGGGCTGGGACACAGTGGACTGGGTGGACCTGCATTCCCCCTGTCACCCCTACTCTTGGGTGGTGGGTTCCCCTGTGGGGCGAAAACCCCTGAGCTTGTCAGTTCTCCTGGAATGAGGTGACCTGACTCCTGCCTGGCTGGGCCCCAGCTGGAGTTTTAAACTGCTGAACAACTTGTAATAGACACTAGTTGTCCTGACCAGGGATGAGCCTTAAACTGTGAACTATTGAACTATTTGTGTTAACTCCTTGTCTGTCCACCCACCTTGACCCAGGGCTGGGCCTTATAAACTGTTGCTCAGCCAATGGCTAGGCCGAGGTGTGCTGCACAAACTTGTGGGCAATCTAGGGAGTCAGCATGGCCATCCGCTGACAGTGGACCCTGTACAAGGAGCTATTTTGAAAGAGCATCAATGAAGCGTCCACATTACTGCTATTCTGAAATAGTTATTTCAGGCATTATTACTCATGGAATAAGGTTTACAGAATTACAGAAGTCGGAATAAGCCTTCCATTATTCCCTAACTCTGCTACAAGAGATGATTAGTAGTACATTCATACAAAGAAAACCAGCCTTAAAACAAGGAAATAGCTAATTGATGTATTGCAGAGTTTTGCCACCAGTGGCAAATAAAGTACAAAACACTCAGGAAGATTTCACAGAATACATTGCAAGAACGTACAAAGCAAAACTGACTCCAGAATGATCAGTCTGTGATGCTCAGTGACATTCAGAGCTGCTTAAGGAAAAGATACAATTTACCTATTTTCATTGAATAATTACTATGACGTAGTGGGAGGGAACTTGCTGGTTTCTATGGGTCTGTGGTAATCCCACTGGCTGCCGCCCGTACCACAGCCCAGAAGGACAGGGATGGGTCATTATGCAAAGGGATCTCTCAACCGGTCCAACCAGATAACCCCCATGGAGAGGAATAAAGGAAGGTGGATGCTGCCCTGGTTGGGGGGCAGGGCTGGAGGAGAGTGAGTTAGTTTCTGTCTGGGAGGATGGAGGAAGCAGCCTCAACAACAGGCTGGGGGGTTTAGAAGCCGAGACCTCCCCCCCATATCAAGGGGGGGCTGAGGCATCCTAGGCCTGCCCTGTAACCTGGTGACATCTGTGCTGTGCTGTATGCTGGAGAAGCAATAAACCACCTCTATTCTACTGTGGAGTCTGTTCGTGCCATTTCGGGGGTGCAGGAGGCGGGGGACCCCAATGCGTTGTCATAATTACTACTTGCTGTGGCACCTTCTAAAAGCTATCAGAGGGGTAGCCGTGTTAGTCTGAATCTGCAAAAGCAGCGAGGAGTCCTGTGGCACCTTATAGACTAACTGAAGTGTTGGAGCATAAGCTTTCGTGGGCAAAGACCCACTTCGTCAGATGCATGTAGTGGAAATTTCCAGAGGCAGGAATAAATATGCAGGCCAGGATCAGGCTGGAGATGACCAGGTGGATCCAATCAGGGAGGATGAGGCCCACTTCTAGTAGTTGATCTGGAGGTGTGAATTCCAAGAGAGGAGAAGCTGCTTTTGTAGTTAGCGAGCCATTCACAGTCTTTGTTTAATCCTGAGTTGATTGTGTCAAACTTGAAGATGAACTGTAGCTCAGCAGTTTCTCTTTGAAGTCTGGTCCTGAAGTTTTTTTTGCTGCAGGATGGCTACCTTTAGATCTGCAATTGTGTGTCCAGGGAGATTGAAGTGTTCCCCTACAGGTTTTTGTATGTTGCCATTCCTAATATCTGATTTGTGTCCATTGATTCTTTTACGTAGGGACTGTCCAGTTTGGCTGATGTATATAGCAGTGGGGCATTGCTGGCACATGATGGCATATATTACGTTAGTAGATGTGCAGAAGAATGAACCAGTGACAGTCTGGCTGATCTGATTAGGTCCTGTGATGCTGTTGCTGGTGTATATATATGTGGGCAGAGTTGGCACCGAGGTTTGTTGCATGGATTGGTTCCTGAGTTAGAGTTATTATGGTGCGATGTGTAGTTGCTGGTAAGAATATGCTTCAGGTTGGCGGGTTGTCTGTGGGCAAGGACTGGCCTACCTCCCAAGGCCTGTGAAAGTGAGGGATCATTGTCCAGGATGGGTTGTAGATCACTAATGATGCGTTGGAGAGGTTTTAGCTGAGGACTGTAGGTGATGGCCAGTGGTGTTCTGTTGGTTTCATTCTTGGGCTTGTCCTGTAGCAGGAGGCTTCTGGGTACACGTCTGGCTCTGTCAATCTGTCTCCTCACTTCCTCATGTAGGTATCGTAGTTTACAGAATGCTTGTTGAAGATCTTATAGGTGTAGGTCTCTGTCTGAGGGGTTGGAGCATATGCAGTTGTACCTCAGTGCTTGGCTGTAAACAATGGATTGTGTGGTGTGTCCGGGATGGAAGCTGGAGGCATGCAGGTAAGCATAGCGGTCGGTAGGCTTTCGATATAGGGTGGTGTTGATATGACCGTCACTTATTTGCACAGTGGTGTCCAGGAAATGGACCTCCCGTGTAGACTGGTCCATGCTGAGTGTGATGGTGGGGTGGAAGCTGTTGAAATCGTGGTGAAATTCTTCCAGAGTCTCCTTCCTATGGGTCCAGATGATGAAGATCTCATCGATGTAGTGTAGGTAGAGAAGGGGCGTAAGTGGACGGGAGCTGAGGAAGCGTTGTTCCAGGTCAGCCATAAAAATGTTGCCGTATTGTGGGGCCATGTGGGTGCCCATAGCAGTGCCACTGGTCTGGAGGTATATATTGTCACCAAATCTGAAATAGTTGTGTGTGAGGATAAATTCACAGAGTTCAGCCACCAGTTGTGCTGTGGCATCATTAGGGATACTGTTCCTGACAGCTTGTACTCCATCTGCATGTGGGATGTTTGTGTAGAGAGCCTCTACACCCATGGTGGCTAGTATGGTGTGTTCTGGAAGATCACCAATGCATTGTAATTTTCTCAGGAAATCCGTAGTGTCACGGAGGTAACTGGGAGTGCTGGCAGCGTAGGGTCTGAGTAGAGAGTCCACATAGCCAGACAGTCCTTCTGTGAGAGTGCCAATGCCCGAGATGATGGGGCGTCCGGGATTTCCAGGTTTGTGGGTCTTGGGTAAGAGATAGAACAACCGTGGTCGGGGCTCTAAGGGTGTGTCGATTTGTTCCTGTGCTTGTGTAGGGAGTGACTTGAGTAGATGGTGCAGTTATTAGTGTATTCCTTAATGGGATCTGAGGAAAGAGGCCTGTAGTATTTGGTATTGGAGAGTTGTCTGGCAGCCTCCTTTAGATAGTCAGGCCTGTCCATAATGACAACAGCACCTCCTTTGTCAGCCTCTTTGATTATAATGTCAGAGTTGTTCCGGAGGCTGTGGATGGCATTGCGTTCTGCACGACTGAGGTTATCAGGCAAGCGATGCTGTTTTTCCACAATTTCTGCCTGTGCACATCGGTGGAAGCATTCTATGTAGAGGTCCAGACTGTCATTTCGGCCCTCAGGAGGAGTCCATGTGGAATTCTTCTTCTTGTGCTGTAGGTGGGAAGGTATCTGTGTGTCAGTGCACTGTTCAGTGTTGTGTTGGAAGTATTCCTTGAGACGGAGACGGCGAAAGTAGGCTTCCAGATCACCGCAGAACTGTAGCATGTTAGTGGGGGTGGCGGGGCAAAAAGAGAGTCCCCGAGATAGAACAGATTCTTCTGCCAGGCTGTGTGTGTAGTTGGAAAGATTGACAATATTGCTGGGTGAGTTAGGGGTACCACTGTTGTGGCCCCATGTGGTAGGTAGGATTTTAGACAGCTTACAGTGCTTTTTCCTTTGTAGAGAAGTGAAGTGTGTAATGTAGATCTCCTGTCTTATTTTAGTAAAGTCCATTTGTGGGGAAGGCTGGTGTTTTATGAGAGACTTCAGATTGGGGAGCTCTTTTTTGATGTTTTCCTGTTTGCTGTACAGGAAACATTTCCATTACATGTATCTGATGAAGTGGGTCTTTGCCCACGAAAGCTTATGCTCCAACACTTAAGTTAGTCTATAAGGTGCCACAGGACTCCTCGCTGCTTTTTCTAAAAGCTAGTTTGCTATCTGGATTCCATCTGCTTTAGCTCAGAAAGGCACTATCCAGTGAATCACAGCTAGAATCCAAAATACTTACATATCTAACTAGAACTTTCTCCTGTCTCTTTGCCAACTTCCCAAAATAAAAAATACAATTCATATACAGTTTACAGTAGTAGTAATGTTAACCCAGTTTGACAAATCTTCATGTCAGCCTCAACTGTGAATGGCCAAAGGCCAAATGATTGTCAAATGGATTTTGGCACTAGATTAAAAATTAAATCTATTTCTACCTCACCTCTTTATGCCAGACATACATTTTATACTGCTTTTGACTGTTGTAGGCACAGATTAAAACTACAAAGTGGTGCTTTGCAATCCTGCAACCACAGTAGACATCTTTTGTTAGAAACTGTATTAGAAATCCTGTGTTAGATACATTAACTTTAAAAATTGTCTTATTAAATTATAAACTAGCATAGATTCCTTACCCACTGTCCCCATCTTCCAGAATGTTGCCACATGAGCAAGAGTTAATTTATCTCTTGTTTTCTTTTACATTTTGACTTTACATCTCAGAATGTTGTAGGTTTTAAAAAGATATGTTTCAATTTTTGGGATTAAAAGAAGAAACAGTTGTTTGCTCATAGGGATACTTGCTGCTTATTCCATTGTGAATTCCCTAGTAATTCAAAGTGGAAACACACTGGACAGCCATGGGAGATACCTTTATGGGTCAATATTTGTGTGTTAGATGTTGTAGGACTGTTTCATAAGATTCACAAATGCTTTGACTGACTTTTTGTATAATGCTTTTTTTTTCCTACTTGAAGACATTTGACCCAAAAAAGAGTTTAAATATCAAGAGATTTACCTAATCCAGAGAAAATAGCCAACTGGGAACAAGCTAGCAATGGGCCAATTAAAGTTGAATGGCCAATGAATAGCTGTGCTGGAAATATCTGTCATTGTAGGGACAAATATAAAACTACATTTGTGTGTTGAGAGATTTATTTGCTATTGCAAGATGGATAACTAGAAATTAAATCTGTCACTAAAGTTCCCAGGTTGTACAATACAAATATTGTGTTCTCACCTAATAAATAGTATCAAGTAGAAATAGAAGGAAGTTTTTATATCAAAATGATTGTTTCCTGTAACAAAGCAATATGACACTTGTACAGTAGCTAACTGGCTGGTGATGATACAAAGTTGTTAGGTCAAGAGCCACCTGTGCTACATGCTACAGGGTCATATTTGAGATTGTGTGTTCAGCATTGGTGTATAATCTGAAATCTAAATAGGATACTCTGACCACTGATTTTTCTAAGAATTTTGAACATGGTTATGAAAAGGATATTCTGCATGAAAATCTGAAATATATAAAATCAGTCTATAGTCTTGATATTCCCTCCCCCAAAGTTGCAGCATCTTGGACTGTTTTAAAATAGGATAATAGTTAGTGTGATGGAAAAGAGGACACAATTTCAAACACTTTGTGCTTTTGTAAGAGCTGCCCAGGTTAATGAATTTCATTTTGTGAAAAAATCAGAGCTTTTGACAAAAAATTTACTCTGAATGTGCCTGGATTCTGTCAAAATCAGAAAAGTCCAATTTAGAGCAAGAGTTTTAACAGCTGAGGGCAGGGGTTAACATTTAGCTGCTGAAGGAGAAAACATTGTCCACCTGGCACTGTGCATGAGCCTGAGTTAACCACCCAGAGTCCCTACACTGTGCGTGGAAAGAGTTAAGTGCCTCAAAATGGGATTCATAAAATCCAGCACTCTGACCAGGGAGCCACCTGATGCAGCCAGTCCTAAATGCTAATGGGAAGATGTGGTGTAAGCCCTGTTTTTGCATTGTTCTGCAGCTACAGATTAGCCTATTTCTGCTGTAGAATAATATATAATTGGAAAGTTATAAGGAATACATTAACTTTCCATTATCACTACCTCTTGATGGACACGGTTTTATGTATGTCTGTCCTCCACCAAAAAATGTGCTTAGCACTAAAATGTATCCTGTTATAAAGTGATTAATAGCAAAAAAAATGAACAAAACTTTAATATTTTTCTTAACATAAATTTAAAAAATCTTCTACAGCTCCAGCACTCTTCCAAGTTTTGAGTATACATGATGAAGGAAGAATTTTATCCAGACACCAAATTCAAAGCTTCTTTATTAATAATGTATGAAGAGAAACCAACCAAAATCATCTACATAAGAAATTCAGAGGGCATAAAAATTATGTGAAATTTCATGCCAGTTGGCCACTTACTTGTAGAGGAAAACAAAAAACAGCCTCATCTTATTTCTGCAGTTGTTAACAGATGGCTCTGTATAATTTCACACACAAATACATACTATCTGCATAAAAGTGTTATGTTCCTTTGAGATTACAGAGCCATAACCAATAGCATTATCACTACTAATTGAGATTGCAAAGTGATTTCTATGAAGAGTGGAGTAAGATCACACCTTTGGATATCTTAGTGTGACTTTTTGGCTGTGGTGCTTCATATCTTAAGTGATAACACTGAACTGCATAGTAAACAAATAGCAAAATATAATGGAGTACAATTGCAGGATAGCATCTAGCTTACCATTGGGAAAAAATCAAAACCTTTCCAAACCTGAACACTGCTTATGCAACACTATTATTCTCTCCCAATCAATAAAATTAAACAAAAAAAGTATAAAACTCCTAAGAAATTCAATGTTCCACCAGGTTTCTTGAGGTTGTACAAAATGTCAATCACTCTTCTTTGAAGATCATATAGTTGTATAGGTCTTTTTTTTTTTATTTCAACTGGTCATGCAATCTGTAAGACACAGCCAAACTGCACTCTTATTATCAATTATGACACTGCCAAGAAATGTAACTTTCAATTTTAATTTTTATTGCTTGTTCAAACGGCAAAACTTTATTCTAATGTCACATTTTCCAAATGTCCCATTGAATGAAAAGCAAAACCATAGCCAACTCCGTCCTGCCAATTGGATCCATCCTGCAATTGTCCTGGGCCCTGCAATTTGGGTGGGGGGGAGGGAGAATGCTTCAGGGGGTTGTGGAGCCTGGGAGGCATGGGGGCTGGCGACAGAATGACCAGCACCTCTGCACTCCCCCTCACCCTTCTTCAGTGGGGACACAGTGCTTGGGTGGCATGGGGGCTGCAGCAGTAATGCTGTCCCTGCTATGCTCTGCCTTGCCAGCTCCTGATGCTTCTCTAGAGAGGAGGGGTCTGGGCCAGCATTAGGTAGACCATTTGGTCTGATATGGTATGGCTGTTCCTAAGATGAACAAAAGGAATCTCGATATTTATTGCATACTTGAAAAGATTTTGAAGGCTCGCTCAAGTGCCAATCTAGTGTTCAGCAAGCTGCAATGTAAATCTACAGCACACCAGATCTCTGTGAATTTAGCTGTTGGTGTAGACTCCACTAACTCTCATTAGAAGCTCTGTAGTGTTCCTTTACCCCTGGGCAGTTTGAAATGGCAGAGAGTCAAATTGAGCTATGGAACTTATCATGCATGGTAGCAGGCTGTACTGCATGTGTTGGTGCTGGTGTGCTGTAAATTTACATCTCTCTTGCCATGTGGGGACAATCCCTTAAAAAAACAAAGCAAGCTTTAAAAATGAGCATTTTGTGTGCTTTTGTATTTATCATTTTGGATTTGGCTAAGACTAGAAAGTATTAGAAAATCCATTAGATAATTTATTGCTGCAAGATTTTAAGCCAAATTGCTTTCTCAGAAGGGTTTAGATACCCATCTAAGTTGTTAAGTACCTATTCAACCTAGCACTCTCTATGAAACATTAGAGGCCCTGCCATTCTTGTAAAAACCTAGAAAAATGTATTGAGGGGAAAAAGGTAATTTATTTTAATAATTTATTCAACATGAATTAAGTATGTTAAAATTACTACCTTAACTTAAAACAATACTGCTGTAATGTGGAGTTGTTTGCCCTCATTCCAATGCTTATATGCATTCCAATTGCCCAGTTGAGCAATGCTTGAGGAGGCCTGCTTGTTCTTAGTTTAGGACTTGAGAGAATTCATTGAGAGAACTTTATTGAGAGAGATTAGATTAGAGGGCCCCATAGCACTAAATTCATACTTAAAAGTATAATGATTTCATTCAAAAGCACTAGGGCTCTTTAGACCTGTCACTTTTAAAATATTCCTATTTCTTCACTGTTTCTGTGCAGCTCTGGAGAGGGAGCCTTTCAAAGACCCATCAAAGTGGAAGCAGCCAAGCAAACAAATTTTAAGATGACAGGTCTGTGCAAAATCTTTGCCGTCTAAACAAAATCTGTATTTTGAGATACACTGCTGCATCCACTCCTTTCCAATAAAATCTTCCCAACTCAGTCCTCAGTTACTGTGTACACCTCTCAGGGGAACTTCCAAATGGGAACATCAGCTGGATTTAGCAGTGAAGCAGCAACAAGCATTTGTAAACAAACTGCATTAGTAAACAATACCTTTACCTAGCATGCTCTTAGGCTTGAAATGTTGGAGGGTCTGTCTATTTTTAAATTAAAAAGAGAGCGAGATGGCTTGCCAAGTGGGATTTTATAGGCTCTCATAGCTGTAACCATTACTAAGCCATAAATAATATTTAACATGCTGAAAGTCCATCCCAGTGCCCAGTGGATATTTGTTCACATCACACAATTTGGCTCAGTTCAGTGCGCTTGGCAGTCTCTGTTCATGAAAGGCCAAGAGCTAGAGTAACAGAAGGGCTGCAGGTCAGGATTGTAATTTATTGGCAGAGCTGTATGGGGAAGCTTGCACTGTGTCTCACTGCATTATTCTTGGCTCTAGCAAGTGCTGTCAATCCCTTATGTTCATGAGCACTAAACTCATCCCAAATGTAAAGTACATATTATGTGTGTGTCTATATATACTGCATGCAACATAATAAACGTGTTACTGATTTGTTAAGTGCCAGATTATGATACCCTTCCTCACAGTGTATACTACCTTTAGACAAAAATAGGAGCAACTGTGGACCAAAGTGCTAATTATTGTAGTTGTTCAATGCTTTTTGTCTTTTTTGTGAATGTAACTCATGTTTTTTGTGCTATATTTTAAAAAATTCTCAGTGTCACCAGAGAATTTTGTCTTGGGCGATTATATAAATATATATACATTTGGGGGGGGGGGGGTGTGTATCACCTTCCCCCCCCAAAAAAGTGTACATATTTGTATAGGATCCAAGACAAACTTCTTGAAGCATATTGAGAATTTATATAAAATACAATGTGTGTGTATTTGAATGCAATATACATTTGTTTTGTGCTAGTACCTGAAAGCAATCTCTGCATCTCAGTCTTAAAAGAATAAACACTCTTTACAAAAAGCTGAAGAGAGAAGAGATCTGAGTTATCAATTGGTAATCTTTGAAGATTTTGGGGAGGTGAGGGAAACCTTCTACTACTAACCTTGGTGCACAGTAAATACTAGGTTGCTTGTGTAAGTGCTTGCACAAATGTTTGTTGCCAGATACACATTCCTTCAAACAGCATTTAATTATTTGAAACAGCACTGGAAAATTTTTAAAACTTTTTACTGTATGCATACAGCTGTGCAGATATTCAGCAAATAACTGGTTTTAGTTTGTTTTTAAGTATTTAGATCATAGTATCTGATTAAATGTAGAGTTGTTGATTGGCTTTATTTTAGTATTTATAAGTGAAGAGAAGAGATCTGTGGGGTGAATGACAACATTTTTATTTTGTATAATACATCCTATTGAACTCTATTGAAAAGTTCACTTTGGCCCTTATTCATATTTAATTAGCACCTCATAGGATGAGTATCTCATTTTATCAAGCTAAGGCAACCTTAATATAAGAAAATGTAAATACAGTATGATAACATCTACCTGGCTGTTTTAATTAATTATCTAAACTGAACAAACCACTTCAAATTTATAAAAAAATCAACCTTTAAACTACCCCTTGAATTCTCATCATATTAATTGGCTACTGTGCTAGTGGATGCTCTTTTTATTGTTCAGTGTACATACCGGCCACTATAACCCCTATTGACCTTGATAAGCATGCATTGTAAGTGAATAATCTATGTTTTAACAGATTCATTGAGTAAATAATGTATCAAAGTTGAATATTGCCCATAGTTCCATAGGATTAAATGGAGTTAAACCAAGGATGAATAAATGCCTAGATTGTAATTATTGTATGTTATTATCAACTGGTTTTGTTTTCCTTCTGATTTATATAATTTGCAGTGGGACTTTTATTTATAGTTTAAAAAAACTACCTAAATAAGACTATTAATAACTATTTTCACTTTCTTGTTGGGATATGCAGATGTGTTTAAAGCATTTCAGTGTTTTTAAAATAGTATTTAAAACTTTCTGTGGGGCAATTTTATACCTTTCATGAACTAAAATTCTTCCCACTATTCTCTCCTTTATTGCCAAATCTTGTCTCTTCTTGAATCTGTACTCTCTAATTCAAATAATCTCCATAAACTAAATAGCCTTGTAACCTCTATGCTCTTTGTTCTCCACAGAAACAGTATTTGTATGTATCCAAATTCCTTCCTCTTCTTATATAGAATACAGTGATATGTGTTCTATCTCTGAATAACTAAGCTCTTGGTGTACCAAATTGCTTGTCCTCATGCTATCTCTCTCTTTTTTTGTAGAGTGCTATGCACAACAGTGCTCCAGTCCTAATATAAACAGGTGCTAGATAAAGTGCCCATAATTCATATGCCCAACAGTACAAAGGAGCCAAAATTGCAACCTCACACCAGTCCCTTTTAATGTGCAAAAATAATCTCCTGTGACTCAGTATCTCTTTAGATGTTCCTGAGATGTTACTGTAGGTTTAGAGTTGTATCTACAATTATATTAATAGTTCTGCAGGATATATTCACATCACAGTATGGTGGCTTAAAGTAATTTCCTTTTGTTAACAGTGAAATCCTTGGTGAGTTTAAACACAAAAAGGAAGCTTATAAGAAGTGGAAACTTGGACAGATGACTAGGGAAGAGTATAAATACTGCTTGAGAAAGCAGGGCAGACATCAGGAAGGTCAAGCTAGCAAAGCATGTGAAGGGTAACTTGAAAGGTTTCTGCAGATATGTTAGCAATAAGAGGGTGGTCAGGGAAAGTGTGGGACCCTTACTGAATGAGGGAGGTAACCTAGTGACAGATGACTTGGAAAAGCTGAAGAACTCAATGGTTTTTTTTTTTTTTTTTACTCTGTCTTCAAAGACAAGGTCAGCTCCAGACAATTGTACTAGGCAACACAGTATGGGTATGTCTACAGTAGCCCCCTAGTTCGAACTAGGGAGGCTAATGTAGGCATTCAAAATTGCAAATAAAGCCCAGGATTTAAATATCCCGGGCTTTATTTGCATGTTCCTGTCCGGTCGCCATTTTGAAATTCCACTAGCCCGAAGTAATTGCCCACGGCTACACGTGGCAGTGAAACGGTAATTCAAACTAAGTCTTTAGTTTGAATTAACTGTTACTCCTCCTGGAATATTTAAATCCTGGACTTCATTTGCAATTTCGAATGCGTACATTAGCCTTCCTAGTTTGAACTAGGGGGCTAGTGTAAACATACCCTATGGGGCCAGATCTAATCCATGGGGCCAGATCTAATGCATCCTAGGGTTCTGAGGGAGTGGACTGATCTGACTGCAGAGCCATTGGTCATTATATTTGAAAACTTTTGGTGATCGGGGGATGTCCCGGACAATTGGAAAAAGGCAAATGTCGTGCCCATCTTTAAAAAAGAGAAGGACAATCCAGGTAACTACAGACTGGTTAGCCTCACCTCTGTCCCTAAAAGAATCATGGAGGGGATCCTCAAGGAATCCATTTTGGAACACTTGGAGGAGAGGAAAGTGATTAGGAATAGTCAACATGCCTGACCAACTTGATTGGCTTCTGTGACAAGGTAACTGGCTTTGTGCATGTCAGGAAGGCAGTAGATGTTGTATACCTTGACTTTAGCAAAGCTTTTGATAAGGTCCCCCACAGTATTCTTGCCAGCAAGTTAAGGAAGTATGGATAAATATATTGTAAGATGGATAGAAAACTAGCTAGATTGTCGGGCTCGATGGATAGTGATCAATGACTTGATGTCTGATTGGTGGTTGGTGTCAAGCAAAGGGCCCCAGGGATTGGTTCTGGGATGAGTTTTAGTCAACAGCATTATTAATGACTTGGATGTAGGGATGGATTGCACCCTCAGCAAGTTTGTAGATGACACTAATCTAGTGGAAAAAGTAGATATTTGGAGGGTAGGGATAGGGTCCAGAGTGACCTAGACAAATTGGAGGATGGGGCAAAAGATATCTGAAGGTCAACAGGAGAAGTGCAGAATGCTGCATTTGGGATAGGAAAATCCCAAGTACTGTTACAGGCTGGCGACTGATTGGATAAGCAGCATTACAGAAGAAAAAGACCTCAGAATTACAGTGAATAAGAAGCTGGATATGAGTCAAAAGTGCCTTTGTTGCCAAGAAGGCTAAAGGCATAATAGGGTGCATTAGGAGAAGCATTGCCAGCAGATCAAGAGAATGATTATTTCCCTTTATTCAGTGCTGGAGTATTGTGTCCAATTCTGGGGCCCCCATTACAGAAAGGATGTGGATGCACTGGAGAGGGTCTAGCAGAAGGCAACAAAAATGATTAGAGGACTAGAACACATGATTTACGAGGAGAGGCTGAGGGATTTGGGCTTATTTACTCTACAGAAAAAAGGACTGAGTGGAAATTTGATAGCAGCCATTAACTACCTGAAGTGAGCTTTCTAAGAGGTTGGAGAGAGGCTGTTCTCAGTGGTGACAGATAACAGAACGAGAAGCTATGGTCTCAAGTTGCAGTGGGGGAGGTCTAAATTGTTATTAGGAAAAACTAATTTACTAGGAGAGTGATGAAGACTGGAATGGGTTACCTAGGGAGGTGGTGGAAACTCCATCCCTAGAGGTTTTTAAGCCCTGGCTTGACAAAACCCTGGCTGGGATGATTTAGTTGAGGTTGGGCAAGGGGTTGGACTCAATGACCTCTTGAGTTCTCTTCCGACCCTATGATGCTATGTTCAGATGGAGGTGTTGGGCAGGCTTCCTGCTAGACACCACTCTGCATGGCTCCCACATGAAGAAGCTGCCAGAATTCAGTTTCTAGGGGTGGTGAGGGAGTGTCTGAAAGTTGCCACGTCTACAAGAGCAGCTCCCATTGGTTGAGTCAGGGCAAAGAACTCACGTTGCACAGCAGCTGGTTTTTTAGGGGACACATGGTACACATCCTTTGACGAACCACTATCTGTCACCCTTTAGCTGGTACACAGGAGTTTGAGGTATGTGTATCCCCATCTCCACATGCTAGGAAGGGAGCTGCTCCCCCATCACTGTATCTCTCCCCATCCCAGTCCCCACACCTCCATCTTCCTGTCACTACATCCTCTATCTCCCCAGCCTCCATCACTGCATTTCTCCTTCATCCCACCCCGTCCTGCCCCTCATCTACCCATCCCAGCCATATACCCCATACAGCACTCTCCACCTCCCAGAACTGCCACACCCATGTCCCTCACCCCCAACAAAATGTTATTCTTTTTATATTTGTATTTTAGGTTTAATAATGTAGAAATAATGTAGCAATGTAATAATGTAGTTTAATGATGTAACAATAATATAGTAATGCAAGGTAACATATTAACACACATTTAATATTTTATCAAATTAAATCCTTTTAGTTAAAGGTATATTTCTTTGTTTTAAAGTTTAGTCAGTTAGTAATTGGTTTAAGTAAAGAGACAGAATTTTGGTATTATGTCTGTGTTAATGAGACTAGAGGAATGTTGAAGGCTAAGACCTTAATTGTTTGATTTACAATGCCTTTTTTGCTTTGCCCAATGCAGATACTGATTTTATACTTTTCCTCGAGAGTCCTTGTAAAAGATTGTTTATGTGTGAAAGTGGTATGTATGTGTTGAGATAAAGGTGTGAAAGTTATAGAACCAGATGGCCGAAGAAGGAGGGGCGAGCGTGGATGAACACCAGACTACCTGGCGTCAAAGAAGGACCATCTATAACCATTGATGCGTACCCCTACTCACATAATAATTGGATTATTGGCAGATTGACGGCCTTAACATGGAGTTAGTACCCCTGAAAGACGATTGATTCCAGGATGATCTCTGAAGATGTTTTGGGAACAACATCAAAAAGATAACACAACAGTCACAGGTTGACACAGCGGAATCCATAGACTTCAACAGAGAAAAGGATTATAAAAGCAGGGTGCTTTGCTATGGAACTTTGGGTTCGACTTGCCACCAACTACAGAGGAGCATCGGACCGTTCGACTGACAAAGGCCCTGCTCTCTCTCTGTGATTGATCTAACTGGCTACTAAATTGATACAGACTCTGGACTGGTAACTATAACATCATCTAGCGGAACTGTGTGTATGGTGTTTGTGTGTGAATGATTGAAAAGCATACGCAATACAAGCAGTATACTGCCTTTTCCCCTACAAAAGATCTCATGTGCTTTGTTTAAGCATAACAACAACCCTGCACCCCATTCATTTCCATACACTACTGCACTCTTAGGGCATGTCTACACTACAGCACTAATTCATAAATTATAAAAAATTTAACGGAGATTGCCTATCTCCTAGAACTGGAAGGGACCTTGAAAGGTCATGGAGACCAGTACCCTGCCTTCACAGGGGACTTAATTTGAATTAGTTAATTCAAAATAAGCTAATTAAAATTAGTGCATCTAGACCTAAAAACTAATTCGAATTAGCGTTTTGCTAATTCGAACTAGCATGTCCACATTGAGTGGACCCTGATCCGAAGTTAAGGCTGGCCAGAACCAGTGATGGCAGGGCATGAGGTTAAGACTTAGGGTGTGGAGCTGCTGCATCAGGCTAGCTTAGGGCTGTGCTTAAAGGGATCCAACTCCCACCCCGGACAGACAGTTCTCAGGGGTCCCCGCTTGCTTGTCTACCTCAATGAGGGACAGCAAAGCAGTCCTGTCTTGGAGTGCCCTGAGTTCCCACACTCGGCACATCACAGCACTCAGCTATCAGCCCGGCTGCACTTGCCGCAGGTTGCCATCTGGGGAGGTCAATCAGGGGGCTGTCAGGATCCAGGAGGCCATGCAGGAGAGCTTCCACCCTGAGGAGCCCGCAGAACCATCCCAGTCCTCCCCATCAGGGGCTCGTGACCCATTCCTCCCTCACCTCCTTCCACTTACCCCTCCCTAGCCCCCATTCCTGATGTACAAAATAAAGGACACGTGTTCAAAAACAGAAACTCTCTTTATTTAACAAAACTGAGGGAGTGGGGGGCTGATTAACCTCTGGGGAGACTGGGAAAAGGAGGTGGGAGAGGGGAAGAGAGAGGGTGGGAGAGCGGAGGGGGAAACCTGGGAGGAGGGAGCTGGAAGGGGAAAGCCGGGGGAAGTAGGAGACGGGGAAGTATAAAACTATGGTACACCATATCTACAGTATTGTGTACAGATGTGGTCTCCTCACCTCAAAAAAGATATTTTAGCCTTGAAAAGGGTTCAGAAAAGGGCAACTAAAATTATTAGGGGTTTGGAACGGGTCCCATATGAAGAGAAGTTAAAGTCACTGGGACTTTTCAGCTTGGAAAAGAGGAGACTGAGGGAGGATATGATAGGGTATGTCAACACTACAGCACTAATTCGAACTAACTTAGTTTGAATTAGTTAATTCAAACTAAGCTAATTCGAACTAACGCAGCTAGACCTAAAAACTAGTTCGAATTAGCGTTTTGCTAATTTGAACTAGCGCGTCCACACTGATTGGACGCAGGGGCGCATTTAAGGGCAGCTGAAACCGGTTCTGGCAGGGCATCAGGTCAGTGGTTGCTTTGTGTGGCTGCTGTCTGAGGCTATCTGAGGCTCGTGCTTAAAGGGACCCCCCCTGGACAGCCGGTTCTTAGCTTTTCCTGCTTGCTTGCCAACCTCGCCGAGGGACAGCAAAGCGTTGGTCTCTGCGCCCGTGTGTGTCGGTGCTTTCCTTCGGGGACGCCGCCGCAGGTGGCAACATGGAGCCAGAGCTCGCCCTGCACCTTCTGGTGCACTTTCTGGACTTGCTGTTGCAAGCCTGCCAGCAATGGCTCGAGGCTGCCTGGCACCACCTGGTGCACGTCAGCCCCCTGCCTATCCACCTGGCCGCCCTGAGGCCGTGGAGGAGCCACGGCGACGCCCCGGCACTGGCGTGCCCCGCCACATCTGGCGTCTGGACACCAGCAGCGACTGGTGGGACCGCATCGTCCTGGAGCGCTGGGAAGACCGACAGTGGACCCAGAACTTCAGGATGAGGAGGGACACCTTCCTTGAGCTCTGCAAGTGGCTCGCCCCTGCTCTGCGCAGAAGGGACACTCGCATGAGGCCCGCCATCCCCCTCCAGAAGCGGGGCTATCGCCCTCTGGAAGCTCTCCACGCCGGACAGCTACCGATCCGTCGGGAACCAGTTCGGCGTGGGGAGATCCACCGTCGGAGCGGTGCTCATGCAGGTATGGCACTCATCGGCCACTGTGCCAGGGCGGAGGGGGGCTGCAAGGAGGGGATGGACCGCCCCAGGGACAAAGGGGGGGCGGGAGGAGGCGAAAGCGCTCCGCACCGGAGGGGTCGGTCTCTCCCGGCCGTACTACAGGCCGCCAGGGGGGTTGCTTCCGGGAGTGGGGCGCGGGGCACTGCCAGGGCACGAATACTCCCAGCCACCCGGGCGCCCCAGTGATTGGCGCTTTGCTGTGTCTCTCCGCAGGTGGTCAAGGCCATCAACTGGGTGCTGCTCTGCAGGGTGGTCCACCTCGCCGACCCGGACACCGTCATCCGGGGATTCGGCGCCCTCAGCTTCCCCAACTGCGGGGGGGGCCGACGGGACGCACATCCCCATCCGTGCCCCGGAACACCAGGCGTCCCGATACGTGAACCACAAGGGGTACTTCTCCATGATCCTGTAGGCTGTGTGTGACCACCGGGGACAGTTCATAGACATTAATGTGGGCTGGTCCGGCAAAGCACACAACGCCCAGGTGTACCGCAACTCCTCCGTGTGCCAGCGGCTGCAGGACGGGACCTTCTTCCCCGACCGCCACATCAGGGTCTGGGACGTGGACATGCCCGTGTGCCTGGTGGGGGATGCCGCCTACCCACTGCAGCCTTGGCTGATGAAGCCTTACACGGGGCACCTCAATCCCTCCCACCAGGCCTTCAATGCCATGCTGGCCAGGGCCCGCATCGTGGTGGAGGGGGCCTTTGGGCGACTGAAAGCCCGCTTTTGATGCCTCCTCACCCATCTGGACCTGGCTGTGCACAACATCCCTCCCGTGGTGGCAGAATGTTGTGTGCTCCACAGTTTATGTGAGAGAAAGGGGGAGGCTTTCCTGCCAGCCTGGATGGCTGAGGCTGACCGCATGGCTGGCCACTATGGTCAGCCCCACACCGTCGCCGTCCGGGAAGCCCAGCGGGGGGCCGTCTGGATCCGGGAAGCCCTGCGGGAGAGCTTCCTGGTGGAGGAGGAGGACTGACCTCTCCCTTGCATGCCCCACTGGAGCCTTCTTACACCCTTCCCCCCTTCCCCTTTCCCCTCCCTACTTACTGTCAAATAAAGACACCTGCTTTTCAAACAAAAATGTCTTTTTATTTAACATAACTGGGGTGGAGGGAGGGAGGGGGGAGGGTGGGAGAGGGCAGGGGGAAACCTGGGACGAGGGAGCTGGAAGGGGAGGGAAGGGAGGAAGGGAAAGGAAAGCTCAGGGGTGGGGGTCCAGCTGCCTCTCCTGTCTCGCAACACTGCGGGTCTGGGGGCGTTGGTGGGGAATAGTTGTGGAGGGTGGGGCAGGAGGAACGGGGGGTGTGGAGGAAGCAGGAGCGGGAGCAGGGGGAGTAGGAGCGGGAGCAGGGGGAGTAGGAGTGGGAGCAGGGGGAGCAGGAGCGGGAGCCGGAGTAGGAGGAATTGGGAAGTGGTCAAGCAGGCTCTGGAGGTGGCCTCGCAGGGCACGGCCCTGCTCCTCCAGTGCCTCCAAGCTCCTCCGGTGCAGCCTCAGGTCCTCCTGGACCCAGTGGTCTTGGATGCGGAGCTGGTGCTCCAGGAACCGGAGGTGCCGCCTCTGGTAGTCCTCTTGCTTCCTGGCTCTCCTGCTGTCCCGGGCGCGGGTGGCTGCTGCAGGCGGGGTGGTGCGCCCTGCAGTCCCAGGTGCTGCGGCTGTGGTGAAACAAGAACAGCGGTCAATTACCCGAGGGGCCCAGGTGTGTGAAACCCAGCCCCCGTCTGCAAGGCCAGGACCCCTGCAGGATCCCCAGCTGCTGCTCCGTGGTGGGCAGGGCCCAGGCGCACGGTCCCTGGGCTCACTCTCCCCCCACCCCCCCATACACATAAGGGGAGCATGATGGTACTCACATGTGGACGCCTCCCCGGCCTCGGACGACACAGGCGAGCGGCTCTGTGGGGTGCCTCGGGGGTCCTGGGTCCTGGGCAGGCTTCCGGCAGGCTCCTGGCTCTCAGAGCCCTTCTCCTCCTCCTCGGTATCTGGGAGCGGTCCCTCTGCCCTGGGGTCTATCACCTCCCGGGGGGCAGGGGCGGCATGAGCCCCCAGGATGCAGTCCAGAGCCTGGAAGTGGGGCCACGCCTCCGGGTCGGCCTCTGGCAGGCAGGCCCGGGAGTAGGACTGCCACAGGTCCTTGATCTTACAGCGCACCTGCTCCCGGCTGCGCTGGTGGCCACTGGTGGCCAGGCTGGCAGCCATGCAGCCATACTCTGCCGCGTTCCTGTGGCTAGTGTGGAGATCGTGGACATTGGAGGCTTCCCCCCAAACCTGGATGAGGTCCACGATCTCCGCATTAGACCACACAGGCACCCGCCTCTTGTGGGCCCCGGGCAGGGTCCTGGGAGCCGCCAGGCTGGCCCCGGGAAGAGGGGGGGTGGGGGGCATCGGGTGGCTGGCTCATGGGTGTCAGCTTCTGGGTGTGCTGGTACAGGTGCTGGCAATCTTGCAACTGGCACAAACCCTGTAGCCAGCCCGTGCCCCTTTAAGGGATCCGGGGCAGGGAGGGGGGCAGTAGAGTTTCCCTGGTGTTGGCCAGAGTGGCCACCAGGGAAAGCTGGGAAGGGATAGCCTCCCACTAGTTCGAATTAAGGGGCTACACACCCCTTAATTCAAACTAGTAAGTTCAAACTAGGCTTAATCCTTGTGGAATGAGGTTTACCTAGTTCGAACTAAGCACTCCGCTAGTTCGATTTCAATTCGAACTAACGGAGCGCTAGTGTAGCGCCTATGAAAGTTAGTTTGAACTAACATCCGTTAGTTCGAACTAACTTTGTAGTGTAGACATACCCATAGAGGTCTATAAAATCATGAGTGGTGTGGAGAGGGTGACTAAAGAAAAGTTCTTCATTAGTTCTCATAATATAAGGACTAGAGGACACCAAAAGAAATTAATGGGTAGCAGGTTTAAAACTAATAAGCAAGAGTTCTTCTTCACACGCGCATATCAACCTGTGGAACTCCGCGTCAGAGGATGCTGTGAAGGCTAGAACTATAACAGAGTTTAAAAAGAAGTTAGATACATTCATGGAGGTTGGGTCCATGGAGTGCTATTAGCCAGGGGGTAGGAATGGTGTCCCTGGCCTCTGTTTGTGGAAGGCTAGAGATGGATGGCACGAGACAAATCGCTTGGTCATTGTCTTCAGTCCATTTCCTCCAGGGTACCTGGTGGTGGCTGCTGTTGGCAGACAGGCTACTGGGCTAGATGGACCTTTGGTCTGAACCAGTACGGCCATTCTTATATTCTTATGTTCTAAGCTCAGGGCTCAGGGTCGGGGGTCTCACTGGACCAACTTGGTTTTCATGCAAACCTGCTCCTGGGTTCGCATGTGGCCTTTGGTGGCCAGGCTGGCAGCTATTCTGCCCTAGACGGCTACATTCCTGTGTCTAGTGTTGAGATCGTGGATGTTGGAGGCCTCCCCCAAACCTCGATGAGATCCATGATCTCCCCACTAGATCAGGTGGGCGCCCGCCTCTTGTGGGCCCGGGCAGGCTCCTGGGAGCCGCCAACCTGGTCCTGGGAAGAAGCAGAGGACTGGGTGGTAGCGAGTGGCTGGCTCATGCCATGCCAGGTGCAGGGTCTGCTGGCTGGGTGCTGGCAGGCTTGCAACTGGCACAAGCACTGTAGCCAGACCATGCCCCTTTAAGGGTTCTGGGGCCGGGATGGGGGAAGAAAATTTTCCCTGGTTTGGCCCAGATTGGCCAGTAGGGCAACATGGGAAGGGCTAGTCTTCAACTAGTTCGAATTAAGTGGCTACACAGCCCTTAATTCGAACTACTTAATTCAAACTAGGCGTTAGTCCTCGTAGAATGAGGTTTACCTAATTCGAATTAAGCGCTCCGCTAGTTCGATTTAAATTCGAACTAGCGGTTTGTATGTATAGCCAGTATTAAAGTTAATTCGAACTAACAGCTGTTAGCTCGAATTAACTTTGTAGTGTAGACATACCCTCATTATGTCCCTATACACCCTAGGGGCTACGTCTACACTGAGATGATTTTCTGAAAATGCTTTTAACAGAAAAGTTTTCCGTTAAAAGCATTTTCGGAAAAGCACGTCTAGATTGGCAGGATGCTTTTCCGCAAAAGCACTTTTTGTGGAAAAGCGTCTGCGGCCAATCTAGACGCGCTTTTCCGCAAAAAAGCCCTGATCGCCATTTTTGCGAACAGGGCTTTTTTGCGGAAAACAGTACTGTGCTGTCTACACTGGCCCTTTTGCGCAAAAGCCTTTCGGAAAAAGACTTTTGCCCGAACGGGAGCAGCATAGTATTTCCGGAAAAGCACTGATGATCTTACATGAGATCGTCAGTGCTTTTCCAGAAATTCAAGCGGCCAGTGTAGACAGCTGGCAAGTTTTTCCGCAAAAGCAGATGATTTTGCGGAAAAACTTGCCAGTCTAGACACAGCCCCTGTGCCCACCAAATCCACATGTACCTGTAGCCTCCTGCCTTCCCCTCCATGCTCGTACAATTCAGATAACCACACAGACACCCTGCTGCTCTTTCACAAAGCCCCTCCATTCCTTCCCCCTTCCCCTCCGTTTTCATACCTTTTCTCTTTTCTTTTCCATCTTCTTTTACCCTCCTCCCCTTCATGGCTGGATGATTTAGGCTGCCCCTGGAAAAGTATATGAAAAAATGTCTGTCTGTAGGCAAGTGTGTGCATAGGAGGCTGTGTGTTTTTGTGCAGGGAAGCATATATACTGCTGCAGGTGTACATAGTTATGTGAATAATTTGCAGCCTAATTCTTTGACTTTTGTTCCTTTTGTTGGCTTGAACAATAGGTGTGTTCATTTCATTTTTAACAGAGAAGGGAACAATACAAGAAATGAATTATTTCTTTAAAAGTGAATGTTGCTGACTAATAATTGCAGAAGAGCTAATATATCATCCATTTCTTGCCACCTTTGATTAGCTACATTAGAAAATCTTTGTTGCAGACTCTCTTTTTATGTGTATATCTAGCACCTACCTCGAACCCTGATCTTAGTTGGGGTCTCTAGGCACTAAACAGCAATTGTAATATTAAATAATGTGGAAGTATATGTTTTAGTGCATGTTAGATGTGCACACATAAATATCTGCATGTAGGTGTGGGAGTCAGTTTTCACAAATTTATTCCTATGATATCTGGACAGAAGTTCATTTTGTGGCTGTAATGTATGGACTTGTTTGTATTTGGATTTCAGAAATGGGCCTTTAATGGAGCCATTGCAGCTGTGATAATGTGTGGTTGTATTTCCACACACAACATTACAGTAACGTTAGTGAACAAAAAACATGGAGCTGGTTATGAAAAATAGGAAGGGGGAGGGAAAGAATCATAAAAATCTATATGAATGTTTTTAAATTTACCCCTTTTGACTATTTTCCTGCCACCTTTAGCATCCTGTAACAAATAAGTCCTCATCTTAGCATAATATATCTGTAGGAATAATACATATGCCTGTTTTGGCCTTGCAGTGAAAATGAGCACATGAGAGAAGGTCCCCCACTCCGAGCCTCCTGCACTCCCTCCCACACAACACACTCCCAAAGCCCTGTCCTGAGTCCTGCACTCCTCCCATAAGTCCCTTGCCCTGAAGGACCCAGGCAATGCTGGGTAAGTCTGATAGTTGTGTTATATAGGGGACTAATCATTATCTATTATCTATGCTGAAAGACCCTTAATATTTCTTTAAACATATAATTATAAAATCAAACTACTTGCTTATTGTTGGTACTGTGTCACTTGGCAATAGTATAGATGACTTGAAACCTAGGAAATATAATTTCCTTGTTTGATGAAAATCACTTTTAATGTCAGCTGAGTATGGACTAGTATTTTAGCAAACATACCTATAATACAATTGGACTTGATTTTGTGCTAGAAAATAAATGTATTGGAGGACATGTGAATAAGAGAGACACAACATCAACATGTTGGGGGCTTTGTGGGGTAAGGGAATGTAAGGCAATGTATAATATGTGGTTTATTGTTAAGTATTACATGCCATTATGTCTCTGAGGGCTATGTTCATCTGTATCTGCTATGTTCATCTGTATCAAAAACAATGAAGAGTCCTGTGGCTCCTTACAGACCAGCAGATTCATTTGGGCATAAACTTTCATGGCTAAAAACCACTTTGTTTGATGCATGTTAGTCTTTTAAGGTGCCACAGGATTCCATGTGTACATACTATTAAGAAATGCATTAAAAATGCGTTTTCTGGATGCCATGTTCCCTTTGTTTCATGGGGAAAAAACAGTAACTAAAAGTTCTAAAGTGACAGAGAAGCAAATTCTGATATAGTTTAGCATCTGGGAAGCAAATTTTATTCTCACTGACAGCAATGTTAAGATTCAGAGTAACTCAATTCATGTCAGTGCAACTACTTTGGATTTGCACTGATGAAACTGAGAGATGAATTTGTCTCTAGAGCTCTGTCTCTTCTCTTTCCCCCAACATTGTGGTCTAGGGATGTTCAGCTTGTCATCTGATAACACAAGAAGCACAATTTAATTGCAGTTCTACACATAAAAAGTAACAATTTCCTCACTGACTGATAGGCTCTAAATGCTTGTCACTTACAAAGTGCATAACTAGCATTTTCAGGTAGTTTATATGAGTTATGTCAACGCTGCAGTTTCTTGTAAAAGTTACACAAAAATGGCATACCCTTTTATCAAAAATATCAAGCATCTCAAACATCCTGTCAGTGACTTATGGGGTGGTAGGAGTGAGCATCCCAGGAAAGGAAAGTGAATCTCACATGAACAAAGATACTTGAACAAAGTTGCCATCATAAATGGATTCTTCTGGCACATGAATAAATACAGAACCCTGACCACAAGTAGATGAACATTATGCAAAATCACCTTTGCAAAGAAGAATCTCTTTCTTTGTCACAGATTTTAAGTATAGAGGTAGGAGAAGTAACTGGTTGAGAATATAAGTGGAATGAAGCTTGGGTGAAAGTGATCATGAAATGATAGACCAATGCTATATTATAATAAGCACTTTGTCTAGAATTAAGAAAATGTAGGAGTTCTGTCAAATAATGTCTGTATTAGCTTGCCTGCAAAACAAAAATCCTGGATTCTAAGGTTTATATACATTCAGGATTCTGCTAAAGAATTAAGAGATAATGGAGGAAAAAATAGTTCTGATCATTAGTGAACTCTGAACTAATTAAACTGTCTTTAACCTTTAGGTTCAATAGTTAATACCACACAGAGAACAATTGACAACAGTGTCAGAGTACCTTACATGGAGGAGCTGATACTATTTTGCTGTACTCTCAGATAATTGCATAAACAAATGTACTGTATATGGTGAGAAAACTCAAAATTGATTCTAACTTCGTATAGCAGCATCAGGTGACAAACACCTTCCCAGTAGTTATCACAAAGGGAAACATTTCTGACTCTGGTGCATTGAGTTTGCCCACACACTTAAAGTAGAATGGACACGTGCAAAACATCTCCAAGAACATTAGTTACAGAACAAGTTAATAACTATTTTTTCTCTGTGCTGCTTCCAAAGTGGAATCTTGGATTATGATTACATAGTAGGTTACAACTGAGAAAAGATGTAGTAGACTAAGGACCTGGTACAGTGGAGTACATGCAAGCAGTGGTACCTTATGTGACTAGACCCATTGATTATGAGGCTCAGTAGGTCCATAAGTAGAGACATTTAACAGGGCCCTTCCATTTAGTCGTCATGATTTTGAACTAGGCCACTGTGCCCAATGTGAGTGGTTTTTCTTCTTGTAAATCATTGCTCCGGGATTGCATATGAGGGATTCAGGATGCAAGCTGCCTCAGTGGCAGAGAACTATCCCAGCCCTCTCTCACTGCAGCAGCTTGGGGCCAGGTGAAATTTGCCTCTTCATGGCGGTTGCAGCTGCAGCAGGCAGAAGTGAGGGAGGGTTGCATATACCCTGGTCGGGGGATAGACAGACGTGCAAATAGACAGAGACACAGACACACAGACAAACTCTCTCAAATATACAGTAGTTAGCAGTCCCTTTTTCCACCCTTTTCCCCCTGCTGCCCCAATGGGGTGTTAGACATCCTGGTTCCTATCTCTGCCCCTTTGCTGCCTCCCTGTAGTCATTATGCAGTATAACTGTCCTTGCTTTCCAACTTCTATCCCTTGCTGCTCCATGTGATCATGATATAGAACAGCCTACCCCTTCCATTTAATGAGAAACAATCCCATTCCAGGCACATCTCATTGTCCTGGCACAATCAAACTCTTACCTTGCTTTTAAATTATGACAAGAGGAAGCTACATACCATATTTGATTACCATTTAGGAGGAGTTCTTCAACAGACAGACAAAGTCTCTAAAATGGGGTATGTCTACACTAACCTGCTAGTTCGAACTAGCGGGGGTAATGTAGTCATCTGCAGTTGCAAATGAAGCCTGGGATTTGAATTTTCCAGGCTTCATTTGCATGAAGCTGGCCGGCGCCATTTTTAAATGCCGGCTAGTTCAGACCCCGTGCCGCATGTAGCCGCGCGGCACGGGGTCCGAACTAGCCGGCATTTAAAAATGGCACCGGCTGGCTTCATGCAAATGAAGCCCGGGAAATTCAAATCCCGGGCTTCATTTGCAACTGCGGATGACTACATTACCCCCGCTAGTTCGAACTAGCGGGGTAGTGTAGACATACCCATATATAGTAGACTAGAAGACTTACCCAGCATTCTTTGGGACCCCAAGGGGCTGGAGGTGTGAGGGAGAAGGAGTCAGGGTTGAACTTAGGGCAGGGGTTGGGGTGCGGGAGTCAGCAGGGTGTGAGAGGTTATGGGGAGGGCTGAAGGGTCAGGAATCAGAACAGGCAGTTGGAGGGTGTGAGGGGCTCAGCAGTGCAGTGCAGGGGGTTTCTGGTGGCTGCTCCTCAGGGCTGGCCCAGGGCCACAGGGGCCACACTGCTCCACTGCTGGCTGCTCCCCGGGGCTGGGCCGGAGTGGCAGGGGCTACACTACCTGACTGGCAGCTGCTCCCAGGGCTGGGGTACTCTGTGGTCATTTGGGACTATAACTGCCCCCTGTTCTTTCCTTCCTTCCCCCCCTTCCTGACCCTCCGTGGTCATTATACAGAATAACAGTCTCTGATATCACAGCCCCCCTTTCTGTTTGATAAGGAACAATGCACATCCCATTGGCCTAGCACAACCACACCCTAAACTTGCTTCATGATAAGAGGAAGCTGCACACCAAATTTGGTGATCCTAGCTTTTACTGTTTAGGAGGAGTTCTTGAACAAAAGTACTCGCAGATGGATGGGTGGACACATAGGCAGATGTACAGTATATTATAGGTCCATGTATTCTGAAGTGATCTAATAGCGATAGTTTGGTGTCTGATTATTTGTATGTTATTAGCACTAAGAGGCCTACCTGAGATTGGGCATCATATGCTAAACACTGTACAAGCATAACGCAAGCAACAGCGTTTTCCTGAATGTCTTACAGTAGAAACAGACCAGGTAAGACAAAGAAAGTGTTATTTCCATTTTGCAGATGGGGAACTGAAGCATAGGGGAATACTTCCCTGTAGGGTTGCCAGGTGTCCAGTATCGAACCGGACAGGTCAATATTTTCACCTCTTGTCGGGTAAAAAAAAATTCAGAAAATACTGGACACCTAAAATGTCTGGTACTTTCTAAGAACATAAGAACATAAGAATGGCCCTACTGGGTCAGACCAAAGGTCCATCTAGCCCAGTAGCCTGTCTGCTAACAGTAGACAATGCCAAGTGCCCCAGAGGGAGTGGACTGAAGACAATGATCAAGTGATTTGTCTCATGCCATCTATCTCCAGCGTCTGACAGAGGCCAGGGACACCATTCCTGCCCCCTGGCTAATAGCCTTTTATGGACCTAACCTCCATGAAATTATCTAGCTTCTCTTTAAACTCTGTTATAGTCCAAGCCTTCACAGCCTCCTCTGGCAAGGAGTTCCACAGGTTGATATGTGCTGTGAAGAAGAACTCTTGCTTGTTAGTTTTAAACCTGCTACCCATTAATTTCTTTTGGTGTCCTCTAGTCCTTATATTATGGGAACTTTTCTTTATTCACCCTCTCCACACCACTCATGATTTTATAGACCTCTATCATATCCCCCCTCAGTCTCCTCTTTTCCAAACTGAAAAGTCCCAGTCGCTTTAGCCTCTCCTCATATGGAACCCTTTCTAAACCCCTAATAATTTTAGTTGCCCTTTTCTGAACCCTTTTCAAGACCAAAATATCTTTTTTGAGGTGAGGAGCCCACATCTGTACACAGTACTCAAGATGTGGGCCTACCATCGTTTTATACAGGGGCAGTAAGATATTCTGTGTCTTATTTTCTATCCCTTCCTTAATAATTCCTAGCATCTTATTTGCCTTTTTGACCGCCGCTGCACACTGTGTGGACGTTTTCAGAGAACTATCCGAGAGAACTCCAAGATCTCTTTCCTGATTTGTCTTAGCCAAATTAGTCCCCTTCATACTATATGTATAGTTGGGGTTATTTTTTCCAACGTGCATTACTTTATACTTATCCACTTTAAACTTTTGATTTTTTACCGGCCAGGAGGAGAAAATTCCGTGCTATCCAGCTTAATAGAGCGGCAGCCTGGTAACCCTAATGCTTACCGGGTTCCGCAGGGGAGCTGTCCAGCCCGGCATAGGGAGACAACCCTACTTCCCTGAGATCCCAGTGGAAGTCTGTGACAGAACAAGGAACTGAACCCAGATTTCAAGCCAAAGTGCTAATCAGATAGCTTTTCTAGTGCTTTGGAAATATCTTTGGTAGGAACATTTAAAATCTAATGGCTGAATCTCTTCAGTGGTTTCTTTGGTTCTGACTGCATATCTTGTCTTGTGGAAAAAACCCAAACACCTCAGTGATAGAATTTTAAAGACAATATTACATTATTATGTAAATTCAGGAAAATGTCCATAAATTCTTCATAAAACAAAATTTATATTTACCAATTAGATTCACTATGACTATTCAGATTGCTATGCAAATTGATCCAACATTATTTTAAATCTGCTGTATAGATTTAAATCTTCTACTTCAGTTTAAAAATATGTACATCTTTTTTGAGTTCTATTTTTCCTGAGATAAAATCATGTCCTGACTGCTCATTATTATCTAGAGTAGCTAATTTGAAGAGACCTGTCACTCCTAAGTACAAGGAGTTTGTGGGTGTTGACTTTCTATTGAATTTTTAGGGGAAATTAATAATTTTTCACGTCCTACGAGATGATTATCTGAACAACTGGTATCCCTGTTATGTCTAGGCATGGGAAGTCAGCATATCAGAGTTACAGTTTATCAGAATTTCTGAACCTGGAATGAAAGAGATTCCATCTGTCCATGAAATATTGTTGGATTTCAGTACTGAGAATCTCATGTCAGTCTATTTGCTTAGAAATGATTTGGATAAAATCTGCCTGCCTTTATGTTGGTGAACTTTCATATACAGAACTCAATTTACTGAAGTAAAGTTTTTTTTCAATTCTTCAATTTTTTTTAAAAAAGGAGTGTATTAAACAAAATACTAGGCTTGAAAATATTGCTGAAGAAACAATCTTCCTGCGTCTTTTAATGTCTCAGTGTCCAAATCCATTAGAATAACTGTTTCTCTCACTTCCTTTGCCTTTGGTTCATTTTAAACATTGATCATTGGTGACCTTCACATAACAACATATGTAATCTACCCTTCACATGTACGGTTACATGTCTGATTTGTGAATGAGTGAGTCATTGCCCTGAAGTTTGAGAAATTGAGTACTTGTCTAAAATAATTCTGTTTCTCTTAGTCATTACAGTGACTCGTGTTCCCACCTCCTGCAATGATTTTTAACTCTCTTGGGATATGTCTACACTACAAAGTTAGTTCGAACTAACGGACGTTAGTTCGAACTAACTTTCATAGGCGCTACACTAGCGCTCCGTTAGTTCGAATTTAATTCGAACTAACGGAGCGCTTAGTTCGAACTAGGTAATCCTCATTCCACGAGGATTAAGCCTAGTTCGAACTAGCTAGTTCGAATTAAGGGGTGTGTAGCCCCTTAATTCGAACTAGTGGGTGGCTATCCCTTCCCAGGTTTCCCTGGTGGCCACTCTGGCCAACACCAGGGAAACTCGTCTGCCCCCCTCCCGGCCCCGGATCCCTTAAAGGGGCACGGGCTGGCTACGGTGCCCGTGCCAGGTGCAAGCCTGCCAGCACCCAGCCAGCAGACCCTGCACCTGGCACAGATCGAGCCACCCACCCGATGCTCCCCAGCCCTCCCCCTCTTCCCGGGACCAGGCTGGCGGCTCCCGGGAGCTTGCCCGGGACCGCAAGAGGCAGGCACCCACCTGGGCTAGTGCGGACATTGTGGACCTCATCCACGATCTCTGCACTAGGCACAGGAAACTGGCTGGCTTGGGCAGGATAGCTGCCAGCCTGGCCACCCAGGAGCAGGTGTGCAAGAAAATCAAAGTGGTCCACTGAGACCCCCGACCCTGAGCCCTGAGCTTACAATGGCCGTGCTGGGTCAGACCAAAGGTCCATCTAGCCCAGTAGCCTGTCTGCCGACAGCGGCCAACCCTAGGGACCCTGGAGGGGATGGACCGAAGACAGTGACCAAGCCATTTGTCTCGTGCCATCCCTCTCCAGCCTTCCACAAACCTTGGGCAGGGACACCACTCCTGCCCCCTGGCTAACACCACTCCATGGACCCAACCTCCATGACTTGATCTCACTTCCCTTTAAAGTCTGTTCCAGTTCTAGCCTTCACAGCCTCCTGCAGCAAGGAGTTCCACAGGTTGACTCTTTGCTTTGTGAAGAACAACTTTCTGTTACTAGTTTGAAGCCTGCTACCCATTCCTTTCCTTTGGTGTCCTCTAGTCCTTCTTTATGGGAACTAATGAAGAACTTTTCTGTATGCACCGTCGCTACCCAACTCCTGCTTTTAGAGACCTCTATCCTGTCCCCCCTCCGTCTCCTCTTTTCTAAGCTGAAAAGTCCCAGTCTCCATAGCCTCTCTTCATATGGGACCTGTTCCCAACCCCTGATCATTTTAGTTGCCCTCCCCTCTCCCAGCCTCTCTCTTCTCCTCTCCCACCTCCTTTTCCCAGTCTCCCCCAGTTTTGTTCAATAAAGACAGATTCCATTTTTGAACACAATTGTCCTTTATTTTGTACATCAAGAAGAGGGGCTAGGGAAGGGTAAGTGGAAGGAGGTGAGGGAGGAATGGGGCACGAGCCCCCGATGGGGAGGACTGGGCTGGCTCTGCAGGCTTCTGGGGGTGGAAGCTCTCCTGCAGCCCCCCAATTGCCCCCTCTCCCCAGATGGAAGCCTGTGGCAAGTGCAGCCGGGCTGATGGCCGAGTGCTGTGATGTGTCCAGTGTGGGTACTCCGGGCACTCCAAGCCAGGACTGCTTTGCATGCGGGGCACCCCTGAGAACTGTCTGTCTGGGGTGGGGGTCGGGACCCTTTAAGCACAGCCCTCGGCTAACCTGAGACAGCATCTCCACGCTCTAAGTCCTCCTCTGATGCCCTGCCGGCACTGCTTCCGGCCATCTTTAACCCCGGTTCAGGGTCCACTTAATGTGGACGCGCTAGTTCAAATTAGCAAAACGCTAATTCGAACTAGTTTTTAGTTGTAGATGCATTAGTTCGAATTAGCTTAGTTCGAATTAACTAATTCGAACTAAGTTAGTTCGAATTAGCGCTGTAGTGTAGACATACCCTTGTAGAGTTATACTAGGCACTTACTAATGGGATTTATCTTCTTAGTTACTGGGCTTTTCTTTTAGGCTAACCACACCAGCAAGATTAATATGATCAACATACACTGTTTTAACCAGAAATTCCTATTTAGGAAAATATTTGTTCAGAAATAGACAAAGTTGATTTATCATGTTGCACTCCAATAGGCATTATAAGATCAACTTAATCTTTCATAGAAGTTGGAAAAATATTAAATTTCCAACCCTGATCTTCCATGTTCCCTCCTGCTCCTGGCTGTTTTATCTATCACTAGTTACCAAAATGCCAAAAAGTCAGTAATTGTAGGTTCAAGATTAATATGTGACTTATTTCCTCCATTTCTAGCTCCACGTTTTAAACACTTTAATAGGATAAATGTGGGAAGAGAGGACTCGGTTCCTGTCAGAAGCACCTCTAGCTATAAAATCTAATAAGTTTAAAAAATGGATTACTTGTGACATACTTCAGCCATCCTTTGTTGTTTGAATGTATTAAAAATAACACCCTATGCAACCCAGTTTATACAGTCCTCCTCCAAACAAAGAGGGTGCTAAACTACTTGCAGCAGTTGTGCTCCTGCAAAAACTCACTTTCTTTTAGGATGCCTGCAGAGGAAGTGACTGACCTTGTGGCTTTCTTTAAGAGAGGAAGGAAAATGGAAGTGATTACTGGAGTACAAATATGGCCTTGCTTTGATATTTACAGTCATATAATATCCCAATAGTCTCCTAACAAAGTTGCCTTTAAAAGGGAATAACATTAGTGTTGTTACCGTTATAGCTAAATGTAAAACAAGCTAGTATGTAAAGAAGCATGAGTAACTTGCATTCTTTAAAAATAATTCTGGGGTTTTCTTCTTCAAAACTTGAATCTTCTGCTTACGCTATTAGTAGTCAAATCTCTAAAGTGCAACGCAATGGTAATGGTGTAGGCAGACAGGCCAGTAGTGAAAGGCAAATGAGTAAAAGACAACCTCTCTCGACTTCTAGCATTCTGCTAGAAACAATGTGTCTACATATTTGGGTTTTGTAAAATCTTGCCTTTGTCTTGATTGTAAAGAAGTTACTTGCTTGTACATAGACATTTTGCAGTCTGTTACATCAAGCAGATAGGTAACAGAAATAGCAGTGGTAGTCTGTTCTTAGCAAAACAACAACAAAAAATGTAATACTTTAAAGACTAACAAGATGGTGTATTAGGTGATGAGCTTTCATGGGGCAGACTCACTTCTTAAACATAAATGTGAATGCTTTATCTAATGGAATAAACTTGAGTTATCCCTTAACTTTGAAAGACTCATTTTTACTGAAAGATCATTGGTGAAATAAGGTCTCAAATACACGATAAACTTTAGGGGGATTTAAGAACTATTGTTTGGTTATGCAACCTCCACACCTTCTGGGTATTGTGTACTGTCCTATCTAGTGGCAATGAGATCCCTAAGAGAGAGAATAATGAGTCTGCTTTTACAGCCTCAACTGTCTTTTAGCTCATGGGATAGAGGCTCTGCACTAAGTTCCCCAGGTTTGATTCCATCTACAAATGACTGGGGTCTGTGGACACTACAGTAACATACAACAGAAACTGCAAACTATTTCATGCTATTAACATAACAAAGTAACAAGTCAGGAAGCAGCAACAACCTCACAAAATAGTTTACAGGAACAAGTGCTGCTTTCTAAAGAAACATATTCTACCCATTCATGTTATTCATTTTGGATACAATTTTGTGCCTTGTTTAGGCAACTGAAATACAAGTTACTCTTCTCTCCCTAATTTAATAGAATAATGTAAAATATTTGGAATGAATCTTCTTCAACCCTACCATAGAAACAGTTTTGTAGCATCACATCCCTTACAGGATTTTGAACCACTGTGCCACATAAGTGCATCCCTGCCCATCTCCTCCACCTCAGCCTGAATTCGTGCACCTCAAAAATAAATAAATAAATACATTTTAGAAAGGAAGAAAATAAACTTGGGAGATATAACTACAGCTGCCTATAAGTTAATTAGCCTGCTTAACTTCTATTATACTGTTGCTGTCTTCATCTGAAGCAGAAAAAGACAAGCAGGGGATCCATGGTTGGCCATCATCTTATAGCCACTCTAGTTAGAGAATAAGAAATACACACTGTTAAATTAATAAGGACTGAAAACGAGAGATAGTGTGTCACAGATTTTTCTCACTAATTGCTGATGCCATGTGCCAGCAGCTTATAAAGAAAAATCAAGACAGAGTTAAAAATCTCAGAGCTAATGAGGAGATAGAGAAATAGGTAGTTTAAAATCACACTTGATAAAGAGACCTGGCCTTTTGACACCTCCCAATGGCTTCTTCATTAACAGGGAGAGCAAAGAGGGACAGTGCTACTGAAAAGAAAACTATTTTGTAAGAGTATGTATTTGAAGAAAACATAAATAGTACAGCAGAGACCATTAGAAAGATCAACATATACCTTGGGGTATTACTTGACTTTACTTCAGTATTTCTTATATTTTAAGTGGGAAATATCACAAATATTGCTATGGGTATGTTTATTTTATTTCTAGACTACATTTATTTTTTGGAAAAAGCTATGCAAAATGTGCTCCGATCCTTTTGTTGGAAGAGGCTTTTTCAACATTTGGCCAGTCTAGACTGGGCCAAATGTCAGAAAACCTCTCTTTCAGAAGCCCCCTTATTCCTTGTATAATGAGGAATACAGGGGCTTCCAAAAGAGTGTATTTGCTCTCCTGCTTTTATTTTTATTTTTTTATTTTTTTTGCAGAAGAGCACACGTATCCTTGCAGTCTAGATGTATATGAACGGTATATGTTGGATTTTAGTGGTGTCCACAATACAAGGGGAAGAGAATTTCTGAATAAATCCAAACTCCTAAATTAGTTGCATGAAGAGTTTGCTATATTGGCCATATTCAGCTTTTTGAAACACCATTGGGAAATAATCTCCCATGCAACAATTTTGTCTATTGTCATTCTGCTGTGTTTTGATGACATTAGCTGCCAACTGAAATCCCTTCTCCTCTTCCTACTGTCACCATCTGGTCACAATTCCATTTCACTCAATTTATCCTGTATTCTTGATTTATGCTAGGATTTAGATTTTTTTTTTTGTTAAAAAAACAAACAAACAAAAAGCCCCAAGAATTCTGCCAATCTGAAGGCCACAGATATGCTCCTTGAGGATCATGGAGGCTGAAATATGCAGGTATGGCAAGTCTGGCAAAATTTGATTTTACAGAGCTAGTAGCAAAGGAAAGATATCTCCAGGCTTGCACTAGCCTACATCATTTCTTTGCCATGCCATATAGTCAATATTTGTGTGTTTGAAATAGCAGACATTACATTATGTGATCAGAATTCTAATATGTTACAGCAACACAAATTTCCCACTGTATGGAAATCATGCTATCTTTTTCAGTCACTATTTTTAGCCAGCTGCACATATCTTGACTTCTTAATGTTTAGAAACAATTATTTTAAAAGACAAAATTACGACTGGTTGTTCTGCATTGATATTGATTTCCTCTGAAAGGCCGTATGCAATAACCAGTGTGTGATACTGCTGGGCTCCTGGGCGTTGTTCTGCACTCCTCAGTGCTGTCCAGATTGCGGCGCCTCCACCCAGCACTGCCTGCCGCACACCATGCAGTTCTCCTGTCTCTCCAGGCAGCCCTAAAAGCTGCCCAGAGCGTACCGCATGGCGCTTAGAAGACAACTTAAAGAGCTTGTGGCTCTAGGCGCTGCAGCTGTGGCCGGAGCCCCAGGCGTCTTTGAATTACCAGGTCCTGGGGCAGTTGCCCCCCCCTTTGCTCCCCCTCTGTCAGAGGAGCCTTGGAATCCCTGGTGGATTCTGGGTGCAGCCAGACAATGGTACGAACAGAGCTGGTCCCAGAGTGGGAGGCAGCCGGGGGAACCATCTCGATGCAATGCATCCATGGAGATGTTAGCGCCTACCCCACGGGGTGGGTTCATCTGTCGGATGGGGTAGACGAGGTGATCTGCAGGGTAGCATTAGCCCCAAAGCTTGTGTATCCAGTACTACTGGGCCGGGACTGGCCGGGTTTCAGACGCATCCTGCAAGACTGGGAGGAGCAGGGGCAACTGCCACCAGCAGGGATGGAGGACTGGAAAAGGGGAACATCCCAAGGCCCAGAGGAGGAACCGGACTCTGAGAAAACCTTCACTTCGGAGGAAATAGGAGGGAATGAGGACTTCACAAGTGACCAACAGGAAGATCCCTCCTTAACCCATGCCTGGGAACAAGGGGCAGGAGAGACTGGGGACCCCGGCGCGGGGGCAGCTGCTCAACCGACACCGCGATTCGAGGTAAGAGCCGATCGATTATATCGGATCGCACGGTCGGCCGACGGGCAGACAGAGGTTAGCCAGTTGTTGGTCTCCGCAAGGTACCATAGGCAGGTATTAGACCTGGCACATTCGAATCCCTGGCAGGACATTTGGGGCGAGAGAAGACCCTACAACGCATAACGCAGAGATTCTTTTGACCAGGGATTTATAAGGCGGTCAGAGACTTCTGTGAGTCCTGCCCTGAGTGCCAGAGGACGGCTCAGGGAGGGGTGCCGAAAGCCCCCCTAGTTCCTCTCACCGTGGTAGAGGTGCCATTCGACCGGGTGGCTTTAGATCTGGTAGGACCCCTCGAGAGGTCCCGAAGAGGACACCAGTATATAATGGTCATAATTGACTATGCCACCCGATACCCCGAGGCCGTCCCACTTAAGAACACGACGGCGGCAATGCTGGCATGTGAATTGGTGCAAGTATTCTCCCGGGTGGGAATCCCGAGGGAGATACTAACTGACCAAGGGACCAATGTGACTTCCAAACTGATGGCGGAACTTTGCCGCCTCTTAAACATTAAGACCATGCGTACCTCAGTTTACCACCCGCAAACAGATGGACTTGTTGAACGCTTCAATAAGACATTAAAAGGCATGTTGCGGCGGTTTGTTGAGCTCGACCCAAAGGACCTATTACTACCAGCACTGTTGTTTGCGGTGTGAGAGGTGCCCCAAGCCTCAACGGGATTTCCCCCATTTGAATTACTTTACGGCCAACAACCCCGGGGGTACTGGACTTATTGCGGGAGACATGGGAGGAGCAGGACTCCAGGGTGAAGGGTACAGTACCGTATATCTTGGACTTGCAACAGCGACTCCGGACAGTAGGGGAGCTGGCTAGAGAGAACCTCCTCCAGACCCAAAATCAGCAAGCCCAATATTATAACAGAGGGGCCAAGTCCAGGACATTCCAACCTGGAGACAGGGTACTCTTGCTATTACCGGCGCCAGACTCAAAATTATTGGCCAAATGGCAAGGGCCCTTCGAGGTCATACGACAGGTAGGACTAGTTGATTACGAGATCAAATTATCAGGAAAACGGAAGGACAAGCAGATCTATCATGTCAATTTACTAAAGAAGTGGAACGCACGGGAGGGTATGCTTATCACCTTACAGCCACCAGAACCAGAGCTTGAACCCTGGGGAGGCGACTTGAAGGCAGAAGGGGCAACGCATATCGGGGCAGAGTTGACGGAGGAACAACACCGAGAGATGAACTCCCTTCTTCGGGAATACGAACAGGTCCTAACTACACAACCGGGTAAGACCCCCTTGATGAGCCACCATATCGCGACAACCCCAGGTAAAAAGATCCGGGACCACATACGACCCCTCCCAAGGAAAATGTGGGCGCCCGTTCAAGAAGAGCTGCAATGGATGTTGCAAATGGGGGTGATCAGGGAATCGAGAAGCGAGTTGCGCAGTCCTATCGTTTTGGTGCCTAAGCCCGACGGCACAATACGGTTCTGCATAGACTTCCGAAAAGTCAACGCAATTTCACGATTTGATGTGTATCCTATGCCCAGGGTAAATGAACTATTGGAACGGTTGGGTAAAGCACACTACATATCTATGCTCGACCTCATTAAGGGGTATTGGCAGATCCCCCTGATGCCAGCCTCTGAGGACAAGACCGCATTTGCCACACCATTTGGCCTGTTCCAGTTCATCACAATGCCATTTGGATTGAACGGGGCAGCAGCGACGTTCCAGAGGCTGATGGACAAGGTATTATACAAACATCGGGAGTATGCCGCTGCATATATTGATGACATTGTCATTTATAGTGAAACCTGGCCGGAACATCTGCAACATCTAAAGGCGGTCCTCGGAGCCATGGCTGACGCCAAGCTCACGGCTAACCCCGGTAAGTGCCACTTTGGACAAAGGGAAGTATCCTATTTAGGTTATGTGGTGGGACGGGGAAGGATAAAACCTCAGGTGGACAAGGTAGAGCCCCTAAGAAGCTACAAAGCCCCCACCACAAAAAGGCAAGTCCGCCAGTTCCTGGGATTAGCCAGTTACTATCGGCGATTCATCCCCGATTTTGCCACGATTGCAGCACCCTTGACGGACTTGACCCAAAATACACGACCCCAAAGGGTCCAGTGGACCACGCAATGCGGGAAAGCGTTCCAAGCGTTAAAGCACCGATTGACGCAGACACCGGTTCTCCATCAACCTGACTTTACTAAACCATTTATAGTACAGACAGATGCATCAGACAGAGGGCTAGGGGCCGTCCTCTCACAGGAGTAGGAAGGGGAGGAACACCCAATCCTGTATTTAAGCAGGAAATTACTACCGCAGGAGCAACAATATGCCACGATCAAGAAGGAGGCCCTGGCAGCTAAGTGGGCAATAGAGGCACTCCACTATTATCTGCTAGGGGGGACCTTCACCTTGATAACAGACCATGCACCATTACGATGGATCCAGACGATGAAGGAAACCAATCCTCGGATCATGAGATGGTACTTGGCCTTACAGCCTTATAAATTTGAGGTCTGTCACAGGCCGGGGAGAACCCATAACAATGCAGACTTTATTTCTAGGTCCCGAGCCAATAGCGAGGTGGCGGAAGGTGATGGAGCCCTGGGAAGAGGGGTGAGCAATGGGGCAGTGGCGTGCCACACCGACATTGGCGGGGTGACCCTCTGGGGAGCATGCCTGCCGACCCGCCGACATTTCGGCACATGCTCAGAGGCAGCGAGGGCAGCCCGAAGGCAGTTAAGGCCTCCAGGGGAAACCAGACCCCGAGAGAAGGTATACAAGAGGCCTGGCTGGGGCTGGTGGAAGAAGGAAGCACAAGCCGAAGGGGAAGGTGTGTGACAGGGCGCTTGCCCTGCACTGGGCCTTTAAGCCCAGGGCTCATGCCCTGAGCCTTAGGGTGGCTTGAAGAACCCAGCTGAGGCTGTTAGGCTAATGAGAGCCCAGCTGCCAGATATTCAGAGAAGCCAGAGGGGGGGGGGGGGCTAGGAGAGTGCAGCTGTCAGCTATAAAGGGAGGAGCACAGTTTGCTTGAGAGAGCCAGTGGAGGGCTGGATGCGGACGAAGCCAGAGCTCCTAGGAGGGAGAGATGGGGGGATAGCCAACAAGGGCTAGAGAGGGCCAGCCAAGACTTCCCCTGGAGAGGGGCCGGAGACAAGACCCCGGATTTGTAGCCGGATCATGATGCCGGATTGGTAAACAAGGTAGTTGAGACAGACAATGCCAATGATGAGCAACCCATACAGACTGTAACTTGCCCTGAGAGGGGCTAGATGAGGACAGTCAGGGGGCACTGAGGCACAGGGGGGGCTTGCTCCCTGACACTCCCTGACAACCAGCCACCTAGGTGTCTGACCTGAGAGGGGTCACAGGTTGTTGGAATGGTTAGGCTGGCCAGGATCTTGAGGGTGGCCACTATGGCTGAGTTAGATCCATGGCAGCAGTGAGGAGGGATGGTGGTGGCTATCAGTGTTCCCTGTAATCCAAGCACTTGAGTGGGTGCCCAGGAAAGAATCAAATGCCGTCCAGCTGATTAGCAAAGCACTCACAACCTCCCACAGCTGGCAGCAGATGTTTCTACATGTGATGCACCTCTGCCCATACCTTGGTGCACATAACATTTATTCTGCACTTGGATGGAGATGCTTACAGGGAACTTTGGGGCCACCCTACTGTGTATTGAGGTTTGGTCCCAATGGACCTCCATCATGAAAGGGAGGAAAAGAAGGGCAAGCAGGACTAAAAATGAATGTGACCCAGTGCAGGGCAGCTATGGGGCAAATGTGAGCAGCACTGACTGAGATGTCTGTGTATCAGTCAGAAGTACCATGCATTCAGATTTGGCCCTGCTGCTGTTTTCATGACAGAGGACTAGCAGGGCCAAACCTGAGGGTATGTGTGTGGGGGAGGAGGGGCGGGGGTTGGAGAAGGAGGGAGGAACCAGCTCTACTCTTTTGTCATTATTTATGGTACGCATCATGTGTAATGTACATACTGCCGTGGGTATACTGAGAGTTTGATACTTGATTTCAATGAGACCGATTGGGCCCTGTGTGTGTGTCTGTGGGCATTTTGTATATAGATGTGCAGTGTATGGTGGTGATAAATGTGATGAAATGCAGAGCCATGTAATAAATTGTGCAATTATGTGATAAATTAATTTATTATGTGCTTTTGTCTGCTTCATCCGCCCTCTGCCCATTAATCCTTCTCCCCCAGGACCTACTCCAGCATTCCAAACCTATGAGTACGTTCACACGGCAGCCTTTAAAAAATAAAAACTTCCAGGGAGGTGCTTCCTCCTCCTACTGAATGTAGAATTTCATCCCAAATTACATCTGCTCAGAGCAGGGAAATATCAGTCCCATAACAGCTTTTTAAGGCATAAAAATGTCATGACTTTAAATGCTGATAATGGCGTTGCAGAGATAGAAATACTTTATAACTGGGATGGGGAGATTCCTAGTTTTCTGATGGATTCATTAACCTACTTCTAACGTGGGAAGCTACTGAGATATAAACTTCTAAATCATGATATATTTACATTAAAAAAATCATATTTTAGATTATTTGAAAGGTTTTATGGATCCCTTGAAGCTCTGTAGAGTTGGGTATACAGACAATGTGATGGACAATAGAATCCAAACACATTTTTTGAAATTTTGTACAAATGGTTAAGAATTTTTCAGCAATATAAATGGCATCTACACATGATACTGCTCTGTAAGGGTGCATCTCCACTGCACCATTTTTCCGAAATAATGGCCGTTATTCTAGAAAAAGAATACTAGTGTCCATACTTCAATTGTGTTATTCAAAAGAAAATCAAAATAACAGAGGGCTTTTTCTGACACTGGTAAACCTCAACCCATGAGGAATAATTACTCTTCCAAAAAAACTTTTTCGGAAGGCAGAGGGGTGGACACTCTACTGCTGCTATGTCGAAATAGCTCCTCAGCAAGGCCATTCTAAAGTTATCCCTCCCCGGTGCCTCCTGGGGCTCTAAATTGAGATAGCACATCCACATAAGGGGAGCCCACCTCGGACAAATTTTGAGGTTTTCCTGTAGTGTGGATGCTCTATTTCAAAAACTTTTCCAGAAAATATCTTCTGGAAAACCTTATTCCAAAAGTAGCTTGCAGTGGGTACATCTACACTGCAGGGATGCCTCAAAATTAGTCCAAGGAAGACTTCCCTAATGTAGACATGCTATCTCGATTTAGAACCCCAGGAGGGACTGCGGAGGAATAATTTAGAATGGCCCTGGTGAGGGGCTATTTTGAAATAGCAGCAATGGAGCGTCTACACAGCTATTATTTCAAAATAGCTATTTTGGAATAGGCGTTGTTCCTTATAGAATGAGGTTTACAAATTTCAGAATAAGCCGTCCGTTATTTCAAAATTATTTTGAAATAACAGAATGGCTGTGTAGAGACTCACTTTTTTTAAAATAACGCTAGTTATCTCAAAATAACAGTGCAATGTAGATGCACCTTAAAGGTTTTATTTGCAATGTGGGATGACCTGTGTTAACACATTTGTGAATTTGCCACTATGTAGCAATGCAGCCATGGCCAACAGGTAAAATGTTTATGTCCTGGCAAATCAATCACATGTTCTCTGTAATAATTTAGCAAACATAGTGTTGATTGTGTCTGACCCATACTAAGTGCTAAATGCAGGAATTAAGGGGTGAAATTTTATGGCCTTTGTTTATGTAGGAGGTCAGACGGGAGAAGGGAATCATAATAGTTCCATCTGGCTCTACTATTTATAGTGAATTCCTGGCGTCATAGAAGATAGTGAATCAAAATCGTTTAAATCATAAAATCATAGGACTGGAAGGGACCTCGAGAGGTCATCGAGTCCAGCCCCCCGCCCTCAAGGCAGGACCAAGCTCTGTCTATTCCATCCCTGACAGATGTCTATCTAACCTGTTCTTAAATAGCTCCAGAGAGGGAGATTCCACCACCTCCCTTGGCAATTTATTCCAATATTTGACCACCCTGACAGTTAGGAATTTTTTCCTAATGTCCAATCTAAACCTCCCTTGCTGCACTTTAAGCCCATTACTCCTTGTCCTGTCCTCAGTAACCAAGAGGAACAAATTTTCTCCTTCCTCCTTGTAACATCCTTTTAGATATTTGAAAACCGCTATCATGTCCCCCCTTAATCTTCTCTTTTCCAAACTAAACAAGCCCAGTTCATGAAGCCTGGCTTCATAGGTGATGTTATCTAGACCTTTAATCATTCTTGTCGCTCTTCTCTGTACCCTTTCCAATTTCTCCACATCTTTCTTGAAATGTGGTGCCCAGAACTGGACACAGTACTCCAGCTGAGGCCTAACTAGTGCAGAGTAGAGCGGCAGAATGACTTCACGAGTTTTGCTTACAACACGCCTGTTGATACAACCTAGAATCCTATTTGCTTTTTTTGCAGCAGCATCACACTGTTGACTCATATTCAACTTGTGGTCCACTATGACCCCTAGATCCCTTTCCGCCATGCTCTTTCCTAGACAGTCGCTTCCCATCTTGTATGTATGGAACTGATTGTTCCTTCCTAAGTGGAGCACTTTGCATTTCTCTTTATTAAACTTCATCCTATTTACCTCTGACCATTTCTCTAACTTGCTAAGGTCATTTTGAATTATGTCCCTATCCTCCAAAGAAGTTGCAACCCCACCCAGTTTGGTATCATCTGCAAACTTAATAAGCGTACTCTCTATCCCAATATCTACATCATTGATGAAGATATTGAACAGTACGGGTCCCAAAACAGACCCTTGCGGAACTCCACTTGTTATCCCTTTCCAGCAGGATTTAGCACGGTTAACAACAACTCTCTGACTACGGTTATCCAGCCAATTATACACCCACCTTATCGTGGCCCTATCTAAGTTATATTTGCCTAGTTTATCAATAAGAATATCATGCAAGACCGTATCAAATGCCTTACTAAAGTCTAGGTATATGACATCCACCGCTTCTCCCTTATCCACAAGGCTCGTTATCCTATCAAAGAAAGCTATCAGATTAGTATGGCATGACTTGTTCTTCACAAACCCATGCTGGCTATTCCCTATCACTTTATTACCTTCCAAGTGTTTGCATATGATTTCCTTAATTACCTGCTCCATTATCTTCCCTGGGACAGACGTTAAACTGACTGGTCTGTAGTTTCCTGGGTTGTTCTTATTCCCCTTTTTATAGATGGGCACAATATTTGCCCTTTTCCAGTCTTCTGGAATCTCCCCTGTCTTCCATGAGTTTTCAAAGATCATAGCTAAAGGCTCAGATACCTCCTCTTATCAGCTCCTTGAGTATCCTGGGATGCATTTCATCAGGACCTGATGACTTGCTGACATCTAACTTTCCTAACTGATTTCTTTTTACTAGTTGCTCCAAATACCACAATCCTAACATCAGGGGAAAAGCCTGTTCTGGTTATAAAGGGAAGTAAAGGTTCTATAAAATTATACATAATATTAAAGAAAGAGGAAGTTTATGATTATAATAATAATCATAAATTGCAAGTTCGGAATTGGTGGAAAATAGACAAGTAAAGCAATGAGACACAAGGAGAAATCAATGGCCAGCAGAATTAAAAATAATAATAAGGAGCTTTTTGAGTTTATGGTGCAGGGAGGAGGTGAGGGTAAGAATTGTGGCAGTGGACTATTATTAGATGAAAATGATTAAATTATCAATAAAAATACAGAAAAGCAAACATGTGCACTAAATATTTCTGTTCTGTATTTGGAAAAAAACAGATGTAGTCCCACCATTTACATCTCAAAGGATATTAATTAACAACTACTAAAGTTAGACTTTTTTAAAAAAAAAATGCAGTTCCAAATAACTTGATCCAAGAGTTTTAAAAGATCTAACTGAGGTCATCAGTGCTCCATTACTGTGATTTCTTTTTTCAATGTGGCTTGGGAATGCTGGGGAAGCTCCAGAAGACTGGAAGAAAGCTAGTATTATGCCAATATTTAAAAAGGGTGAGCAGGATGACCTGGATAATTATAGGCCTGTCAGTCTGACATCAGACTGAGGCAAGATAATGGAGCGGCTGATACAGCACTTGATTAATCAAGAATTAAAGGAAGGCAGTATAATTAATGTCAACAACGTGATTTTATGGAAAATAGACCTTGTCAAACTAACTTGATATATTTTTAAAATTAGATTAGAAGTTTTTGGTAGGTACTGTTAATGTAATATGTTTAGGCCCCTGTATAGCATTTGACATTGTATCGCATGACATTTTGATTAAAAAACTAGAATATAAAATTAATATGGCACACATTAAATGGATTAAAAACTGACTAGTGGATGGGTCTCAAAATATAATTTTAAGTAGGGAATTTTCATCAAGTGATTGTATTTCCACGGGAGTCCTGCAGGCATTGTATCTTGGCTTTGTGCTATTTAACATTTTTTTATGAATGACTTAAAATAACCCAAAAAATCACTGATAAAATGTTTAGATGACAGAAAAAAATGGGGAAGTGGTAAATACTGAAGAGAACAGGTCACTAACATAGAGAAATATACATTGTTTGGTAAACTGGATGCAAGCAAACAATTTACATTTCTAATGCAGCTAAATGTAAATGTATACATCTGAGAACAAAGAATGTAAGCCATACCTTTTGTATGGGGGGGACTCTATGCTGGAAAGCAGTAACTTTGGAGGGGGAAGTGAATTGAATAATCATTTGAAAAAGACCTTTTAGTGCAGTTCTTTGGACTAAAGGTCTAAAGTGATTGTAGGGTGCATAAAAGAAAGGAATCTAAAGGAGGAGCAGGGAGGATTTTTAACCTCTATTTACTACTGCTGCCACCAATGTTGGAATAATGTGTCCAATTCCGGTTTCAACAATTGAAGAAGGATGTTGAAAAATTTGAGAAGGTTCAACAAGGAGCCACAAGAATGGATAAAGCAGTGAACCAAATTAGCATTCAACATTACCCAAAGAACCACAATATGTGATTTCATTGTTTCATTTTCTATATATTCATATTTAAACAATATGACAGGGGATATATTTAGTTTATGTGTATGTATACGTACACACACACACTTCTCACTGCAAAATGACTAACCATTTTTTATCAGATGCAATTGCATAATAATATATTAAAAGCATCCTGATTGATTAATAATTAAATCACAAAGTTATTAACCAATCTGTGTTTTAATATCATGTGTTGCAAAGAGCCACAGGAGGCATGTTAAAGAGCCACTTGCGACTTACAGGCTCACTCTGAGTATCAGTGGATTAAAGGATTAGAAAACCTGCCTTATAATGGTAGACTCAAGGAGTTCGAATTATTTAGTTGAACAAAGAGAAGGTTAAAGTATGACTTGATTAAAGTGTAGAAGTGCCTAAGTGGGAACAAACATTTAATAATGGTCTTTTCAGTCTCATGAGGAAAGATTAAACACTATCCAAGGGCTAGTAGTTGAATCTAGAAACATTTAGACTAATGTAAATTTTTAACAATTAACCACTGGAACAGTTTACTCAGGGTCATGGTAGATTCTTCACCACTAATCATTTCTGAAAAATCAAGATTAGGTATTTCCTAAAAAAAAAATCGGCTTCGGGTCTTATATGATTGAAGTTGCCTGGCCTGTGTTTTACAGGAGGTCAGTCAGATAATCAAAATGATTGTTGTGTCTGTAATATATATATATATATATATATATATATATATATATATATATATATATATATATATATATAAATGTATTTGAGAGTGTGTATGTATCTTTCTGTGTGTTGGCCCATCTGTCTGTGAGTCTATTTGTTCAATAACTCCTCCAAAACCAGTGTTTCTCAAAGTGGTCTCCAAAACCACTTTGAGAAACCTGTTAAGTGGCCACTCTGGTGTGTTTACTTACTGTCTCCATGGCCACGGAGCCTCACAGCTCCCATTGGCTCTGGTTCGCCATTTGAAGCCAAAGAGAGCTGTGTGAAGCAGCATGGGCTGGCCTACTGCTCCCATGGCTACAAACAGTGAATCAGAGCCAGTTAGCAGGTTTCTTAAAGTGGCTTCATGGACCACTTTGAGAAACCCTGTCCTAAAAAGTCAGAACTTGGCATGGAGCTTTGGTATGCAGCTTCCTCTTACTTGTGCCTAGAATTCAATTGTTTCTAATAAAATGGAAAGGCAGAGGTCTGGTAGGAGTGACAGTTATACTGTAGAATGGCCACTGGGGAGTAGCAGTGGGTCAGAGATGGGGACTGGACCAGCAAGGGGTTGGAGTAGAGAAAGGGAGAACTCCCTACTGTATATTTCAGAGAGTTTGTCTGCCTGTCTCTGTTTGTCCCTCAGCCCAGGAACATGTGTGCTTCCCTGGTTGTGCCAGCTGCAGCGATGGATAGGCACTTCTCATCTGCCCTCAAGTTGCTGCAGTGAGAGAGGGCTTTGGGAGAGGGCTTGGGCAGTCCTCTCTCCTTGGAGCAACCTGCAGACTAAGTCTCTTATCCCAGCACCAGCTCAGAACAATGATTTAAATGAAGAAAAACAAAATGTATTTGAGTTAAGGAACTGAGCAACATTGGGAACATCTTTGTGTGTGTGTGTGTGTGTGTGTGTGTGTGTGTGTGTGTGTATAAACTATTTATTTCTAGCCTTACCAAAACATACATTACTGAACATTAAAATCATCATTTTTATAACTCGTGGAAAAGCTTTTTAAGATGATTTTAGAGGTTTCTTAAATGAATTGATTATAATTTTTCTACTCTCCTGTTCATGTCTTTAATTATATGGTGGCATTCTTGGAAATGCTTCCAGTTCCACGTGCAGGGCCAGGTAAGCAGGCAGAGCTTCAGACTCTCAATGAGTAGATGAGACAATGGTGTAGGGAAGAGAGGTTTGGATTTATTAGGAACTGGGGACACTTTTGGGAGAGGGGGAGCCTATACAGGAAGGATGGGCTCCACCTAAACCAGGGTGGAACCAGACTGCTGGCACTAAATATTAAACAGGCCGTAGAGCAGTTTTTAAACTAAGAGATGGGGGAAAGCCGATTGGTGCGGAGATGCACATAAATCGGATGGAGACTTCTCATAGAGATTCTCTAAGCTGTAGTAAGAAAGAGAGGAGGGGAGAGGACAAACCACGGGCCAGAGCAGACAAACAACTGCATATAAAGGAATCCAATGCATCGGGGAAGGGCAGACAAACAAGCAGTGGCAAATTTTTAAAGTGCTTCTACACAAATGCTAGGAGTCTGACTAATAAGATGGGTGAACTAGAGTACCTCGTATTAAAGGAGACGATTGACATAATAGGCATCATGGAAACCTGGTGGAATCAGGAAAATCTGTGGGACACAATCATACCGGGATATAAAATATATCGAAAGGATAGAGCAGGCCGGGTGGGTGGCGGAGTGGCACTGTATGTGAAAGATAATATAGAATCAAATGAAATAAAAATATTAAATTAATCAACATGTTCAATAGAATCTCTATGGATAGTAATTCCATGCTCCAATCATAAGAAATTTGCAGTAGGGATATATTACTGACCACCTGACCAGGACAGCAATACTGACATTAAAATGCTGAGGGAGATTAGAGAGGCTACCAAAATAAAGAACTCTATAATAATGGGGGATTTTAATTATCCCCATATTGACTGGATACATGTCACCTCAGGAAGAGAAGCAGAAATAAAATTTCTCAATGGCTTAAATGACTGCTTCTTGGAGCAGCTGGTACAGGAACCCACAAGGGGAGAGGCAATTCTTGATTTAGTCCTGAGTGGAGTGCAGGATCAGGTCCAGGAGATAACTGTTACAGGACCGCTTGGGAATAGTGACCATAATATAATAATATTCCTGTGGTGGGAAGAACACCTCAGCAATCCAGAACTCTGGCATTTAATTTCAAAAAGAGGAATTATACAAAAATGAGGAGGTTAGTTAAACAGAAATTAAAAGGCACAATGACTAGAGCCAAATCCCTGCAAGCTGCATGGAAACTTTTTAAAGACACCATAATAGAGGCCCAACTTAAATATATACCCCTAATTAAAAAACATAGCAAGACACCGAAAAAAGAGTCACCGTGGCTTAACCACCATGTAAAAGAAGCAGTGAGGGACAAAAAGGCATCTTTTAAGAAGTAGAAGTCCAATCCTAGTGAGATCAATAGAAAGGAACATAAACACTGTCAAATCAAGTGTAAAAACGTAATAAGAAAAGCAAAAAAAGATTTTGAGGAACAGCTAGCCAAAACCTCTAAAAGAAATAACGAAATGTTTTTTAAGTACATTGGAAGCCTGCTAAAAAACCTGTGGGTCCCCTAGATGATCGAGATATAAAAGGACCAATCGAGGATGATAAAGCCATTGCGGATAAACTAAATGATTTCTTTGCTTCAGTCTTCACGGCTGAGGACGTTAGGGAGATTCACAAATCTGTACCATACTATGTGAGTGATGAATCGGAGGAACTGTCCTGGATTGAAGTGTCATTAGAGGAGGTTTTGGAACAAATAGAAAAACTTAATGTTAATAAATCTCTGGGACTGGATGGCATTCATCGAAGGATTCTAAAAGAACTTAAATGGGAAATTGCTGAGGGTATGTCTACAATACAAAGTTAGTTCAAACTAACGGACGTTAGATCGAACTAACTTTCATAGGCGCTACACTAGCGCTCTGTTAGTTCGAATTTAATTCAAACTAACGGAGCGCTTAGTTCGAACTAGGTAATCCTCATTCCACGAGGATTAAGCCTAGTTCGAACTAGCTAGTTCGAATTAAGGGGTGTGTAGCCCCTTAATTCGAACTAGTGGGAGGCTAGCCCTCCCCAGGTTTCCCTGGTGGCCACTCTGGCCAACACCAGGGAAACTCTACTGCCCTCCTCCCGGCCCTGGACCCCTAAAAGGGGCACGGGCTGGCTACGGTGCCCGTGCCAGGTGCAAGCCTGCCAGCACCCAGCCAGGAGACCCTGCACCTGGTACGGATCGAGCCACCCACCCGATGCCCCCTAGCCCTCTCCCTCTTCCCGGGACCAGGCTGGCGGCTCCCGGGAGCTTGCCCGGGACCGCAAGAGGCGGGCACCCGCCTGGGCTAGTGCGGAGATCGTGGACCTCGTCCACGATCTCTGCACTAGGCACAGGAAAGTGGCTGGCTTGAGCAGGATAGCTGCCAGCCTGGCCACCCAGGAGCAGGTGTGCAAGAGAATCAAGGGGGTCCACTGAGACCCCCGACCCTGAGCCCTGAGCTTACAATGGCCGTGCTGGGTCAGACCAAAGGTCCATCTAGCCCAGTAGCCTGTCTGCCGACAGTGGCCAACCCTAGGGATCCTGGAGGGGATGGACCAAAGACAGTGACCAAGCCATTTGTCTCGTGCCATCCCTCTCCAGTCTTCCACAAACCTTGGGCAGGGACAGCACTCCTACCCCCTGGCTAATAGCACTCCATGGACCCAACCTCCATGACTTGATCTCACTTCCCTTTAAAGTCTGTTCCAGTTCTAGCCTTCACAGCCTCCTGCAGCAAGGAGTTCCACAGGTTGACTCTTTGCTTTGTGAAGAACAACTTTCTGTTACTAGTTTGAAGCCTGCTACCCATTCCTTTCCTTTGGTGTCCTCTAGTCCTTCTTTATGGGAACTAATGAAGAACTTTTCTGTATGCACCCTCTCCACCCAACTCCTGCTTTTAGAGACCTCTATCCTGTCCCCCCTCCGTCTTCTCTTTTCTAAGCTGACAAGTCCCAGTCTCTTTAGCCTCTCTTCATATGGGACCTGTTCCCAACCCCTGATCATTTTAGTTGCCCTCCCCTCTCCCAGCCTCTCTCTTCCCCTCTCCCACTTCCTTTTCCCAGTCTCCCCCAGTTTTGTTCAATAAAGAGAGATTCCATTTTTGAACACAATTGTCCTTTATTTTGTACATCAAGAAGAGGGGCTAGGGAAGGGTAAGTGGAAGGAGGTGAGGGAGGAATGGGGCACGAGCCCCCGATGGGGAGGACTGGGCTGGCTCTGCGGGCTTCTGGGGGTGGAAACTCTCCTGCAGCCCCCCAATTGCCCCCTCTCCCCAGATGGTAGCAGGCGGCAAGTGCAGCCGGGCTGATGGCCGAGTGCTGTGATGTGCCCAATGTGGGCACTCTGGGCACTCCAAACCAGGACTGCTTTGCAAGCGGGGCACCTCTGAGAACTGTCTGTCCGGGGTGTGGGTCGGGACCCTTTAAGCAAAGCCCTCGGCTAGCCTGAGACAGCATCTCCATGCTCTAAGTCCTCCTCTGATGCCCTGCCGGCACTGCTTCCGGCCATCCTCAACCCCGCTTTAGGGTCCACTTAAGGTGGATGCGCTAGTTTGAATTAGCAAAATGCTAATTCGAACTAGTTTTTAGTTCTAGATGCGTTAGTTCGAATTAGCTTAGTTCGAATTAATTAATTAGAACTAAGTTAGTTCGAATTAACGTTGTAGTGTAGGCGTACCATGAACTATTATCTGTGGTTTGTAACCTGTCCTTTAAATCAGCTTCCGTACCTAATGCCTGGAAGGTAGCCAACGTGACGCTAATATATAAAAAGGGCTCTAGAGGCGATCCTGGCAATTATAGACCGGTAAGTCTAACTTCAGTACTGGGCAAATTAGTCAAAACAATAGTAATGAATAAAATTGTGAGGCATGAAGAAGAACATAATTCGTTGGACAAAAGTCAACATGATTTCTGTAAAATCTTACTAATCTATTAGGGTATGTCTACACTACCCTCCTAGTTCGAACTAGGAGGCTATTGTAGGCATACCGCACTTGCAAATGAAGCTCGGGATTTGAATTTCCCGGGCTTCATTTGCATAAGCGGGGAGCCGCCATTTTTAAAACCCTGCTGGTTCGAACCCCGTGCAGCGCGGCTACACGGGGCACGAACTAGGTAGTTTGAACTAGGCTTCCTAGTTCGAACTACCGTTACTCCTCGTGAAATGAGGAGTAACGGTAGTTTGAACTAGGAAGCCTAGTTCGAACTACCTAGTTCATGCCCCGTGTAGCCGCGCTGCACGGGATTCGAACCAGCGGGGTTTTAAAAATGGCGGCTCCCCGCTTATGCAAATGAAGCCCGGGAAATTCAAACCCCGGGCTTCATTTGCAAGTGCGGTATGCCTACATTACCCCGCTAGTTCGAACTAGCGGGGTAGTGTAGATATACCCTTTGAGTTCTTTGAAGGGGTTAACAAACATGCAGACAAGGGGGATCCAGTAGATATAGTACACTTAGATTTTCAGAAAGCCTTTGACAAGGTCACTCACCAAAGGTTTGTGTGTAAATTATATTGCCATGGAATATGAGGGAAGGTCCTTTCTTGGATTAAAAACTGGTTAAAGACAGGAAACAAAGGATAGGAATAAATTATAAATTTTCAGAATGGAGAGGGGTAACTAGTGGTGTCCCCCAAGGGTCAGACCTGGGACCAATCCTTTTCAACTTATTCATAAATGATCTGGAGAAAGGGGTAAGCAGTGAGGTGGTAAAGTTTGCGGATGATACCAAACTGTTTATGATAGTCAAGACAAAAGCAGACTGTGAGGGACTCTAAAAAGATCCCACCAAACTGAATGATTGGGCAACAAAATGGCAAATGAAATGTAATGTGCATAAGTGTAAAGTAATGCACAGCGGGAAAAATAACCCCAACTATATGTACAGAATGATGGGGCCTAATTTGGCTATGACAAATCAGGAAAGAGATCTTGGAGTTATTGTGGATAGTTCTCTGAAAACATCCACACAGTGTGCAGCGGCGGTCAAAAAGGCAAATAAGATGCTAGGAATTGTTAAGAAAGGGATAGAAAATAAGACACAGAATATCTTACTGCCCCTGTATAAAACTATGGTACTCCCACATCTTGAATACTGTGTACAGATATTTCAAAAGATATTTTGGCCTTGGAAAGGGTTCAGAAAAGGGCAACTAAAATGATTAGGGGTTTGGAACGGGTGCCTTATGAAGAGAGGTTAAAACGACTGAGACTTTTCAGTTTAGAAAAGAGGAGACTGAGGGGGGATATGATAGAAGTATTTAAAATCATGAGTGGCGTGGAGAGGGCGGATAAAGAAAAGTTATTTATTAGTTCCCATAATAGAAGAGCTAGAGGACACCAAATGAAATTAATGGGTAGTAGGTTTAAAACTAATAAAAGAAAGTTCTTCTTCACACAGTGTGTAGTCAACCTGTGGAACTCCTTGCCAGAAGAGGCTGTGAAGGCTAGGACTATAACAGAGTTTAAAGAGAAGCTATTTAATTTCATGGAGGTTAGGTCCATAAAAGGCTATTAGCCAGGGGATAAAATGGTGTCCTTGGCCTCTGTTTGTCAGATGCTGGAGAAGGATGGCAGGAGACAAATCGCTTGATCATTGTCTTTGGTCCACCCTCTATGGGGCACCTGGTGCTGGCCACTGTCGGCAGTCAGGCTACCGGGCTAGATGGACCTTTGGTCTGACCCAGTACAGCCATTCTTATGTACTTATGTTCTTATGCCATAAAATACATACTATATGAAATAGAGATGTTAATAATGCCACTGTAAACATTTTTTTTTGCTTTGCTTAACTTTCTGTGGGTTTTAAGTAGCCAATATAACTCTGTATTAAGACTGTATTTTGTATTTAGTGCATCCACACACCAACGAGAGTGGGTTTTTTTTAGGAGTGCTAGTTATTTCAGAGTTTTGCTATAGAAACTCCATATGTTAAAAAACAAAACAAAAACCACAGTTTTGTGGTATTCCTTCTAATATCAAAGCCCCTTTCTTGCACCCCATGGCCAATCCCACATTACTGAAAAAAATTGCAACTGAAGCTGGACTCAGCTTCCAGATGAATAACTCAGCCAGCTGAAAATGCATGACTTCATCTGGTTTCCTGGGTCTTTCACGAGACTGGTTCTAGTTTGGGGAATGTTTTTAATCCATTAAGTCATTTAAAAATATATCCCAACACACCCTCATTATATCACACTGTATCGAAACCTTGTTGCCAGGTTTATTAAGTAGAATATCTTTTTCAAAATATCCTTACTAAAAAGAAAATTATTTTTGACATGAGTGAAATATAACACTGTTTGAAAGGGGTTTTGAATAATGAGAGTATTAGGCATATCATGTGAACACAAAGGCTACGTCTAGACTGGCATGATTTTCCGGAAATGCTTTTAACGGAAAAGTTTTCCATTAAAAATATTTTTGGAAAAGAGTGTTTAGATTGGCATGGACGCTTTTCCGCAAAAGCACTTTTTCAGGAAACGCATCCGTGCCAATCTAGACGTGCTTTTCCGCAAAAAATCCCCGATTGCCATTTTCGTGATCAGGGCTTTTTTGCTGAAAACAAATCTGGGCTGTTTACACTGGCCCTTTTGCGCAAAAGTTTTGCGAAAAAGGACTTTTGCCCGAACGGGAGCAGCATAGTATTTCTGCAAGAACACTGACAATCTTACATGAGATCATCAGTGCTTTTGTGGAAATTCAAGCAGCCAGTGTAGACAGCTGGCAAGTTTTTCCGGAAAAGTGGCTGATTTTCCAGAAAAACTGGCTAGTCTAGACACAGCCTAAGAATTGGGAGTGGGAGAAATAAGTTACATGTCCATCAAGGTTAAGGGAGTAGAGCAGGGGTGAATCCCATTGCCACCACCAGGGTCAGAGGATGGGACCTGATGGCGCAGGTAGGGCCCATGTCTCCCTACCTTCTGCCCCATCTTGGGAGTGTGGTCCACTAAACTCTTTTCCTCAGATTTTGGCCACTAAGCCACATTTTCCTATGGCTAGGTGACTGGCTTCAGGATTAGGGTCTCGGTGTTGTCATTGTCCTCCTCCTCCAGCAACAGGTCTTGCTCTCCAGATTCCCTAGACTGCTCATGCTCCTGGTCTGGTACATCCACCACAGGCTCCGATAACCCAGACTGCATGAGATGCAGTGGAGTCCAGGCTTCCCCACTGCCGAGAATGTGTGCCAGCTCCACGTAGTATGGGCAGTAGGGTGGGGCTGCCTCAGAGCGGGAGCTCTCATCTCGGGCCTTCGCATACCCCTGGTGCAACTCTTTAACTTTGGCCTGCACTTGCTCCAGGGTGCGGGGGTGGTGTCCTCTCCTGGTCAGACCCTGGGCAATGCGGCTATAAATTACCTCATTCCTGCGGCATGTGTGGAGAGCTTGTAAGGATTCCTCCTCGGACCACAGCTCTTTATTTCTGGCCCAGACCATGCCAGTGCCCGGCGTTTGGAGCCCCAGGTGGGTCCTCAGAAAAGTCACTGGAAGGGTCAGGACAGTCTTGGGGCTGGGACATGCCTGGGATCCTGTGGGACAGGAATAGCCATGTGCTGTGGCTTGTTTCCTGCCACTAATGGCTGGCAGGGTCCCTATCCCTTTAAAAGATGTCTGAGGACAGGAACAATAGAGGTGCCAGGCATGCATATGGACTGTCCACCAGGGTTTCTTCCTGGAGCCTTTTTTTTTTTGACAAAACTGGCCCCCTGCATCCACACACACCCTTTTGCCAACAGATCTCTGTTGACAAAGGCGTTCTTCCTCATAAAACCAGATTTACCACTGTCGACAAAACTGCCGCATTCTGTCGACTTATTGTCAACAGAATGCAGCAGTAGTGTAGACACAGGTATAGTTTTTTCGACAAAAGAAAAATTTTGTCAAAAAACCCTATATTCTAGACACACCCTCATAGGTTTTACCTTACTGCTGTTTCCTCACTGTAGCCTGTTATATTAAAAGAAAGTATTTATGCCTAATGATTTTAAAGTTCCTCATTTAACTCCAGTGTCAGATACCCAATGAAGTCATGAACAATTCAGTGCAATTAAATATTTTTATAGTCTTCTAAACAAGGCAAGTACTTTGCATTGCTTGAAACTTTGGCAATATGTTTAATTTCATCATTAAAGGTATAGCAGAACAGTGTAAACTGTTGTATTTTAGTAGGTTTATAAGTTGAGAATGATGGAATTATACAATTAAAGGAAGGTGGAATGGGCTTTTAACTTACGGTATGTATACACTGCAACACTATTTCAAAATAACTAGTGCTATTCTGAAATAAGTTAGTCCGCATCTACACAGTAGGCAGTTATTTCGAAATGGTGTCAAAATATTGTCAAGCTGGAGGACGTCTTACTCTGACTCCTGTCACCCTCATTGTACGAGGAATAAGGGAAGTTGGAGGAAGAGTGCTGTATTTCGAAATAGGTACTGTGTAGATGCTCCCAGTTTCGAAATAAGCTATGTAATTGACATAGCTCAATTTGCGTAGCTTATTTCAAGTTAAGCACTGCTGTGTAGATGAACAATACTGATTAGTCTTGCAACTCCCATTCATACAGCTTTTTTATTCTTTTAGTTTGTTTTTATTTTAATTCTCTAAAATAAGAAGGGACTCATGAGTGAGTTCTGAATGTGAGGTAAGCGCTATGGCAAATTCTTATTTTAAAAATGGCATAGTGAACTGTGCTATAGATGCTATTGCTTTCCTAGAAGAATAAAAAAGAAACATGCAAATTCTGTTCAATAAGGATGAATGCAGTTTTGTATCCTGGTACTAAAATATTAAATACAGAAAACTGAAGGGCAAAACATCTAGCAAATGGACTATGAATAGCGTGTAAAGTTAATGATAGATCTTGTCTCACACACACTTTGCAGTACAAAATAGCAATGTTGGTACATTAACTTTGAGGGAGTATGATGAAGATGCTGAAATGCTTGTAATGTTTAATTGCACATGTATCTAAAACAAATTTAACCACAAAGTCATGGTCCCTGAAGAGCTGACTGGCAACTTGAACAGCATCCTCACAACATCCTTGTCAAAGAACCAACTGTATATTATTACAGACAGGGAATGGCTGTTAAGCTCTTCTTAAAATGAAGGGGGAAAAAAAGAGAGAGTGAACACAGACTATAATACTGGAAACAGATAGTAAATTGTTGTTGCCCTTTTTCCTGAATCCTGGTTTAGTGTCTAATGGGGGGGGAAAGAAATAATGTATCTATTGTATATTTGTAGATGTAGGTAACATTTTAGTCAGACTAAATTGAAAGCTGGCCTTGGAGAATCTATCAAGAGAAACAAAACACATGATATAATTGAAACAATCAAAATATCTATTTTCTGCACGATGTAAAAGGAAACAACCTGTTCTTTATGATTCATAGAGCAAAATATTAAAAATGGGCCTCGGTCAAGCCTTGAAAATTGTAGATACTGTTTCATGTGCAAGCCAATTTGTGCACACAAACTTTATCATGCATAGATCAGAAAATCAGGCATATAACTAATCATTTTGTGCATACTTTACATACACACATTGAAATATTTGAAGAGTTGCTTTCACAGAAGGTTGCAAACATGGTTTTCCAAATCTGCTCTTCAAAGTTTGGCCCACATTGGGAGTTTAATTCAAATTTAGAACATGTTTATAAGATGCAGAACATTGTTAATTTAGCGATAGGTGGGGATGTTGCTTAGGATGAAATAAAGACTGGGAAAGCTTGAAAAGCAGTGTAGAAACAGAAAATGATTTGTTCCAGCCATATAACATTCAGGAAAGTCTTGCTGATGAGAATGAAAAGCCTGAAAAGGTCAATAATGGTGATGCAGCAATCTGATAGTGAAGAAGCAGCAGCATTCTTCAGCACTGGGTGAGAAACTTGAAGAACTATTTTTTACGCTTTGTGGTCACATCCAGAATTACTGTGAAAACCTCATGTTTTAGACAATTTTTTATACCTTTTTGTACAAGAAAGGTGTAAAAAATCCTAATCCTAATGCCACCCAAAAAAATCTCATCCTTCTTATTTATTATTTCTGTGGAGATAGCATTTACAGACTCTAAAAAGGCCTACATTATACTTAGCACTTACTAAGCCTTCACAAGCTGTATAAAGACAGTCCCTTCCCCAGAGAGGATTAGTCAATTTGCAACAAGCGAATAACAAAATTGCCAGGAGGAAAGGAATTTGGAAAACAAGGTAACAGAACAGGCTGGTCTGATTTCACCACAAATCAGGTTTCTGCAGTTTTATTTACAACTTTTTTTTTTCAACTTGTTTGTGTGAAATATAAAAATTTATTTTTGAAAATGCAAAATTATCATTATGGTCTGAGAGGTGAAACATCTCTGCTAAAATAGTGAAATACTCTCTGAGGCAAATTAAAAATTATTTTGAGAAACTTTTGCTTGGAGGGGAAGGAGTTTTGTCATTGTCACTGTGATAAGCTGTGTTTGGTTTCAGACATTGCAACATGTCCTCATGTGTCACATTAATGTAACCATTGGGATACACTGAATTTTGATATTAACATACATATGCAGAGAATGGCTAACTTTAGTATTTAGGTAATTTTGAGAAATCAGCAATCTTAGATCTGAAGCAACAGTGCTTTTAGTTGTGTAAAACAAAAGCTGACTGAATTTTTTCAATACTGTTATCGTGAATCCTGCCCACCTATCACACTTGGCATGGTATTCCATGGTTTGTTAGGGTACAATATTTGCAAGTGTTTCTCTTAGCCTGCCATGCTTTCTTTAAATCTGAACACACTAAGCCCATAGAATTGGCACTGGATCTGGTTACCCAGGGCATTGTGGGTGCCTAGCATCTCTTAAGATTAGAGTTTTTCTGAGCATTCTTTGTACAGTGTGCATTATATATCCACCTCTCAGTGCACTATGACAGCAGACAAATTATCAGCTTTCATGTGCCATGTATTGGCTCAGAAATGTGAGGAACAGACACTCTAAACAGTGTGCTTGCACATTGCTAATAGGCCAGCTGTAGCACAGACACAGCTATACTCAAAATAATGTGTCTGACTGCCTAATTAACCTTCCTTCAACCGTCCAAACTTCAATCCAAAAGTAAAATTAACAAACAGCTTAGGGCAGGTATGTCCTGTTGGGATTTGCTGTATAGGTCAGGTACTGTTGGATAATTGTGCCAGGTGCCCTTTAATTGCTGTCACTCTAGTTAAGCAGCTCCAGGTTAAGTCAACTTTTATTATCAGACTTGGACTTTTTTATACAAGCCACTTTCCTTGACTCTCCATCTAATGTTGGCTCCCCTACCCATGCGAGTACTTTAGGGTGCTGGTTACATTTTGCTTTTCTTCCTCCAGATGGTTACCTTGTCCCTGCCAATTGAAAGATTATGATGGAAGTAGAAGAAGATGAGAGATGGGGAAGGAGAGACTGTTTGGGAAGAGAGGGCTGGACCAGGGATACATGGTGAGAATATTGTGGTAAAGAAACAGCAGTGGAATTAAAAAAAAAAGTTACAAGGGAATTAGAGGAAGCTAAGCAAAGAGGCTGTTGAGGGTATATATTAGCTTACTTCTTTCTTAAATGATGGAAGTAGTCAATGCTAGTTATCACCCTACTAACTTTGCTTCTCTGCTTTATCTCCTTCCCCTCCTCATTTTTTTGTTTCCTGTCTTTTAAGGCCTTGTTTATTCAGGCTCATAAAAGCTTGTGGAACCTTATTTTGCACGGTATCACACTGTGATATAATGTCTCCGTATAATGAAAATTACCAGTTGTTAGAATTTCTCCTTCTTCAGTCTCCTCATCCTGTCTTTGAAAATGTATAGATCCATGGTTCTAGATTGGGAAAGAAGGCTGTCCATATATTCACAAAAGCAGATGTAGAATAAGAAGCTGTCATATAGGTTTCCCTGAATACCCACCTGTGACGGGGCGGCACCGCCTCACACTCAAGCCCAGGGAATTCACCTGGCCCAGGTGGCTGAGAGGGCCCCACCCCCACAGCCCTACTGGGCATGCTCCCAGTGCAGCCCAGGTATGAAGGGGCTGTGGAACTGCTCAGTCGGGGCTGACCTCCGGAGGAGAAGGAGCTAGGGCACAACCTCCAGAGCCACCGCAGCCAGAGAGAGAGGTGCTGGGCCAACTGATCTTGCCGGTGCCAGGCCCAGGCCAGGCTCGACCCCAATGCTGGAGTTGCTGTACAGCCTCTGTGAACACAGTTGCTGCACCTGCCACTGCTACCCCAGACACCGGGTTGGGGAACGCCACTACTGCTGCCTGATTCACGCCTACAGGTGGGACCACTGCAGGCCGGGCGAAGGGGGTAGGAAGCGACCCAGGGCGGGGGGGCTGGAAAAGCCCTGGCATGCTTGGCGCGTTTCGGGAAGGACTCCCCGCCGAGCAAGCGATGGGAGCCACCAGCCACTAATAGGGCCCTGGGTCGGGGCCCGGTGGAGAGGGAGGGCCCGGGGCCCCCTACCTCTTCTTCCAAGACCCCCGTCGAGAGGGGGATCATTTAAGGGACTAGGCCGCAGAGCCTACATATAAAAGACTAGGCCAATGGGCCGGATTTTCCCTAAGACAGAGGCATTCTACTTTGAGGCTGGGCCAGTGGGCCATATTTCCCCTAAGACAGAGGCATTCTACTTTGGGACCAGGCCCAGGAGGTCTAAAGTATGCCCCAGACCTGGGCAGCAGACCCCGGAATGGGGTCTGCCCCTCGATACCACCCACCATAGCTCAGCTCTGAAGTGGAGGGACTAGGTCCAGAGGCATCAGGATAGTTCAGTTTCCATATCCAATCAGTCCTTTGCCTATCTGCTGAGACTGCCAACAAGAGTTGCAGCTAGTGTCAGTTTTGTTATACCCCATTCCCTTGGAACTGGATTGAGATTGTGAAATGACTGTGGTGTAAACTATTGAATAGCCACTAGATTGTGGTTACCCTGAGGTGTCTTTTTAAGTTGGCAAAGGGCTCAACGTCTCTATCTGATTCTCCATTTATGGTGTGTATAGACATGCAAGTGTTGTGAATTTGTTTTTCATGAACTGGATATTTAAGTTTGTCTGCTCCTTGGATTTTTCATTATCTTTGTTCGAAATTGTTTTTCCCTCCTCAATTTAAAATGCAAGCACCTAAGCATATCATTGTTCTTTGGTGGGAGTAGCGGGGGACATAATACTTGAACTTTTGTTTGTACCATTGTTTAACTGAAGATAAAAGAACCTTCATTTTTCTGCAGAACCAGGTAATACTAAATCTCAATATGCTGCTATTTTTCTCTTTCACACAGATAATTTGCTTTGCAAACTCTATTTAGAAATAGTTATGGTCACAAGAGCTATTGAATGCTATTATGCACAGATATTATAAAATGAATAGCTAATAATGGATTAAATAATCTGAATTGCACAGACCAAGACTATACTTGTTATCTTGGGAAATACCTGCTTAAAATCAATATAAAGCATCTCATGGCTTTACCTCCCTTCTGAGTTAATTATGTCTTTGATTATTCTGCATCATGTGTTTTTTGACTTCACTGAATGTAGTTAAGTTACTCAAAGCAATAGGCATTATTAGTCTATATGTAAATGCTGGAGCTGCAAAAAGCTATTGAACAGAGATCTAAACTCTGGTGAACAAGGCCCTGTTTTGTTCACCTAAACAGATCCAGGCCTATATCTATAGGGGGTTATGGTTTGCATCAGACTCACAATTAAAAAAATCAACCCTTCCTGTCTCATTTCTGAAGAATGGCTTCAAGCCACCTGGGCTTTGGAACTGCTGCAAACATGTGGGAGGAAACGATCAGGCAACATTTAGAACTGCTACATCTCCTCATCTTATTCTAAGCATCATCTATGTGCTTCTGGTTTTTAGAGTATTTCAGTGTGGGTTGTATATTTGTTACTGATTTCACTGCCAACAAAAGGCAGAGCATAGTATTTTGTCACAAAATCACAAGCAATTTTTAAACATTATGCCTTGAAGAGGATTGAGTGTCTTTTTATAGATTTATGTTGTTCCAAGTTCAAACCGGGAGAGAGATGCCAGCATAACAGTGGAGAGAGAAGTGTGAATGCTTCTGATAAATAATACCTTTCCCCTCCTGCCTGGTAAATCATCACATTTTTGAAAGATATTCTAGATGCAAATTAGCATTTTATGAGCTTTCAGTTTATAAATATTTTTTTCTTAAATTAACAAGATATCTGTATTTTTGCTGTATTTGCTTATGGGTTTAATAATGTCCAGGCAGTTTTGCCACTGTTTCATTTAATCACATTGCAATGATGGCAAAGTAACGTTTATTCTCAAAATAATTAATGTGAAATTGATAACAGGGAAATATTTTTGGTTTAGACATTCTGGGTTCAGGAAGGATTGTCACTGAGTTTGTTTCCCAGCTTCACAGAAAGAAACTTGGAGATCAGTTATCAAAATAAGTCTGTAATTTCATATTTTTTTTAAAAAAAATAAAAAGCCTGCTCTGGTCTCTCAGTGAAATCTCACATCACCAGAGCACTGCCATAGGCTAATAGTCTGGAACAGAGCTCATACTCAGAAATGTCAAACATAATGAAAAAGGAAAAATCAAAAGAGAGAAAGTTGACCATGGGTGTTCCGATGGGGCTTAGTCTCCCATGCTCTGCAGGTTCTTGTACAGCGACTAAACCTGAACTAGGAGAGTCATGCGGCTACCAGTGTCGTTTAGGGGACATCCATCAAAAGCAAACCTCTAGATAAACAGCACAGTGTCAGTGCTTTTTGCCAACCCAAGATAACAGTTTTATTACTGAAACCCTGCTGAAGTGTTTTTCCTTCCTTCTTTCTTAGCAGCCTAAAATGTTAAAGGACCTAGACCAATAATTATTAAAGGTTTTGCAGCAGGTGATACCACCTATGTACCCCATCTCATCCTAGCAAAGCCCCTTAGCCATGCAGCTGTGAAAGTTTGATAGAGTTGAAGGAGAAAAGTTGAAGGAAGGATTAGTATAACAGGGGAAGAAGCAACTGCTATAATTAAGAGTTCCAAATTTAATCCCAGATCTTTATATGTTCAAAGAAACTTTTAGATTTTGGTCTGAAACTTTCCAGGATTGGTCTCTGCCCAATTATGTTTTTCTTTATGATGTTTATTGTTTTCTTTAAAGTTTGTCACATATTACTGTGTTGTATGTTTCCTTTGTTACTGACATGTTCTATCACACATGGATCACCTATATTTTACAACTAAGCTCATTTTTAATAAAATTCTTCATACTCCAGAATTGTATATAAGAAGGTCAGATTGTCAGTGGTTGTGAATTGGCATAGCTGAATTAGCTATAGTGGCACTATGTAGATTAACAGCAGCTAAATCTCTGGCCCATGGAAGTTTGTATATTAACTGAAGAGTTAACTTGCTGCTCAATCCCAGAATTTAAGGAAAGCAGTTGAGGAGATTCCGGATGTAGCTGATGATCACTTCATAGTTAACTATTTCATTCCTTCCATGCCACCAAAGAGGACTCCTCTACTGACTGGGGGGGGGGGGGGATAACCCTTTATAATAGATGGATTCAGACAAAAGCCTTGTCTTCTTTTACCAGGAGATGGGCACTGCAGGGATTGATCTCCTAGGGGTCAACCTAGTGGATGAAGACCTGCTAAATCAACAGCTGATCATGTTCCGATACTCTTCTTGACCCATTGACGTACTGGAGTCTAAGGGGAGTCAATGGGTGAGTTTCTTCCATCAACGCCAAGCAGTAGGGATACTGCAGTTGACTCCAGCTATGCTATTCACATACTGGAGTTGCGTACCTTAGTTCGACATTGGTCCCTAGTGTAGACCTGGCCTAAGGCTCTGATCCATTAAAGTTTTATGCATGTGCTTAACTTAATGTACTATGAACAGATGCGTTGAGTTCAATAGGATGACTCTCCGAGAGTAACTTGAAGCATATATAATAGATAGTCTTGCAGCACTTAGAGACTAATAAAAACGTAGATGGTATAATGAGCTTTCGTGGGCACAACTCACTACTTCAGATGAATGGAGTTGTAAGTAGAATTTGGGATCAAATTATTAAAATATATAACTCAGAGGGAAACATTAACAAATCTGCCAGTAAAATGATAATGGGGGATTATGACACCAAAACTAGTCTATGTATTAAAATAATATGAAAAAAGTTTCATTCTGTGTGCCCAAAAGTGTAAAAAATAGTTCAGACTTTGTTTTGTAAACTAGTTTGTGATCATGTAATTGACGTCTATGTTGTAATCAGAGATAGCTGAGTATATTTTAATAAATTATTATCATTATTTCATAACACTTGATCTGCTGATTGGCATTCAGCTAGCTACAGTGTTGTGAATAAAACAGTAATATTTGACTAACACTAATACAAATGACTAGGAAGCTTGCTAAGTTAAGACTGTGCATGATACCTTAACTTTGTTGTTTCCTGATATTTGAATGCTTAAGCATGAAAACTAAATATGCCCTTAATAATAGTTTTTGTTCATGGAATAATAATATGAAGTACTAATGGACTTAGATATTCTTGTTCTTTCTGTGAAACAGATGTTTGTGATGTCCTTCCTCCTTCTCTGTCCCTGCAACCATAGATACCATACCCAATGGGGCCAGCTCAGTTCTGTCTTTCCCAGGGAGGTTAATCAAGTTCTATGCAGTTTACTATGGGTAAGCCTTTAAGACCTTACAGACTGAGGTCACGTTTGTTCTGTGCGGACATACATCATTTTATATTTTCCATGAGGTAGACAAGCTAGTTTAGAGTATGCATTACTTTTAGCTACGTTTTTGCCTGAGTAAAATAGGATATGACAAAGATAAAGATTTGTTATAGTTTCACTAATTAGTTTTACCCTAAATTGGCCTAGCAGACAGAAATGTAAAATAAGCATATGGAACAAGAGCCAAGTCTTAATATATCCAACTCAAATGGGCCCTGGCAACTGTTAGTTTCAGCTTGTTAAGAAAAGCTCACACAGTTGTACTATTCACAGATACAGATAACTGTAAAACCATGATGAAATGTGTAACCTACGTTCCCCATGGAGAGTTTTTTCTAAGGCTCATTAGAGCACCTATAAAGGTACTATATAGAATTGTTGGACAGGAAGAGGCCTCAAGAGGTCATCTAGTCTAATCCCCAGCACTCATGGCAGGACTAAGTAGACCATACCTGACAGATGTTTGTCTAACTTGCTCTTAAAAATCTCCAATGATGAAGATTCACAACCCCCTTAGGCACTTTATTCTGGTACTTAAACACCTTGACAGCTAAAAAGGTTTGCCTAATATCCAACTTAAACTTCCCTTGCTGTATTTCCAGTGCATTGTGTCCTATCCACAGTGTTTAAGGAGGACACATTTTCTCCCTCTTCATTTATGTACTTGAAAACTGTTATCCTGTTACTAAGTGGAGTCCTCCAGGGATCAATTCTCAGTCCAGTTCTGTTCAATATCTTAATCAATTATTATGATTTAGATCAGGGCTACTCAACTTTGGAAGCCCTGGGGGCCACAATGATACCTACAACACATGCCGAGGGCCGCAACTTAAGTGTGGTTGCATATATATATATATATATATAGCTTATTTCACAATGACGGGCATGAATACGAAGATTAAAGCAAAACTACACAACATGCAGGCCCCATTTAAGTCAGTTCTGCTGATATTAATAAAATGCAATATTTGCCCAATTTCCATCCATATGACAGCACTTTTAATGAGCAATGACAGTCCAGGAAGTTAACTTCTAAAACACATATCAACAGAAGACCATTGTATTGATTACCTTTTTGTTTTGGCTTCACAATTTTAACAAATCAAACAAAAACTTCCAATACAATATTTACTGAAATACAAGTACAATCAATGTGAAAGTAAAGGCACCGAGGGGAGAAGTGGCATGGCTAGAAAAGGAACCCAGGAATCCTGCTTCCCAGAATCCCTTCCTTTCCCCTGCCCACCCCACCAAGCATCAGCTTCAACAGTTCTCACAGAGTAGAGACTGGAACCCACAAATCTAACCAACAGACCTACCGCCCACCTACAGGAAAGGAAAGAAGCCAGAAGTTTTAACACCCAGTTCCCTGCTCTAACCCAATGCACCCACCCCTTCTCCCAGAGCCAGGCACTTTCCAGCCCTCCCACTCCAACCCAATGCCCTTCCCTTCCTCTCCCCCAGAGCCAGGTACTCCCCAGTCTCCCCTTCTCTAACCCAATGCACCAACCCCTCCCCCAGAGCCGAGCACCCCAGCCCTCCTGCTCCAGCCCAATGTCCTTTCCCTCCTCTAGGGCCAGGTACTCCCAGCCCCCTGCTGTAATGCCTGTCCCCTCCCCTAGAGCTATGTGCTTTTCCCTCCAGGTACTGGGGCCCATGTAGAGTGGCTGTGAATGGTCTGAGTGCACGGCTCCGAATGTTCCACTGAAGGAATGTGCCACCATCCCCCCTCCCTTATCCCTTTTGCAGGCAAAAAATCCTGGACATTTTTTGCCTTTTAAAAAACCAGTCTGGATGGTGATTTAACATGTGAAAACAAGGATATGTCTGGGGAAAAATGTATATATGGTAACCCTACCCAAGACCCAGTGAAGATCTTTCCCTCTCTGGCCTCACTGACTGGCTATACCTCTACCTTTCTCTCTTGCTGCCCACATCTCTCGCTGCCCAGCTCTGCCACTGCCTTGCAATGTGCTTCGCTGCTTGGCTCCTCCGCTGCCTCTTGCCACCCCAGCAGCTCCTGCGCACGCGCCACCACAGCCTGGCTCAGTGCTGTGCTGCGTGGTCTGCTTGTGGGGAGGTGCTGCTGCTGTGGCCTACATGGCAGGCGTGCTCTGCTGCTGCTGCTTGCTGCCCCCACTACTGCCACCCGGCAGCTCCTGCACACATGGCCTGTCTCAATGCAGCACTGTATGGCTTGGCTTGCAGGGAGGTATTGCTACTGGAGTCCACAGCGATGAGGCAGGCAGGCGGCTGGGAAGCAGCTCAAGGTGCCGCGGGCCACATGCAAATGGGCCACATGCAGCCCACGGCTCGCATATTGAGTAGCCCTGATTTAGATAATGGAATAGAGAGTACACTTGTAAAGTTTTCAGATGATACCAATCTGAGAGAGGTTGAAAATGTGGTGTAGGTTAGGGTTATAATTAAAAATTATCTGGACAACCTAGATTAATCTGGAGTAAACAGGATGAAACTCAATAAGGACAAATGCAAAGTACTCCATTTAAACAGGACCAAGCGGTTGCAACAAATACAAAATGGGAAATAACACTTAGGCAGGAGTACTGCAGAAAGGGATTTGAGATCATAGTGAAACACAAGCTAAATAAAAGTCAGCAGTGTAACACTGTTAGAAAAAAAATTGAGCATCATTCTGGGATGTATTTGCAGGAGTGTTATAAGTAAGACATGAGAAGTAATTATTCCACTTTACACACTGATTAGGCCTCAAATGGAATATGATAGCCAGTCCTGGGTGCCACATTTCAGGAAAGATCTGGACAAATTGGAAAAGTCCAGAGACAAGCAATAAAAATGATTACAGGTCTAGAAAACATGACCTCAGAGGAAAGATTGAAAAAACTGGGCTTGTTTAGTCTGGAAAAGAGAAGATTGAGAGGGGACATGATAAGTTTTCAAATACATAAATGGTTGTTATAAAGAGGAGAGAGAATAATTGTTCTTCTTAACCTCTGATGGTAGGACAAGAATGAATGGGCTTAATTGCAGCCAGGGTGGTTTAGGTTGGACATTAACAAAACTTCCTAATTGTGAGGGTGGTTAGCCACTAGAATAATTTGCCTAGGAAGGTTGTGGAATTGCCATCACTGGTGATTTTTAAAAACAGATTAGACAAACACTTGTCAGAGTGGTCTAGTTAATGCTAAATCCTACTCTGAGTTCAGAGGACTGGAGTAGACTACCTCTCAAGGTCCCTTCCATTCCTGTGATTCTGTGTGCCCTCACAGTCTTCTCTTCTGTCTATATGAAAGACTGTCCTATAATAAAGGCAGTGGATTGAGGACTATATCCCTGCCTCAAAATTAAGAGCCTTCAAGTTGAAGGATTCCATAGTCTTTCCTCCCTACAACTGTTATGACCCATGAAGAATGAGATGCTCAGATTGGGGGAGCTGAGGTATCCAACGGCGTGCAGTGACGGTGTCATGAGAAACTAAGATATATCTACTCTATGCAGCTTTTAGTGACAAGGCTGTGTCGACCTGTGAATAACAAGTTTTGTCAATAAAGTGCAAGTGTAGACATAGCCTAAGAGAGGGTTAGGTAAACCGGAAGAAGGAGACAGAATGGGTGTGTCTAGAGTACATGCCTCCGTTGACAGAGGCATGTAGAATAGACAGATCGGCAGAGGGAAACCTGGTTTCATGAGGCATACCTGCGCCAATCTACAAAGGCTTCCTTGTCAACAGCGGTGCATCCAGACTGCCCCGATCTGCCGACAAACAGCTGATCGGCAGAACGGGACAGCCATTTAAATTTAAATGAAGCCGCGATTATTTAAATTGCGTCTTCATTTCCCTCTGCCGATCTGTCTAATCCAGTGTTTCCCAATTTTTTTGGACCACGGAACCCTTTCAAACTCAGAAAAATTTCAAGGAACCCCCAAGCCAGGGATTAAGTTTGTCGAGCAAGAAAAAAAAAAAAACACCCAAACACACACAAACTGCCAGTACACCACAATTGGTAGTAATAAGATGCTAAATACGGTCATGAGATCACCATTCATTTAAATTCAACATATTGAATATAACACCCTTCATTTATATTCAACAAAAATCATATTAAATATGTACAAAAAATAAAACTATCAAATAATATTAATTATATTCATAGTTTTCAAAGTGAAGAGTGGTTTTTCTTCTTTTCTTGGCAAATTCTTTTTATATTTGGTTTAATACTAGAAAGTTGGATTCGCATATCTGGTGCAGCATTCAGTCGATTTCTGTATTTCGTTTTCGTTGCTGCATAGTTCGAGAACCCAGTTTCGCACAAGTATGTACTGGCAAAGGGTAACAGCTGACGAATTGTGCATATTGATAAAGATGAATATTCTTGACTTTGACATAAGTCACTCCAAAATGTAATCAGAGAAACTTCTTAAATTTTTGTATTAATTGGCCATCTGAAGCGATTTCAGTTAGGTTTTCATAATCTTGTGTAGAAAAACTGACTGGCTTTTCTGTTAAACTTAATTGATTTCAAATCCAGTTATTGTTGTCATTGATGTTTGGAAAATACTTAATGATGTTCGTGTATAAATCGCGGAGATGATCTGCAATGTCGCTGCGAATATCTTCATCAATTTTGTATCCATTTTCTTCAAGGAAATCATTCAGAGTTGGTAAACAATCCAAATCATTTCGTCCTACAGATGAGATCCAAAACTGTAGCTTCCGTGACAATGACAAAATTTTGTCTTTCGCATTAAAAATATTTACATTCTTTCCTTGCAGCGACAGATTTACTTCATTTAGTTTTGTAAAGATGTCTGCAAGATACGCAACTCTCGATAACCTCAAAAAGTCTGTTAAACGATCAGACCGTTGGAATTTGTGATCCATCAGATATGCGGAGAGCTCATGACGCAATTCAAATAATCTAACCAGCACTTTTCCTTGTGATAGCCACCTGACTTCTGTATGTAGAAGCAGGGCTGTGTGCTGACTACCCATACCTTCACACATAATTTTGAACAGTCTTGATTGTAATGGTCGAGTTTTTATATAATTAATAATCTGTACTGCTTCGTCCAACACGTTTTTAAGACAGGGAGAAATATTCTTAACTACCAGAGCGTTTCTGTGGAGAATGCAGTGACTGCTGGTGCAGTTTGGTGCTACATTTTTTATTCATGTTACAGCGCCAGCCACTGTTCCTACCATTGCTTTGGCACCATCACTGCACACATCAACACATTTTTCCCAGCTTATTTGATGTGTTTTCATAAAGTTATTGATACAATTGTATATATTCTCACCAGTTGTATTGGTTTGCAAAAATTCACATAAAAGTAAGTCTTCTTCATTAGAACTATTAAAATCATAACGGACAAATACAAGCAGAACTGCAAGACCTGCAACGTCAGTGGCCTCGTCTAATTGTAATGCATATGTATCACATAAATGCAGCCGAAAAATAAGCTCCTTCTCGATGTCAGCAGCAAGATCGTGAATACGACGTGTGACAGTATTGTTTGATAGTGGCACAGCCTCAACTTTTTTACTAGACTCCTGATCCGACATACACATTACAATATCTTTTGCACATGGTTTTATGAGTGATTCCCCAATAGTGTGTGCTTCTCCGGCGAGCGATATACGATAGCTTACTTTGTAAGATGCCTCTGTTGCATTTTCATTATCAGATTTGGCAATTTTTGACATGAAGAGTTTACTTTTTTCAAGCGATTCAAGCTTTTGCTTAAAAAAACTAATGTCTTTATCTTTGTATTCTGGATGATTTGTTTCAAAATGTCTTCGCAATTTAGCAGGTACTAAACAACTATTAGATAATATTTTGTTGCACACTACACACTGGGCACTTGGAGCATCTTCATTTCCATTACTTGTGAATCCAAATGCCAAATAGTCCTCACAATACCTGCGTTTCTTATTAGTCAGCTGAAATTTTTCATAATTAACTTGAGCTGCCTCAGTATTTTCCTTGCTGGTTTCAGTAAAAATATTGGAGTTTGAAGTACTCACTTTTCTCTTTAAAGTTCCTTCTTTTAACCAATGATCCATGGGGAATTTTGATCTTAGATTGAATTCTTAAACTTAAAGTCACATACAGGAGCCACACGTCCTCACAGTGTGTATGGGGATTTGTTCCGAAACTCACAGTGAGTAGAAGTTCTGGTGTTCCACTCACTGATCGTACTCCGCCCCCCCCCCCCCCACACACACACGCTGCCTTTACCAAGGGACCTAGCAGCAGCAACAGCTGCTTGTCCCGCTTCTGCCCGATCAACCCAAGATCCCTCTTCCGCATCCCCCGCTGCCACTCTGCTTTTTCCGTAGGTAAAAGCAGAGTGGCAGCGGGGGATGCGGGAGAGGGATCTTGGGTTGATCGGGCAGAAGCGGGACAAGCAGCTGTTGCTGCTGCTAGGTGCAGTGGTAAAAGCAGAGCGGCAGCGGAGGATGCGGGAGATGTCTGAAAGGGAAACGGGGAAGGATCCAGCATCTTTGCAAGCCAGGCTCCTCTGTCTCTTTATGGGCGGGGGGACGGGAGTGTTCGGGTTCTTGCGGAACCCTTACATTCGCTTTACGGAACCCCAGGGTTCCGCAGAGCACCATTTGGGAAACACTGAATTAGAATGTCCATGCTACATGGAGCTGGTAGAGAAGGTACTAAGTGTTCTTAAATACCTGTTGTTTGTTTATTTGTCAGCATATGGAATGTAGCGAGCCATCCACCCAATGTCTTTGTTCATACCTCTGTTGAAGGAATCAAACTTGTAAATGAAGTTGAGCTCTGAGGCCTCCTAGTGGAGTTGGTTTGTGAAATTGGCCTGAAACAATATGGTGACTTTGAGATCCATTAATGAGTGCCCGTGGAAGTTAATATGTTCCCCCAACAGGTTTCTGTGTGTTGCCTTTTCAGATATCTGATTTGTATCCAATAATTCTTTCTCACAGAGACTGTCCAATTTGGCCAATATACATGGCAGAGGGATATTGCTGGCATTTAATGGCATAAATCGTATTAGTGGATATACAGTTACTTATCTGAGCCTCTGATCTGGTGGTTTATGTGGTTAGGTCCTGTGATAATATCACTAGTACAGAGGTCTCCAACCTTTTTAGGCACAAGATCACTTTTTGAATTTAAGTGCAATCCAGGATCTACCTCATACCGAAATACCCTTGTTCTGTCTCCTTCATGCCCCTTCTCTGATGCCTTATTCCTGATCACTCCATCCTCCCTCCCTTTCACCAGGAAGGGGCAGAGGGTTGGGGCTCTGGTCTTGGACTAAGGGATTTAGAATGCGAGAGGGGCTCTGAACTGAGCCTGGGGCAGGGAGTTGGGATGCAGGAGGGGATTCATGACTGGGGTAGGATTTCAGGATGTGGGCTCTGACTGGGCACTGCTTACATTAGGTGTCTCCTGGGAGGTGGTGCAGTGGAGCTAAGGCAGGCTCACCCTTGCCATGGCCCTGCACCACTCTCAACAACAGTAAACTCCCTCCATCCCAAGTCCTGTGCCCTTCCCCATCCATTCTGTGGAGATAGAATACGGGGTGGGAGGGGGGCACCCTGACATCAGTGCCCCTCCTCTCCCTTCCCTGCTCTGCACAGCAAGCAGGAGGCTCCCGGGGTGGGGGTGGGAAGCAGCTCCAAGTCAAAGGGCAGGATATGTGCAGCCGTGGGGGGAGGGGCAGCTGAAGTGCTGTCACTTGGTAGCCTCTTGGCCAAACCAGTCATGATCACCTGTCAGAGGCTCCTAGATCTACCAGTAGATCCCGATCTACTGGTTGGTGACCACTGCACTAGTATATATGTGTGGATAGAGTTATCACCGAGGTTGATTGCAGAGGTGGGTTCCTGGATAAGTATGATGTTGTGCTATGTGATTACTGAAAAGAATTTGTTTGAGGTTCAGGGTTTGTCTGCAAATGAGGATTGGCCTATCCCCAAGGCGTGTGGGGGATCATTTTGTAGGATAGGTTGTAGATGGCTGATAATACATTGGAGGGGTTTAAGTTGGGGGCTGTATGTGATGACAAGTGGTGTCCTGTTTTCTTTTCTTGGCCTATCTTGAAGTAGCTGATGTCTGGGTACTCATGTGGCTCTGTCAATCTGTTTTTTTTTTTTTTTTTACTTCTCCGGGTGGGTATTTCAGTTTTAAGAATGCTCTGTATCAGTGTTTTCCAAATGGTGTTCCGGGGAACCCCAGGGTTCCGTGAAGTGAAAATAAGGGTTCCGCGAGAAAATTCCATTAGAATAACAGCTTATTATTAAAAAATAATAATTAATATTAAGCATTTATGAATTTTATTGAAAACAATTTTCATTTGTGTTGATCTCATGACCTTGTTTAGCATTGCTTTATTATTATCCTGGCTTATTTGTGGTCTACTTTTTCAGCTATATATATGACTGCTATTAGGGGGTTCCACAAAATTCTTTTGAGTTTAAAGGGGTTCCGTGGCCAAATACAATTGGAAAACACTGCTCTATATAGATCCTTTAGATGTTTGTCTTTGTCTGTGGGATTGGAGCAAATCCGGTTGTATCTTAGGGGTTGGCTGTTCTTTTAGTCTGGACTGAGGCTCCATTCTTCAGTGCCAGGACAAACCCAAAAATTCATTGCAAAGCCGTCCCTTTTTATGGTACTTTTCCTTCATTGAAATCAATGAGTTTTGCACCATCATGCTGTAATCAATTGCCAGTTGATGAGTGCTTGTTTATATTAAAAACTTTAAAAACAACAAATAGCTTAGTAGCACCTTAAAGAGTAACAAAACATGTAGATGGTATCATGAGCTTTCATGGGAAAAACCCACTAAGATGACCGGAGTGTTGGAAATCCAGATCCAAGAATAAATAAAGGAAGGGGGGGGGAGGGGGAGCGAGAAGGAAAAAAAGAGAGGAGGAAGAAAAAAGAGTTTAACCAATGTGGACAGTCTGTACGGGAAAGAATTAATAGACATAAATCAGCTATCCAAAAAGGCAACACACACAAATCTGTTGGAGAACACCTTCCTGGACACTCATTCACTGTTTTGTTTCAGACCAATTCCAAAGCCAAATACACAGAGGATTGGAACTTAATTTCATTCACAAGTTTAATGCTCATGAAAATGGTATGAATCATGATATTAGATGGCTCATACATTATCAACCAACCTAACAATGAAAGTGCTAATGGTTCTTGATGTCTGTGTAGAATCTGGTGTTGGTCATCTTCCTTTCCAAGTGCAGACTAATGGTTCTTATCAGCCTCTAGTAACTATTTAGTCTTTAAGATACTACTAGACTATTTGTTGTTTTTTAATCTTTCCTGTGAGGGTGTGTCTAGGCTACATCTCTCTGGCAACAGACAGATGTAGATTAGGCACATTGAAATTGCTAATGAAGCAGAGATTTAAATATCCCATACCTCAGTAGCATAAACATGGCTGCCGCTTTTTTCAAAATAGAATTTTTTTTAAAAAAAACCCCAGCAGTCTAGATGCAGATCTGTCAAAAAATAAACCCTTTTTTGACAGATCCTGTAAATCTCATTTTTTGAGGAATACGGAATCTGTCAAAAAAGGGTTTATTTTTGACAGATCCGCATCTAGACTGCTGGGTTTTTTAGAAAAAACTCTGTTTTGAAAAAAAGTCCGGCCATGTTTATGCTAATGAGGTGTGGGATATTTAAATCTCTGCTTCATTAGCAATTTCAATGCGCTTGATTTGCTTCCCTCTGTCGACAGACATAGCCTTGTAGACATAGCCTTATAGACTTACTTGATTATCCCTCTGAAACTTATCTACTCACTGTCTCTTTTTTCTTCCTCCCCTCCATTTTTTTCCTTCTCTCCCCCTCCCTCCTTCCCTTATTTATTCTTGGATCTGGACTTCCAACACTCCGGTCGTCTGAAGAAGTTGTGCCTACGAAAGCTCATGATACCATTTACATGTTTTGTTAGTCTTTAAGATGCTACTAGACTATTTGTTTGTTATGTTTATGTTAAGTGGTTCTTCTCATCCCTTATCTATTGTTTCATCATGCTGGTTTCAATCACAACTGATAGATGCTTGCCTCTTTTTAGAGTTGTCAGTCTGTCTTCTTCTTATGTCTCAATGGGCATATACAGCAATCTCCAGTGCCTTTACATCTGTCCCCAGTTTCTTCCTAGAACATTGTGATGACCTACACACTTGTCTCTTAACACACACATTACTCATCTACACAACAGGGTGGATTTCTTTGTTACAGAGAAGCAATATGAACATTCAAACAGGAACTTCAAGTTACAATTTCAAGAACAATCATCACATTCTTTTACTTATTCATTATGTTTGTTGCAGACCTAAAACAGAATATTGATCATAAGAGTCTATTCCTTCCATGACATCAAATACAGATATAAACAGTCTGCCTCATGCATCTCTGCCAGTTTCCCATTCTTTTCTGCTAATCCGAAAGGGTGGCCAGCAAGGTATAAAACATAATCATAAAACCCATTAGTACACTTAGAACACAATTATAATAGTTTAAGTATTTTCTCATAATACATACATAACCTAAATTAGGATTTTTACTAAAACCACCTATTCAATTTAAAAAATTTTTTAATATAGAAATAAACTTCTTTTGATGTGTAACCACCTACCTCATAGTTGCAGCTATAGTCATACAGCAAAATCTGTTTTATTTTAGCTTTTAAGATTCAACAGAAATTACTAGGTAAATCTAAGTGAACTAGCTACCATATGGTACACCAGGATCATGTTTACTTGACACAAAACTCAGCGTGGACTGAATCAAGTCATGATATCTGTGTCTGCAGAAAGAATTTCTCATATCTTAGGCTTTCAAATCCTAGACTGGTAAAACCATTCAGTTTTACGCATGTGGCTTGCTACTATATTCCCCCCTTTGTTGTAATAAAGTTTAGGAAAATATTCATTGTTAGTGAGATAAGATGCACGCAATAACCATATTTGCATAGCGTAAGACAGCCTAAAATTTAGACTGGGCTTGCTGAACAGTTTTCATTGATTTATTAACCATTCAGAGGACCTAAATCCAATTTCAGATTGATAGTAAGATGTAATATCAGGTGCAGTATCATGAAAATTGTGATGCTTATTGCATAGTGTTGTATCCAATTACGTATCTTAGTATGAACCTGAAATTCAGCCTCCAGTCTTCTGAAATATTAAAAAATAACAGAAAAACTTTGGCTAACTCAATTCATGTTTGGGGATGGAAGTGCAACCTGAAGCCAGGTGAATGTTTAGGGCAGATATAATCATTAGCCAGAAAGCAAAAATTCCCATGGCAGTGCTCTTGCATGTACTTCTGTGTAGGTCAGCTAGAGAGGGGCAGCTGGATGATCATTGGGTTCTTCATGATCTTTTTCATGTGGGACAAATTGTACACAGCATGTGGGGAGATTGCATGCAACAAGTTAACTGATTCTGTAATGCTGGGAAACAAAATGCTTTCAGCGATTTTACAGTACGTGCACATAACCTGATTCTCTGTTAATTGGGGACGAGAAAGGTAATCAGAATTCAAATTTGCCAAAGCTCTCAATTGGGATTTACATTTCAAAGCCTTAAAACTTCCATACAGACCTACTATTCTGCCTTTAAAATGGTTCACAAGTTTAATCACCAGCTAGAATTGATGCTGTGGCACCAATGGGACCAATACTTGTGTCGAACTTCCTCTCATATCTCTTGGTGAACAAGGCCACATCAGCTATAAGTGTTAACAAAGAGTGAAAAATATCCACCTGTGATTGAAGTAAACTCTGTCATTTGTGTCTCTGGCTTACTTCCCAAATGTATATGGTCCAAAATTGTTCACACAATTGCAAGTAAAATGCAAATAGTTAACTCTTTTCCTCAGTCTTTATAACAAAGGGTGATTAAGAAATTGTCAGGTGTAAATATCTTATTTGTAATAGTGAATCAGATTTCGCATAGCATGAAGCCCACTAAAATGTTGTATTTATATTTATAACTTTAAAATGGATGGCTTGTTCTAGAATGATAGAACTTTCCAAAGAAGTGTTTTTATTTCAAATTCAATAATTAAATCATGAGGGTCAATGAGCTCTAGTCAAGTTTAGGTCATTATTAATTACTCCTTGAATATTTCAGTAAGACCATTGGAAGCATACTCAGTATAATTTATTAGTTACCCAGTTAGCAGCTGGCTCATTTAACTTTTTTGTGCTTTTTTTGTTCTTGTTCTGAAAAAGGACAAAAGACAACACTATTTGGTCAAGCCCTGATAAATCAATAACTTAATGCAGTTAGTTACACTTACTTAGGGCAGTTAATATTAAGAGCTTGCAAGAGTTTCCTTGTATTTACTTCTTTATTCCCATATCAGCCATTAAAGAACATTCTCATTTTCCACATGAAAGCCACAGAAGCCATTTCACAGCCCAGACCCAACAGACTGAATACCAAATGATTAAGCGACTAAGCTACCTAGGATTGCTTGTTTAGCTCTGCCCATAGGATTTGATTTTGCAGTACCCTGCTGAACATTCTAACATAATTTAACCACATCCCAAACACTTCATAAACAAAGGCTCTTCCATTTCTCGCCTCTTTAGATTGCACGTCCAAAGCAATTTCTCTCAAATTAAATGCCATTTGGTTTGTATTAGAATAATCAGGACAACTACAAACTTTAATAAGCAAAGTTATTTTAGCCTAAACACTTGAGATGGGCCTGAAGCAAAACCCAGTATCTAAATGCTCTCAAACTTTGTGTAAGGAACACAATTTAAATGTGAACATATTCAGTTCCAAATTGCATCTCTCTGCAACGTGCAAAAATCTAAAACTCTCAAACACTCTGGATTTGGATCAGAATTTTGCACCTCAAAACTTAGATGAAACAATATTTGAATTATGTTTCTTGTCTCTTTGACCTTTTTATAGTCTCAATTTAATCATTCAGTTTTAATAGTATGCTTTCTAAATGTAATCAAAAAATGGTAAATGCAAACAATATTTGAACGTACTAGAACAACCATGTGTAAGCTTCATATCTTGCTACACCCTGCAGTGAGTCTCAGCTGATATTGAGGATGGTAAAATATTTCTTCCTTCATGAGAATCTGATGTTTTTATGTTGCACAACTTCATTGAAGAGAAAGCAGCCCCTCTGCCCTCCAAAATTCATATGGTGAAATAACAGCCTCACTCAGAGACTACTCATCTTCACCTAGGTATTACTTAGACCTGATCTCTGAATGGAACAAATGGCTTTAAATTATGAATAGGAAATTCTTACTTTTAAAATAAAATGTTTAGCTGTATAAATAAGCCCAGAAAATAAAGAGTTGTATTCTCTGAAGGCCACTACATTTGTTTCATTGTTTAATTTCTTTCAAAGTTCAAAATTGTGATTTCTAACATCACAGCAGCATTTTTGTTTCCATTATGCTACTTTGATATTGGCAGGAATCTGTTCAAAAGAATGCTGTGAAGTCTTCATTAGGGGACTGTGATTCTCATAGATAGTAGTGGAGCCAGGTTGTAAGCAGTGACAGAGCCAAGGGAAGTCATGGTTCATTGATGGTGCCACCTTTAATTATACCCGTCACCTTTAAAAGGTGCCATACATACACCATATATACACCTAATGCCATCAGGGAGTGATCACCCTTCCAGCCTGTTAGCCCTAGGACTGCTTGCAGGTCTGGTGAATCAATTGATAAAATATTCAAAGTAACAACCATACCATATTTTTTACATTGACATACACCAGGTCTGACCAGTGAGATATACAAAAGCTTGGGCTTAGTCTCAGTGGTTTGGTTCAACACATTCTTCAACTCTCATTATCATAAGACTTGGAATATCTGAGAGTACTGTATTAAACTTTCAGATTGTGATGTATTATGGTTTCAATCCAAGGCACTCACAAGTTTCTCTTACATTTATATATTTGTTAATCATGACTGTGGGGCACAGATGCGACCATAGAGCAGCTTATATAAAGATGAAGCTAGTATGTAAAAGCATAATGTTTCAGGATACTTGGCCAATGGATGCTCCATGAACCAAAGTAGGGACATGTGGGCTTTGTAAAGTAGACTTTTATAGGCTGATTAACAAGAATAATGGTCTTCGAAAGCACTGTGATATTGTCAGCTGATAGCCAGGGCAGTGCGTGGTGTGTGTTATACACCCAAGTCTTCAACTGCTAGAACTCAAGGTTCCTTCGCAGCAGGTGGCCTAGGGGAGGCCGACGGGTGCCCCGAAAAGTTTTACGTCTGTGTCTTTGACCACTAGGACAGATGCCCCAGAGTTTTTGCAGGAGAGCTTATTACACCTGTGTCTTTAGCTGCTAGGACCAGGGTCCCTCTGCAGTGGGCAGCCTATGGAAGGCTGACAGGCACTCCACAGATCTGTCCCCTGGAGGCGACATGATCCAAATGCCCAGCTCTAACTGCGTCCTCTCCCTATGACTGGCTGAAATACTTTTAAATTGTGTTTGGTTCTGTTACAGCAACTGAAGGAATCAGGTTAAAGCTTAAACAGTTACAGGTTTATTAAAGAAGCTTATAAATCATATGGTTACAATGGCTATTGCTCTATTTCTTAACTGCTAGGAAATATAGATTTAAAAAATAAAGATAGAAAATAGAAATAATGGTACCAAGTGACAGCTTAATCTTTAAAGAGCTCTAAGTCTATGTGTACACTTAAGACAAAGGACACATCCAGGTACAATTTTTACCCCCTTCTGTGCCTCTCGACTCCAGCGTATCAGGCCAGGGCTGGTCCCTCAATTCCTAGGAAAGACGAATATGAGGTGGGTGTCCCCGTGGAACCTTGGGAGGCCAGCAGATAGATGGTAGATTGACGCTCAGAGTGAGTGTGCTGCTGGACCCATCTTTTATACCCATAGGGGCCCGTATCCTCTTTCTTATCTAATATGCCAAATTGTGTTGATCCATCTTTGTGACGCCAGTTCTTACAAGGGAGTTTCAACTTAATTTACACTTGCAAGAGAGATAACTAAATTGTGAGTACTGGACATTCTTTACTGGGCGGGAGATTCCTCCCCCCATGGACGGCTATGTGTTCGTATCAATATAGGTGCCAGCCAAGGCAGTTCTCGCAGCCTCGAGGTCAACAATTGGTGTATCTCTGTTTACAGCCATACAGGGTCACTGTGAGCTAGCATATCTGGGCCTCCTGTCAAGGCTTCAAAGACTATGCTGATTTTACTGCTCTGTGTGTGCCCTGTGTGCTCCAGGCATCTTAGAGAGGCAAGCAAGATGGATGTTACAGATGGGGGTTCCTGTCTGGCTACAGATACACTAAGGCTATGTCTAGACTGGTCACATAAGACAGAATAGGCATGCAAATCAGGCAAGTCAGAATAGGGAAATCCGTGGGGGATTTAAATATCCCCGCGGGATTTAAATAAACATGGCCGCCGCTTTTTTTCCGGCTTGGGGAAAAGCCGGAAAAGAGCGTCTAGACTGGCGCGATCCTCCGGAATAAAGCCCTTTTCCGGAAGATCTCTTATTCCTACTTGCATAGCAGGGGAATTCTTCTAGAATGGCAAAATGTCATCTTCAAGAATGGCAAAATGTTTATTGGGGGACAGAATAGCCATAGATCCTTGGATTAATTGTTTTGCTTTAGATCAGTTACTACTTATCTTCTCCAGTGAGTCATATTTTTTATTTAAAAATACTTTAAGGAATTGACTGTGACATTAACTACACATGGTAAGTTATGAGCCTCCACTCAATGAAAGCATGGATGAGAAGTTGAGCTGATTAATTAAACAAATGATTTGTGAATATTTTTGCCATAAAACATGGTGAGGCTGATTCTTCATTGGTCTGCCCCTTGATTAGTCACTTGTATGTGTACAAAGTAGGGTAAAAATCTACTAGAGCCAAGTGGTGGCATTTTACATACAGCTTGTACAGATGTAGGTGACTTTATGAAAAGCAAGGCAGTGAAGAATCAACCTTGATGAGTTTACTACCCTACGACCCTGTCCACAGAGTAGGGCAATGGGGGTGACTGCCCCAGGGCCCGGTGATTCAAAAGGACAGAGGGCTCTTAGCTGTTGCCACGGCTACTGCAGCAGCAAAGGCTGCTGGAGCTCTGGGCCCTTTAAATCATCACCGGAGTCTTATTCAGTGCACTCCAGGCAGCATTGAGAGTGGAGGCTCCGCATGCTCCAGGTGGCACTGAGGCTACCTGGCAGAAGCTTGCCCCAATCCTGCCCAAGGCCCTGCCACTTCTGAGGGTATGGCTTTGGCCCCACTGCTATGCTGTTTATTATTCAGAGGGTCACATTGTCTTTTGTTTTTGAGTATTTAGAAGTCTGCTGTTCTATTTAACTGGCATAAATGAATGAAGTTGGCTATTCTAGTTATCTTCTAAAGATCATAAAACAGAGACAAAATCTTACAACCTTTGAATGAGATCTAATTTGGAATCTGTCAAAGCCTGTCAAAAACCTTTTCCTGATAAATAATAATTTGGGCTGCATCTAGACTGGCATGATTTTGTGCAAAAGCAGTTGCTTTTGCGCAAAACCTTGCCGCCTGTCTACACTGGCCACAAATATTTGTGCAAGAACACTGACTTTGTAATGTACAAAATCAGTGGTTCTTGTGCAAATACTCTGACTCTCCCACTCAGGAATAAGCTCTCTTGTGCAAGTATTCTTGCGCAAGAAAGCCTGATGGCTAAAATGGCCATTGGAGCTTTCTTGCGCAAGAGAGCGTCTACACTGGCACGGATGCTTTTGCGCAAAGGCACATGCCAGTATAGACGCTCTCTTGCGCAAATACTTTCTATGGAAAAACGTTTCCGTTAAAAGTATTTGCGCAAAATCATGTCAGTCTAGACTCAGCCTTGCTGTTTTCAGAAATATCTGCAAAAATGTTTTGATTTCCTTTTTAGTTCTTTCTTATAACCATAATAAGATATTTTTTGTTCCCATATAACATTACAGTCGTATTTTATGATATCTAATATAAAATCATATTCATATGCACAATTGTGCTGACACGCTGTCCATTGTTTACTGTACCTGCACTCCTTTGATATGTGTTCACACTGTATTTTGTGTTGATATGGCAATTATATACTTTGGAAACATCTCCAACAGCTTTTGATGAGTATATTCTTTTCTAGAAATTTGGTAATGTGTACATTTATTAAAACAATTGATATTCAGTGACCAACTTATCAGCTATTTCATCTTTTACTTGGGTTTTGCTGCACTATCCATCTTTTATTTGATCTCTTTCCACTTTTGAATTGCAGCTCTTGATCTTTCAATTCTTGATTTATATGGAAAAAACACAGTTTAATAATTCACCCAAACAGCTGCATAAAGCCTGAAATTCAGTATCCTTCTCATGCCACTTTCATAAAGCTCTTTCATTTTTTTATCATACATTTTCACAATATTTTTGCAGAGCAGCTATGGACTTTATTGAAAAGATAAAAACAAGAAAAAAACTTCACATACTGCATTTTTAACTTTTAAATTAAGGGTCAGAGTGTTCCTGACCTTCATTTGGGTAAAGTGAGGCAGACAAGGCACAAGGAATTTGTCCTGGTTCTTCCTTATTGCAGTTCATATAAAGTTTAGGCACAATTGCAGTCACTCTGTCAGTGGAATCCGGAACAGGAATTTTCACTCTCTTCCAAATTCCACGATAGTGGTTTACAATGAAAACCTATTGCTGAGCTCTCTTTCTCAAACTATCTTTAATGAACAAATGCAGACAAATGCAGTACACAGCATATCAGTTATGAATACAATTATGCAATAGAACAGATACTGTACAAAATGTGTATATTTACGTGTTGTGAATGAATGGAGGGATTTGAGATATGGATGCATAACTCCCACAAGGACTATACCCCCAGCATCCCTTAACAATGACCATACTGATATTTATGTTTGAAACAGTTCTTCATTTGGGATTTATTTGCTTTTCTCAGTCCCAGAGGATTACCAGGTTCTTCAGACTTTGTCTCTTCCTAGAATACAACCATTTTCTTGACTTGAGCCCCATGAGGTAGGAGGTAACTTACATGTAGTTCCTTCCCCAGACCTTTCTTCTTCCCAAAGGGTTTGCAATTTTTGTTTCAATAGAGTACTTTCTCCAGGGCCTCTTCCCTGTCTTCTCCACCCTCCCACTCTTAGGCTTTCTCCCCAAACTGAGTTCCAGCTTTGTCTTTGTAGACATTTGATCCCCCACTGCTTGGGTTAGTCATTATAATTAAGTATCCAGCACATTCATTTGGGGGATAAATGCATGGTCATGGGCCCAGCTTGCCTTACCGAATCAGCCAGCCCTTGATACATACACACTCTCTTTCTCTAAAATTACTTATGGGGTTTGTTAGAAAAAATTAAGCTCTTTGGGGGAAGAAAAGATAAACTAAAGTAAATTATAGGCATGGAGTAATGGAAGGGACCTCCATTTATCTAGTCCAGTCCCCTGCACTGCGGCATGACTAAGTATTATCTAAACCAGCAGTTCTCAGACTGTGGATTGGGACTCCAAAGTGGGTTGCAATTCCATTTTATTGTGACCACCAAGACTGGAGTTAGGCTTGCTAGTTCCAAAGCCTGAGCACCACTGCCTGGGGCCAAACTGGAAGCCCTCGGGTTTCAGACCCGGATAGCAGGGCTCATATTACTGGCCCCACGCCTAGGGCTGAGTCCTGAGGCTTTGACTTTGCTGCCTCCCTCCTGGGGCAGCCAGGTTTGGTAGGGCTCAAACTTCCCCTCCCCCCCCCCCCCCCGCAGTTGTGTAATAATTTTTGTTGTCAGATGGGGGTCATGGTACAATGACATTTGAGAACTGCTGGTCTAAAATATTGGTTTTCAAATGTATTTGATTGTACCTCCCTGCTTTGTGTCTGCAGTCATTTATGCTCCTCCCCAAGTACATATACTGCCACCCAGCTCTGAAGTCAAAGGGGAGAGACCTTGTGACAGGTGTTCATCTAACTTAACCTGTTCCTAAAAATCTCCTGTGATGGGGTTTCTATAGTCTCTGTACGCAACTTTTTCCATGACTTTGCCACCCTGATGGATAATAATTTTTTCCATGTGTCCAAATCAAATTTCTCTTCACAAAACATTTAGCATTTACAAAATTTGCAACGAAAGAGCTGTCAGTCATCAATTATTACCAGATTTGGAGCAATGTACATTTTTCTCTTATTTCTCAGATTTTGGGGTAAAGTTCATTGAAGTTTGAAGTCATTTATTGACATATAATGTTAAAAAGTGCTTAGTGTTTATGCCCAATGTTCACGTAGGTGAAATTTTAAATCATAAACATGAATGGGCTGTTTGCTGAGAGGTTTCTGTTGTTGTTCTGCATGGCATTATGATCACTGGGATATTTACTATTGATGGGATAGTATGCACACACTATGTAACACAGAACAACTATTAAGCATTATATGGCTCACTGTTCACCCTGCCTCAAGCTTCTGTATTTCTGGAAATATCTATTAACTTGTTCTGTTTGTAGACAACCACCAAGTTCCAAAGCTTCAGAGGCAAATGGGAGTATTTCGTGGCACATGGCATCTACATTGCATGGTTATTTTGAAATAACATCTACACAGCCATTCCATTATTTTGACATAATTTCAAAATAATGGATGGCTTATTCCAAAATCTGTAAACCTCATTCTATGGGGAATAATGCCTATTCAGAAATAGCTATTTCAAAATAAGGCATGTGTAGATACTCCACTTCTGCTATTTCAAAATAGTCCCTCACCAGGGCCATTCTAAGTTATTCCTCCCTGTGACGGGGCGGACCCACTCCCTGGGAGTGGAGCCGATTCACCCCACACTTATCCCATGCTGACCACCGAGCTTTACAGGGCACACGGTGGGTGGTCAGACACCTATGCTGCCTGCTTCCGCGTGGCAGCCCAGCTGAGTGGCGCCACGGTCAGGAGAATGCCAAATGCAGTGATGCGCCAGATGGTACGTCTGGGGTGGGGGGAGTGGAGTCTGGAGATGTGAGTCAGGGGAAGGGACTAATAGGGTAGGGCCAGGCGGGCAGTTCAAAAGGAATACGGCCACAAGAAATACATTTGAAACTACGGTGGCTTGAGACCAAAATAGACGGTTACTGAGGCCGAAGAGTTGTAAAATTGTGCATAGAAGGAATGGCCGGATAGCCACCAGACCCAGGGTAAGCTGGGAAGAAGGTGGAGCAGAGACCTGCTCCTCCACACTCCCCAATGCCTCCTGGGACTCTAAATCGAGATAGCATGTCTACATTAGAGAAGGCTGCCGTGGACTAATTTTGAGGCTTTCCTGCAGTGTAGGCATGTTATTTCAAAATAAGCTATTTCTGAATAACTATTCCAGGGTAGCTTACTTTGAAATAAGCATGCAGTGTAGATGTACCCCTACTGCACTGGTGTAGCAGAAGACATCATAGACTTCAGGCTTAAGACCTATTTATATTTGGCCACACCCTTTGGAAATGGATCAACAAAATATATTTGCAGTCAGCATTGTAATTATGCCTTGTATCTAATATAACACCCGTGAACAGTTTCACTGAAGTCAGTGGAAATATGTGTGGAGTGTCATCACTACTGAATAGGAGAAAAGGGATATGAATTGACAGAAAGGTGTTGTAATTGCAATAGACATTGCCTATTGTATATAAATGTTTTGACTGTTCAATAAAACTCAAAATCTAAGTCCATGAGATTATTCAGAAGCAAAAAGTTAAGATTGTGTGTATGTGTTTGCATGATCATGTCTTTAATTTGAATTTGATTACCATAATTGCAAATGGCAACTGGGTTAAGAAAGCATATGGTTAACTGATCATTTGTGCAAAAAAATCTAGTTTGTGAACACCATCATGATAATTGCACAAGGAAACTTGGAAAATTGTTACACATACTTGTTTTTGTTTTTTAAAATAATACCTTGATTCAATTTGATTTGAAAAAATAATTAGTAATAAAATCATAACTCTCTTGTTTATGAGGTAATAATCCAATTTGTAAATGGTTACGCTGCTTGGCTGGAAAATAGGCAATTGCTGTTGCAATGCAAGTTTAGTCAATGCAAAATTAATAAGCATTGTTTCTAATTCTTCACAAAGGAGGACTATTTTGGTTAGCTTTCTCTGGCCCACTTTGTAGACCTACAGTAGACCCACTGCTGGATATGAGTAATTCCCATTGCAGTTAATAGTATTTAAAATCAGATTTTTTTGCTGCTTAAAAGTCTGTGGATACATTGTGTTGATTTGGACCTCAAGAGCTCAGCCAAACTTTCTACAGGCTTTTTTGTTTGACCTCGGGCAACCGGCTTAATCTCGCTGTGCCTTAGTTCCCCTTTTGTAAAATGTCAGTAATAGCATTTCCCTATTTCAGAAGGTTGTTTGAGGATAAATGTTAATGACCATGAGGTGCTCAGCTATTACAGTCAGATATAAGACATATAAATAGATATAACAATTCTCAAGCACTAGAATGTGTCAGCAGGAAAGCAAACATGTTCTCATACTGTACATTGCCAAATAGTTTCTTAAAAGCATACTTTTATGATGATGTATGATATTAGATCAATGTCCATAGATTTCCAGTGCAGTTTTCAGGCACAAATAGCACATGCTGAGACGTACCCTAGTTTTCACATTTTGAGCCCTAACGTCTAAGTGAGACATAACTGAGTATTTTACACTGAGAAATGTCGTATGTTGGCGTTGAAGATTAAACATCTGAGACATAAGTGAGATATACTAAGTGCTTTTTTTATTCTGAAACAATATACACAAGTGTTTCTCTATACAGAGAAGGGAATTGTTCAAATTCTGATATATTGACATATTCCTTACTAAACACTTTATAATTTTCAGAGATAGATTGTACAGAGATAAAACAGACTTGGTGTCTGCTCCTTTGGGGAATGAAAGGTAGCATCGCTATACTATAACTACAACCATATTCGTAGGATGAGCCTTAAAGATGGTGAGGGCGAAGGAAAACAAGTTGGGATTTTTGTCTGTACCACTTCTGAATTGTGGATAATTTTAATTTTATACTAAAATTACTGTGTCATTCAATGCCTATTTGTATGTGAATCCACTAAGAGTTTGCAGGGTTGTGTCATATCTGTGCCAGGCCAGGGACAACAATGACTGGTGAACAGCACTCAGTGATTGTTCAATGTAAAACACTTTCAGACAATGGATTTGCTCTAGCTAGGAGAAGACACTTCATCCTCTTGACTGAAGGGGGCAGAGTAGAGCAGTGGAAAATTACTAAAAAGCAGAACAAAAGAAGCAAGTGACCCCAGCAGGAGTCTATAAATGGACTCCTGGAAGAACTGTGGAGGGAGTCATTTTGCACCATATTAAGAAGAAGGAGGCTGCTGCAGGGCAGAGAAGACAATGGGATGGAAGGGTGAATTAGCAACGGATGTTGCATTAATTTTTGTTATTGTTTTACAAAATAAAATATAAAGAGTATAAAGATGTTAAACTACAAAAAGTGTGTGAGTATTGATGCTTTATAACTGGTGCATGTCCTTGAGAGAGGTGTACTGGAAACCATGAACTTCATACCATTTGGGTGGAGTTCTGGGAAAGGTGTGTGTTTAAGTACTGGGGAATCTGAAGGGTCAATGGTGAATCCAGAGAAGCTAGGCAGTTGGACATCATGTTCCAACACTCAGACAGGGATGTCTTATGAAAGATCTGTGACCTGAGGGGGTGCCCAGGACCCTAGCTTGGGGCAGAGGTTAGACACCATTCAGGCACCAATAGCTTGCAAAGTCAGAGAAGCCCAAGTGGCAAAGGCTTGTATTCTCTTCCTATAACTCCCACTGGGTAGCCTGAACTTGGCACTTACTATTGTAATGCCAGCAGATGTTACACTAATAAGTGCACCAAGCCTGGGACCTCTGGAACTTAGTGCATGAGCCTCTACCATATGAGCTAAAAGCCAGCTGACTATCAGCTAACATTGTACAGCAGACTCATTATTCTCTCTGGGTATGTCTAAACGACATAGCTCCATCGACAGAGCCATGTAAAATCGTTTACTCGGCATACTCAATGAAGCGGGGATTTAAATAATCCCCACTTCATTAAAATAAAAATGGCTGCCGTGCTGTGCCGATGATCAGCTGATCTGACACAGCTTGGCAGTCTAGACACGGCACGGTCGAGAAGGGAAGACTTTGTCGGCCGCTTCAGTAAACCTATTTTCACTATGCCAAGTAAACTATTTGACATGGTTCCGTCGACGAAGCCATGTAGTCTAGACGTACCCTCTGTGGCTATGTCTATACTACAGGGTTTTTGCGCAAAAACCCATGGAGCATCCACACCTCAAGCACATTTTTGTGCAAGAAAATTTATAGTAAAACAGCTGAACAGAGGGCTTTTTGCAGTGTAGGTATACCTCTTTCTATGAGGAATAACTCATTTTTGCGCAAGAGTAGATGGGACAGTATACTAGGCTTACATTAGGATTTATGACACCTTGTCTAGTGCTTTATAGTTTTCAGAGAGAGATAGTACAGAGCTAAAATGTGGACTTGCAGTCTGCTCCTTTGGTGAGTGGGAGGGAGCATCCGTATGTCAGATTTACAATAGTATGGTGTATTAAGAGCCTTAAAAATTGAGAGAGTGAAAGAAGACTGCATTTAGAGGCAAGATTAGCATATTATCTATTTATACAAGCACAGCCTTGGTTTCCACCCTGGAACAACATTCCCATTTCCTGTGATATCAGGAAATGGTCACATCATGCAAATGTCACTGCCTTTTCTGGAAGGAGGAGAGAAAAGGGCTTGCCTCCACTGACAGGAGGCTCACCCCCACTGGTAATAGACAGTATACAGATCCAGGCAGCCATCTGCAAGAAGTGGTGACCTGCAAGGTGAAGAGCAAAGTAGAACTACTAGGGATTTGGTATTGTTGAGGAAGGTGAGATGTAGAACAGACAGTAGGAACTGGGATATGGAGGCAGGTAAGAAGAATGTGGCATGGATTAAGACTGATACCTTCAGTGAATGGCTACAGGGACAATGGATGATAACAGAACTATAGAATTACATTTGCTGGTCCGATACTTTGAATCTGTACCTAAAAATCCATCTGAATCTTGTTACATCCCTGCCATTTCTATGTGACTCTGTTTAGATTCTTCCTTAGTAAAATGGGCTCTTACCCTATACTAAACACAAATGTTTTTCAAAAAGTGGGTTGGACATCCTCAGTCTGCTTGAGATGATTGTTCAAGCAATAGGTGGCCTTGTGCTTCTGGTTTTCCATGGTTTACCTTGATGCCTTCCATGGAACACTTGCATTTTGAATATCAGGCTGGCTGTATACTGCAGCCATTTCCTCATTGCTTGCACCTGCATTGAAAGAGGCTAAAGATTTATTAAATACTATAGATTTTGCAATAAAGCTGTTACCACAAAAATATTATTTGACCTATGACTGGGAAGGGAGAAGGTCCTTCTGATGCAGATGAGATGGGAGGCATCCATCTCTTTATTAAGATGTGGTCTGCACCATGACAAAGTTTAAAGGCAGCTACTGTATAATGAACCACCTTCCAGAATGTACTGAAAGCACATATTTACTGAGGATATCAGTTTTCAGTCTCTGAAGTTGTCGGTCAGACAAAGCTGATTATTGCCAGCCCATAGTGAGGACTCTCAATAACTAAACAGCATAACTGAACACCCACTATTTAACCACAAATGATATTTATTAAGTTTGTGCAGCCATTGTACTGTCACACACTCATTATTAAATGTGTGTTTCTCTAATCTTGCATCATCTCAGTGTTTTATTTAAAAACTAAAATCAATATTCATGTCACAGAGGCTTTTCTTTTTCACTCTTGTTTAAATCTCTCAAGAGTATTCCTCTACTTTTCCAGCACCTTCAGCACAGACAGTAAGCATAATGTGTCTACCATAAACCTGAATCAGAGAAGGTATTTTAAATAATTTAATATTTTAAGGAAGACTCAAGAATAAAGGCTTTCCCCCTTATCTTTAAAATAAACAGCACAGTGATATTTTTTACTATGCTACATAAAATAATAATTAAAAGAAAAGGGCTAGATGAGTAGCACATATCTTTGGTAGTTAATAAGACAAGATAAGTCATTGAAAAATCTTACTATTATTAAATTGTTGAGCAAAGTACTATTTCACAAACAGCATAATAATAAATGTAGAAGTTAAAATTTGAGAATAGTGAACAATCTAGCAAAATAGTTAAGTATAATTTATGACAGGGATATTTACTGCTCCACATAATCCTCTCTTTCTGAAGCATTAACTCAATCTTTTGTGTGAAAGAATAAAATAACATTCTTTGTAAAAGCATGCTAAGTCAGTGAGATATTCTGCACTGTACTTTGCCTTTGTATTATTATACAAAAAGTGCTAATAAATGAATCAATAGAGGTGTAGAGGTGTTCTGCTGGTGTCAGTGTGTATCTCTTATAAATTAGAGGTTGCATGTGAGAATGAGATTCATAATGCACACTTTCAGAATAATCCCCAAAAATGTAACACTGAGATAACAGAAAAGATGTGGCCCTCATAATACATAAAAAGACTGCTCTTTAAGAAAAATAAATTAATCAAAACTGTTAGTAGACAGAAGGATTAAAGAACTGTAATAAGACCATGTTACAGATATCCACAACAGGAAAGGCAGGAGAAAGGAGAAGGAAAGACTATATGCTGCGATAAGAAAAGTATGTATGGATAATAAGATTGTGATGATGGATGATCACACTCCCATAATATTAATTTGAAAACCCTTCAAACTTGATAGAAATAATAGCTCTTGCAAATTACTGCTTCCTGGGTCATATCAGGAGTAGCTCAAATATAAACCTGGCTCTAGCAGAGCTAATGCAAATACCAGCATCACTAAATAAGAAATAGTTGATGCACATAATGGTCAAGTGACTGCAGCTAGATAATATTTCTCTAATCTGGAAATTGAACCAATTATACCAAAAAGAGGCACAGCAGTTTTACAATCAGTGTGTATAAGAAGCAAACCATGCATAAGAAGCCAATTCTAATCTCAGAAATCTGCCAGAGGTAAAGGTTCCATACCTGGTCGCAGATCCCTGCTCCAACTTCTCAGCCTGCAACTGTTCCTGTCAGCCTTCCCCCCCACCCCTCCAAAAAAGTTGAGCGTTCTTTAGTATGGCGTGCACCCCACAATAAAGTTAAAGTCCAGGCATATCATGGAAGCCCAAGCAGGGTAGTACAGACACGCTCATAGGTGGTAGAGAGCTAGAGAGGTATGAGTATGGAGTAGGGATGTAAAAAGTCATTTAAAAATGTAACCATGTAACTGCTAAGAATCATAGCAGTTACACAGTTACATGCACTGCAGGCTCTGCAGAATAAAGCCTATACATAAAGCTTTATACTGCAGAGCCTGCAGCAAAGTCAGCTCCCTGGAAGCAGGGCTGGCAGCCCTCTTCTGACCCCATTCCCAGGGTAAAGTTATATTGCAGAGTCCACAGCAAAGCATACCTAGGGGCAGGACTGGCAAAGGGTGCCAGCCCCACTCCCATGGAGTCTTTGCTGAAGAATCTGCAGTATTATGGAGGAGAAATTTGGAAGGCCAGGGCCACTACAGACTTTTGTAATAGTAGTTTTAATGGATTGGTGAGATCAAGAGTAGAAGGGACCTAGGGGCTGAAAAAACAGAGGGGTATTTCTGACATTGGTAAACCTCTTTCTACGAGGAAGAAGCCTTTTTCCTAAAGAGCACTCAGAAAAAGGCGTGTGGACAGGAAAGAGGGAGTTCTTTCGAAAGAAAGGAAAAAGCACAGGTGCCCTAGTGGCCACTCCATCCATAGTAATCACAGCATAAATGCGAGATAGCGTTCATTCAGTGTGGACACTATCTTTCGAAAAAGCAGATCTCTTTTTCAATGCACTTTGGCAATGTGGATGCTCTCTTTTGGAAGATGTTTTTTGGATGATCTCTTCTGGAAAAGGTTCTTCCGAAAGAAGCCTGCAGTGTCGATGTAACCTGAGAAAAGAGTTGAAGCAGAAGAGGACATGGAACTGAAAGCAGAGATGCCCACACTTGAGTTTGAACAGAAGTTGATAAAGACAAACAGGATTGAGTAAAGACTGCTTTCAGAAAGATAATATAGCATGCTTGAATGAAGATGGGGAAGAAACAGATACTGAAGATGAGTCTTGGAAAAGATGGGGAAGACAGGAAAGGTGCAGGTTAGGGGTTAAGGGAAACGAGGCTTGTGTTAAAATGTTCAAGCGTGTGTAGTAGACAGTAACACAGACCTTGGAATACAAGAGAAAAGGTTTTCATAGCAGAGGAGATGGGGAAGATAGAAAGCAGAGGAGACAGAAAGGATAGAAAGTTTCTATTGGATCTTGTGGATTTTGCTTTTAAAGAAATTAGCAGAGATCCTGGGCAAAGGAAGGAGCAAACAGGAATAAAAAAAAAACCAACCAGCCTGATTATGTGTGTAATGCCTTCACAAATATAAACCCATCCAATCTATAAAAACAAAACACTGTTCAGTTATCCATCTGCCAGATATTAGCTATGCCACTTAATGCACTACTGGAAAATGCTCAAACTATGGTGATGAAGGTGGTGTAAGTACCTGTATAAAATAGAATATATGAGGGAAATTAGAAACTACTGAAATGCACTGCAGAATACCTGCAAAGAAGGCATAAACATTATCAGCGCCTTCCCCAAGAGAGGACTGAGCTGGCATTTTTACATTGTTTAGTTTACTTTAGTAAATGCTCAGAGGGAGGGAATGGGGGATTAAAACAACTATTTTCCATCGTGACTGTTCCGATAACTACTGTACCCTCAAACTTAATAGCTCCGCTTGTATTTCAGTGGGTATATATTCTTAAAAATAAAATCTATAATCCATGAGTTTCGCCATTACTCTCTTAGGGTATGTCTACACTGCCACCCTAGTTCGAATTAGGGTGGCTAATGTAGGCATTCGAAGTTGCAAATGAAGCCTGGGATTTAAATATCCCAGGCTTCATTTGCATCTTGCCGGACGCCGCCATTTTTAAATCCCCGTTAGTGCGGACTCCGTGCCCGCGGCTACACGCGGCATGGAGTAGGTAGTTCGAATTATGCTCTCTAATTCGAACTACCGGTACACCTCGTTCTGGTTGTTATTTTGAAATAACTTTTCTCTTCAGACATACCCTTACAGAATAAATTACTACTGAGTGAACACGTCCAGCTAAAATAAACATAGACACCTAATATTTACTCCAAACTTGAATTTAAACCTTTGAAGCAAAGGGGGGAAAAACAAGTTCAGATTATTTTAAGTGTTTGCCTACACTTCATGGCTCTGGCCAGAATGAAAGCAGAAATACTTTGGGGGCTGCAGACAGGAAACTCAGGGTACATCTACACAGCAGCATAATTTCAGAATAACTGAAGTTATTCCAAAATAACATAGTGCACCTCTACACTACAAGCCTTTATTTCAAAATAATGTCAAGCTGGAGAATTCCCATTTTACAGTTGTATTTAGTCATGAATAATTGCACAAAGTCACACAGCGGGTCAACAGCTGTCAGAACTGGCACCCAGATCTCCTGACTTCCACTCGACTAATTCTGATCCGATTATTTAACAGCTGACTTTGTTACAAACACATCTTGTAACAAAAGTCATTTCTGGAAGCTAATGAAGACCCTTTCAAGATATTTAATATTGTAATGTAATGTGGAGGGGAAGCTTTTTCAAAAGTCTCTGTGCTTTCCTCCTGCTGCTGGGGTACAGCTGTTCAGTAGCATAGCAATGACATATTCACCACAGTTTGGAATGCTAACAGGCCCCTCCAAATTTGTGAGCTCCTACAGCTCTCCCATTATGCTCCTGTCTGGCAGAAAGACTGCTGCCACTGTGCTGACATTCATCACTGAGCATTCTAGCGTGGGCCTGGCACTCCCATGCTGATACACACAGTTGAAATCAGCATGAAAGTGCATCAGAACCTAGTCAACTTGGAGGATGTACTGGGAGTATTTTTCCCCAAATGTTTTCCCATCCTTCTGTACTATGAAATAATTCTGTAATCTGCAAAACTGGGGGGAAAAATTGAGGTAGGAGCAGAATGCCACAGATTTATAAAGGAAAAGAAGAAGAGAAGCTCTTTCATTACCTTTGCTTTCCTAAGCGCATGACTTATTAAACAAACTTGTTAACTGGGATTTTGCATTTAGAGGATGAGATCAGTGAAGGAACAATAGGTCATTCCAGCAGTTATTGCTCATGCAAAACTTCCGGTGAAGTCAAATGGCACGATCACTCACATATACAAGTCTCCAACTCACTACAGCACTGTTTCCTGTGATTCTAGGTCTTGTTTTATTGCAGAGACTCAGAAAGCATTGTGAATTTATACAATAGATGACAAATTATTTTAGTGGTTTTCCCTGGGCTTGTAAAATATAAACAAACTTGATCAACAAGTGTCTCTGTGTGTGTTTTTTTTTCTTTTTTTGTTTTGCAAACTTCTACAGCCTAACAGTTTTCCATTGTAGTTTACGTAGCACAATATTAGAAAGATTGGAACGCATTCCACCAATTGCAGCAAAGAGCACATATTTTACAGGTATTTTTTTTCAATAGGCTTCACATATTTTATTTGATCATCAATATACCAATGAGTAGAAATGGCACTGAAATGAGACCTAGAAAAACATAGTGTCAAAATTTCTGAAGTGCTGAACATCTGCAGATCCTCTTAATTTCAACTTGCATTTGTGGCTGCATTTCTGAATATTAGAGGTATAGTTTCCAAGGCATTTCCTGATAGCAGTGCCTGGTAGGCTGCAAATTTTGGAATCATTGTATGGTTCACAACATAGCTGTTCTCACACAATAGGTATATTTTCATTTTAGGTACTCCAAAAATAGAGTGTTTTTTCAGCCACTCTCCTTTCCATTGCTTGAATGAATATGAAGTGTTTGTGCCATGTTTAAGTTGTATTCCAATTTGTCATACAAAGGTTTAGATATCATCCAACTACTCTTGAGAACACTTTAAAATGTCAGAGTCACTAATTTACAACACGTGTACATTTAATGTATAAATATGTACCTACATGTATAAAAATATATCTTATATACACACATACATACCTCTATATAACTGCACATATACTCTGTAAATAGAGAGAGAGAGAGAGAGAGAGAGAGAGAGAGTGTGTGTGTGTGTGTATGTTTGAGTAGAATATTATTTGAATGCATGACCAGAGAATTTGATGCAGAATCATTCCCTGGCTCTAGAGATTGTGTTCTAGAAACAAAGTTTAATTTTAGAAAATTGCATTTCTTGTGTTTATGGTTGTGAACAACATTTGACAACATTAACGAAGTATTAACTGGTACAGGCTTGAATACCTGAATCTGTGGAAAGTCTAAAACAATTGCCTTAGAGAAGTGTGAATTGCTCTATGTATTGTAATGGATTTTCTAAGATCTCACAATGGCAGTTTAAATAGCAGCATTAATTTTTGCTGCTGATCAATTATTTACAGTCTTTTTTAATTTATTTTCCAAGAACATTTATGGGAGATTTTTCTTTTTTGCTCACAGAAATATTGGCAGAATGAATGTCTCATAAATATTAATGCAAATATGTTTTCGTGAAAGTTTGCCCTTGAAGTATTTGAAATAACTTTTAACTTCCCTCCTTCTGTTTATACAATTTCAGTTATCCAATCAGGGAGCAGATGCAATATCACATGATTTTGGTGACCATACACTCTGACTAATGAATACCAAATATTGGAAGATAAAAGAGAATGATTCACAAACAACTCCTGAACTGAAATATGTTTGCATAAAGTATTAATTGAACAATTTATAATCATGAAGCAACATGTCACATTTTCAAAAATCTGTTCATAGATAAGGTATTTACTCTGAGTAATTCATCTGTCTCTAGTTAGGAAGCATTGGATCACTGTGTAGTCTTCACTTTCTTTTGATTTGTAATCCAAATACCCAGGGAAAAAAATCTCTAATATTCTTATTTTATTTTTACGGGCTTTATGGGTAGATTGCAGTATTATGGATTTCTGTATAATTTAGAAATAATAATCAATGATATAAAAGTCAATATGATATGAAAAGGAGATTATGAAACTCAAACAGGCATGTTAAAAAGAGAAATGAGTAGTTTCTATAAAATGTCATATCTTGGTGTCATTTAAAGAAATCGAGCCATATTATCTAAAGCTATGTCTTTCTGAAATACCTGTTAATGCAGCCCTAACAACCTGCTTCCTAGTTTTTGGAAAAAGTCTCATGAAAACATATTTTGGAAACAAGTTCTGCTCATCAAAACATGCTTATGTAGGTGTGAACCAATTTTATGACTTTCTGTTGTACACACAGGCAAAATACTTGATTCTAAATAGTTCTTTAAGTAATTGTGTTTCCAAGTACAAATTTGGAGGTAGAATTCAAATGTATTAGAATTTATTTGACAATGAATGGTATGCCATAGCCTGAAAATTAAACATTATTCATAACTCCTCTGATAACTTCTGCCAATTCAAATTCATGTATTTCTTTTGGTATATGTTTCGGTTCTTGGAGACAATAATGTACTGAACTAAGCAGTTGTATTTCCTTGTTAATAGACAGAAGTAATGATGCATCATGGAGAAATACAATATACCTTAGGCCAACAATAATCTTGGGCCAAAATTTTCAAACTTGATATCTAAAGTTAGGTGTCTGAGTTCAATATTTAGGCTCCAAAGTTAGTAATTTATTTATCAGAGGTGATGAGCACCTGGAGTTCATTTTTTGAATGAAACATCTGCTGGAAATGTTTCCCAACAACAGCATGGCAGGTATCCAATGTATTTTGCTTTATGATTTTTGAAAATGCATGAACTCTGGTAAACCAGCTTCTAGACATTCATTTCTGTAACATCTAGTGTGAAAGGTCTCCGGCAAAGACTGAAGTGAAATTGCTTGTTCTGAGGCAGAAGCCAAAGGATAGAGGGTGCTGAATTAACATTTTAGTATTTAATTATTGACTTAGAAGTCAGTGGGAACTGGGAGTGCACTCAGCATCTCTGATAATGAAGACACTTCATGAGGTGCCTAAATATGGGTCTGATTTTATGCACCCAAGATGGCAAGTTTGGGTGGGAGGATGAGAAAGGCACAGCTACAGATATGGTTCAGAGACAAGCTACTATAATAACTTAAGGTTGGAAACGAAGACTTCCAGAAGGGGAAGAATTGAGAAGATGGTCCCCAGATGGGAAAGTAGGAACATGATGTTTAGAAGTAATGACGTGAGTGATGCAGAGTAAGTAAATTGGATGCTCCTAATTACCCTTTCTTGTAACACAAGAATAAGGGGGTATTCATTGAAATTAAAATGCAGCCATCTTAAAAATTAGAAAAGACAGTGCTTTTTTTTACATGATGCAATTAATCCATATAATTCATTGCTGCAAAAGATAATGAAGTCCTAGAGTTCTATAGGCTTTTTTTTTAAAGTTGGATCATTATGTTGGTAATAGGAACTTCCACATTTATATTAGGCAGGATAAAAAGGGATATAAACTTTTCTGAAAAGCCAAACGCTTAGTGATGAAGATTAGGAAGGATTTACCCTATTTAATATTGGTCCACAAGCTTCAGCAGCAACATCAAGCACTGTCAGAAACAGGATACTAGAAAGACCATTGATTTTATCCAGTTGGGTAATGCTTTATTCCTATCACAGCAGAAGGACTGTGGAGTATGTGTCACTCGGAAGACTGAGCAATAAACTTGTTAATATCTTTTTTATATTTTATATTTTCCCCTGAATGCTTGTAGTTATCCTCTATTTATTCCCCACTGAGCAACTGGAGATAGAAAAGTATCAGAGTATCTGCGTTAGACTGTATCCACAAAAACAAGGAGTCCTGTGGCACCTCAGCTGTGTATTTTTGGAGCAGGGAGACAAAAATCTGTGCAACATATCTATATGCATTCAGCATCTGATTCGCAGAGACTTAACCTTAGTAAAATCCAAACATACTTGCATTGGGACACTCGGAGACATTCCTCGGTAAGGATTAATGCCCTGCCAGATTTCAACTTTCTATCTCCAATCATTTCATCACTAGAGATATTCATAAGCATATATAGCTGGGGGAAAGTATTGCCCTGCACTCTTTTCTTACTTCATGTGGATTGTATTGTGATATTTATGTTGGTTTTCAGTGTCAGCCCAACTGATGACATTTTCAAAATGTTGCTAGTAAATGACAACAGCAATTACAATGGAAATTATTATGCAACCTCAGCTATCACAGAGACTACCACTCCCAATCTTGTGGAGAAAATTATAACTAGTTAATCTCATGATGCAATGAATTCATTTGAAATATCATACCCATATTTCCATAGCTATGGAAAACTTGGGAAAACTTGAAATTTCTACTAACTCAGGGTATGTCTACACTACAAAGTTAATTCGAACTAACAGACGTTAGTTCAAATTAACTTTGATAGGCGCTACACTAGCGCTCAGCTAGTTCGAACTTAATTCGAACTAGCGGAGCGCTTAATTCGAACTAGGTAAACCTCATTTTACGAGGACTAACGCCTAGTTCGAATTAGCTAGTTCGAATTAAGGGCTGTGTAGCCACTTAATTCAAACTAGTGGGAGGCTAGCCCTTCCCAGGTTCCCCTGGTGGCCACTCTGGGCACAACCAGGAAAACACCTCTCCTCTCCCCCAGCCCCAGGCCCTTAAAGGGGTAGACTGTGGTCAGACGGCACTTCACACAGCCAGCCCTGCCAGCAGTCTCTGGCCCGAACCAGAGGCCCCAGGATGAGCCAGGGAGCCAGTGCCAGAGAGCCGTCCCCCGCCCAGTTCCCCAGCACCGAGGGCCCAGCCAGGGGCCGAAGATGGCGCGCACCCTTCTGGACTAGTGCGGAGGTCATGGACCTCATTGAGGTTTGGGGGCAGGCCCCCAACGTCCATGATCTCCGCACTAGGTGGAGGAACGCGGCTGTCTATGGGTGCATAGCGGCCGCCATGGCCCGAAAGGGACACAGGCGCACCCAGGAGCAGGTGCGCCTGAAAGTTAAGCAGCTGTGGCAGGCGTACTCCAGGGCCACCAGGGGCGGCACCGCAGGAGGGGCTGCCACCTGCCCCTACTTCCCCATCCTCGACCGACTCTTGGGGGGCGGGGCGGTCCGTGCCAGCCCGGGGGACAGCGAGCCAGGACCAGAGGGCCCTGACCCGGGCACACCGGAGGGGCCACCGCCAAGTATTCCAGCACTGGAGTCGGCAGGGTCGTCCAGGGAGACCGTACCGGGTAAGTAGTTTGAATTAAGTAGTTTGGGGGGGGAGGTGGGAGGGAGACCAGAGACCGCGCATGTGGGCCATGCCTTCCACGGATCACGCAGACACCTGTGCACGTGCGAGCACGTGCCATGCCACCCTTGGGCAGGTGGCTCCAGCTGCGTGACACCCAGGGGCCATGGCGCAATAGGCACATGCATGTGTGAAGAAACCTGACATGCTCCCAACCCCAGGGTGGGACACAGCAGGATGCTTTCCCTTCACGTGTCCCCTCTACACGGAGGCAGGGGACATCTCCCCCCCTCCTGCCACCCTGCCCACACTATACATGGCACAGGGACATGGGTGCGGTCTTGGGGCAGCTCCCAGTCCCGGGGAGAGCCAGACATCGTGACCATGGCCTCTGTACAAGCACAGCAGCTCTGACGGTGCAGGGCATGGTCACCCTCACATCGCAGGGGGGGGCGGGGAAGGGGGCTGGGCATCATCCGCTGCGTCCCCAGGGAGAACTGACCACTTCTCTTCTTTCTCTACAGCTGCACCAGCTGCTTGTGCACGGCGCACCACCCTGCCCGGGACGTGCTCCCGCACCCACGGCCTGCTCTGGACCCCCACCACGGAGCAGGAGTACTGGGTCTAGCAACTGGGGTCCTTGCGAGCCCTGCATCGCACAGTGGAGGCCTGGATGCGGGCAGACCTCCAGCTCTGCCAGGAGCAGGTGGCTGAGGTCCGAGGGCTGACCTTGAACCTGCAGGCCCTGCTGCAGAGCATGGTGCCCCGTGCTGGTCCTGCGCCTGCTGCCTCCCCAACTACTGTCCCTCCTCCCACTCCTTCCCCCCTCCCACCTCTTCCTCCTCAACCCCCACACCCTCTTCCTCAATGTCCACACCCCCCACCTCAACCTCCGCACCCTCCACCCCATCCCCCCGGGGATGCCGAGGCCCCCTCCCTCGCCATGCTGGGAGGCGGTTGGCCCAGTGAGACCCCCATCCCAAACCCTTAGTTTCCCCTCCCCCTCCTTGCCCTTGTCTCCCCCTTCCAGCTCCCTCCTCCCAGTTTTCCCCCTCCCCTCTCCCACACTCTCTCCTGCCCTTTCCCGCCTCCTCTCCCCCATCTCCCCACAGTTTTATTTCCCCCCCTCCAGTTTTGTGAAATAAAGAGCGTTTCTATTTTTGAACACGTGTCCTTTATTTTGTACATCAGGAAAGGGGAGTAGGGAAGGGTAAGTGGAAGGAGGTGAGGGAGGAATGGGGTACGAGCCCCCGATGGGGAGGACTGGGCTGGCTCTGCGGGCTCCTCGGGATGGAAACTCTCCTGAAGCCCCTTGATTGACCCCCCCCTCAGGATAGCAGCCTATGGCAAGTGTAGCCAGGCTGATGGCCGAGTGGTGTGATGTGCCGAGTGTGGGCAATCAGGGCACTCCAAGCCAGGACTGCTTTGCAAGCGGGGAACCCCTGAGAACTGTCTGTCCGGGGTGGGGGTCGGGTCCCTTTAAGCACAGCCCTTGGCTAGCCTGCTGGCACTGCTTCCGGCCAGCCTTAACCCCGGTTCAGAGTCCACTCAATGTGGACATGCTAGTTCGAATTAGCAAAACGCTAATTCGAACTAGTTTTTAGGTCTAGATGCACTAGTTCGAATTAGCTTAGTTCGAATTAACTAATTCGAATTAAGTTAGTTCAAATTAGTGCTGTAGTGTAGACATACCCTCAATATCACAATCTTCTCCCCTAGCTGGTTGTAACTCTTTCTTTAAGACACAGAGCTGATGTCTACACTACCCAATTAGGTTAAATTTATAAATTGAACTTAAGCATCTGATTTTATAAAGTTGAAGGTGCACTTTTGGTAGGTGTAGTGCATCCCCACTACAATGGCTACCATCGACTCTTAAAGCGATGCACTGTGGGTAGCTATGCATCCCACAGTTCTTGCTGCCCATTTGAATTCGGTATTAGAATCATAGAATCCTAGGGTTGGAAGAGATCTTAGGCTCTCTATGTCTAATGGCATTGTCGAGGGTGGTTTTGACTGGCACACTGAACAAAGATTCTATTTTTTCTGAATTCATGCCTTTTCATTTAGGCTACACAGTGAACACAGGCATCCCTGAATAGAAAAGGAATTGCAGGTGTGACAAGAATCTGATAACATGGAGTGGGGGAGCAAAATTGCTCAGTGTAGCAATAAGAGGTGTAGCAGTAAGAGGTGTGGGAATGTCAGCCTTCTGCTCCTGGAGCCAACCCCCAGAACTGAGTGAAATGGTTCCTGGAGTTATCTCTCATGCTTGCATTATAGGACAGCTGGGAGAGGAGGATAAGGAACTTGGCTTATCAAAGGGTACAAAAGGGTTCTGTGGTCCATCTGCCTTTCTTGCACCTCTACCAGATACTTCATCAGGTCTGTTTGCTACTCATTTTCCCCACATGCTTTCCTGTCTTCCTATATATGACCTCTAACAACATGTGCCTCCATGCATTGAATTGTGCTCTATCAGCGTGGGTGGACTGCATGAGCTCATTAAACATGATGTTGGGTGTACATTTTTTCACCTCGCTGCTGGAGTGGGGGCTATTCCCAGAGACAGGCCTCTAGCTTTATGGGGGGAAAAAGAACAAGATAGATTTTATAGAAGATACATTGTTAAAAACAGAAGGTTGTCTCTTGTACAGTGAATGAAGCATAAGCACATGTGTTAGCTGCAAAGTCGCATTTTGCCTTTTAAATTGAGCGCATAACACATGGCAGAGAATTGGGGCAGCAGAACTCGTTTTGCAGGCAGGCATGGTAAGTAAAACATTATGAGGGGTCTTTTGCTTCTGCTTTGAAAACATGTGGGAAAGGGTGCTTGCAAACTACAGCCCTCATTTCCCACAGCAGTTTGGGTAGCTTGATCATGTGTTTGCATTTGTAAAATGCAGGGGAGGCTGTATAGTTTGGGTGGAAGGGAACAGATGTGCACAGCCAGCATGGGACCATGCTTCTCCTGCACAGCATGGCTGTCCTCCGGGATGATCACTTCTAGTCAGTCACAAACAGGGCAGCACACCTGGGGACATAATTTGTTGTGAATCAGCAAACAGAGGAGGATTGCTTTAGTAATAGCAATAATTTTTGATGCAGCTACTTCAAACATTTCTTAAGTGGGCCTGGGTTGCCCTGTATGGGGCAGAGCCTGAGGTGGTAGGGGTGGGGCTAGGATACTTCTGTGCTTCCCCACCCACAGACCCTAATTGGGTCCCCGCCCTCTCCCCCCACAAAGAACCACCAGCTGTTCTAAAGCTGGCAGTTCCCTCTAGATGCCTGTGCCAATGGCAGTGGGAGGAGACTCCTCTGCCCAGGCCCAGTCTCCTCTGCCCAGGCCCAGTCCTGCAAGGAGGGCATAGTGCTTAGAAGCACCACACCTCTTGTAGGGCAGGAGGAGACTTTGCGAGCTCTCCCTACCCCCAGGCCTGGGGTCGGGGGGAGGGTGCAAAGTCTCTTGCTCTCTTCCCTCTGGTGCTCCCTGATCAATAGGCCCTGACTGGCGAGTGGGGGAGCAGCAGGGCCTCCACAAGCCAGATCAGCCTGCTTGATGGGCTGGATCTGGCCTCTGGAGGACCTTTTGCCCACCCTTCCTTTAGTACTATCACTTACAAAAACATATCACCCAGGTAACCATACATGATATCAGGATCGGGAGGTAGCCACATTCACGTAGCTGAGAATGGCTGCTGTATGAATGTGGCGAGAAACCAGGACCTTCTGCTGCTCTGCTTTGTGCTGCAGTGATGCCAGATCACTTATTGTTGGCTTGGCACGGTTAGGTGTCCTACCATGGAGGATGGAATGAGGCAGCCCTTCTCAGAAACCTTCTGAGAAGGGTTGCAGAGTCCCTCAATGAGAGCTTTGTAGAGATATCCAGGAAGGATTCCCAGTCCATTTCTAGGCACATAAATTTTTCCGAGGATCACCCTGTGTATAGCTGGATCGGCCATCACTATATCCCAATTGTTCAGGGCTGATCAAATATTAAACCCAATTACATTTAACTCACTGGCATTGCCTTCCTCACTATCAGGGTCTGTCAAAAACATGTCCTAGAAGGGGATTGGTTCCCGAGTTAGGAAAAGTTCCTGACTGTCAAGGAGAACAGATCTTCCACTTGCCTTCTGTGTATTCTCCTCCTCCTCCTCCTTTCTCATCTACAATTTCCTCCTCAGTGTTGCCCGAGGAAATACTTAGGCTGCCTGAAGTATTGCTTAAGAGGTATACATGAAAAGTTGTGGGATACTGATTGATTTCCCCCTGCCCCAGAATGCCATGCATCAGCTTATAGAAACAGCATGTCTGTAGCTCTCATCCAGAGTGACTGTTTGCCTCCTGTGTTTTCTGGTACGCTTGCCTGAGTGCCTTTATTTTCATTCTCTGAGGAGACTGACATTTTCACAGCTGGGTGTCCCTCGGGTAGCCTTTCTCCCTGATGCCCTGTGTAATATTGACATAGATATCAGCATTTCTTCTGCTGCTTCTGTGTTCTCCCAGCACAGATTCTTGACGCCGCACACCAATCAGATCCAGTAGCTCCTGCATGCTCCATGCTGGAGCATATTTGCTCCCTGGGCATTCATGATCACATGAGCTGATGCACTTGCCAACTTGACAAACAGGAACTGAAATTCAAAAGTTCCTGGAGCTTCTCCTGTGTGCCTGGGAGTGCAGCAGAGTTGAAAGTGCTGGCTAGAGCGGTCACATTGGAGCACTGTGGGACACTTCCCAGAGGCAAAATAAATACATAAATAAAATAAAAATGAAGGTTGTATTTAGTGCTATGCTTCTTGTCGAGGTGGAAGATAGCAGTCAATTTTAAAAGCCCTGAAAGTTGTCGGAAGGGGCTTGGTGGTCTAGACACAATCATTATAACATTAGTTTAACACAGAGTACTTTGACCTAGCCTCATAGCTTATGTCTACACTAAAGGTTTTTTCCGGGATATTGGAGGTGTTCCAGAAAGACTGTCATGTCCAGGGAATGCATCTGCTCTTCTGCTTTTTTTGTGGAAGAGCAGACATGCTCTTTCGGAAGCCCTGTCTTCCTCCTTCCACAAGGAAGAAGGGCTCTTCCAAAAGAGGAGGTTTTTCCGAAATTTGGCTCAAATTACGGAGCTCAATTTGAGTACCTTTTTCTGATAGATCATTGTAGTCTAGACATAGCCATAGTGTAGACTAGGCCTGGGTCCCAATGATAGTTTGATCTGCATGAGTTCTATTCAAAGTGTTCAGAAATTGTTCTGAGTTCATTGTCATCATACTGAGACCCCTGTTCAAGGAAGTGGGAGATTAACCCAATGAAGAAAGAAATAAGAGAGCATATTCAAGAGGAGGAAATCTGACTATAAAATACACATTCTGCCCATATCTACATATTTTTGTTTAACTAGTTTCACCTCAACATGATTTGAAATAATTGGGATGTTAAATTTAAATGAGAGTTTGTAATAAAAGTTATTTTCACGTCCTTTGCTAAATGATTCTATAAGAAACCTTTTTTATTCACAAGCAGGGAATCATCAGCATGTAGAATTACACATTACAATCTTATTTATGCGTATTAAAGACAACCAGGACCCATACAAATATGTGCACTAATACTTGAAAAATTGTTTTCATAGTCTTTGTCTTAGAGCCAAATCTCATAAACCTTCACATTATTGGTATTGACCATTAATTTGTATTGCATCAATTGAATTAGCAGCAGTTTGGAGGTAGTATTAAACTTCCCCTGGGCAGGACATATAAGTAGACAATTTGATGTATTGTATGTGATAAAGTATGAAATTGTTCACATAGAATAACAGAGAACTAAGACTAGGAATTACCTCCTTTGAGGTACATAGTTTTCATACCCACTGTAAAATCCCAGTCAACCATTTTTTAGAAGCTGTATTGTAAGAACTTCTTGCCATGTGAGGAGGCTGAGCAGTCTCCTCTTCCTCCTTTGAGTTTGGAAAAAGGCACACGAAACTGTAATTTCAGAAGTTGTCATTCCCCTGCTGAGGATGGCCAGCTGGTGAAAGGGTCCCCTTGAGGGATAGAACCTGGATTAGTTAAACCTCACATTATTTTCTGTTTGGTTGGGGTTCCTGAGACAAGCTATCAAGTGTGGAAGAGGGAGGAATCTCTTTTCTTCCTACCCAGTTTGCCAGTCTGTAGCCTTGCCATATACTGAATAGTATTATACACTTCATTACAAACACCTTTTCCTTGTATTGTCCATCAACATTCATAGACAGTGAAGAATTCAGTTCTCTTCTTTTGTTCTCTTGAATACAGCATGCTAATGAGTGAATGTTTATTCAGTAAGTTGCTGACACTGTTCTAGGGCAAGATTTAGGGCCCTTGTGGAAGAACCCCTATACAGTACACTGTCCCCTCCTCTTCAGTGTTTTGGAGAGATAAGGGTCTATCAAGCTGGTGTCAGTGATATCATTGCAACTAACTGTGATCTGCTCACCTCAGAAGGAATAGTTACCAGGAGTAACTGCAGAGGAATGAGCTGAAAAACCAAGCTGGCCTCATACTTCTAGACAGGGAATAGGGAGGCAATTTGGGGGGAAAAAATTACTTTTCGTGTCAAGTTGATAAAGGGACTTTGCATACTTGGGTTAAATCCAGATTCCCTTTTAATAGCGTCTATACATGCAAACTGCTATTTTGAAATTAATTCAAAATAGCGGAGCACTTAATTTGAATTTGGTAAACCTCAGTCTACGAGGAGTAATGCCAAATTCAAAATAGCTATTTCGAATTAAGTGCTGTGTAGACACTTAATTCGAAATAGGGGGCTTCCAGACCTTCCCAGGGAGCCCTGGTGACCACTCTGGGCACAACCAGGAAAACTTACTCTTTTCTTCCCCAGCTCCAGAGCCATTAAAGGGGTAGACCCTGGCCACAGTGCCTGTGCCAGCTCCAACCCTGCCAGCCCAGAGCCAGCAGTGGCCACCGGGGCCCCTGACTCAGTGGCCCCAAAACATGAGCCAGCAAGCCACTGGAAGCCAGCCCTCCACCACTCCCCAGGAGCACTCTAACATCTCCCAGGAGCCTGACAGGGGCTGGAGAAGGCGGGCGCCTTCCTGGTCCAGGGTGGAGATCATGGACCTTATTCAGGTTTTGGGGAGATGCCCCTAACGTCCATGATCTCTGCACTAGATGGAGGAATGCAGCTGTCTATTGCAGGATAGCTGCCAGCCTGGCCACCAAAGGCCACATGTGAACCCAGGAGCAGGTTTGCATGAAAATCAAGGTGGTCCAGCAAGACCCCCAACCCTGAGTCCTGAGCTTCCCCTCCCCCTTCTTCCTCTTGCTTCCCCCTTCCAGCTCCCTCCTCCCAGGTTTCTCCCTCCCCTCTCTCACTTCTATCTTCCCCTCTCCGACCTCCTTTTCCCAGCCTCCCCAGAGGTTCATTTCCCGCCCCCAGTTTTGTTCAATAAACCAAGTTTCTACTTTTGAACATATGTGTCTTTTGTTTGACATCAGGAAGGGGGGCTAGAGAGGGGTAAATGACCTAGTTCCTCCTGCAAGGAGGTTTAACAGGTAGATCAAACTAGGGCTTTATTTCTAACTACCGGGGCCCTGCCACATGTAGACGCGGGCAGTTAGTCCGGACTTGTAAATTTCAAAAAAAAAAAAAAAAAATGGTGACCAGCCAGGAAGATGCAAATCCAGCACAGGATATTTAATTCCCAGGCTTGATTTGCAACTTCCAATGCCTACATTAGCCTCCCTAGTTCAAACTAGGGGGCTAGTGTAGACATATCCTCAGGGCCCTCCCCGTGTATTGTCCCATTTCTGGCTGTTGGAGATACTTGCTACTAGCAGTTGCATGCTGGCTACATCCTACTCCCTCCTCCATAAACTTAAGATTATTACTTTGCACTGGTATTTGAGAGTGGCCATCTCCCACTCAATTCAGATAGACTAGTGTGCGTGCAGTAGCTCTTCCAGGCAGCCTTCTTCATGCAATCACCCATTTTCTGCTTGTCCTTCTGAGTGGCAGGGGAGCTGTCAGCCACGTTGGGCCTCTGAGCAAGTTGGAGGAAGTGGAGTTGGCTTTCCATTCCTAGAAGGGGCAGCAGTCTGGTCAGCAATTTAAAGGGCCCGGTAGCAGCATCAGCAGCTATGAGCCCTAGACCCTTTCGAATCGCTGGGCTCCAGGGCAACTTCCCCTCTCCCATTGGAGGTCCTGGAGAGTAGTACCTAACATAGGTTTTTACTTGACCAATTGCAACTGCCACAGAGAAAAAAAACCTGTTGTCTTATAGTAAACATAATATAAAGGTGTCTCAGGGGATAAAACTAGTTATGGGTGACCTTCTGTCTTTCTTTTTTTGAATGATTTTTTTGCCTAAATGAGCACTAGACACTCTCTTTCCACTTTCCCCATTGTTATGGGAGTCATGCTTGACTGTATGTCATGTAATATGATACCATGTGATGACTTTGTGTTCCTTGATGCTATACAATGATATGGGGAAATTTCTTTTTGATAAAACAACTGCTTTTCATCCTCATAATTAGCACCCAATCCAAAATATAACAAGTATTTTCATCTACAATCAGCAATTTGTGTCCCAAACTAAATTGGGTTTAGAATACTCCCTCTAGGGTTAATCAAGGGAGACTTTTTTTAGCAGAGTTTTTTTACTAACTCAATGAAAGGTTTAGGATTTACTTTAGCTTCAAAGGAAAGATGCTGACAGGAGCACATCCCTCTTGGCTCTGGTTGGCAAAGATATGACTCATGTCAGTGATGTTCAGGCAAAGGACAGAGTTTTGCTTCCGTTTGGTTGAAAAGAGGTAGTTGGGGAGTGCCAATTAGCCAGAGCGGTGGTTGTGACATTCAAGCATTAGTGGCACCACCACGGTCAAAAATGAGAGAAGATTAGAGTAAAAAAGAGGCAAGTTGATCCCTGCTATACTCAACAATTCTGTTAGTTTAACAGAATGGTTCTTTAAAATGAAGGATCTTCATGACAGCAGCTGCTCCAGTGCCTCTCACTAAACACTGCAGATATGGTCAGGGACACCAAATCAGCAGAGGCAGGGCTTTGTTCAGAAGCTTCACAATCATGGTAGAGGACAGAGTGGCATTTTTAAAAGCATTTTTAATTAATGATCATAAGCATTTTATTTATAGGGTTCTCTGTGGCATTTGTCATTGCACAAACTTCTGTTAAATAGGGAATACCATTGTCCCCAGTTTTATTGATAAGGAAAATGCACTTTTATATATTGCAGTCTAGCTTCAGAAGGGATGTCACTGAACCAAGTTCACACCACAAGCCTGGTAGCAGAATTTGGATGAGAAGAGAGACACCCAGTTCTGTTCCATAACCCCTAAGCATTTCTTACTTGTGAGAGCTATGGTGAATTATTGAACTTCACTTGGCTTTGGGATGCCTTAATATTCAGAGCCCTGCAAATCCACAAATGTGTCCTTTATATCTGTGGGTATTTACATAGGCAGATGTGAATGCAGATATCTGCAGCTTATTTTTGTGGATATGGGTACAGATACCAATTTTGTGTCCACATAGGGCTCTATTAATATGTTATTACTACCACCCTATTTTCCAGCATGGGTCAAATCTTCTAGAGCAGGGACAGGCAAGATACAGCCCGAGGGCCAGAGCTGGCATGCCAAGCCTTTTAATCCAGCCTGCTACTATGACTTGGAGCAGCTCCATGCTGCTCAAAATGACTGGTTGTTCCCTGTGGCTCTCTGCCATGCAGGAGTGTGGGGTCAGTCTTTGTGTGCTGCCCCTACTTTCCAGTTTCTGGTTATTGGGAGCTGAGAAATTATGCTGGGGGCAAGGGCAGTGCACAAAGCCTTCCCTCCTTCCTCCCCACAGCATAGAGAGCCTCATGGAAGAGCCAGTCACTTTGAGTCACTCCACGCTTCTGGCAGGCATGGAGGGTGGCTGACTGGCACAGAAACCTGCTTGAAAGACCTGCTGGGCTGTTGGCTAGGAACTATTTACATAAGTGCTTTCCAACCATAGCCTGCCTCTGACACCCTACCCCCTCATACACCCCAATTTTATCCCAGGTCTTGCACCTCTTCCTACACTCATCCCCCAGGCCAGAATTCTCTCCTGCACTCATACCAACTTCCAAACATGAACCCCAATCTCCTCCACCAGATCACAATGCCTCCTTCACCCAAACTAACTCTCAGACCCTACACCCTTTCCTGCACCTTAGTCCCCTACCCCAAGCTCCCTCCTGCATCCAACCTCCCTTTCTGATCCCACACTCAGTCCATAGAAAAGTGCAGTCCTTGATCACTTTCCAAAACCTTGGAGTGGCCTCTCATCAAAAATTATTGCCCACTCCTGTTCTAGAGTGCAGAGAGAAAAGGAAACTAGAAACAGAAATCCATTTGCATAACTCCTCTGAATAAAATAAGTAATACCAGGTACTCCTAGAGATCATAATAATGGGTGCCTTACGAATGTCTGAGACACCTAGACATACATACCACTTTCCAAAAAATGGGTTGCCAACTTGTGTTTTGTCATATTTGGTGTTTTTTCTGAAAGTTCTAGCTTGTACGGGATAATTTTGTGGTTGTGTTTCTTTAGTTTGTTTGAAATTTTCTAATCATCTCAATATTGGAGAAAAGTTGGAAAATATGAACTATAAAGGCTCAAAAGACAGAAGGCAAATTTAAAAGGTCTGATATTTATGATTTATTAAAATCTCATCATTTTTAGACCAATCTCATGATTTTGTGGGCATAACTCAAGTTTTCTGAACACTTGAGATTAACAATGCTGGAAAGTGCTTGAGCCTTACCATGAAGACCAAAGATGGTAAATATGGAGTGGGAGACAATTTCACAGCCCTTACCAAAACACATCTTTTTCTGTGCATTCAACAAATCCAGTCACAACAGCTACAGATACTGTGACAGGCAAGTAACAGGTAGTCCTTCTCTCATGTGCATCCTTGGTGACTTAAATCTTTATATATCAGAAGCACAGTCTTGAAGCATGTTCAACAGGCAGCTAGAGAAACTCTGAAGTTTGCATATCACTGATGCTTCTTGGCAAAAACCCCTGATCCACTATACAGTAACTTCTGCCTATGAGTGCTTTTTGTGGGTAGACATACACTCACACACAACACTCCCTCCCCCCACACATAGGCTGTGTCTACATTGGCACCCTTATCCGGAAAAGGGATGCTAATGAGACCAGCTGGAATTGCAAATGACGCGGGGGATTTAAATATCCCCCGCAGCATTTGCATGAACATGGCTGCCGCTTTTTTTCGGCTCGGGGTTTTGCTGGAGAAAAGCGCCAGTCTAGATGGGATCTTTTGGAAAATAAAGCCTTTTCTGGAAGATCCCTTATTCCTGATTTTAAGAGGAATAAGGAATCTTCCAGAAAAGGCTTTATTTTCTGAAAGATCCCGTCTAGACTGGCGCTTTTCTCCGGCAAAGCCCCGAGCCAGAAAAAAGCGGCAGCCATGTTCATGCAAATGCTGCAGGGGATATTTAAATCCCCCGTGGCATTTGCAATTCTGACTTGTCTCATTAGCATCCCTTTTCCGGAAAAGGGTGCCAATGTAGACACAGCCATACAGTTCTACAAGTAACACAACTATCATTTCAATTTGAGTAATTTAAACTCCTTTTGTAAACCACAGCCATCTTATTTTAATCTTTTTAAAAGTATTTCCAATCATTTTGGCAATTCTGGATTCAATATTTTTAAAGGGATACAGAATAGACTAGAGAAGCTAGGAATGTTATCCATGGAAGAAAGGTATGTAACACACACTGCATTTACTGAGGAAGCAAGTCCAGTGACCAAACAAATGAGCTGTGTTGAATAATGGTTACCATTCACATTGTTCAAAACCTTGGTTTTAAAATATAAATGAAGACAGCAGTATCTCAACTATACGTATGTCTGGCTGCCCGAGAGGAACTTATTGAAAATTATGCACAAGATAGACAACACAAAAGAGGAGTGAGGGAAGTTGTATTGTTGGGGCCAAAGCAGGAAAAAGGCTTACTGCTCTTCTCCCTGGAGCTATTGATGGAGAAGGTGTAGCTTGTGATCCTTGGGGCATGAACAGTCAGATTGCTTAGGTGATTAAAAGGCATTAAGTAGGGAAAAAAAGTCATGTATTGGCAGAAAGTCAAGGTAGACTACAAAAGGACAATTCACAGAGAAAGAAAAAGACTACTAGCAATGATGTTGATGGTTTTATTCAGACACAGTCACATAGATACATTTGCAAAAGCATTTAAAAATAGAACACAAGTTCCTTTTATCTAAAATGAAAAGAAATGAAGATGTTGCAGTTTCTGGGTCAGTACAGAGGCTCAATGGATAGTTGCAGACTCTCACTTGCAAGAAGTCAGATTTGGGAATGAGGGAGGGAACGTTTTTTCTGTAGGTAATTGGGGGTTGACAACATATCAGTCTGGAGGAAGGAGCAGTAGGCATTCCTATCCCAGAAACCTAATGTGTGACTTTGAGGAGAAGTTGAAGCCTTTGCGGAAGTTGCTTAAGACATGAGCTTAAACATTAGTCAGAGTATCAGTTTTTTGAGTCCCTGAATAACCTCTGCAACTGGGATCAGAGCAAGAGACATTCCTGATATTCCACTGATCTGTCCATTATTTGACTAGCTCATTGTAGCACTATTGGCTGATCGTTGTGACAGAGAATGCCCTCTCAGCAGCCCCTTTTACATATATTGAAATGAAATGATACTAACATGTACGAGGGAACTTTTGGCATGTCCACATGGGCCAATTAATGTGTAACATGCTAGGACAGACTAAAATTTATACTCATCTGGGACAGACTAAAGCAGCATATAGACTAGTCTTGAGATCAGATTGGAGGCATGCAGAAAGTGGCTTGAAGAACAGGCAAATAGTATATTGGTATACCCACACAGAAGGAGCACAACCTCTACCTAGAACTCAGGAGTAAAGTTAGGTGGTCTTCAAATATATATCAGTGTTGGTCCCATTGAAGACCAGATTTTTTTTTTTTTTTTACTAGCAGTGTCTGTCGAAGTTGTGTATCCTGTCTGCCTATGTTCCTATGCATGGGCATAAAGGGCAAAGTGCCACAACCTTCCTTCTGTTCTCTCTGCTGTCTGACCTTCTAATTCTTTGCTCAAGTGAAATTGCATTCAAGTCCTCTGCAAATCTTCAGAAACACTTTTGATCACCAATATGATCCTCACATGCTGATCAGCAACTGCCTGGACCAAACATCATTGTATGTCTCCCAGATGACTTACTATGTACATTCCTCCACACAACTTCAAACCAGGTGTGTGTGGTTAACTGCTGGCTGTGGCCTTCAAGCCTAGTCCATCCCGTGATGCACTTATTCTCCTGAAAAAAAGCACAATTTTCTGTTCTGCCTGGGAAAATTTCATATTCCAAACAGATACTGAATATGCTTATCCTTCTCTGCAAGGTCTTACAAGTCACAAGATGAAACTCCACCTGCTAGAACAGTCCATGAAAGTTTCAATAGTGCCATAGGAAACTAGCTGTAGAATCCTACTAATAGAGAAACTAGCATCATCTACCAATCCATCAAGTAGACAGGAAAGATGTATGAATATCAGAATCATAGACCACTTGAACTGGAAGGGATCTTGAGAGGTCATTGAGTCCAGTCACTTTCCCTCATGGCGGGACCCAGGACCATCTAGACCATCCCTGATAGATGTCTATCTAGCCTGATTTTAAATATCTCCAGGGATGGAGATTCCACAACCTCCCTAAGCAACTTATTCCAGCGTTTAGCCGCCCTGACAGTTAGGAAGATTTTTCCTAATGTCTACCCTAAGGGTACATCTAGACTACATTCTTTTTTCGAAAGGAGATATGCAAATTAGGTGATATCTTCTTCCAATTGCTTTTTTGAAAGCCATTTTTTTTAAAAAGAAATCAATTTAGACGCGGTTCTTTCAGAATACCCCCCAACTTTTTTGAAAGAACCCTGCACACCTCATTTTTTGAGGAAAAAGGGTTATTTCGAAAAAGTTTTTTTTTTTTCAAAAAAACCATGTCTAAATTGCTTTCTTTGTTGAAAAAAATGCTTTTGAAAAAGCGATCAGAAGAAGATATGCAAATTAGTGCCAAATTTGCATATCTAATTTCGAAAAAAGAACGTAGTTTAAATGTACCCTAAACCTTCCTTGCTGCAATTTAAGGTCATTGCTTCTTGTCCTATGTCAGGGTATGTCTACACTACCCCGCTAGTTCGAACTAGCGGGGTAATGTAGGCATACCGCACTTGCAAATGAAGCCCGGGATTTGAATTTCCCAGGCTTCATTTGCATAAGCGGGGTGCCGCCATTTTAAAATCCCCTCTCGTTTGAACCCCATGCAGCACGGCTACACGGGGCACGAACTAGGTAGTTCGAACTAGGCTTCCTAGTTCCAACTACCGTTACGCCTCAATCCACGGGGTTCGAACGAGCGGGAATTTAAAAATGGCAGCGCCCCGCTTATGCAAATGAAGCCCGGGAAACTCAAATCCCGGGCTTCATTTGCAATTGCGGTATGCCTACATTACCCTCCTATTTCGAAATAGGAGGGTAGTGTAGACATACCCTAACAGAGTTTAAAGAGAAGTTAGATAAATTCATGGAGGTTGGGTCCATGGAGTGCTATTAGCCAGGGGGTAGAAATGGTGTCCCTGGCCTCTGTTTGTGGAAGGCTGGAGATGGATGGCATGAGACAAATGGCTTGGTCATTGTCTTCAGTCCATCTCCTCCAGGGTCCCTAGTGTTGGCCACTGTCGGCAGATAGGCTACTGGGCTAGATGGACCTTTGGTCTGACCCAGTATGGCCATTCTAAGCTCAGAGCTCAGGGTCGGGGGTCTCACTGGACCACCCTGATTTTCATGCAAACCTGCTCCTGGGTGGCCAGGCTGGCAGCTATCCTGCCCTAGACGGCCACTTTCCTGTGCCTAGCGCGATGGTCGTGGATGAGGTCCATGATCTCCGCACTAGACCAGGTGGGCACCGCCTCTTGCAGACCTGGGCAGGCTACTGGGAGCCGCCAGCCTGGTCCCGGGAAGAGGCGGAGGGCTGGGTGGCAGCGGGTGGCTGGTTCGTGCTGTGCTAGGTGCAGGGTCTGCTGGCTGGGTGCTGGCAGGCTTGCGCCTGGCACGGGCACCATAGCCAGACCGTGCCCCTTTAAGGGCTCCGGAGCCGGAAGGGGGGCAGACAAGGGGGGAAGACTGGAAAAGGGAAAATATTGTGCCCATCTATAAAAAGTGGAATAAGAACAACCCAGGAAACTACAGACCGGTCAGTTTAACATCTGTCCCAGGGAAGATAATGGAGCAGGTAATTAAGGAAATCATATGCAAACACTTGGAAGGTAATAAAGTGATAGGGAATAGCCAGCATGGGTTTGTGAAGAACAAGTCATGCCATACTAATCTGATAGCTTTCTTTGATAGGATAATGAGCCTTGTGGATAAGGGAGAAGCGGTGGATGTCATATACCTAGACTTTAGTAAGGCATTTGATACGGTCTCGCATGATATTCTTATTGATAAACTAGGCAAATATAACTTAGATAGGGCCACGATAAGGTGGGTGCATAATTGGCTGGATAACCATAGTCAGAGAGTTGTTGTTAACAGTGCTAAATCCTGCTGGAAAGGGATAACAAGTGGAGTTCCGCAAGGGTCTGTTTTGGGACCCGTACTGTTCAATATCTTCATCAATGATGTAGATATTGGGATAGAGAGTACGCTTATTAAGTTTGCAGATGATACCAAACTGGGTGGGGTTGCAACTTCTTTGGAGGATAGGGACGTAATTCAAAATGACCTTAGCAAGTTAGAGAAATGGTCAGAGGTAAACAGGATGAGGTTTAATAAAGAGAAATGCAAAGTGCTCCACTTAGGAAGGAACAATCAGTTCCATACATACAAGATGGGAAGCGACTGTCTAGGAAGGAGCATGGCGGAAAGGGATCTAGGGGTCATAGTGGACCACAAGTTGAATATGAGTCAACAGTGTGATGCTGTTGCAAAAAAAGCAAATATGATTCTAGGTTGTATCAACAGGTGTGTTGTAAGCAAAACTTGTGAAGTCATTCTGCCGCTCTACTCTGCACTAGTTAGGCCTCAGCTGGAGTACTGTGTCTAGTTCTGGGCGCCACATTTCAAGATGTGGAGAAATTGGAAAGGGTACAGAGAAGAGCAACAAGAATGATTAAAGGTCTAGAGAACATGATGTGTGAATCCAGGCTTCATGAACTGGGCTTGTTTAGTTGGGAAAAGAGAAGATTAAGGGGGGACATGACAGCGGTTTTCAAATATCTAAAAGGGTGTCACAAGGAGGAAGGAGAAAATTTGTTCCTCTTGGTTTCTGAGGACAGGACAAGGAGTAATGGGCTTAAAGTGCAGCAGGGGAGGTTTAGATTGGACATTAGGAAAAAATTCCTAACTGTCAGGGTAGTCAAATATTGGAATAAATTGCCAAGGGAGGTGGTGGAATCTCCCTCTCTGGAGATATTTAAGAACAGGTTAGATAGACATCTCTCAGGGATGGTGTAGACGGAGCTTGATCCTGCCTTGAGGGCGGGGGGCTGGACTCGATGACCTCTCGAGGTCCCTTCCAGTCCTATGATTCTATGATTCTATGATTAAGGTTCCCTGGTGGTGCCCAGAGTGGCCACCAGGGAAAGCTGGGGAGAGCTAGCCTCCCACTAGTTCATATTAAGTGGCTACACAGCCCTTAATTTGAACTACTTAATTCGAACTAGGCATTAGTCCTCGTAGAATGAGGTTTACCTAGTTCGAATTAAGCACTCCGCTAGTTCAAATTAAGTTCGGACTAGCGGTTTGCCTGTGTAGCACCTATCAAAGTTAATTCGAACTAACGTCTGTTAGTTTGAATTAACTTTGTAGTGTAGACATACCCTTACAGACTAAGGCTATGTCTAGACTACAATGCTTTATGTGAAAAGGGTACACAAATTGTGCTCCGCAATTTGCATACCTTTTTCCAATAGTTTTGTCAGAAGAGGCTTTTCTGAAATTTAGCCAGTCCACACTGGGCCAAATTTTGAAAAAAATTCCTCTTTTGGAAGAGCCCTTCTTCCTCGTGGAAGGAGGAAGACAGGGCTTCCAAAAGAGTGTGTCTGCTCTTCTGCAAAAAAAAAAAAAAAAAAAAGTGGAAGAGGAGACGCGTTCCCTGGATGCAGCAGAGTTTTTCTGGGATGCCAGAGGTATACCGAAAACCCTCCATAGTCTAGACATAGCCTAACTCAGCTACCCCCTCTGTAGCTTTGAAGAGTTCTGCAGAGCAGGCATTCAAGGTCTATGGTCCCTGACAATTATATATGATATATATTTATTTGATATTTCAAAAATTGTCAGAGTGATCAAAGAATCCTTTTCTATTTTATAAATCTAAAGAATTAATGCTAAAATACTTACAGGTGCATAGACATTTGTAAGTCTTCTACAATTGCTGTGTAAAAAAAGGGAAAGAAAATAATTTCCAAAATTAATGTGTCCTGAAGGTCCTTGAAGGAAGGAATGTTTTAACTTAAACTGCCAATGAGTAGTAGGGCACTGAACTCACTGAGTTTTTCATAGTTTGTACAATGTTGACCATATTGTCAGTGTTCTACAAATAACAGCAAGAGTGGGTTGTACCCACGAAACCTCATGACACCATCTACATGTTTTGTTAGTTTTTAAGGTGCTGCCAGACTACTAGTTGTTTTTTTAAGTTTTTCTAGTTACAGACAAACTCAGCTACCCATCTGAAGCAATAATAATGAAATTGCCCATGCCATGTAAACAATGAGACTGCTTCTGCAGCATATTTTCCACATCAGTGCTCTCCCGGAATTTTGTATATGCTATATGCCCTTCCTCCTTCACTCCAGGTCAGTACGGGTGTGTCTAGACATCGGCACTATTTTGGGGTACTTCTGGTATCCCAAAATAGCAGTTTCCACATCCTGTCAGCAAGCCCATTATTTCAAAATAGCTTTTGAAATAACAGGTGTGTTATTCTGACATCTCTGTAAATCTCATTCCATGAGCATTACGGGACATTTTGGAATAACAGTTTATTTCGAAATTAACTCAAAATAATCTATGCAATTTGCGGAGCTCAAATTCCGTACCTTATTTCAAGCTAAGGATTCACTGTAGATACACCCTGAAGGTTCTGGGGATATGCTATATCCAACTAGATGCTATTTTTTCATCTATCTCAACAATGAAAAAAACTTGCAAGCATACAGCTAAAGGACAAAGCTACAATCTCACAGTGGAGAATTTAGGTTAATGAGTTTCCAATACAATTCTGGTGAGACTATGGGTTTTATACTCATTACTGCCTTGTAAATAAACCCCTCCCTAGAACAGCCAGTTAATATTTCAGTAGTATTGGGAGGCTCATTTGACTTTAGAAAATCCTGAAACATAAGAAGAGAAAATAGAAATTCACCTTTCAACAAAGTTCACTTACTGGGCATTATTGAATCTCATGTGTTCTCAATGGACATACTTTTAGGTGTATACCTCTGATGTGTTATGGCAAGGTCAATAGAATTGGAGGGGGTTAAAAGCCTTATTGGATCTGGCTTTGTATGTCTTCGTAAATTCTCCTATCAGTGTGTAACATGTTCATGGATGGTGGTACTCATTATTATTGCTGGTTGTCACATTCAGGGAACCCTATGTCTTGAAAAAAACGTATGTATATTAGTGTGTATTGATTGCTTTACTCTTTCTGCAGTTGTTTCTAATATAAGGCCATAACAAAGCATGCAGATGGTAACTATGCTAAGAAAGTAGATAGCTCATCTTGATAATTGTACCTATTTATTAGAGACCTGGTGTTGTATTGATATTTAGTTTGAATAAAAAGGTCAATGCATCTTTCTGAAGAACTAGGGGGCATTGAATTGTCATTTAGGTGCAACACCATTATGGCAAAAATTATGTTTTATGTTGAGTGAATTATAGTATTTGAGGTTACCTTACAGAAGGCTTATGATCTATGATACACATCACAAATCTGCAGAATTAGAGAGAACATTAAATGCTTTGTTACCTTTGTAAGTGTTGTTATTAATTATACCTTAATTATTATTACCTGTTAGGATAGATCTATGAATATATTTAAAAAGGCAGGGTGGAGGAGTTATCTTTTTTGTCATTAATTATGACTGTTCAAATTAGAAGATGTTTGGGAAATTGCTCTTTTGATTCTGAATTTTTCCCTTAAATGATTTGGGAGAGGAGGGCAAGAGGCTAACATAAAGCTATATTGCAGAATCATCAATCTGTCTCACCCTGCTACTTTAAGACTTAATTGACCCAATGAGTTTACTGAGGAATCTGTGAAGTTAGGTTCAAATATGATGTAGTATGATCAGCTCAAATTTATGGGTTTGAAAAGAATAGGAGGAATAAAATCAAATCAAGTGAAAAAGTCAAACAGTTGTCTCTTGGGCTTTCTCTCTATATATATATATGAAAAAAAGTGTCCTGCAAGACAACAGTGATGTCATCATGTCATCTGCATTACTTCCCCCTCGCCTTCCCCCCCCAGCCTCGGCAGAGTCAGAAGGGGAAGTGGTATCTATGGTTCAGGGCAGGATGGGAACCCTTCACCATTGGGGCTAGGGAGATTTACCCTCCCTTCCCCAGAGTGAGGCTGGGGCTGGACATGGGTGAGGTAGGGGGCAGAGACCTGGGGATTCTGGCAGGTGGGTGTCCCAGCCCATCTAGATCGTTCTCCAAACCACTCCTCCGGGTGGGGGGGCGGGTGCCCTGGACTCCCCGCTGGCCCTCAGCTCCCCTGCAGAAGGGTCAGGTGGTGGTGGCAGCTCCTCGCTGTGCTCTAGCTCTCTATTCTGCCACCTGCTGCCAGGCTTCAACTCCTGTGGCCCGGATGCTTCCTGCCCTTGCTCCTGGGTCCCACTGGCAGCCAGCAGCGCCTTGGTGGGGGATCGCCACAGGGCACTCAGTGAGCTCTGCTTCTCCCCCATGCCCATTGCTTCCAATCCAGCCACCCCCTGGATTCCACTTCTGCTTCTGGTATCCTGGCCTGAGGTAGGCAATGGTGACAGTTCCCCATTAGGCCATGGAGCGGCAGGGCTCTGGACCCAGCGGGGATGCGGGAGCAGTATAACATCGTCGCAGCTCCACTGGCAAGTCAGCCTCGTGTGGGAGGAGGGAGGAGGCTGGAGAGCCAGCACAGCCTCCCTGCTGCTGAAGCTAGTGAGTAAGGGGTGTGGGGATACAGAGTCTCGGCAAGGAGGTGAGTGAGGGGTCTCAGCTTGGGGTACGCAAGGCTGGAGTGCCAGCACAGGCTCCCTGTGCAGCCCCAGCCTGCTCATTGGTGCCCTGATGAGACTTTGCATCCCCAGCCCCCTTACTCATACCCCTTCCAAGCCAAGATCCCACCCTTCAGCTCATTCATTCACTACCCTGCTGAGACCTCACACCCCCAGCCCTCTTACACATCTCCTCCACTGAGACCATGCACCCCCAGCCTACTCCTGCCTCCTCCCCCCAGCCAGACACTTATCCCCAGAGAGAAGGGTTTAGGCGAGCATAGTGAGCAGGGGGTACAGCCCCCTAGTGTTCCCTTAAAAATAAAATCAAATAACTCTCTTGCCCTAAAAAGGTCTGAAATGGGAAGGGGCAGTGCATTCTGGCAGATCCTCTGATGATGAAGGGAGTGCAACTGCAAAATCACATGCTGAAAATAAGAACATAGATAAGATAGAAAGCCACTTATGTCCTATTTAGACCACTTGTGACCATGGTTGAGAAGCTGGGGTTTCTTGGGATAAGAAGTCCATGGGGAGTTACTGAGATACAATGCTACAAAGCTTGTGAAGGCTAGAAAGTTCAGATAATGTGGAAACAACCCACTCAATAATCCTAGCCCCTGTTCCATCTGTTCCGTGCTGCTCTGGTGGGAGAAAGCAGGATGAAATCTTGACTATTTGTTCAGTTGAGGATTCTCTGTGGAGAATGCCCGAACAATTGATGATTCTCTGTAGCAACAATAGCATTACAGTTCTCCAACCAATCTCTCCTCTTCACCTAGCCAGGCCTTCACTGTGGACTCTAATGTGGGTTGAGGTAGAGCCATTTTACCAGCTTAAGGCCAGTGAAGGGGACCCCCATTAGGCCAGGGGACTCACCAACAGCTATTTTTGTGAAGTAGAATAAGGTCTGTTGTTGACCCCCAGAAAACAATACAATTGCCTCTGTAGTTACGATAAAGTGAATAAAATATGTTTAAACAGATTGTAAATTGTCTACCATCCCCAGAGGTCTACAGCCAGCAAAGGTTCAGTTTAGCTCCTTTGAAGGTATTGCAAAAAATTGTCTTTGAAGCACTTCTATGGTATGGTGTCAATCTGTATGCACATGTGCTCGGTATATAACATTATCAAATGGCTCACTGAAACTCTGACACTATAATGCATGGCAACTCAATAGTTTCAATCCATGCTTAATGATTATTGAATTATTAAACTTGAACTTACCATACTGAATATTTAAAATCATCATGTTTTTCTAGAATTAAAGCAAGTAGAACAGAGAGAAACTATTAAATGCTTGGTCACTTTCAATAAGTGCTATTATCAATTATATTCAGTGATTATTATTATCTGTCAAGATCAGCTTTGTGAATATGGAGCCTTCATGACGTTAATATGCCCATGCATATTAAAATATATGAAAAGTTGCTGTGCATGAAGAGTAGCTTATTTTCAAGTATTTATAACTCAGATGATAAAAAACATCTAAACTATCTGGTTCATATTATGAGCTAACCGGCTGAAAAAATGAATTAAAGTGTTTTTGGAGTTTGGGAACTAGTGGTCCTTACAAAGAATCCGCACCCACTTAAGCAGTGTTTTTTCAAGTGGCAAAATGGACTCTTACGGTACATCTAGACTACAGGTTTCTGTCGACAAAGCCTCTGTCGAAAAAGAGCGTCTAGACTACAGCCGGTTCTGTCGACAAAGCAAGCTGCTTTTTCGACAGAGAGTCTAGTTGTTCTCTTTTGAAAAAGCACAGCGTGGATGCAATAGCGCCTTTTTTCGACATAACTCTGTCGAAAAAAGGCATTATTCCTCGCAGAATGAGGTTTACTGCCGTCGACAAAACTGCTGCATTCTGTTGACTTACTGGTATAGTTTTGTCGACAAAAGTCCCTGTAGTCTAGACACACCCTTATGGAGATATGTATAGTAAAACATTCCAAACCATGTGTAATGGGGTGTTTACCAACAACTAACAACCGGGATTAGAAGGGGTTAAAGTGGGCAGATAAGCCAATTAACTGCCCAGGCTACACAGAGTAGCAGCCAGGAAGCAGAGAGTTGATTAAAGGAAGCTCAGCTGAGTAGGAGTGGGAGTGGGGATCATAAAACACAGTAGCAGAGAACAGACAGGGCTATGAGGGAAGGGGTAGTCACTCCACGGGAAGAGGGAGGAGTGTTTGGGAGTGGCACACAAGTACATAGGCACCTATTCTGTAGGTGCTCCAGAACTGGAGCATCCAGGGGAAAAAAATTAGTGGATGCTAAGCACCTGCTTCTGATCCCCATCCCTAGAGACTCTTGCCTGCCAGGAGCCTCGCTGACCAGCCCAGCTGCTTTGCAGTTTGGGGGAGGCTCTAGGAGGAAGGGGGAGGAATGCAGACATAGTGCACTGGGGGGAGGAGATAGGGTGAGGACAGAGCACAGACAGGAAGAGGTGGGGGAATCAAACACTTCCTGGCTAGAGGGGAAGTCCATACCTATGCAGAAAGAGTCTGCTGTCACTCCCTGAGAGAAGTGAGTTGGTACTCCCAGAGGAAGAACCAGAACGAGTAGAAAACATTCCAGGGAAGGAGCAATGGGGGCTGAGAGAGTAGGGCCCAGAGCCATGGAGCTGAGAATCCCTGGACTGGAACCTGAAGGAGACAGTGAGTTTGGATCCTCCTGGTGGCCACTGAAGAAGTGGCACCATCAGGGCAACATAGGAGAAGACTGCATGGGAGTGTTGGCATAGAAAGACTTCTGGGGTATGTCTGCACTACGGGGCAACGTCAATTTAAGATATGCAACTTCAGCCACATTGATTGGGTAACTGAAGTCAAAGTACCTTAACTCAACTTTTGGCGCTGTCCACACTGGGAGAATACTCTTCCTTTGACTTCCCTTATTCCTTGTGGAAGCAGGACTACTGGCATCAACCAGAGTGCCCCTCTCAGTTTTAATTAGCTGTCTTAACAAGACCTGTTAATTTGAACTCTGGAAGATCAACAGCTGCAGCTTCAATCATTCTCTGTAGTGTAGACGTACCCTTGGGCAATCCTAGAAAGGAGAAACATGGGTTTCTCCAACGGGGGAGCTGAGGAGACCTGCGGTTCCTGGAACGAGGTGAGTCCACAGGGTAAAAGGATGGTGGAAGAGGCACACATGAAGAGCATGCATCACCTGGCAGAGTTAACACCCAGGATGGCTAGCAGCAGGAGCCACTGTAGTAAGTAGATCCTGTGACATGTTAAAAACATATAATCTTTCTGCCAAGTGCCATTAGCAACAGAAGACCAGATTCAGTTGATGACTAAGGAGTTCTTCTTTACAATAAATAAAATGACTTCCCCCAGTTAAATCCCATGGTCCTCTTTGCAGGTGTTTCTTTCACACTCACAAGCTTTAGGGAGATCCCTTGATAATGAAATTACAGATACTGTTTATCTGCAAAAGTAAAATACAATTACACACTAAAATGAAGTGAACAGGAGGGATATAGCAGGATTATGACTATCTTACACAACATCATCTCCTTCAAACTCCAATGCTGTTCACTTCTCAGGAAACGGAATGTACACCTTCTGATTTTACAAAATGGGTCTGGGGAACACAGTACAAACTGAGAAAAGGAAGAATAAAGTTTGTGTTTCTATCCAAGATAGGCTGAACATGAAGTACCCAGTACGAGGAATGAAAGCTTGACCTCTAGTTTACCGATTCACTCTTATTTATCATCCAGGTGATACCCACGGAAAGCGAGTATCTTTTATTTTGGCTGCTGAAGTAGTTGAATGAAGTTCCACAGCTAAACACACTCACCACCAAAGGTGACCAAATAACAGCATAGCTTTTCCAAAACAGGAAACAAAGCCATACACAACCATGCAACGCAAACTATCCCTGCTGAAGACTTCATGCAGGCTCAAATCATTCTGGTTAACCCTGAATCACAGGTATTAAATAGGCAACTTCCACTACCTTGTCAAATATAAAAGGCTACTATTAATATTAAATTAATATTTAATATTATGCTCACAGAGCACTTTAATTACATCAATATATACATTTGTGTGTACCTGATTATTTTTACTATCACAGAGCTTTCCTGAGGTGATTCATCCTTATTTACTGAAGGAAATCCTAAAAATACTCTTTTTAGAAAGAGTTTCTACGGATGGTGTCCATTTTAGTTGATCTTATTTATCCAATTTTGTGATGTTCTTTAAAGCAGTATTTTTGAAAATGTAAGAGCACCAGGGACCGATTATTATTGTCCATCATTTAGAAGATAACTGCCTTTTTCTCCAACCCGCCTTTTTTACTCGTGGATCTCTGAACAGTTCTGTGCTTGCAGATGTCCTCTTCTCCTGCCCATTAAGACAAGCATTTCTTATCAGAAATCAAACTAAAGGGGTTGAACAAAAACACTGATATTTCTGTATCTTTCATTTCCATTTTTTCTCTGTTCATTCCAGGAATATTTCCATTCATTGTCTTCCCCCTATCATAGATGTCTCCTAGTTACTGAAGAATTTGAGAGAGGTCAAAGCCACTCGGTATTATTTTCTTTAAACCCACCGGTGGCAAATTCTTCTCTGATAACTTTCTCATATCAAGAGATACTGAACCCTGTTAAATATATATTTCACATCATCTCTTCTCAGCTTATAAATTGATTACCTGCTGGTTTTACAAGAAGATACTGTACTTCAGAAGTAACAGCCTTATTGAGAGATACATTAGCTTCTAACATTCTGCCATACTCAGGCTAGTCTAGTCTTGGTAACTGCACTTTATGATTACCTCATCTATCTCAGGACATTTCATGTCAGATCTGAAAGTACAGCTATTGTAAGTTTCTAGCTCACTAATATTAACCTCAGAACTGAGGATGACAGACTATTATGTAACCTCTTACATACTTCTGAGCCCTTGCTATACCAGTTTTTGTCCATGTAGCAGTAGCAGTTCATTTTGCTTGGCAGCACTGAAACAGAACTTTAATATTCCTGAGTGATTACAGTTAGTGAGATAAAAACACAAAAGAGTGTTTGAAAGTGATGTGGTCAAGTATATTTTAATATTTTAAAAATCTGTTCATAACTAAACAGGACATGTGTACAAATAAAAAGACGGAGAAGACAAAGTCAGAATTGAAATCAATTACAAGGATTACAAAACCATAAATAAAGTAATTCAAATAGTCGAAAGATTATCAGAAAGATAGGAAAACCTAATTTAATAAACAAAAACAGTTTACTGTGTGTAGAAGACACCAACATTTGTCAGATATTATACATGTAAATGCAATACCTTATTGATAATCTTGGGAAAAAAATTGAGTAAGACACACTAGATATTTGCTGAAAAGGTCTATTAAAACTGGTCATGGCTGTCAGAAAACATATGCAACATAGTACAACTGGGTGCACTCATCTCTTGTGAACCCCCCATGGCAGAGTACATGCGCTTGCTCTCTATTTGTCTTGGTTAGCTCTTCAGCAGAGACACACAAGTTCTGTATGTGAAATAAAGCAAGCCCTTTCCAGGGTATAAGTCCAACAGATGCCTTTCTCAGCACCCTCTGTAATGTCTCTCTCTGTTCTCACTCTGGAATTCAGAGGTGGCTCAAATCTTTTGCCATGGAGGCAAAGTCTTCACCCTTAGCCCCTTTCTGACCATAATTCTCCAGCAGGCCACTACAGTTCAGTTCTGCTTCTGGGGCACCTCAAAGTTCAGCTCTCTTCCCCCAGTGGCTAATGGAGTTGAGGGGGGACCCAGGCCCACCCTTTACCCTGGGGCTCAGGCCAGGGCTCCTGTAGACAGCAATATCCCTTTAAATAATTGCATTGCTGCTATAATTCCCTGGGCCACTTCCCCATAGCTCCAGCACATTCTTCACCCGTACATGAGAGCCCTGTTCTGGTGGAGTCGCAGCAGCCAGCCCAAAGCACCAGCTGTGCTCCTTTTGCTCTAGCAAGACACTGCTCTTGCTCTGGCCCTGCAACTCTTCTTATAATGACCTGCTAGCCCCTGACTGGTTGCTTCCCACACAAACACTCTAGGAAGCTTTACTGCCCTTTTCTGGGGAGGGGTATGGCATGACCACAAGGCTTCCAGTAGAGGATCTTAGGGCCTAGCCCACCCCATCATACATAGTCATAAGGAGTGAATACACAATCTAGGGAGAAAGTATGCCATTCCACATTCAAGTAAAAATATTCTCTGACTAACCTACACACATTTTTGAGCCTTAAAATACTTTTAAATTTGGTAAACTAATGTAAGAAAATATATTTTGGAGTATGGTACTACAAAACCAGAGATTATGTTTGAGAAAGTCACGCTACTTGTTATAAATATTGTTTATTGACTCGGGGCTCCCTTTTTTTGCTTGCAAATTAAACAGAAACAAAAATGAATTTTATCAATATTTTGGTTATAATTGTGTTTGCTCATGCTCTAGTCTCTGGGATGTTTGTAAACTGCAGCAAATGTTCTATTGAGTATTTCACAGTCAGACACTGTTCTTTGAACTATGTAACATTTCAGACAAGTAAGATGGATGGTTTCTGTTCTCTGGTGAGGTGGCATAAGGTGAGCCCTTCCAGAGCATACATGCCTGGTTGTGTCCACGTACTTTGATTTGTTTACAAATACCAGTAAAATAAATAACAATAATAAAAAAAGTTTTTCACTAAACATTTATGCAAACCTACATGCATTTGTAGAAATGACTATTGAAAAATTAATGAGGAAGTATACAGATATGGTTGGAGTGGATCACAATTTATATTTCATATACATATTTGTGAATATTTTCCCCAACTCTAGGTTCAATCCATAACGCCCAGAAATCTGTAGGAATTCTCCCGTTGACTTGGACTGGCTTTGGACTATGACCTATTTTCCCAATAATATTATAGTAAGACTCCAGGAATATAGCATTATATTAATATATGTTCAATATTACTATTGATCACTTGCACTTCACCAGTTCCCATCACTATCCTTTATTTTTACCAATGCCCATGGAAAAGGTTGTATTTCAGGCCATGTGACTCTTAGTTTAGAGGCCCTGTGGATTTTTTTAGTGTCATTAGTGTCATTTTTGGGGATCATCCAGTCTATCATAATATTATAAATTTTACATCTATGTGAGATGATGACTTTACAAAGTGATGCAATAAAAGGAGAAGCCTCTAAAGGTGTATTAATTAGTCATGTTAGGCAAAAATGATCTCAAATTATTATTCTACTTAGAATAATCAGGACAGTTTATATATCCTTCAAATATGCAAATGTAAAAAAGATATTAAATTGTCATTTTGTTATAAAACCCCTCTCTGAAGTATAAAACTGTCTCTTGAATGTCAAAGTGGCCATTTGATAGATCTACAATCAGTCTGAAAATTCATATTGTTCTAATGTGAGAACTGAAGAGTTAATTACAGGAACTATTATTTTGTTTTAGTTTTTAAAACTGAGGCCTTCTTCCCTAAATGTCTATACTTAACTACTGGATTGGTTAATGGTGTTTTCATCTAAATAAAGACAAAACTGAAAATAGTATGAGAAATGGTAATTTCAGTGATCAATCATTTTATAGAGGGATTCCTTGGCACCAATGCATACATGCAGAAGGCATAACTGGTCTGACCCAGTCCTTCAATCAGGCTGAGCCACGCTTGGCACAGAACTGGAGAAGGATGGGTGTTATTTGTATGTATCTTTGTGATTCCCCACCCTGGGAACAGTTCCGCTCTAGGTGCAAATTAGAGCAGACTGAGAGTGACAAGGGCACAGACCAGCCCAATATGAAGATGACAGAAGAAATGAAATTTTAGGAGCTGCTGGTTACATGTAATTAGTATCAGAGTAATCATTCCTGTTCTCATTATTTTCATCAAACCAGTCTGATGCTGATGAGTGGAATGTCCTAGGGTTTCAGCACATGCACTGTCAGTAGTATTTTTAAATTGATCCCAGTGCTTTTGAATGTCAATGCTGTTATCAGGCAACTTAAAGGATTTCTTGGATAGATGCTGATGGAAAGTCTCATAACTGGCTTGGTCTCAAAGTGCTTTGCCATCCTACCATTTCTGCTTAGACTTTGTTTGATCTTACTAACTGATGGTCTGTCCAACAGTGAGTGATCAGTACTTCTCATGGATCATGTTATACAGATGTTGGCATAATCCCAGGCTGTGACTATAACATAGTCAAGGAGATGCCATGTTCCTGCCACTGTTCTTTTCAATAGCTCTGAGACCACACTGTTCATCATTCATACTGGTTTCTAGCTTGGCTGTGTCATTGCTCCAACACTCTTCTCCTTTCGTTAAACACCTTGCCGTGATCCTGATTCTCTTCCATGACCATTTTTCTGATGGAATCAGGATTGAGTATCGTAAGGATGAATATCTCCAAACAAAATCTGAAATCACAAGAATTGGCATCAATAACCTTCAGTATGCAGATGACTGAGTCATACTTGCACACACAGAAGCAAACATGCAAAGCCTCCTTAATCTCCATCCATGGCGAACTCCTGGAAAATGTGGACCATTTTCTATAACACCTCTCCATTTTCTATAGCCAGCTTTGCCAAACAGCCAGCACTGACGGTTTCACTGTGCCAGCACATCTTTTGGAAGACTGCTCAAATGAGTCTTCAGTTATAAAGATCTGCAAACAGGGACCAAGATCTTGGTTTACAAAGCAGTTGTCATCCCCACCTTTCTCTATGGGTGTGAGATCTGAGTAACCTACAGATGACAGCTCAAGCAGATGGTTCCAGAAGTGCTGCCTTAGGAGGATTCTTGGGATCAGCCAGGAAGACTGACACACTAACCTCAGGGTTTTCTTTGCAGCCAACATCAGCAGTACAGATGTGCAGGTCATGAAAAACGAATGCAGCTGAGCTGGCCCCTCTGAATGTGTTCCTGACATTTGCCTCCCAAAGCAAGTGCTCTTCTCTTAGTTAAGTCAGGGTAGACAGGCTCACAGGGAGCATCTGAAGCACTTCAAAGACATACTGAAAATACACCTGAAAAAGGGAAGATTCAGCCTAACAAAATGCAAGGACAGTTTGTTGGGTTGATGGAAAAACACCACACCATATACCAAACCTCACTCACTTTGAGGAGAACAGATTTGCTCATGAGATAGGGAAGCAACAAAATAGGAAAGAAAGGGCACAAGAGTCTAGACTACAACTATGTCTCCTCCAATGTTACACCTGTCACTTCTGTGGGAAAATGTCCAGGTACAAATTGGGCCCCTCAGCCACTTTCAAACCTACCAATGAACCACCTTGGTAGATATCAGCCTCACACTGAGGGATAGCCAAACAATAGTTCCTGTATTATAAAACACCCATTGTAAATATGTGAAAGATAACTACTGTTGTAAGGTAAGATTATGATGAACTGGCTGTTCCTGTAAAAGCCTGTATTGTAGGAGCTGTGAAGATTGCTACACATCACTAATAGTTGACAATTCATCCTCATAAGATGAAGTGAATTCTTGCAGCTGCTTTTCAGTATTTAGTGCCTTCATAATTTCCCTTCCATATCACTGGTTTCCCATTCTATTGTACCATGGATGTGGTTGTTCCTATCAGCAGTCAGCCTCTTTGTTACTCTTATGTATATCTACAAGTGCTTTATAAGAGTCTAGTCATGTTAATTTAATACATGATAAATAAAATTGTGAAGACTTTGGACCAGTTGCTTCTCTCATTTATACTAGAATGAATACAGAAGTAACTTGACTGAAGTCATAGAAACTCCGATATAAAACCAGTGGTAGATAAGAATTAAGACTTCAGGTTCTTCTTCACTCCCTGAAATTTGGCAACAGAGGACTCTTTGTTGTAGCAGACAAAAGTATAACAAAATCCAGCAATGAGAAGTTGAAGCTAGGCAAATTCAAACAAGAAATAAGTCACACGTTTTTAATAGTGAGGGTAATTAGCCATTGGAACAGCATACCAAGGGTTATGATGAATTCTCATTCCTGACATGTATTCAAGAGACGATTGGATTTTTTTCTAAATGAATTGCTGTGGTTCAAACAGGACTTAAATCAAGGAAGTCCTATAGTTTGTTATATAGGAGGTCAGACTAGAGGATCACGATGGTCCCTTCTGGCCTGATGATGTATGGAGCACTGTCTCGCTCTCCTAGGTGGATTATTTTGGTAACTTCCTTTTTGCAATGCCCTTATTCTTGTTAAGTCTCAGATGGATGTTAGTCTGTATCAGCACAAAGAGCAAGGAGTCCTGTAGCACCTGAGAGACTAACAGATTTATTTGGGCATACGCATTCATGGGTAAAAACCACTTTGTTAAGGTTCCACAGGACTCTTACGTTTGTTGAGGCGTAATGAACACACAGATTCTGGCAACTGTGATTCACTCTCAAACCTTTAATTTAGGAGCTTGTGCTGTTAATTTCAGCCTCACTCATTTAATTTATTATCTTCTCTGAAGTGCTCACATCTCTACCCACCCACATTCTTCAAAATCAGCATCTTTAATGCCCTTTAGTTTACAACTATTATACATCACTTCAGTTAGGTGAAATTAGGTTTATATATATAATTACAGTCTGCTGTCCACAGTCAGGCAAAATGCTATTGAAATTTTTGCCTTTGTAAGGACTGTAAAATCAACCTCTGTATGTCAAGGCAGGAGGGAATAGTGCAAATATAATGTTCTAGTACATTAATTGCCTAGTTTAATGACAAAATATAGACTCATAGATATTAAGGTCAGAAGGGACTAGCACATTCTTTAAGCATACAGCGTTGAATCCCAAGTCTGAAATCCTAGCCTTTGTAAGTGCTTTGTATTGATGGGGCATATTAAAAATAAGCTGCTGAAATTCTTTACTGTGTATGGATGGTGAGGTTGGATCAACTAGAACTGTAGATATGCCTGAAAGCTGGGTCTGTGATATTTGGATTTTATTTTATTTTGTGGAGGATGGAGAAGACATAGAAGAAATCTGGAAAGAGAGTAAAATATTGAGAGAGTGCATATGAAAATAAATTCTGTCCCATTGCTCTCCTGGAAGTATTATATACAACTGACCTGTACAGATACACTAGTTTAAATCCCTTAAGCCAATATTTTTGAGTGGCAAGGTGATAATAATCACACTCAACAACAACTCTGACACTCCCAAATATTTTCCTCTTCTTTATTTAGGCAGTCTTATGAATCAGAACCATCCAACAATTTTAAACATTTTTCATAAGAAAAAAGAAATTGCTGGCCAGCTGAGACCATGTAGGCCAAATTTCAACCTGGAGTGAATTTGACAGCTGAGTTATTGCAGACATCACTGAAATAACAACATTACCACCCTCAGTGGATGCATACATGGAATATGCTTTACAGAGGAACTGAAACAGCTTGTTTGCAATTCAGAAAGCCCAGCTTGAGCTTTAGGCACTAGTGAAATGGATTGTAACTACACAGCAATATACTGGAGGGGGGACTGGGGAGTATTAGGAACTTCTTGCTTCAAACTAAAATGAGATATGGTGTGATACTCATCTCTGGATACTATAAAGTCATCCCTGCCTGACATGGTCTGAAGAGCGAATGCTTTTGCCTTCAGAATGTACCTGGATTGGAACACATGCCATGATTTTAAAATATATTTCTAGGGAGGGTACCTAACCAGCCCCCAGTCCTGCAAGGCCTTTTTCTCTCTCCTTTTTTAGAAGCAGGCATGCTTACAACTACACACATCCTTTGGGTTACATTACCCTGAAGAGTGTACTTCATTATCAAAATACTTAGTATATTTTTCAGGAACAAAGTCTGAACATTTCCAGCAAACAGCATTTGATGAAAGTCCTTCTCCCAGAAGTGCTATCTCCCTACATAGTGCTATTTGTGAGAAAGCATTTTTGTGTAACTGAAAATCTATTTGTTTTCCTTTTCCCTTGGGACATGGAGTTTATCACAAGCTAAATGGGTGGATGAGATTGTAGTGGGAGCTACTTGTTAAAATATTGACAGTTCACAACTGTAACTGCCCAGAGAGGGCAAGGGGATCTGAAATTAGCAAATTTTCTCACATATTCTAAATATACAGCTAATAACCAATTAAATGTTTTGTGCCTTCTTTTGGGGGAAATACAGAACATCTTTGTAATAGGGTAGCATGCCCATTTAAGGGCTGGAGGCCTGGAGCTAGTTTAGCCCTGACATGACACTTAGGATGGAGAGGAGTTTAATTGGTAAAACGGGCTGGGTACAGAAGGCTTATTGCCCTAGAAAGAGCAGCAGGAAGCTGCAGAAAGGGGGACTATTCAGGGAGACAGTGAGGCTATGTCTAGACTGCAGGCGGATCTTTCGAAAGAGAAATCCGCTTTTTCGAAAGAGAGCACCCAGCGAGTCTGGATGCTCTCTTTCGAAGACGGCCTCTTTACATTGAAGAACGCCTTCTTTTGAAAGAGGAACTTTCGAAAGAAGGCGTTCTTCCTCGTAAATTGAGATTTACTGCCATCGAAAGAAAAGCCGCGTTCTTTCGAAATAATTTCGAAAGAACGCGGCTTGAGTCTGGACGCAGGGGAAGTTTTTTCGGAAAAAGGCTACTTTTCCCGAAAAAACCCCTGAGTCTGGACACGGCCTGAGAGACTAGTGGGAGTGAATAGGCTCCAGCAGGCAACCCTGTGTGTTCAGGGAAAAGGTTGTAAGGATGGGAAAGGTTTGGGAGATCCCCAGTGGGAAAGACTAAGAGTACAAACTTGATGAGGTTTTGAGACCTTTATTTGGGGGCGGATTTTTGTTATTTTAATAAATCCAGCTCCAAGAAGGAATGTGCTGCACCAGAGAAGGGTTTGTTTAGCACTTTGATTTAAGAGGCCCTAGACTGAAGAAGAGAGACCATAAGAACATAAGAACAGCCGTACTGGGTCAGACCAAAGGTCCATCTAGCCCAGTATCCTGTCTACCGACAGTGGCCAGCACCAGGTGCCCCAGAGAGGGTGGACCGAAGACAATGATCAAGCGATTTGTCTCCTGCCACCCCTCTCCAGCCTCTGACAAACAGAGGCCAAGGACACCATTTTATCCCCTGGCTAATAGCCTTTTATGGACCTAACCTCCATGAATTTATCCAGCTTCTCTTTAAACTCTATTATAGTCCTAGCCTTCACAGCCTCCTCTGGCAAGGAGTTCCACAGGTTGACACCACACTGTGTGAAGAAGAACTTCCTTTTATTAGTTTTAAACCTGCTACCCATTAATTTCATTTGGTGTCCTCTAGTTCTTCTATTATGGGAACTAATAAATAACTTTTCTTTATCAGCCCTCTCCACACCACTCATGATTTTATAGACCTCTATCATATCCCCCCTCAGTCTCCTCGGGTATGTCTACACTACCCTCCTACACGGGGCTGGAACTAGGTAGTTCGGACTAGGATTCCTATTCCGAACTACCGGAATCCTAGTTCGAACTACCTAGTTCAAGCCCCGTGTAGCCGCGCTGCACGGGGTTCGAACCAGCGGGGTTTTAAAAATGGCGGCTCCCCGCTTATGCAAATGTAGCCCAGGAAATTCAAATCCCGGGCTTCATTTGCAAGTGCGGTATGCCTACATTACCCTCCTAGTTCGAACTAGGAGGGTAGTGTAGACATACCCCTCTTTTCTAAACTGAAAAGTCCCAGTCTCTTTAGCCTCTCCTCATATGGGACCCGTTCCAACCCCTAATCATTTTAGTTGCCCTTTTCTGAACCCTTTCCAAGGCCAAAATATCTTTTTTGAGGTGAGGAGACCACATCTGTATACAGTATTCAAGATGTGGGCGTACCATAGTTTTATACAGGGGCAGTAAGATATTCTGGGTCTTATTTTCTATCCCTTTCCTAATAATTCCTACCATTCTATTTGCCTTTTTGACCGCCGCTGCACTCTGTGTGGAAGTTTTCAGAGAACTGTCCACGATAACTCCAAGATCTCTTTCCTGATTTGTCGTAGCCAAATTAGCCCCCATCATACTGTACATATAGTTGGGGTTATTTTTCCCGATGTGCATTACTTTACACTTATCCACATTAAATTTCATTTGCCATTTTGTTGCCCAATCACTCAGTTTGGTGAGATCTTCTTGGAGTCCCTCACAGTCTGTTTCTGTCTTGACTATCCTAAACAGTTTGGTATCATCTGCAAACTTTACTACCTCACTGCTTACCCCTTTCTCCAGATCATTTATGAGAAACTGAGGCAGGGTACCTTTGGAAGGGGGTGCTTGGAAGACAGCTAGACTATTGACTCCATTGGGGTGAATTTCAACCTTCCTTTTAATTCAGCTTGTAATGCTTTTTACGTGGCTTAGCTCAGATGTGATACATAGGTATTAAAATCAAATTACTTCAGGGTGACCAGAGGTCTCAGTATTAGGGGTTTTATCTTTAACAAAACCCTATTATCCTCGCACATCCTGATTTTTCACACTTGCTATCTGGTCACCCCAAATTACATAGGAAACAGCATTCTGTCTGTCTATAAAGAAATACCACTCCTGTCTGACAGTTTGGTAATATTATGTTTGGAACACAAAAAGTGATCACAGTTCACATAGAAACATGTGGAAATGGTCAAAATGATTTAATTGCTAGAAATATATTTTTTCTTTTGGAATATATGAGCAAATATTTTAAAAAGTATGTGCCCCCAGGCAGATCTAACTTCCATGCTGAGCCTGTGTTAGTATCATAAACACCACACCACAGGAAACCACTAACATTAACCATGACCAAAACATGTGTCTTTCCAACACTTTTAATATAATTACTCTAATGAACTCATGCATTATTAGAAAAGTTTCCAGTGTACAATAACTCACCATGAAAAATCACTTGCTACATACAATAGTGTACTCTATTCATTGACATGTTATTAGGAAGCCATTTCATAACTGTCTGGAGAATAATATGGTGTGAAGCAAATGGTACCACTTTGCTGGTAGAAAATTGTCTATGGTCAGTGATAAAATATAGTATGACTCTCGTCGTGAGGATTAAGAATAAATAGGGCCTGATTCTACTAAAATTTGAGGTCTCTGATAGACTTTCTCTCACCTTTCGTCTCAGAAGGACTCAACAACTGAACCCACTTTAAAAATTTTCTGTAGTTCAGACTTAAACTTCTTGTTACAAATGTTGCCGTAGGTCAGCCCAGTGGTAGGAATGTGGGTGACTTCTCATTAACATAATCTTAGGGGAATGGATTAAAAATGTCAAGTAAGAATCCTATCACAGGAAATTTCTCTCACCTACCTACAGTGCCTGCCTGACCTTCCCTGTTTATATAAATATAGTTAGTTCTCCTTTGTCCATTGTTTAGTGGCACTCTGGAAGAATTGAACTAGAGTGCAGAACTATGACATTTCCTGTACAGAAGTTATAAACAATTTCTATATCTTAAGAACATGTAGAATAACTATCATGTGGTGATATCGTAACCAAGACCATGAGAAGTGATGATCATGATGATTTCTTTTCAGGACCAATGTCATGCAACACTGACTGTTCCCTTGTTTTGTTTTTGTGATAGGTGGGGCTGGTAGTCCCACAAGATAGCAAGTCCCTGTTTTCAGTTGCATATAAGTTTGCCAAGCTTTAACTGTTCATGCTGAAAGTTTCTATGCTGGCTGTCTGGCTGAAGTTTTGAGAGAAAAATATCAGCATGACAAAAAAAGGGGGGTTAGGACTTGGGCAAAGAGAGAGGGAGAACCCCATCACTTTGCCCAGGTTCAAAAATTCTTAAAACCATTTCATGGAGCTCTAACTTCTCCTTTATTTGGAATGGGGTCTTGACATTTGCTAGAAAGGGTCACTTTGGGTACAGGATAGGCCTTGTGTTGTCCCTGGGGAAGCTTGCCCAAATTTGTTCAACTCATAAATCTCTGAAAATCTCAGGCTTTGTCTACACTGCAGGGTTTTTGCAGAAGAAGCCTTTTGCACAAAACTTTTTGCACAAAAACTTCTTTCGCAAAAATGCATCCACACCTCAAAGCGCATTGCAAAAGCGATGTGCTTTTGCACAAGACAGCATCCACACTGCATGAACGCTCTTGCACAAGAAAGCTCTGATGGCCATTCACAGAATGTGCTTTTCCCAATAGGGGTTTCTTGCATAAGAAACCCCTGCAGAGCATCCACACTTGCCTTTTTGTGCAAGAACTCGTGGGGAGAGAAATAACGCTACCGGCAAAAGCCCTCTCTTCTGCCAATTTATTTGCGCAAGAATGCACTTGAAGTGTGGATGCCCTGTGAGTTTTTGCGCAAAAACCTTGTAGTGTAGATGTAGCCTCTGTTTGTTCATACCCAGTTGAGTTTCTCAGGTGAATGCTCCAGACTCTATCCCTACTGAGCATATTGCTACAATTGCTCCTCCCAGTTACTACAGACCACTGTTGTACCAGGTACAGGAACTGAGTATAGGGAAAGTCTCCTGTGTGCTCTGTGCTCCAGGATTTGAGGAAAGAGGAGGCAGCCTGATGGGTCTTGCTGATGAGACTGTACTAAATAAATACCAAAGAGACTGGAGCTGAAATGAGGAACAAAGAGGCTGGGCAAGGGAAGATGGTGTGTCATGGGTCATGGAAGCTCAGCTTGAGATACATGGGAGTGTGTTGAATGGCAGCACTGAGCATTCAAAATTGCAGCTTTCAGTGAATGGGAGCTCTGTGCTGAAGATAGTGTAATGCTAAACTTCAAAAAATCAGACATCTGATATTGTGGCACCCAAAGTAAGGTACCCTTTCTGACTGTCATGTCTCAGTTTCCCATCTGTACAATGGATACAGTCCTTCCTCAGGGTGTTGTGAATAAATTATTGTTTAAGCACCCAGAGGATGCTGTGATAAGCACCATGAAAAGGCCCATGAGGAAATGAATAACTTCAACTTCAGAGAATGGTGTGAGTAGTGTGAAATAAATACAGCATTGAGCTGTATACTGGGCAGTAAGAATATAACAACTGTGCACTAAATAATGCCAGGATTCTAGGAGGGAGGCAAGGAACATGTAGGTGACCATGTCTCCAAAGGCTGCATGATAATGCTTTCACACAAAGAAGCAGAATTATGGTTAATTTCCTAATCTGTGAATGATTGATTTTTCTTAAGGTTACAGTGTTTTTTTAACATCGTTTTTGGTTTTGATATTGTACAGACTGGAGAATAAGTGCATCCTGAAACACACAACAGTGTGTGCACTTTCCCATTTACTAGGAGCAGTGGCTGTTTTGTCACTGGGAATTTTTAAATTTATTGTCAAGAGCACCCTGATCTAAAGCTGTTGTACATGACCTTGATGACAAACTGCTGCTCCTGAGCCACTAAGCTTACATTAAAGATGTGCATGTATAAGGTCAAAAGATCATAATATAATATAATGTAATACTAGACTTTATGGATGTGTTTGGGGCATGTTTTATGCTACAGCAATTTAGTAAGGAGAAGAAACACTCTAAAAACCAATGACCTTAAGTTTGTATCTAACTCATTCTAATAGCAAGCCATTTGTCATACCTTTTTGCCTTTGTGGCAAGCATTATAAGAAGCAACTGAAAAAAACACTATCTGGTCTTTTTTTAAAAATTCAAATGTCAGTTTACTGTGATCCAGTTTCCCCTAAAACGACCATGGAGGATTCGTCCATTAGATAATGTCTGTCATCAATTTTGCAATATGTGGCCCATTTATTCCATGAGATAACAGTAAATTGCAAACTTGTCTATCCACATGCTGAGCCTAATTAATGTTAATTATTCTTCCCATTTTTTCTTTCTTAAAGAAAGAATATGCCATGAAAGGTAGTGGTAAATTTCTGTTCACTGTCCAATTTCCTGGTATTAATATAAGAGGCTACATTTGGCAGAATTTTCACTTAGACTCTGAATTATACAACCTAACATTTTCAAGCAGTTATCTTACTATACTTTTTGGTGTTAGCATTTTGAAACAAAGAAATGCTGTTAATCTTACAGCTTCTTTTAGTCTTTAAGGTACTTGTACCTATAAAGGACTTTCTGCTGCTAAATTATAAACCTTTGGGTAATGTGTACCTAAATAAAGGAAAGGCTATAGAAAGGTAATACACATAGGAACATGAAAATGCAAACAAGCAATAATCCCACATACATATTTTACCTTAGTTACAGGTAACACAAATTAAATGAGTTTGCTATTAATCAGATATTACCAAAAAGCATTTTGCATGTAGCCTTTTGTTCAGAACTATTTATTTTCTTTTTAAGATGTGCATTTTAGCCAGAGTTGTTTACTCAAGTCCCACTACTTGGACGTGAATCCAACTTAAGTCGCCTAGGTGACTCGACTTGAGACTCGACTCGGGTTCATTGTTTGTGACTTGAGACTAGACTTGAGACTTGCTAATTTTTTTAAATCGACTTGGTGAAAAAATTGTCTGAAAATGCCGATATTGATGGCTTGTACAAAAATGACTTGACATTTTTTAAATTAAGACTTGAGACTCAACTTGGGACTTGAACTGTACTGACTTGAGACTCAACTTGGACTTAACAATGACGACTTGAAGACAACACTGATTTTAGCAATTCAACAGTGGAGGAGAGAGTGTCTTAACAGCATTTAGAAAATGTACCCAATACACTTTAATTTCACTAAAGTCTTCATCACCTACTAATAAAATAACTTGCCCTTTTTATATGGCATGTTAGTCCCATTTTATATGTGGATATTTATATATATCTGTTCACCTATGCAAGTGCCTCTAATAGACGGATGTATATGGCAAAACAAAAAATTCTCAGATTTTCAGAAGAATTCTTTTTGGGCCATCCTCACATTCCTTTGTGTTCACATTCTGCAAATATTCAAGCAATTGGAGTTTACTGGCACAAACAGTGTGCAAAAAACAAATTTCAAAGCCATGTGTGAGAGTATCCACACACATTCAAAAACAAGTTTTATGCACATTCATGTGAGCATTAGTACCAGAAATATGTGTGCACTCTCCCAGACTTGGGATCAGTGACAGTATCCTGTGAACTTTGTGTCAATCACAGTTAAGCAACACAGTTTGAATGGAGTGCGATTCACTGGACAGCAAAGCCCTGCATTCTACTAAGGCCCTCAATGTATTGCTTTAGTGGTACCTGTGTGATTCATGTTTTATGATGATATTCTGCACTGGGGTAAATACCTGCAGATCAGTATGATCAATGTATAGAAGTTTAAAAATCTTCCAGAGGAAAAAATATTTGAATAATTAAAAAAATATATATATTTGAGGAATCAAGACCTGCTTATGAATATTTTGTGATCAGAATGAAAATAATTTCTCAGATAAATTATTTTTTGTAAATTATTTGCTTAGCTGTACTGTAGAGTTACTAATAGAAATTAGTCATGTGGGTGGGGTTCCCATTCAAATTAGGGTTCCCATCTTGAAAATTCTTATGCGCATGCCTAATATTAAGTAGGTGAGTAGCTTCCTTGATTTTAATAGGAGTATACACATGCTTAAAGTGAAATGTGTAAGTGATGATTTTGAGTTTATGTTGTAATTCGGATAAAATCAAGGCAAAGGGTGAACTTCAGATTCAACAGCAACAAAATAGTGAAAGCTGTTCTTGGAAAGAGTTTGCCCACAGTTGGTGGAAATCTCATAAAACCTGCAGTTTCATGAAACTGTAGCAGTATCCAAATTGGAAATTGGGCTCTTACGTATTTTGACCACAGAAGTAAAACTGTGGACCATAGAAATAAATGGAAAAGTAAGATCTGCAGATATATATCAAAGGATCCAGACATTCAAAGGAGCTTGTTTTGAACTATGTCTAATTGGGTATGTCTACACAGCAGGGCTACACAAAATAAGCTACACCATTTGAGCTATGCTAATTGCATAGCTTAAGTCAAAATAGCTTATTTTGAATTTGGATACATCTACACAGCACTTATTTCAAAATAGTGCACTCTTCCTCTGATTTCCCTTACTCCTCATACAATGAGGCTTACAGAAGTCAGAGTAAGAAGCCCATTATTTCAAAATAATGGGCTTGTTGTGTAGACATGCAATATGTTATTTCAAAATAATTGACATTATTCCGAAATAACCCTACTGTGTAGATATACTCCTAATGATTAGTACAGAACTATGCAGTGCACACATCAACTTTATGACAAATATTTTATGAATACAGAATTATTTTAGACTCTTCAAAATCATAGAATCATAGAATCATAGAATAATAGGACTGGAAGGGACCTCGAGAGGTCATCGAGTCCAGCCCCCCGCCCTCAATGCAGGATCAAGCTCCGTCTACACCATCCCTGACAGATGTCTATCTAACCCGTTCTTAAATATCTCCAGAGAGGGAGATTCCACCACCTCCCTTGGCAATTTATTCCAATATTTGGCCACCCTAACAGTTAGGAATTTTTTCCTAATGTCCAATCTAAACCTCCCCTGCTGCACTTTAAGCCCATTACTCCTTGTCCTGTCCTCAGAAACCAAGAGGAACAAATTTTCGCCTTCCTCCTTGTGACACCCTTTTAGATATTTGAAAACCGCTATCATGTCCCCCCCTTAATCTTCTTTTTTCCAAACTAAACAAGCCCAGTTCATGAAGCCTGGCTTCATAGGTCATGTTCTCTAGGCCTTTAATCATTCTTGTCGCTCTTCTCTGTACCCTTTCCAATTTCTCCACATCTTTCTTGAAATGTGGTGCCCAGAACTGGACACAGTACTCCAGCTATAAAATCACAATTTTATATCACACTATGTTATGCAGATATGATTTGCAAGAGAATAAGGTGCTATTCTGACAGAAGTCTCAAAATTCATTGTTTGATGAAAAGTCTTTGAGATCTACTAATCCCATGAGACCATTTTGATAGGCCTATATAGAAGGCATGGTCTGATAGTTGTTGTACTGCTGTACTAAACAAAAATTGCTGACAAGGTTAAACTGTGGAGTTATACCAACAGAGCAGTGCAAGCACCAATAGAATAACTGGTAGCGAGACAGAGGATACCTGAAAGGCATTTAAGGACTGGTGGAGGAGGAACAATTTACTTGTTCCCTTCTGTATTTTCCTTTCAAAGCAATATTGAGAACAGCTTTGAGGTAGATTGCAAATCTGTCTTGTCTAGTAGTCACTTCAACGGAGAGACTTTAAAGGAGTGAGATGGGAGAAAACTTTTTGATCTTGAACGAAGCAATGAAAAACAGCCTATTCTCAATGTAGTTAGCTGAATAGTAGTAGCGAGCGTGAACATATTGCAAAAACAGTAAACTATTCCAGATTTGCCTGGAATTTCTGCTTTTCATATTTATTTATTCAAGCTCCATTAATTTAAATTCATTTTGCAGACATGGCACATGAAAATTGTTGGGATGAAGTTTACTTTTGCAAGTGGCTGAATATACTATCTAAATTTACATATAAATCAGCTGGCCTTTACTGATGGGATAGGACAATAAGAACATGCCATTGTTATTGTGAAATATTCTTTGAACGTGGAGAACTTTTGTGTAAGTATTAACTCTAGATGGTTATTCATTATTTTTCATAAAAATATGCTCCATGAAGTTGCTGCTGTGCCTGCTAAAACTCCCCATCATTTCTTCCCTTTCTCATATAAGCAGAAGTAAAATATGTTTCTGTTGCATGACACATTTAAATTTCTCTGCACCAAATCTATCTATCTATCTATCTATCTATCTATCTATCTATCTATCTATCTATCTATCTATCTATCTATCTATCTATCTATCTATCTATCTATCTCTTTCAGAGTGCATTTGCCTGGGTACGTCTACACCAGCCCCCTAGTTTGAACTAGGGAGGCTAGTGAGGGTGACCGAAATTTAAATATCCTGCGCTTCATTAGCATGTTCCCTGCCGGTCGCCATTTGGAAACTGACTAGCCCAGAATAACTGCCCACGTCTACACGCGGCAGAGAAGTGCAATTCCGAGATAAACCCCTTAGTTCGAATTAACAGTTAAACTTCATTCCATGAGACTTCACAAGGCATAAAGGATCTGATGACAAAGTGTTCTGGGGTCAGCTGATCCCCATCTAGACTACTGCACTGTGCCAACAATCAGCTGATCGGCCCAGCGGGACGGCCATTTTGATGTACATAAAGCGGCGATTATTTAAATTGCCACTTCATTTTGCTATGTCTAGTAAACTCATCTACATGGCTCCATTGACTTATGTCTAGACACGCCCACAGTGACCACTGAGGGTAGTGAATGCAGAGGAGAGCTATATTGCAGAGTGACCACAGAAGGCATCTGTATTACCAAGAGAATGGCCAGCTAGGTCTGGGGCTTCACCATCTTGCCTGCTAGCAGACTGAGTAAGTAGTCCCCCTGCCCCAAACCCTTTACCCTCTCCAGCCCTTGGCTGCAGCACTGGAGTAGGGGAGGAGAGAAATCCCCACTGGATGGGGGAAAAGCCTCTGCCAACCCGGAGAGGGAGAGAGAAAGAAGGCTCCTTCTGGTCAGGGAAGGTTTGAGAGAGAGAGAAGGCCCCTGAGAGCCTGGAGTACTGGGGGAAAGAGAAAGACCCACCAAATGGAGGGAGAGAGAACCCCACTGCATAGATCCGCCCGAGCTTCTCCTCACCCCCAAACTTCACTCTCGCACACACTCCCCACATTTCCAGCCTTCTGTCTCATTCCCCCTACCCTGACTCCTGCACCCTCCATGCCCCTAGCCTCTTGTCCTACCCACCATCCCCAAGGCCCTGCCCTGATTCTTGGCCCTCTCCACACTGCTAGCCCCCTACCCTGAAGGACCTGGGCAATTTAATTATAATAAAATAATCTTATACTATTATCTTATAATAAAATTATCTTATAATAAAAAATAAATAGAGGTAGGATGAGCTTGCATTGTTTGAATCCAGATTCATTTGGACTTTAGAAACTGGATTTTTATCTGGTTTCTGAATTCAGATCTGAATAAAATGTAAATTGATCTCACAAACTGACTCTGATCTTCCTTCCTTTTTGTTGCTCACTCACCAACAAAGGTATTCAGTCAGGGGATCATTAAAACTCCACTTCCTTTCTTTTCCTTTGGTGCGCACTGGCTGCCCATTCCATTCTACTAACACCTTCAGAAAGCTGTCAGCTTGGTTCCAGAGCTTTTTGGAATTTGTAATGTAGCTGATTATGGCAGAGACTGTGCCACTCGGTACTGTACTTGTGAGAGAGGATTGTGGGGAGACAGCATCCTCAACAGACCTTCCAAAAGCTATTAATGATATAAATAGCCAGCCAGTGCTTTCTCCAAGACCTCACAAAGAGGGGAAGGGTCTGGAGTAAGAACTGATAAAATCCAGCGTGCCAAGCCATTGGATCCAGCCTGTGGGCCACCCAGTCTGGCCCATGGGCTGCCCTGCCAGGACCTTCAGGCACAAAGCAGCCAGTGGCTTCAGAGCAGCCCCACGCTGCTTTAAGTGGCTGGCTGCTCCCTGTGGCTCTTTTGTCTGGCCAATGAGAGCTGAGAGATTTTGCTGGGGGTGGGGGCAGAGCTACCCCTTCTGCCCCCAGTGCCCAGAGCAGAGAGCCACAGGGAGCAGCCAGTCATTTTGAGCACCCTGGGGCTGCAGCAGGCAGGGAGCCTGCCTCAGTGTCCTGCAGGACTGCTGGCTGGGAGCCACCTGGGTAAGCACCTCCCAGCCACAGCCTGCCTCCTTCCATCTATCTCTGCCCAAGGTCACTACCACCCCCTACCCAGGTCACCACCAAAACCCTCTACACCCCTGTCCCCTCCTCTTCCAGATCACAACTCCCTCCCAGAGGCTGCACCTCCTTCTATGCTCTACCCTCAGGCCAGAATCCTCTCCTGCACCCATACCTCCTCCAGGAACCTGCACCCCAAGCCTCTGCCCCAGATCACACCCTCTCCTTCACTCAGTCTCCCTCTCAGACCACACAATCTCTCCTGCACCCCAGTCCCCTACCCCAAGCTCCCTTCTGCACCCCACATTCCAGACCCTACCTTCTCTCAATAGAAAAGTGTAGCCTTTGACCACTTACCAAAGTCTTGGAGTGTCCTCTCTCCCCCATAGAAAATGATTGCCCACAACTGGTGTGGAGGCTTGCTGGCCGCTTTCCTTAAAGACTTTTAATAGTATGTATCTAGGGCAAGATGTAGGGTCATTGTGTGGCCAGGATAGAATAGATTCAGAAAGGATGGGCTATGTATTGGGGAGGCAAAACCAGACAGAGTAGAGAGGGGATATAGGAAAAGGCATCCTTGTAGTATGGAAGATTAAACCTGTCCCCACATGGGTGTGGTTGCTGTTCAGGGAGTCTGGGGCTAGGTAAAATGGACATTGTGGGGTCTGATGCTTGGTATGTAAACTAATTTTGAATGTGACGTCTGGGGAGGCTGGCGCTAGATGTAGTAGCTAGTTGTGATCAGATGACACTCCTCTTCCATTCACCTGTAGATGAGTTCAAAGCAGTTGCTATGGGATTGGTGCAGGAGTCAGGTAAATGGAACCTGACTCTAAAGGTCTAGAGAACATGACCTATGAAGCCAGGCTTCATGAACTGGGCTTGTTTAGTTTGGAAAAAAGAAGATTAAGGGGGGGACATGATAGCGGTTTTCAAATATCTAAAAGGGTGTCACAAGGAGGAAGGCGAAAATTTGTTCCTCTTGGTTTCTGAGGACAGGACAAGGAGTAATGGGCTTAACGTGCAGCAAGGGAGGTTTAGATTGGACATTAGGAAAAAATTCCTAACTGTCAGGGTGGCCAAATATTGGAATAAATTGCCAAGGGAGGTGGTGGAATCTCCCTCTCTGGAGATATTTAAGAACGGGTTAGATAGACATCTGTCAGGGATGGTGTAGACAGAGCTTGGTCCTGCCTTGAGGGCGGGGGGCTGGACTCGATGACCTCTCGAGGTCCCTTCCAGTCCTATGATTCTATGATTCTATGATTAACCAGAAGCCAGGATGATGCTGATTAAGGGGAGTGAGAGGTGCCAGCTCACCCCCTCCTTCCCATTGACCCAGGGAATTTTGCTGTCTCTTCCACCCCCTCAGTTATGGTACACAGTCTAGCAAGCACCCTCTCATGGTGTACCTGTTGGTGACGGACCTCCAGGCTAGCTGCCCTGCAGACAGCAAGGTTATAACTGAAATATACTAGTCAGAAAAGTGGTATCAGCATAGTTCCAGTAAGAGTCATGGATATGCATGAGTAACTAGAAAGGTGCTAACACATCAATGTATAGTCAGGGCCTGATGGCAAATTGCGTCTAAAACTGTTAAGATTTTTGAATGTCCTTTTTGCTGACTAAATCTTATACATAAGAATTCATGCGTTCCCAGTCATTTTTTGCTGCTCAGTTTGACAAATGGAGAGAAGTGGCTTGTGTCATGGATACTGACAATATCATTCACAGGTCTGTCATCAGTTTAGGAAGGGACATCACCAGGAGAAAGATCTATGAGTGATTACGTTCATTTGGCTCCTCCATATTTCACTGTCAGAGAGGCTGGCTTCATTTCTGGTGCTGCTAAAATGAAAGTAACTTGAAATTGTCCCATCTACGGTTGCCATCATTAAAATAAGTGACAGTAATGCCTTCTGCTGAAGAATATGCAGAAGTATTGATGAGAATGGGCATTAGTGCTCATTAAAGGAAACCAATCTAGAATGAAGAGCAGAGCTAGAAAAAATGAAGTGTTGAAGTGTAGCTTCCCCAATGGATTCATTCCCACCAATTCAATCTGTCTCATCCATTCCCCTGCCTGCCCCTGTGCACTGCTGTGCAGAAAATCCATGGTGAGGAGAACCTCAAGTCCTGTCCACTCCACCACCACCTGTAAATCAGCCACACCAAATGAGACAGAGGATAGATGACTGTACTCTCCCAATAGCCTTAAGTGTATGCATGCACTTAGAGATGCTTTGTCATAATAGTTTAACTGCATAAGGACTATGCAGTTAGGGGTGCTGCTGTGCTCCTTGTTCTGAAGTGGTTTCCATCATATCCAGAGTTTACAGTTTGATTCGGTGGCTCTTAGCACCCCCTCTATACATATTGTACCAGTACCCAGGAGTTCTAGATTCATGCACTTGGCAAATAGGACCTTGTCTATCTTGGGATTTTATGCATCAGTAGAGCCCTGCATGGATAAAAAAATGTGAATCCATATCTCATCTCTATCTGCCAGGCTCAAACTTTAATCCAGTCCATGACCTGCTAGCTGGTTTTTACCTTCATCTGCATCCACACCACAGTAGCAAGCCATCTGCAGGGGAGAGGAGAGGGACCATAGGTGAGCAGGGTATGTGAGGTCTAGGAGGGAAGAGGCAGGCAGCACAAGAGCAGGCACTGAGGTTTAGGGACAGCACAGGAGCAGGGTGGGGGACAGGAATGAATTCACATCATGTGCGGCTGCTGCCAGGATATTGTGAGTGATGGCACCCTGCAGCAGCTTCTATTGCATCACAGCAAGGCAGAAGGGTACAGCATTGGAGCCCTGCTCACTCCAGTCCTCAATGCAAGGTGTGGGCCCCACTGCTCAGGAATCAGCCGGTGTTCAGGACACTGCCCCTGCCTCCTCCACAGCTCCAAACCTGCAGAGATGGGCCTTCCTCCTTTGGAGTAGAGGAGCTTGCTGCTTTGCTGTGAGCCGGTGGTGCCCTCCTCTTCTCCTGGAAAACAGCCAGCTCCCCCACACATGGTGCCAGCTGCACTAGCTGGAAGTGCCAGAGCAGTGTTGTGGGGCAGGTAGCATGTCTTCCTGCAACAGACCTGGGGCTCCCAAAGGTCAGTGCTCAACAGGAGGAGAGGGAAGAGGGAGACAAAGAGCAGCACTGGGCTTCTCGTTCAGGGAGGAAAATTTGGAGTGAGTAAAGGGAACCTATTGTGTCCTTTCCCTGCTGCCAGTGGAGTGTGAGCTCAGTGCCCCTGTTCCACTTGGCAACCAGGTAGGAGGAGCTCTAAGTGGGTACCCACATCCACTCTAATATCTGCAAAAATGATCTGTGGATATCTGCATCAGTGGATGTGGTTATCTATTGGTATGCAAGGCTCTAGGCATCGCTGTACACACTAGCGTAGATGTAGTTTATACTGGTGTGGCATGTTTTGCACTAGTGCAATGTACTCAGGTTCTGAAATCCCAGTGTAGAAAAGATTAGGAGCCAATACAAATATGCACATGCAAATAACATGTGAATATAATGAAAGATAAGTAAGATTTGCTGGATGGCCAAATCTGTCTGTTATCTTTTTCTTTTCCTTGGTCAGGAAAGAAACTTGGCTATTTCTATATCTGTAAGGCAGGGGCGGATATAGGGCAGGGAGAACAAAGCAGCCGCCCTGGGCCCCACGCTTCAAAAAGCCCCGCGCATGTGCCGTGGCAAAGAAGGGGCCCCGTGGAATTATGCTGCCCTGGGCCCCGCAAAACGGTCATCTGCCCCTGCTGTAAGGAATATATAGTCAAAATAAATTATTATTCTGGTGCAAACAGTAATACAGGAAAAGATTTAAAAAGGCATAACATAGGCCTTCTTTGTCTCTCTCCCTACAATTCTCTTTTGCTCCCTGAGAAATTCCAAGCTCTAAAGATATTTTCAGTCACTCCTCCTGTTTATAAAGATGAAGTCATGCAATCAGGGAAAGACACCCTCCAAATCAGTTGGCTAAATTAAGGAAAACTATTTAAAGTATGCACTGTGATTTTTTTTCAGTAGTGTTCATCTCCATAATCTTTACATGCATCACATAAATTCATAGATATATGCTCAGAAGCCTGTAAGGAATGGAAATATTCTTACATCCATCTCACAGAGGGGAAGCTGAGAGACCAGGTCCAGCTCCAAGTCACAGAAAACATTTGTGCTGAAGCCAGTAGCAAAATCCAGATCTCCTGAGTACCAGGCCATTATTTACACCACAAGTTCATCCTTCCTTTCACAGGTGTGTGGGTTTGTATCTAAGGCTATGTCTAGACTGCAGAGCTTTTCTGGGATACTTCCAGTATCCTGGAAAAGATAAGTTGCATCCGAGGAATGTGTCCACTTTTTCGGAACAATTTCCGAAAAAGCAGACGCATTCTTTTGCCATCCCTATAATCCTCATTGTATGAGGAAGAAGGGATGTGTCAAAAGAGGAAGTTTTTCCAAAATTTGGCCCTGTGTAGATGGACCAAATTTCAGAAAAGCCTCTTTTGAAAGAAAAGCAGAAAAAGATATGCAAATTGCAGTTGGCAATTTGTGTATCTTTTTCCAACTTTTCTTTGTAGTGTAGATCTAACCTAAGAGAACTTTAGGGACTCTAATGAGATTCTGAACTGATGTAAATACACAGTAAAAGAGCTAGATTAAAGTTTACATTATGCCAATTTAGATTTACTTCCAAATTTGTTCCAAAATTCTACTCCACAAAAAACCCTGAGAGAAAAGATATTAAATCATTTAAGTATTGACTCATTCCCTGAACAAAATCTCTAATATGTCTACACTTTCACCCTAGTTTGAACTAGGGATGCAAATGCAGACATTCAAAATAGTCAGTGAAGTGGGGATTTAAATATCCCGCGCTTCATTAGCATGATCTCACCGCTGCGTTACGCCGAATGCCAGCTGTTTCGAAAGTGCACGCTGGGATGCATTAGTTCAAAGCAAGCCCGTTGGTTCGAACTAACATTACTCGTCAAAAAATGAGGAGAACCATTAGTTCTAACTAAGGGGTTTGGTTTGAACTAACACGTCCTGGTGTGCACTTTCACTGTTGAAACTGCTGGCATTCAGAGTAACGCGCCGGCGAGATCATGCTAATGAAGCACAGGATATTTAAATCCCCTCTTCACTGACTATTTTGAATGCCTGCATTTGCATTCCTAGTTCGAACGAGGGTGCAAGTGTAGACAAAACCTAAGGGCTTCTCTACATGGGGATATTCAAAAAAGTTAATCCTAACTGAAGGTGTGAATTTAAAAGTTTATTAGTTAAAGTATGTTCAACCTCTGTGTTGACACACTTTAATGCAATCTTCAAAAAAATAAACCAAATTAAGTCCACTTTAATACTGAATGAGAGTGTCCACGTTGGAGTTTAATGCAGCTTAACTAATGCTTTAGTAAAGTAGAATTCATTTTTCTGAGTGTTCCTGAGTAGACAAGCCCTGATAAAAGTCAGTACTGAAGTTGTTTTTCCCCATGCTCCTTTCCCCATGCTTCTTATAATGTGAGCTATAGTAGCTACACAACATTACTTAAATTACTGTCTCTCAAAGAATCTTTAAACAGAATGAGCCAAATTCAGTGTCGTGGTAAATCCATTGTCATGTATGGACTTACAGAGGGGATGTGTTTAGCTCAGTGTTTGAATACCAGCAGTATTCCTCCTTGGCCAGGCATGTTGCATGTTACTTTTTCATATTCCCTTTCAGATTTATTAGACTATTTTGACTTTTGTCATTTTTATGTTTAAACAGCATAATTCCTATGTTGGTGTGGTATAGCACAAATCTACAAGACACTATATTATTATCTGGACAGTTGTCATAGAATAGTTTTTCATAATAAGCTTCAAAAAAAGTGGAAACACAGATCTAAGATTGAGGTTTTTTAGAAATAGTTCTATAACAGGAACTTTATATTCTTTGCACTTCAACCAATAATCTCCACATGACTAAAAAGATTAAAATAACGCTTACTTCTATATCTCACAATGTAAGTTTTAAACTAAAAAAGACTATATTTTATTTTATATCCTTTATACCCTTACTGCTTCACAGAATTTTCCTTAATCTATTTAAAAGAATGTGCTGAAATTAGATATAGGACAAAACCACCTATCAAATTCTGAATCTAATGCACTAAAAAATGAATCTCAAATCTGAACCAAGCTTAGGAGGGCTGAAAGCTGCTGGACCCAAAATCCACATTTCTAGTTTGGATTCCAAGTAAAATGTCATTACAACAGCTTTTTTTCAGAGCATTTTGGCATGAAACCGATCCATGATCATTCCCAGAATGCACCCTGAAGGAAGTCATATGATCAATTCCGTAGGCTCAGATTTTTGGAATTTTATGCATCAGCGCTCTCTGAAGAGCTTTTGATTATTCCTTGCAATTGGAGAGTATTAAAGAACCCTACATCTCCAGATGGTTTGAGTCATGTAGCAGAAAGAGAACATATCACTTACTTTTTATTGTACATTGCTATATACAAATTGACACGTTTGTATATGCATTAAACAACCACAAAGAAAAGGAAACTAGGAGAGATATGCAAGAACATTATGGTACTGTTTCATGACTGGATTTTTTTCTATAAATCAGTACAAAAATAATCACGATAGATCTGTGCATACATACGTTTTGCATAAATCCCCCATCTGACTGAGTGGGCAAACCATATGTGGTAAAGGTTTGTGTGGGTAAGGGAACAAGTACAATCCTACTAACTCCCTTTCCAGTGGCTAACACAACATAAGTGGTCCACAATTCAGTTTTCATTTTGTCATCATATCAAGAACAGGATCTCTTTCTGTCAATGGTATATTACCACAGAGATCTCTTCCTTTGTAGAGAGAGTACCATTCCAGCCATGACCCTACACATTTGTTCTTTAAATTCTCTATATATTTTCTAGAGAAGATAGCCACATTTGACCTAACATCCTGACTGACAGATGAAAGAGCTTATGGACTAAGAATCCACTCATTTTGTCATTTTCATATCTGTTCTTTTCCTAATTATTAACCAACCCTGTTTCTAACAGATTTTTTTTCTAGAGAATACTGTAGAAATATAGAACTATTAAGACAGGTGGTCTTGTAACCTAGAGGTCAGACAGGTGAACTGACATAGCATTTTTAAATATGTTGCTCTGTCAAGATGATTGACAGTTCTTCTGTTATGTGCATAAAATCACATATTGTTATGCATGCTAACTT